>NC_141318.1:5525000-6155000 GCF_037954325.1 Fistularia commersonii
CTTCATGTGTTTTTCTTCTCCTCTCTCACATATTGTATGTTTTAGCTATTTGTTGAAAGAGGGAGTCACATGTGATTATGTGGAGCAGACAGAATAGTTGCAATTTAAAAGAGAAAAGGGACTCTCAATCAAACCGTGTTTTCCAACGAGTGCAACAGGTCAAGCAGCTCGTAAATATGCACTTCCAAATCAGAGAAACATCGTGAGAGTACAAAGGTAGACTATAGATGACATAGCAGAACATTAGCTATACTACAAAATTCAATAAACCAAAGAAATAGCCTAACCCGAACAAAATATTCACACTGTTTTTTTATGACATGGAGCGGGCCGGAGTTGATATTGTCGACATGGGACAACTAAAGGCTGATTTGCGTGATTCCCTGTGGATCAAAAAAAAACAAACAAAAGGATTTAGCTGCCTCTGAATACACTGCTGCAAAATGTAAATAATTCTAATCACCTGAATGAGGAGGGGATGAGACAATGTCTGCCTTTTTTTTCAATTACAATTATTTCAATTTGTATGTTTCATTGAAAAAATCCGTTGAGATGAGGCATCAGTAGTCAAGTAAAAAAAAAAAAAGAAAAAAAAAAAGAAAAAATACGTCTCGCAGCATTTAGCGCGAACATTTGGAAACGGATGTGAACAAGCTGACTGGAAGCCCCGGTACAATGAGCTTGGTTGTAAAATTCTCCATTTCTCAGCAGCCCCTTTGATTTGGAATTGAAAATCTCCTTTGAGCATTCCTGCGCCTGCATCGACGAGAAGAAGGAAAACATAAAAAAAACACTAAGGTCTGGCATTTGTAGGCTATATGCTGTTGACTTGTGCTGAGGGGAAAGGGAACGGCAGAGATTATGGGCAATTAAAGCCCACTTTATGCCGGTCTGTTGGCGTCACAAAGTCTGGTCCAGAATGCTCACCTCGGCTAATACTATCAATGAGAGCAAACTATGCAGCATCAACTTATTATGCAATGCACGGTGAATTATTAATGCCAGAGCTAGCACAGTCAGGCTAGACCGACTTGCCTGATGAGTAAATATGAGTTTGTTACAACTAAAATACGGCAATGTTTTGCAAAATAAGACAAAAAAATGCAGACAAACTCTTCTTCTCTTGGGAAAAATTATATTTATAATTGGCCACTACACATAATTAGACACAGAGAAATGAATGCAGAAAGAGAAAAAATAAGAAATAGAAACTAAAACCACCGTACGGTTAATCAGCTAGCAGCGGGCACTTAACTTGCCAGATGACTATTAGCTTAGAGCAATGAAAGACTGTGGAGTTACTGCAGCAAGGAGCTTTCGGCGGCTTTATAACATGAATGGTAAATATTGTTCCAGTGCACTGCTCTGATGGATCTGTAATATTGCGTTATGTATACTTTTTAGGTGCATTGCATGATGTTAACCATGAGAGGGCCCCCCACAAACCACAATCTCAGTGTTGTCTCAGCAGTTCACGTTTGACGTTGTTATCCATTACATAGGGTTTTTGTTTGTGTCACAACTGTATCTGCGAAACTAAATACTATTTGATGGTACACATGTACGGGTTCATGCACATTAGCTTCACCCCGACCACAAGTCAGACAAGGTCATTATTTCTCCGTATGGCTATGAGGATTCCTTCATGTAATTAGAGCCCTGACACACCCCAGAGGACATACACGGCTCCCTGCTGCACCACCTCGAGTCTAATGAAGTAGGTCAAAAACTGCCTCCACTATGACCGACTGTAAACCCACACTGAGACCAGCAGGACCCCATCGATTAAAACTGCAACTGATGGGTTAATGGCTCTTACGATATTCAAATTAAGCCAATGCAATTTCAGGATTTGGAGAAAAAAAAATTGTAGAGAAAAAAAAAAAAAAAAAATCGCCGTATAATGTGTGTCTGATTTTAGAGATTTTTTTTCCATGCATTTTGTATTTTATATCGTATTTATATTTCAAGTCCATTTACACAGTTTGTAATTCTGACCTTCGGTTTTCCGTGTTGCACCGTATATCTGCCAAACAGGGAGATATTAGTCTGAAATCACACTTCTTTCTGTATATAAATCAACATGTGTGCATTGTCGAATGTCAAGATGAAGACACGGTTTTGCAAAGGGAAGCAAAAAGCAAAATCTTCAGCACACAAACTTTTCAAAGTAATTTATAGCCAACAGAGGTGTGGAAGTACAAATCCAAGGAAAATACAATCCCCCCTGATTTCTCACATGGTTTTTAGTAGTTGAATAGAACATTTTTCTATCACTGAAGAGAAAGTTACAGCATCGCTAATGGCTGTGGAAAATGGTTTCTATTGCTCCCGTGTTAGACTTCAAACAATTTAATGTTTCACACAGTCAATTTGCTTCCAAGCACCATGCAATTTAATCTCCCTGCCTTGTCACTAAGGACTTCTGTTGTCTCCTGGAGGATAATAGCACAAACTGCCACACTGTATTGCGGGCCTGGAAGCACCACAGGCTGGAAAACACTCGCCACCGCCAACAAGAGAAACACGGTCGATTTGCTGCAGCTGTCTCCCAGAGCGCATGCTGATGATATGATTTTGTGCGGTGAAACTGGCTTTCTGGTACAAGCTGATGTCAGAGCTGTGGAGGCGCAGGGGAGGCGGGGGGGGGGGGGGGGGTCACGGCTGTGGAGATGGGTCGCGGGCCTGAGAAAGCAAAGGGCACGCCAAGCTGGATAAGGATCAGACGGAGAAAGAGAGAGGACAGAGGAGGGGAGAGTGAAAAGTGAGAGGGGCCTCTAGGTCTGGGGCTGTCGACCCCCCGGAGGAGGGGGCGGCGGCCGAGGTGCCACATCGTCCGGACGGCCCCGTGCACAGAAAAGCTTGATCTAATGGGTGGTGTTTTAGCACACCCAAACACGTTTAAAACAGAATCCCGATTGTGAACTACGCGCTGACGCTCAGGAGGGTGAAATCACACTGCTGCTGATGAGGCGCGAGAAATTCCTGCTGCGCCGCGAGCGCGCCTGCAGCCCAGGTTCAATATCACAAACGTTAATTCTTTAGTGTTATTAACACACAGACTACCGTCGTGTCTTCGTCGGTTCAAGTTGGAGGAGCGCTCCCTGCTAATTGCAACAGCATCTCCTGTTACAGTGCACCTTCTCAGAGCACGGCTGCCACACCCTGAGCTATTTTCCGGTTAACTTGAAAACCCCTCGGCGTAGAGAAGACATTTTGTAATATCTCTACGACTTCAGAGTCTTGAACAAAAAAGACGGTTTTGCCTATTATATCATGGCTAGAGCGAATATCAACATCTCAGTGCTCACATTTGCATTTACAGTTAAACCGAGCTCAGATAAGTCTAGTCTAGTTTAACCCTCTGAGACTTCCAGCGTGATGAACACCAACAAAGCACTCCTCAGATCCCAGTTAAGTGATGGAAATATCAGATCGGTTATGAGAATTGCCACAACAAAACAAACACCAGCCTGCGATGCACTGGCAAAAAAAGGGGCGATCAACAACATTGTTCCCACCAAAGAATAAGGATTAACACTGTAATGCCTTTTTATGTTTATATGCATGCAGCCAAAACGTTTGTCCGCCTCTGGACTAGACTATGACTTTGTTTCACAAACACATTCTCGTGATGGGCTAACCCGGGACTGTTTTTAAGAAAAAAAAAAAGAAAAAGTGTTTGCGAAATGATTGAATTTCCCTCCGAATCCAGCTGATTCAAAACGGTCACAACAAAACTGCAAAATAAAATCCAAGTAGAAACATAGACGCTTCTATCGAACGATTACCCGCCTACGGCTTGAGGGTTTGAGAACAAGCAGACAATCTGAATCAAGTGATGAGTCTCTCTGCAGAGTGCAGGACAGGTGCAAGACTCGGCTCTTCAACGCTGGACTCATGTTACTGTTGTCTGTACCGAGTGTTAGGTTGAAGGGCAACACTGCCGCTGATCCTCTGTCAAAGGGTAAGTCTACCCTCAGGGGTGTGTGTGAGAGACAGAGAGCGGGAGAGAGTGAGAGAGACTGAGGAAAAGGTCACTGAAGCTGACTCCATTGAGGGAAATAAAAAGCTCAAATGTCTTGCCATTTCAATGAAAAGGGTAAAGACGCCCGTCAGCACTTATTTCAATCTTGCAGATGATCTAATGGTGAAACGTTTACCTTTAAGTGCGCGACAGAGGTTGCGTGCTCGGTCGAGACCTCGTTACCGGACTTGTTCGTGGAAGAGCGACAAAATGAGAAGCGTTGCAATTAATACTTGCGTGTACAATAGTTATTTTGAGGCTGGAGTTTTAGTGGATTTCTGCATAAAATCCTTGACTTCGGATATATTAGTTTTTTCGTGATGTCCGGCTACAGATACTGATGTAAAGCTCAATCAAAATTTGGAAATATTTGCACAGCAACCCCGTGGGGGTTTGGGGGCGCACGATAACGATTCTACAACCCCATCAAACATAACCTTAAGGAGACGGCGCACCGCCACGCGCACGCCGGCCCGTGATAGTATCAGTGCGCAAGTCATTACGCAAAGTTTTCGTAACCTTTGACAGCGGCTGCATCTCCGAGACGCGGCGTGCGCGCCACATTTGGCACGGCTCGGTGAACAAACCATAGATCCCTGATACGCACGTATATATTCGTCTTATTTAATACTCATATAGTCCTCGCATTATAGGACACGAGAACATAAATAAGCTCAATATGCAATTCCAATAGAAGTAGGATACGTGTCTCTTGTTCGGGTTTGGCACACGCACACGCACACTTAAAATGAGAGATTCCATACGGTCCTAAATGATCATTTCTCGATCCCGAGAAATACTCACTGCCTTGACCGATCTTGAGTTTCTATTTGCACGTTAATTGACCCAGATAAAGAGCGGAGCATCTCCTTCCTGCCTGCAGGCCGCAAAGGGATGAGGCTTCTCCGGAGCGCAGGGACACGCGAACGCGCACGCATTCCCTTCCCCACACGCACACACCGGCAGCAACAACCGCTGACGCACAGAAGAGCCAGTCTTTCCCCGGATCCCCCCCACCACCACCACCACCCGCCCCCCAGTTCGCTCCCGCTCGTCCAATCGCCGGATGTCCGCGACCCCGTGGAGCGAGCGAGGCTTTTGACGTTTGCCCGTTGACGTCGCTGCCGTCGCCGGACGCGCTTCCTCCCCGCCGGCAACCGAGGACCTCTCTCTCTCCGGCCCGTCCCCGCAGCGACTCCTCCGCGACGCACGGCACGGCGCCGCATCCGCGATGCCCGGGATGACCGGCCGGACTTTCGACCGCTTTCCCGCTCGTTCATAGCGAGGATTTACCCGGGGTCTTTTTTTTTTTTTTTTTATTTACCACCCCCTCCTCTTCCTCCCCCTCTTCCTCCTCCTCCTCCTCCTCCTCCTCCTCCTCCTCCTCCGCGGTGAACATGCAGGAGAAACAGACGACTCCCGCTTCCTCCAGGGCGTCGTCTTTCTTCATCGAGAATCTGCTGGGCAAAGAGCGGACCGAGCGGGACCCCGCGCCCGGTGATGCCCGCTTGGATGCCGCGGCTGAGGCTGCTCCACCGGGACCCGGCGGCTCCGCAGCCCGGTGGCCGAATACGAGCTCTCCGTTCCGGTGGTGCCGCCGCGGCGCTGCGTTGACATCCGTGACTTCAGACACGCCACGCAGTGAGTAACATCAGGGATCCAATAAAAGGGGAGGGAAAACACACACCGAATTGGTATTTGAGAGATGCAATTACACGTTGTTCGACGATATTCTTATCCATATCTAATTAATACTGATTGTTAAATATCGACACATCCCACGACAGTATGTTTTCACGAGGATTTTGGATTTTGTTTAAAATTTCAACCGTCACTCAATAGTTCCCGGTTGTTTGTGTTTCCCCGTGACTTTCTAAGAAACGTCTCTCAGCCCCGATACCACCGATGAATGATCCCGATTCTTTCTTTTTTTTTTTTTGGTTTCAAATTCACCTGGGCGACCTGTCAGGTTCAAATACGCGGATGGGAAGACGCTCGGATGCACGCCTTTCTTGCATGATTTTTTAAATACAGTAAACATCGATCATCGTGTGAAAAAATAAATAGATTTATAAACACGCGGAAGCGGGGGGGTGGGGGGTTAATGTCCTTTTCGAAGTTTTGCGCCGAAACGCAGCACGGAGCGGCGGGGCGAAGCGTTATCACGTCGGTACCGTGACGCTTTTACGCACAAACCGTGCCGGTTGTGCACCCCCCCCCCCTCCTCACCAAACTTCCTTGCTGTAATTGAAAAGTTATAAAACAAGCTCAGGTGTGTCTTTTATTTTAACGGGGGAATAAATCTGTGCAAGAAGCCAATGTTTGTGCGTGAAATGAATCCCCGCAATGTGTGCGGTATTTGCCATCAGGTCCGAGGGACAACGCGAGTGTGGACGAGCCCTGCTGCTCCGGGTCGATCAGCGACAGGGGCTCCCCCGCCGTGTCCGAACCCACCACGGAGGCCAGCGACGAAGCCGACCGGAAGACGACCGACAAGGACCTGACGGACGACGGCGAGGATGTGCGCGCCGGCTCGGAGCGAGACTCGCCGTCGGATCTCGGCTCTTCGGCTCGCAAGAAGAAGACCCGCACCGTGTTCAGCCGGAGTCAGGTGTTCCAGCTGGAATCCACGTTCGACGTGAAACGCTACCTGAGCAGCTCGGAAAGAGCGGGCCTGGCGGCGTCCCTGCACCTGACGGAAACCCAGGTGAAAATCTGGTTCCAGAACCGGAGAAATAAGTGGAAGCGGCAGCTGGCGGCGGATCTGGAGGCCGCGCACATCCCTCACTCCGGCCAGCGGGTCGTCCGGGTCCCCATCCTGTACCACGACGGTCCCGCGCCCGCCTCGGCGCTGGGCTTCAACCTGAGCGGACATCCGGTCTCCCCGGCCGTGACGGGCTTCTCCGGCCCCGTCAGCTATCCCCTGTCCTCCCTGGCTCACTCCATGAACATGCTGCGATCACAAATGACCGGGTTGGTGTGAGGAGGGCAAAAAGGGGAAGCGCTTAATCGAACCCGTTTACGATGAATATAATCCAACCCCTTTTCAGTGCAATAATCTCCAGTGCTGCAGAGAAGTATCCAAAGAGGCCGTGGTGAAAACACAAAAAAGGAGTCATATTTGCTGCATATGTCTGTTTATAAGCTCCGGGGGTCCCGCCGTGGTCCCTGTCCGTGTGTGTTGACTGATAATAACACAGCATGTGGAGGCCTTGGGCGGCGGAGGCCCCAAGCTGCTCATGTATGTTTGAATACACACCTGTTTTTTTTGTGCAAACTTTTATATCCGAACCCACGTAATTTACCGATTTTTGTCACGTTTTCACATAAAATGCCAATAAAAAAAACAAGCACAGATGCGAGTGTTTGCTTTTGTCTTTAAACGTGTTGGTTTATTCTCGATATTATTCGACCGCTTCGTGTGAGTAAACGTTCCGCACACAAGGAGAAGCTTTTAGCGAATTTTCTGTCACACCGCCAGCTGGGATTTGCGTGAGCATCATCTTTTTGCAAAAATACATCGGCGTTTCTGCTTGTGTCGATGTCCAGCGCAAAGTGGACAAGTGCACATGAAATCGAACCGAGCAATAAACAAACCCAAGGTGAAGAGACAGGAAATAACGAGGTAACAGATCCACAAACGATATGGGTTCTTCATTGACGAAACTTTGGCCTTAAGTCAAACTGGCAAACTTGGTTTTTATATATGCATTTTATATTTTCTACCACCGGTTAATCGGACAATTCTGTATTCACCATCCCGAAGTAAGCAGGGAGGCCCCCGGTGAAACGAAATTCTAGTTTTCTCAATTCCAAAAGCCAAAAAAAAAAAAAAATAATGCATTCAATGACAAAGATAGATAGATCAATCTAAATTATGGATACTTAAAATTGAAAATAACCCCAAAGAACCGATGTTTTGCACTCCCTGTCCCAATTTTCACGGAGGTGTTTATTTTCTACACTTTACTCTGATTTACTTCAGAGCAAATCCGTGCGTCGGATTCCCCAAATCACGCGGAAATGTGCGCTCGTTTCAACGGCGCACATTTCGGTTAATGGAATGACAGCACAGGGAAACGAGCTACTTTCTACTGTGTGTGTGTGAGTGTGTGTGTGTGTGTGTGTGTGTGTGTGTGCGTGTGTGTGCGGTGGAGAGGGGAGGGCGCATCCACACTCCGCACCCTCCCCTCCGCACTGTGATTGGTCCGCACCGATCGTTCCTCTGGACCAATCAGAGGAGGCGTAGCGCGCCCCATCCGGCGAGCTCGCCGAGGACGCGGGCAGAGCATCGCCAGCCCTGCAGTGTCTGCCAAGTGGACGCTGCTATGGTGCGGGAAGCATCGAGAAGTCAGTGGTGAGCTTGAGGTCCCGGGTTAGATTTAAACGCCAATCGCGGAAATAAATAAACAAACAAACAAGCAAGAAAAAAAAAAGACAGAGGACTGACGCTTTGGTGAATATGAGTAAAGTGGACGCGCCATGTCGACCCGCCGCCTCTCTGAAATTCACTATTGACAACATCCTCAACCTCAAGACAAGCGGGAGGAACCGTGACAGCTGTCACCCCACCGGACTGCAGGATGACTCGGCTGTGGCGATGCGTAAAGACGGTTACCGGAGCCACCGGGAGGAGCACGGAGCCCAGCGCCGGCACGACCCGGACAGCAGGCTTAACGAAAGTGGTAAGAGGGATTTAGATTTGCCGGATTTCACTTGTGGGAAAGTCCCCGCACTTTCGGGTGGATGTATGTCGTGGGCCGATCCGAGTGTTTTTTTTTTGTTTTTTTTTTCCTTTGCAGAGTTCATCAAAGATTGCGACGGGGCGACGACGGCGGACTCGGTGGTCATCGAGTCCCGGGCGGACCCGCGGAAGTCGGCGGAGGCGCGTTTCGAAAGCGGCGACAGCAGCTGCGAGGACAGCGGGCCCGCAGCCGCGATCGCGGACCAGCACCGGCCGGGAAGCCCCGGCAAGAAGAGCAAACTGATCGCGAAAAAGAAAACGCGCACTATTTTCTCCAAGAGACAGATTTTCCAGTTGGAGTCTACCTTCGACATGAAACGCTACCTGAGCAGCGCGGAGCGCGCCTGCCTCGCCAGCTCGCTGCAGCTCACGGAGACGCAGGTGAAAATATGGTTTCAGAACCGCAGGAATAAGTTGAAACGGCAGATCTCGAGTGAGATCGACGGACCGGTTAGTGATTTCCCCGAACCCGGGAAGCCCGTGGTGGTGGGCCAGCTCCCGGCCTTGTACAAGGAGAGCAACCTGCTGGGGAGGTGCCTGCTGCCCATGCCTCTGCCCGTTGTTTACCCGGGGAGTAGCACGCCTTACCTCTGCTTCTCCAACACCAGCAAGTACTTCAGCCTGTACGAAGGGGACGTATGATGCCTCCCACGCCTCCTTTACCCACCAAGGTCACGTCAGACGGACACTTTTCCTCCGGTGGTGTGTTGCCAACTTTCAAGCATTTAAGGAGTTTTAGCCTAGACGTTCAGACTTGCGCCCTTGACTGTCCCCCCTTCCCCTCCCGCCCCCCCCCCCCCAGGAGGCTGCGAGTAGAACCAGAGGGGTAGTTAGGCTACATATCACATCAAAAAAAAAAAAAAAAAAAAAAAAAAAAAAGCTGTTGGGGTATTATTTATTTTCCAGTCAAAGTTATGGGTTTTGTTTAGGTCCCACGCTAAACCTGTTAAACAGCCGTTTAGAGAATCTAGCAGGCTAAGCTAGTCATAGCCTGGCGGTGGCCTGCAAAAGCATTAACCCCTCATTTTATTGTTTACATCACAGCTCACCATTATGATTAATTATTTTTATTATTATTATTATTATTATTATTATTATTATTTTTATGATAATTATTGACAGCAGCATTTTTTTCAGCAGAATACGCCACCAAAGAAATTACCATACATTAGTTATTTGCATGCATTTACAGTATCATAATGAATTTTGAATTACAGAAATTATGTATGTATTTAAATGAATGTAATTAACATATTTTATGTTTCACGCATGACCTTTTTTCCTCCTTGAGTATTATATGCTTACTTTATTCCACATTTGCCTATAGGCTCATTACACCATTTACTGAAACTGTAATTAAAAACATTTTCATTCAAGAACTATCTGACAGCATTGGTTCAGTAATTTTAGATGGCTAAAGCGTGTTTGAGACATTAACAGTTATGACGTGTAAGTGAGGACGGTGGGGTTACAGTATATAGTATGTTTGAATAGTTTAACATGTTCCTATTTAAATTGTCTTAATTCCACTGAGTGGTCATCTGATTTTATATGGATTGAGATTCATTTCTAATGTTTTTTTTTTTTCTAGAAAGAGAGTTTATATGTGTAGATGAAATAAAGAAATAGCGAGACATTATGAAATCTTAAGACGAAAAGAGCAAAATCGTAAAGCATAAATAAAAGGCCCGAGTTACCATCGGGCCGAGATTTTGATTTGAAAATAGCACTGTAAATTAACATAATCAATAATTAAGCAATTATTCTGTAATTTATTTGCCATTAGTTTTATTACAATCAGGCAGCGGTGGGAATAGAAAATGTTGCGTTTCAATAGGACATAAGAAAAAAGATTAAAGTTATATAATTTTTACATAATATAAAAGTGGAGAGACTTATTTATACTTTGTACAAGGGTCATTAGAGAAACAAAGAAAAACAAAGTGTGTGTGGGGGGGGGTTTACTAATGCCCTACTTTACACAGACATGCAGTTCACGACCTTGGTATTTCCTTGCATACAGGAAGTCGGTGACAAATGGAGAAAGGGTGTTGGACCCTCCTCTGATACATTTGTATATAAAGCATACAATAACATCAGAAGTACAGCTGAGAATAAAGAACTCTATTCTCCGAAAATGAATAATCTATGCAGGAAGTGGTGGAAGCAGATGGGAGGTGAGGCTCATCTCCAAGGTGTCAGACAGGAAGTACCTCTCATTCGCTCTTCCTTAATGGTGCCTACTCTCAAACTGTGCCATCACCACAGTCTGCCTTCCAGGTTAATTGTACCCGGACTGAGATCAGTAAAACTTAAGTGCTTTTTCCGCTTTGACGCTGAGGTTCCTTTCTATTGAGGATGCTTAATGCAGTGGCAGTACTACAAATTGGGCCTACGTGTTTATTTTTTATTTTTTAGAAACACACCAGAAACTCAGTGCGGATTGTAATCGTTCTGGTGCATGAAGAGCCACTGCATCTATCATCTGCTTTGTAACTTTTTGAAATTGAGTCTAGAATGAAAGGATAGGGCACCAGCGAAATATATTCAAGCAGGATGCGTTAAGTCAAATATACGCCTTAACCTGTAATCTGTTGTATCAGACATAACATTATTTGATTGTGGGAATCACTGTTGACTTTTTCCACATCTTGAGATCATGCCTTTAAAAAATATTCAAGTTCTTTTTATCAAAAAAAAAAAAAAATAGTCACACGGACTGATTTTTCCCTTTATGATTATCAAGACCAAACACAATAATTAAATAAATTGCTGATTGTTGCAGGATATTGTCATTTGCCTCTCGTTGCGCCTGTGCCACTAACTTTGGTTTTCCTTACTTGGACAAAGAGTTCTGGTTCTGTGGCAAATTTGCAGTCTGAAGTAAAATATCACCTCATTTTATTAAATATAATCAATTCAGAGGGTTCTTCTTATTCTTCCTTTTATGCTTTGCAATACTAAGTCAGTTGACCTCTTCATGGCAGCCCTTTGATATTCCCTTCCCTTTTTCACAACACTTACTCCATTTTAAATGCACAAAACACATCAGTGTGGTGAAAACGGCAACTTAAAGTTGCCTCAAGGTTCAAACTGTAACTAAATCATCTGAATCCTTTTCTTTCAATATTCCTCCGCCAGTGGCAGGTTCATAATCACACATTATACTGTAACAGATCTAATGGCACAAAGTGTGTGTGTGCATTCAACATTTGTTTATCCGCTGCAACTAAATTATAAATACATTTTTGTGATGTTCAATACAAGTGCATGTGTATACACTGATAAAAAGAAGCGGTTACGTCCTGCAGTCATGTGTTAAAGAGCTACAGGCTGGACCCACGATCCCTGGCCGCCATCCGCTCAGACACCGTAGCATAAAATTTCATTGCTTCTGCCTAAGTCTGAGTCATAGGCGGAGAAACATATTTGCTCTCTTTGACTGAAGAAATTTGAAGACTAATTTATTATCGAGGACTAATGCAGTGTAAATGTCAAACAGAAAAGTATTATTACACCCTAATACATATGTGAGTGGTATTTTCTACTCCGCTTTAACATATCACTCCATCCTCCTCTTCCATTCTTATTCTGCTTGTCTCCCGCCTTGTCATACCTCATTACACTAGTCTGTGCACTGGAGCCCGACAATGTGTGATTATGAATGAATACGAAGGACTGAGGTGGAGACTGTGTAGCAGGGGAAAGGAGACTAAGAGGGAGGGGAGCTCAGTCAGAACCGTTTGATGAGTGTATGTTTGTGTTGGAAAAACTACGGTCACATTTGTATTTCTGCATGGGTCTGCGCCTCACTATAGCCAAGGTCTGGCCGGTCAGAGGCAAGGAAGTGCAGTTCCTAATGGCAGGAGAGCGTGTCGCACCGACTGTGCGCGCATGTGTGTGTGCATGCATAATGCCCATGTAAAAGTCTCTGGCAGCTTCTTTCTGCATGACTAGAAGGGGGCCCCTTTCTCAGCTCACCCGTTACTTTAACCTCCGTTGACCTCTCCCAGTCATCTGACAAAGGTCATCACCCAAGACGCCGGGAGAGACTGTCCCTGAACATGTGTCTATGACATGAAAGCAAGACGAGACTGTCACCATAAGGCTTCACAGACTCAGACGTTCTGTTTTCTGTTCTGCGGGCCGGCTTTATATACGCATGCGTCATCCAGTTGCGTTCTCTCACGCAGAAAATTCAAGAGACGTCGCAACGTCACTTCATGCCAATGTTAAGAACTCATTTTAATTTACATCTTTCCGCTGAAACATTTTCCAAACAAGGTTTGTCGCCTGATACGACCGATAGACCGTTAGAATAAAAATGGGTAAGTAACGCCCATGGCAAAGTTACTTTAAAAAAAAACAAACAAAGAACACACAAAAAAAATTGTATCCAGATATATCGGTGTGTCTCGACGTACTGAGTGAGTGTGGTCGGGGGTTGCAATCTGAAAAGAAAACTACATGACACAGCACATTGTAGAGTAAACAACAAGGCTATTAGTTAGACTGGGAAACTTGAGACAGGAGGTCTGTGTATGTGTCACACTTAAAGACTGTTTGATGGCCTATTGATCTACTAATTTACCCCCCCCACACACACACACACAACACACACACACCTCCCCCTAACCCCCCCCGTCTCTCCATAATGCAAATTGCTTGAGGAAATTGAGAGATGGCAACGGGGATAAAATCAGATAAAAGCGAGTGATACGGAGACAAAGTCTGATCACGAGAGAGTGCGGGTATAAGAGGGAAGGAGGATTGGACTTTGGCCAGAAAATAAATTGCAGAGCAGACTAATCGAGAGAGTAAAGAGAACTACATTTAATGACGTGATGATTTATACGCTTCCGTAGGAGTTGAGCCAACACTTTTGTTTGTCTGCTATTTGACATCCACTTCACTAAAATGCCAAAAGAATATTTTGGATTTTTTTTTTTCCTCATGGTTGTTCTGTGAAAACTTGTCAAGTCTCCCATGTTGATATGAAATAAATCCATTAGCAAGCTATAATAGAAGATAATCAATAAAGATAAAGGAGCGATTTTGAAAATGAATTTAAAAGGAGGTGCTATGCCCTTAATGTAATATTATCTGATTAGTTTACATCTATAGTCATCTTTAATTTGGATGTGTGACAGAATAATCAATGTAACAGTTAAAATCCCATATAATGATGGAGCTGATGGTCCTTACTGATCAGCTGTGACGGCAATCACACAGCTGTATCAAAGTTTGTGTAAAAGGACAGCGAGGACAGTATCTGAACACTGGGGTGTTATAATAAAACTTATCTATTGAGAGGAAAAAAAAGCTTTTAGCTTCAAAAAGCTTCACATTCTGCTTGTAACGTGCCAGCTATTTGTGGCTGTGAAAAATGGGTCAAAAGTCTTGCGCGCCACTCAGGATCCTTGTTGAATTTTGATCACTTGTGGTGTAGAATCCCCAGTGCTGCAAAATCCACGATGCAATTAGACAAAACCGATAGCGGTTGGCAAAGATGGCAGTGATTCTGCAAATTTAGAATCCCATTTTTGATTTACTCACATCATGACATTGACCGCGGTTTGTCACTTATGAACCTCAGAGGAGCGATGCAAGAATTCCGATGTGCCGTAAGTGTAACAGCTGTCACGTTCGCGATCTTAAGCCATTTTTGAAAAGAATTAGCAGCTTGGTTGTACCGAGGACCGCCATTAGGGAACGGAGCTTTTATACCAAACATACCATGTGTAATGTGACCAAGTGAGTGAATTAATACAACAGTTGGTGTTCCGCAATTGTGCCGTGTAATGTAGCATTGGTGCCTAGAGAGCTTTTTTCACCGTTGCAGCTGTCTTTTTCACATTTTGATTTGGCACCGACTATCCGTTGCTGGCTCACCCCTACTTCATTTCCATGCATATTTATACAGAGGGCAACACGCAACAGGACAGTAATATTCCTTTCTTGAACGTTCCATGGTTACAGGCCTTTATTAAGCATGCCAGCCAACAAACACTTGGTAATTTAGAATCAAAGTGTAGTGAACTATGACAGGAGCTAAAGTTTAGCAAGCACGTCATTGAAATATTGACATAATGATGATGGTGGAGGCAGAGCTACCAAAATTCATGTTGTTGAGGATCAAAAGATCAATTCACACAGCAATCCATACTTGAGGACCTTGAGGTCAACAGGTCAAAATTCAAAACAGGATTGATCTCTCAGGGAACGTGGATGTCTGTGCAATTATTTCATAAAAATCCATCCACTAATTGTTGAGATACTACAGTCTGGGACAAATTGGTAGACTGAGGATCCATCAAATTACCCCAAAAATATGTTGAAAGCTTGTTCACATGTTTTGGTCACATTGCAAAAAGTTGTCTTGTTACTTTGGCTCATTTTAAAGCCATCAAATAAAAAGTGACATCAGAACACTACATTATAATGTGTAACTTCTATCACCACGTCCATCATGGTATTTCACACTGTTTACTTTTAGCCACAGTATTAGTTTCACAAATTAGAAATGAGATTTTTTTTCTATAACCAGTTTATTTGATAACGTCTAAAGATTTACGAGAATACGAGCAAAATATATTTAGTTGCAACAAAAGATGAAAAATGTTCAACATTTCTTTTTTTCGCTCTCCCTTCCCGACACAAACACAAACACACACGCGCACACACCAAGGACGCACACACAAAGGACGCACACGTGCATCCTGTGTATCAATTAAAGAGCGTTGTGTCTGACAACTTCCCTCATGTCCTGTCCCCTCAGACACCCTTGTCAGGATAATGTGCCATTAATCTACAGCTAAAAACACATTATTAGCCAATCAATAGGTAAGATGGGGGGGATAAAGGCAGAGGAAAGCGGAGAAGGAAGGAGAAGGACGGGAGGCAGGGGAGAGATGTTCTAAGTCTGGGGGGAGGCGTAGGAGCTCTGCTGCGTACAGACATAGAATACTCTTTGCGGTCTTCTACAGAATGTCAATATGGGTCCATTAACAGCAGATACAGTTGTCAGAGTGCCCTAACTTTTCCTGCAACCCCTTCCCACATACTTCAGACAACCACTATCTTCCACGGATATTTATCACGGATCGGCACCATCAACGATCTGCTTGCCGCCATCGGAGTCAAAAAGCCTGACAGAACAACCTGTGCGCATTTTAATGGTCTTGTATCACAGGATCCGGTCAGGTAGATGTAAGTGGAGCAGAGTGTGTACTGGGTGTACTGTGGTGGTGCCTGAGCTGACCTGCATCGCCTCTCTGGTGGCAAGACACGACTGAGAAGCCCAGGAGACCACAAGACACAAATGGCCTCCCATTTACATCTTAATTTAATGTTGCTGAATAACAAGCTACAGTGAAACCTAAACACCCTCAATATCGCAAGTTGTTTTTTTCTCCCCTTTTTGTTTGTTTTGTTATTTTATTATACTGTATCAATCCCTTGTAGGAAATTTGTTCTCTGTATTTAATCATGAGCATTTTGCATGCCGTCTAGCAGCGCCGGGGGAGCAGTTAGGGGTTCGGTGTATTGCTCAACAACACTTTGACACACTAAGAGGAGGCGGGAATCAAACTAGGAATGTTCGGTTCCAGGGACCCAAACTTTGTGCTTCTATTGTTGTTGGATGAATGTGGAAAATACTTCCCTCTGATATGAAATTGTAAAATGTGAATTGGTCAAAATTAATAATGATCTTAACCAATGTCTTAACCAATGTCTTAACCATGATAAGTTCTCCGTGTCATTTTATTTTATTTATTTATCAATTCTGTAGTTTTGAGAAGCACAGTTGATGGATATGATTACAACTTCAGGTCAGAAGTGGTTGTAAACAAATAGTTCGGGATTTAATAATTTTAGGATAACATAGTAGACTTTGACTTCATGTGTTTGCAACCACAACCATTCTGGCCAACGCATTTCTAACAGACATTCTGAAAGCACTGCAGGTCTGTTAGTTTTACAGAATAGCTGTGAAGAATATGCAAGATATGTCAGGCGACAGCCGTTGTGAAAGTTCAGCAAGTTCAGCCATCGACTCAAAGTGATAGGTGTGCTCTTTGGGGAAAAGGGAGAATTTGTTGTCCTCCTCAAACGTCAAATGAATCGTCAAGCAAGACAGTGCGAGGAAAATGCGTTCTTGTGAGTCAGACATCACTTTCTCGGGCATTTTCCGGAGGCTGCCCTTATAATGAAAAAAAGTAAGAGAGAGAGAACCCCCCTGACCGACTGTAAGTAAAGTCAGTTGTGCAGCTTGATTTTATTAAATATAAGTCGTTTTTTTCCAGCTGGAAGTTACTTGATTTTTTTTTTTTTTTCTGTCCCTCTGCTGCAACTTTGCATAAATAATGCTCCTACGATGCCGTCCTACGAAAATGTCCCGGTAAAACAGAAAACGGTGCGATACGCTACACAGATGGAACCACTTACACTAACAATTTTGAGAAAAATGAATGCATGGTGATATTTGGCATTGCAGTGCCGGAAAGAGATACGGTAATATTAATTCGGCACCTGCTAAGCTTTTGCTAGCTTTGCTTTGCTGATGCTACATTTGTGACACAGATGAAGGCTGGATCCGGTCATGGAGCAAATAAACACTGCATCGCAATTGAATCGCTTAAGTTTTGTTTGGTATTATTTCACTTATTTTTACTTGCTTGTGTTTTAAGAGTAAACTTAATACATGCTCAACTTTTTTTTTTTCCCAGAGGCAGAGCAGAACAGAATGAGCTGATGAAGAGGGTAGCTAACTTTTATAAGCCTCTATGATGTAACTCATTCATCAGGTGGGAAAACTGAATTCATGCTAACCCAAAAGGAGCTGAGGAAGCGAGTTTTTCATGCACAGACCTCACGATTTCCGTCTTTCGGTCCATATAGGGGTGCTTGTGACTACTTTCTACTTCCCCCACATGCCGGCCCACCAACGCACCTCTTAGGCCTGAAGTGAGTTGATCTCTAGAGGATTGCGCTCCCCTCTGGCCAGTTCAGGGGAAGCTCTAAGTGCTCTGTAATAGCTGGCAATCAGCACAGATGGATAGAAACCAACGTCTAGCCCTCAGGAAAGAAATATAAATAAATAAGATGAATAAATAAAAGCTTGTGTCCTCACAACCACATATTGCAACGGGCATGTGTTTTATAATGAATATAGATTGAGAGGTTGAAATATTTATGGTCCGGGGATGGTGAGAGGCGTTTGTGTGTGTGTGTGTGTGTGTGTGTGTGGGGGGGGGGGTGTTAATGGTGTGAAATCGCATCCCAAGCGGACGGAAATGATAAAGGGAAATTCCTCTTCCTCCGGAAGCTTCCAAGCAAAGTCCATTTGTGATGCCTCAACTGGGATGTGCTTTCAGCTTTCAGCTCATACACTTAAGATAGATTTTGTTTTTCTGGTTTCACATAAAAAATATGTGACATCCCCACCTTCGTTCAGCATTTACAAAATACCTTAACATGTGATTTCCCCTGAAGTACCCCGACAAGGCCATTACCTAATTTTCTTGTACGAGGCCTACACCTCACAGCCATAAATAGTTAAAGCACTCCATTGGTCAGTGTAGAGGTGTCTGGGGACAGAGCCTGACTAAGAACAGCCCAGGGGCCAGATGAGGAATAACTGAGAAGGCTGCAGAGAGAGAACATATTGTCCCCAACAAGAGCAAACATTAGACCGATAAACAAGTGGCTCGGGGTGAGCGAGGGTTTTAGGGAAGCGCATCAGAGAGCGCACAAACTGTAAGCTGAAGAGAGTCAGAGCTCAGATGAACGCGATTCCTAAAATAGTCACACCGGGGCCTTGGGAGTCCGAGGAGATTCACTGTTTCCCCTCATATATTGTTACCTTGCATCATCCTCAACTTGTTTTGTGTCATCGGGTTTGTAATCCTGCAGTCCCGGGTGTTTGGTTTCTCCGCGCAAAAATCGGTGATCGGTGTATGCGATGGCACGGTTACAAGGGTAGATTACCGGCTTCGAACCGCATATTGCTTTGGTATTTGTTGACTTAACAATTCAGCCTTTGAGTCTGCCGTGAAACACTAGAAAGCATGGCGGTAACCCTGGTTAACCCCCAGTTCTGCAGGGCAACTGAAGCACAATGTTCATCCCTACATTGCAAACAAATTAAGCAGACAGAATAGAGATGAACATGAAACCTAAGTCGACATTCACTCCATTTTGCCCCGAAGCTCTGAGATTGTCTATCAATAATAATGCGCAGCTCTCATAAAAGTGACTCCCGGCTTTTCGAGCGATGATAAAAGAACACGTCATCTGAGATCTTTCTGTTCAGAGCTTCCCTACTCCCGGCAATATCACTACTTAATGTCATAAAGCCAGTTTGTTGTCGGACAGAAAAAAACATTCCCGTCTTGAAGTAAATATTTTGTCCTGCTTTGAGGGGCGGTTTCAAACTTAAGTGTTTTAAAGTGTCGTTTGGGGTTAGGGGCCTTGGACTAGTACTGGAGAATATTTTTCAAAGAGGCAACTTCTGGAGGCATGCGGAATAAAAAGTTGATAGCCTGTTGGGACGGTTTAATAATGAAACGAGAACATGCAGACTTGCAGAGTTGAGTACACTTAGGAGTGCACTCAGAAGAGTTGTGGAAGAGATACCAGATGACACATCGAGATGAGGAGGTGCCAGGATGATGGTTAACAAACCTCTGAATCTGGGCGGATTCCCTGCCGACCGAAGACAAAGATATGTCCTTTTTGAAATTCAACCCAACATAGTCCAGAACCAATAAACAGACAGGGTGTTTACACATAGAGCTTTTTGTTACAAACCAAATTACCCTGAAGAAATCAATGTGAATAAATTGCAGAATAATTTTGCGCTACTCTCGGTATGTCAAAATGTAGCCTCGCACATTTAATAAGAAGTGCGATTGCAAGCCACTTGTTTGTGTCTAAACATACGCGTGTGTATGCGAGGCTCTCTCAGCCATCAGGAGGTTTTAATAGAGTAGTATATTCCTTTGCATTTTACATGACTCTAGGGCAAGCTGCTCTCGCTTGTCTGCTCTGCTCAGATCAGATGCTCAAATGGGAGCACAGAATGGGCTTCAAGTGTTCGTAATATTCACTCTGTGAAGACCAGCAGTTCCCCCTGAACACACACAAACACACACACATTTTTATATCATATATACACACATGTGATGGAGTGATAGTTGAATATATAAACCAGAGGTTGATTGTTAGGGTGTGTAGGCGTTGTGAGCTAAACCATATCCAGCTCCAAGTTCAATTAATTGTCCTTTGCTAAGAAATGAGTTGGTAGAAAGATCACAACAGGTAGGTGGAAATGCTGACCTTTGTAACAAAGGTCACAAATGTAACAGGCAAAAAATAACCAATCATAAAACCCCAGTCTTCTTTTTCCATTCAAACATTGAATTCCACCAAGGACAAAGGAAACCTTGAATATTTCAAGCTGAGTGACGCGCGCCTTCGGTTTGATATTGGGGATTATCCATTTGAGGACTAAATGTATGCCAAGCAATTTGGTAGGATATAAACAACATTTTATAGAAAAAAAAAGAATGTCCCTGTAGGGAAACATTTAAAAAAAAAAATAAAAAAATTGAAAGGATAAGTTGTGTGATAACAGAATCACCTCTTCCAGTTAGCGCAAGAATAACCACTTAAACGCGACGACATCATGGCAGTGGGAACTTTGTCCCTTGTCATGTGTAAAGTTCTTCCATTATCCATCGCTCACGTTCCAAGAGCTGAGTCAGAAGTGAAGTTGCAAAAAATCCAGCAGCAGTTTACTTGGAAGTAAAGAAATAGCATTATCGGTGGGAAATGCCTGACTTCCCCATACAGGTTATTGACACAACTAACAGAAATAAAGACATTATAAAGCCCTATTTCTAACTGCTGGGTGTTCAGGTAACTATTTATGGCAGACGCGGTTTTATTTCAAGGCTGTAATTTACAGTACAATTAGAATCGGGTTAGTTGGAGATATTCGTGTTTGATGTGAAATGAACGCACAGGAAAAGTCAAATCAGCTGAGATCAAATTGGTCCTCATGCTAGCTTTCTAGTTTTAACAGCAAATAAGCCAAGCAGGATAATTAAATAGCCATTAAAGAGCATTAATGCCCAATGTAAATGATTTGACAAAAGATTGTTTTGGGATTTTTTTTTTCCTGGTGAATAAAAACAAATGAATCATGAAAGAAGAAAATCATTCTCTTAATTGGTTACTGCATTTTTATGTTCCTTTATTGTGATTGGTTGTAGGTTCAGTCTATCGTGAGAGCCACCATGTCTGGATAGAAGCTTTTTTGTAACGCATGCCAAATCTAAAACGACTGAGAAGAAACCAGTCACATCAGTTGCTTTGGTCAGACAATGTCCCACATGTGTCACAAAAAAGAATCTCAAGTACATCCAACTATTTACAGTATTGGATTACAGAATGAGTCATTTAGCAAGCTAGAAAATACAGACATTCGGATTCTGCTTTCTGTATTGGCATAAACATGTTATACTGGATTTGAAGTGTCCGGGAAGAAAGTCAGTCAGGGATCCTTAATACATTTACACAATTACTTAACAACAATATCTATCTTGTGAAACATTTAAAACCCAAAATGGACCGCTTAATTTCTGAAGAGCCAAAATGAGCGTTCTTAAGGCGGCACCTGACTCAGGTGCTTTTTCAAGCAAGAGCGCGAGGTGGAGGCTGTAGTTGGATATAAAAGGAGGAGCTAACCTTATAAATGCTTGTGTGCTGATATTTGTGTGTGTGTGTATGTATGTGTGTGTGCGCGCGCTTGTGTAGGCGCGTGCACAAAGGCGCGTGTATTTTACCTTAATGTAGATTTAATGAGACTTACCCCACTTGCCTGAAGAAAAGTGCTGCCAAATCATTTCATTTCAGGTGACAAGTCGAGGAGTCAGTGAGGAACTATTGCTTCTTAAACTGAAAAATTGCCAACAGGAGTGAAGTGTCTGACATATGATAGGTGTGACAAAATAAAGAGAGGAAAAAATGTGTGTGCATACTATGGGTAGAATTTGGGATGAATTATACTATGGCTAGTGACCAACTTTGCTGTGTTGCTTATGAAATAGACGCACCTGAAGATATTGAAACCATCGTAGAAAAATGTAATCAACGTCAACAAAGTTTGAGGAAGCCCATTATCTGAGTAGGTTTGTTTTCTTGTCCAAGGTCCATTTATAAAGTCTACAATCTTGGCAGAATCTGCAAAATTAATCACACAGCGCTGGTTTGAGTTAAACGTTACCATCAGCCTTATGAATGCCAAAATGAAAACTGAAACTAGCTTACGTTACTAGGAGTAACACAGGTAAGAAAGAGACTTGAGTGTGAGTTGAATATCAGACAAACATTGGGCGGTAAGTAAACACAATAAATAAATTAATTTCCTCATTAAGTTTTACTGTTGCAGCTTAATTGGATAAAATGATAAAAGTGTTCAAATTCTAACTGAAATTGAGACACATAATTCTTATAGTTAATGCTCTTTTTGACAAATCACGTGAAGGGGAATAAGTGACTGAAGTTTGTGTGCTATTATATCGTCTTAAAACAATTAACATCCATAATGTCTCAAATTATCTACCACAAAACCAATTATATACATCACTTTGCATGGGAATTTTGATTATTAAAATATGCAAAGCCATCAAAGCCTGTGTGAGCAAAAGTTTTAGACATGGGAACTTGACAATGCAGATGATAAATAGAGGACATGAAGCCAGTTGGTAAAGGTTACGGAAATCATCGTGCCTCCAATGATGCTTCTCGCACATTTAATGTCACTTTGTATTACATGTTACATTTGACAAATTTGGCAACATGAAGAACAGGAATGAGAAGAAAATAACAGTGCGTTCATTCCAGTGAGTTATCCATGTAAAATAGATCAGACAACTCAAATCAAAATCTCAGCATTTTATTAGTGTGCCTTTTCAATCTGCCCAATGGGCAGAACAATTCGCCTCAATGATGTTATATTCTAATAATGCCTTGTGGTTAATTCAAGCTATCAAGTCAAATAAACAATTGCACGTCAAGACTTTCCGATGCAGTATTAAAATGCAGACTTACGACACATTTCTGGTGTAATTGGAGCTCTCAAATAGCTTTTCTATGTTGTTGTAATGACCGTGATTGAGCTATTAGTCACGTAGAGCAATTCTGGCTGTCGATCGCACAAAAGCATCTTTACCAGCAACCGTTCACCTTGAAAACTTCCAAAGAAAGGTACGTATTATTATGAAGCGCATGGTGTGTTTGTGGTCTGAGTGCACAAACTGAAGTAATAGTTGCATAATGTGTACAGCGCTGCCCCAAAGAACTATGCTGAACTATTGGGGGGGAAACATAGGGCTCCGGGTTGACAAAGGTTTCCTGGCCCATGATGATGACTGAGTAAGAAGCTTATTAACATTCTTTAGGACTGTGCTTTTTGATCCATATGCTGAGGTCGGTACGTTTGACACGCCAATCCAAAGCACACAGTCCCTGAACAAAAACGACCCCTCATGGGTTTCTGGGTATTGAGTGATCGATTGCCCGCTGCTGGAATTGGCCGTTTTTTTTTGTGGAGACAGGCAGAGAGGACTCAAAACCACCGCTTCCATACTTGTCTTTTTACAAACACGATCACGTCGTTGCGCAACAACAGGAGCGGACGGTAGAGGCAGCCGCAAACACACGAAGCTAACATGACTACAGGAAGGTAGTTGTTCACCATGATGGAGTAAGACAGGACAAAGGGAGCTTTGTAACTGACAAAAAAAAAAAAAAACACGGAGGGGACAACTATGGAAACTTTCAGCGGAACAATCAAAACAGACACGCACCAACACCTCTCTGAATATGTTGAAACTATTGAAAGCTCTGGAGTAGCTCTGGATTTTCAATTTCCAAGTAGCAGCTTCAGCTGGGTTTCATTTGAGACCTGGAGGCCTATCCGACCAGGCGGGATTAGTGGGTTAGCAAGGTAAGCTCAGTTTTACCCCATGATTTTCAGTAATACCAAAGTGATTAACTTTCTGAAGGACCAGTTGCCATGGTAACTTATGCTGCAGTCATACCTTCTCTGAAGCAGGTTAAGCTCTGTTAGCATCAGAATATGAAAACTTGATAAACAAATATATTTTCAAAAATAAGATCACATCCCCGATTCTGCGAAAGCCTCGATACAAAGATTGGGTGAAGCGCCAAAGCACTGAACTTGTCATCAGCTTGTCTGCTAGACCCAATCACCGCTTTAATGATATTTCATATTCATGTCCCAAACATTTATCAGAAAAAGGAGATTAACTCTGATTGAGGCATAATGAAAAATCAAAGTGATTAATGAATTCCATTCCTAAGATCCATATTGTGAAATAGGGTTAGAATTTTAGCTATTTGCACGCTTTATTGAATAAACAGTGATTTAGATGCCCGTCATCACACAAGCAGTACGCTTTACTGACGTATACAACGATCGTCGCCCAGGATCACAAAGGTTTTAAACCATCTCTCAGATTTTTGCTCAAGGATCTGTACTTGTTCAATGTTGTGAATTTCTATGCTTCATAATTTTTCATGTAGCCATTTAACAACAAGTAAGAAAGTTTGCAGTTCAATTCCAATGCCCTACTGGGGCATTTCTGTATCCAGGGTACAGCCTGTCTCACACTTGCCATCTAACAGCTGGGACCGGCTCCCGGTGGCAGTAATGATGGATATTTGCTCTCTGTGATTCCCAGGGTTTGGCTGTGGACATGTTTTTGACCGGTCGTCGGTTGCCACCTTTACCGCTCCCCAAGTAGAGTGAGAAAACTGCGGTAGACCTAATGTGTGGGTAATAACCCTGACACAAGTCATCTGAGACGCTAGAGTTTGGGTTTAGTTGAGCAAGATCATAATGCAATGACTTCATTTTACGATGTTTGCTCCAACAGCATTTCTATTCGAATGTTTTGGATTATCTTAATGAAAAGATCACACAAAAAATATGTTTTTATACTAACCCGATTTACTAGAAGTAAGAAAAACCAGAGCCACTCAGAAAAAAACAGAAATTTATGGCCTACATACAGGCTATTAACACATAAATGTTAATCAGGTTGATAACTCTAAACCATATTATTCAATGGGACAGATATTGAAGGATCAATTAAAATCTGAAACTATTAATAGTATTTTATAGTTGTCAACACATTTGAAATATTTAAATTACAGTAGATTTAGGTTTTTTTAGAATCAAATTGGATCTGTATGTCTGAATTCATGAATAAAGATGCTTTTTTTTGTAAATAAGAATAACATGTTGTGCTTTATGTCATGTCACAGAACAAGAAACATCACTGGGAGTTTCTGTTTTGAATTGTTCACTGGGAACGACTCACATTCCCCTAAAAATATCACAGCACTCTCCCTTTTTTCATCTTCACACTAAATTGAGTGGTCAAACTCAACTCAATTCAGAGTCGAGGTTATATTGATAAATATTGCATGGGATACTTTTATTGCATGGAGCTTGTTGTGTGTTGTTTTAGAAATGTACCAGCTGTACTCTCACAGCAGGCCAAAAGAAGGGAAGAGAAAAAGTATTAGAAGCGAAGAACAAGCGGATAAAGGTTAGCCACCAGAAACAGTGGGCACCAGATAGGATAAGAAACGGTATGCCATTTGAAAAAAAAAAAAAAAAAATTCAGATTTCACCTGCAGCCTTCAAGAATGGGGTTTGTCTTGTTTTTACATCTAAAAAGCCTTTTAAAAATACTCGGGCCTATTCTTGATTCAATCAATATTTCAATGGTGTTGTGGGGATAAATAAATAAGTGAATAAAACACATTTTAGGACTGAAATGCTCTTATTGCCTGAGAGTTTCCATGTATGCCCCCTGGCCAAGCAGCAGGGAAACATGTGTCCCATTACAGAGTGGGCAGACATGAAGAAGACAAGCCCATCGTTTTGTAGACAGAACAAAAACATTCAGTGGATGCTATGTCATTGTGGGAAAAAAGACAAAAAAAAACCCCATATAAATATATATATATGCATCAATTTTTCCCCTCAATGTTTTTCCTCTAATCCTAATTTTCTCTCAGGTTACAGATAGGCTGAGAGTGACTTCATCTGCATCATCCAGTTATGGAGATCCAGCGGATTTATTGGTATGATTTCATGAGGTCTCACTGTGTGTGTGTGTGTATTTGTGTCAACAAGAGATACTAACATTGGGGAAAAAAAAAGGAACAAAACTTGATTTATGATGCTGTATTGGTAATCAATATGGTTCTTTTAAGTCATTTGGATGAGGTGATTGATACTTGGAGTGGTCAGCATATGGGCCGGGAACACGAGCTGTGAGTCTGACCATTCCCATATGGGTAACACTATCTGCGGCAAAAGCGGAGGCATTTATTGTCCACGCTCAAGTGAATTAGCTGGAAATAAAAAGGAAAAATTAGAAAACCAGTTACTGAATACTGCGGCTTTTTATTTAGGAGTTAAAATCCCTTCGGTCTGTCCTCTTCTAGAACTATGGTGGTTTTGGACTCCATGAGGTTTTATCGTTAGTTGAGCAGTTTTCTTGTCCCTTTCATGTGCAGGTTGATTTGACAGGGGGGTCAGATGAAGATAACAACATATTGAGACCCCTCTTTGGTTGTCTGTCAGCAGACAGAGACAAGACTCCCTCAGACAGAGACATTTTAGCTCCAGAGGGGACACGTGAAGAAGGGAGCTATTTTGATTGAGCTTTGATTAAATGTTGTTAACAAAGCAGAGTACCGCTTTGGCCTTTCCCTACTTCGGCGAGCACTCGGGCCTCGGGGCCACGAACAAAGACTACAAAGTCCGGCTTGTGGATTTAGGAACACAGGGTAGCTTAACTGCCCGAACAAGTTTCATTGCCTCATCTGTGCGGAGTAAGTCAGGGGATTGATAAAGCTTGATCAAATCCATCTGGGGGATGATTTTGTGATTATCTTCATTTGTTTATTCAGTTTGTCTAAAATCTTAATGTAGACGCAACGTGGTTTACATTCGAAAAGTGTAGAAAATAGAGAGCTGACACGGAATGCCAACCGGCTTGGATGGTAGTTAGGGTGGTTTTATTTTGCAAAAGGATGATCTGAAATGTAAATGGATTTTCTCTTTTGGCTTGCAAGGGTTAGACTGGCTGCATACACAAAAATTTGTATTATTTGGACATCTGAGGCCGGAGCTTTATCATCTAACCCGTGTTAACAGCTTGTGAGACTGATCCGAACTATTAGAAAGGAATGTTTCATCCGGGGTGCTGAAAGACACCAGCTACAGCTCATCTTATCAGCTCTCAGTGATCAGGACAGATTCTCAAAGGGGGGATCAGAGAGCACACAAATAAAGACATACCGAGCCGCAAAAGGCCACATTCATGCATGCACACACACACACACACACACACACACACACACACACACACACACACACACACACACACACACACACACACACACACACACATATATATATATACACACATGTATATATATATATATATACACACACATGTATATATATATATATATATATATATATATATACACACATATATGTACACACACACACACACATATATATATAGACACACACATCTATCTATCTATCTATCTATATATAGACACACACACACACACACATATATCTATATATATATAGACACACACACACACACATCTATCTATATATATATATATACACACACATATGTATATGCACACACACACACATATATCTATATATATATGGACACACACACACACATGTATCTATATATATACACACATATGTATATGCACACACACACACACACACACACACATATATATGTAAATAAATTATGAGAGAACAATGTCTTGCAAAGGTGTGGAACTCTAACAGGGACTCCATTATAAATCAAAAAATACTAATATTCCATGTGGAAACTGAGTTTCCACTACTATTATAGTTTTTTTTTTCCAAAATTGAATGTATCTTGTGGCTGCTTGTGTAAACATGATTATTTTTGTTTTTTTTTATAATACCTTTAGTTTTAAAAGAAAACAAAAATCAGAAGTGTGCACATTCCGAAAAGTGCTTGTCCGCCTTTCAGTGTCCCCATTTCAAATGGTTGTCTTGAAATATCACGTGGCTAATAAGACCTGAGCTTTTCAAATTTGTGAAAATTGGAAATGTCAGAAAATGGCATGTCATATCCCTCACCATCATTTGCGTAAAAGACTGACAAAGACCGAGCAAAATAAAATGACTGGTAACTTTTAAGACTGATCTAGTGCAAGGAAAGCACTCAGCTGCTGATTTAATAGGTGAAACAAGCTGTAAAATATTCAAACTAAATGGTCAAGTGACGGCTAAGGTAAAGATTTAGCCTACTTGTTTTGATGAAATGTTTGCGATGAGGATAAATTGTACAACTGATTATTTGAAAATGTGAAAATTGGTGAAATATCTATCAATTGGGCAAGATTTATTGTAGATTTTTGTACTTCTGAGCCTTTTTTTTTTTTTTACCAGGCAAACTTGCACGCAAGTTTTTCCTTTCCTCTAGGGCTACTTTCGATCACACACTATAAATATCGAAATTAAATCGATATACACACGCACACAAGTAAAAGCTATGAATAAAACAACCAAGGAAGAAATAGTCTACCAAAAAAAGGGTTAAGTGTTTTCGATTCATATAATCTTCAATAGTAGGGGCATACAGCTGTACAAAAACAACCAAGCAAAAAAATACATTACCCTTTTTGTTTCGCTAGCAGTGTAGCAGGTCTCGCATTGATTATTTGGGTCTGAACTTAAAAGGAACAGCCATCTGTACCCAAACAGGCATGTACACATACGCAGGTATCAAATCACAGATGCCCTTATTTCATGTCCAGCGCTGCGCTGATTGCAATAGATTTCAGATGAGGATCAACACTTTGAAACTGAGGCTACGACCCGAGGGCTAAGGGGCGGGGGGTAAAGTGCGGCGGAGAGAAGAAAGGAAGAGGAAAAAAAGAGAGACAGAAAGATAAACTGGATAATTATTAAGAAAAAGTTGGGGAAAAAAAAAGAAGAAAAGTCCAGGGACGGGAAATAACAGCTAAAAGTACAAGTAAACCACCTTAAAAAATGAAAATGTCATGCAGATATAGATCCGGCGGTGTGCATGTTATGTCTGTTGTGAAATGGGAATCATAACAAATAGCTTCAACACGCTCGCAAATGGTTGCGTGTTCCTGTGCGAGCAATCGAAGAAAGATGTATTCATAACTTAGAGCTCATAATCCAATCTGTGACTGATTTAGCCGTCTGCTGCCCAGGAGCCAAGCAGGCGCTATGGGATACCCCGTCCGACACTCCGCTTTCCCACAGCCGCACAGCGGGACACGGAGATACCCCCGCGGGGCCCGGGCTGTGTCAGAGAGGGCCGATCACCTTAGTCTAAACTGACACGTCTGCGCAACACACGCACGCACATACACAGGTAGCGTGCAGGACCGGGATTTGGAGGTGAATACATCAGTAAGGATATGTGCTCTGGCCTGTGGTGTAGAATATCGTCCCTGAAGGGGCTGGGAAGGTGTGTGTGTGTGTTTGATCCGTTGTACAGTTTCAATGACTAGTTTCTATGACTATGTGAGATTGACCGTTATGTGTTTTGGCATGTTCACCAGCATGTAACAGAGACGAAGTAGTAAAATGTATCTGCAAGACTTACGCATATGTTTTACTGCATGGTAATGGTACATTTGAGCAGCCTGAAAGACTTTAACAATCAAACGAAGCCCACTGAGGAAATACTCGCTGGCATTAATCCTCAGGCAATGAATTGAATTTGCCGTTCCCCCCCCGATGTCTGGATAATCATCATCATGATTTTCACTACCGTCTTTCAAATGTTCTTGGCTTTCGCCCCCGGCTCTCTTTTGTTTCTAATTCACCAAACCTCCCTCGACTATTGGTTTCAAACGGAGATCACAATCCGAAAACACACCGCAGTGATGAATATTTTGAGTAATCACCTCTCCCAATCCCCGTTTGTCCTTCCCCTATGAGCGCAGAGGAATTTTCCCAACATACCCCGAATCACTGACTCCTCTTCCAAGGCCCGAGGAGTTAACTAAAAACTAACAGAAAAACATCCTGGGTCCAGGGGTCACGGTAAGTAGGGGGTATTGTTCCCCAGGATTTCTCGCCCCTCGCCCTCCGTAATGAATATGAGAGGCCTAATAGAGCCTCAGACTGACCTCCAATAAGTGCTCCACACTTGGAAACATAAATTGCTGTCTTCAAAGCAGTGCCACTTCCTGAACGTTGCCCTTTCATTCAACGGGTAATGTGTGTGTGTGTGTGTGTGTGTGTTAAAAAAAACTAATGCCGCCGCCAAGGTGACTGCCCCCTCAAGCAGTGAGGAGAACCAGGGGATTCCAGGCTCACACAAATTTCAACAGTCACAATTATTCATAATTGCAGAGAAACATAGAGTATGGATGTGTGTGTGTGTGTGTGTGTGTGTGTATGTACGCACACACTAAAGAGAGAGAAAGTTCAGAGACCCGCAAACTGACAAAATCAATAAAAAAAAAAAAAAGCCAAAAAGATTTGGGCAAAACAGCGGGAAAAAAATGTTGTGAGAAAGACGCTGAGACTGTTAGGCACCAATGGAGGCAAAGTTCTAACACCAGGTCCTGAGTCCCAGGAGAACTCTTGCAAGATAAGAGAGTTATGTGGCAGAAGCCGGGCTTCTTAAAGAAAATAAATGAAAAAAGAAAAAAAGGATTGTCAGTCATTTTCAACGTTCCTGATTGAGTAAACAAATATTGCTTCAATTCCCCTTATATCTCAAGGAGAACTCCTTGCCGCACATGCAAACAAAACACCGAGCCATGAAAAAGTTCCTATTTCGTAGTAAATGTGACTTAAAGCTACCTAACTTATATGTGTACTCTTACAGGGCCTCTTAGAGCAAGACACAACCGAATGCAATTAATTTGATCAATGGCATGTTAAACGGCGTACAGGATACGCTGCAGCAGGACTAAGAGCCCTCGAGCTCCATCGAGGATATTCAATGTGATGGAGAAAAACCATGTCCCCATCTCCTTAGGGGGCTAAATCTCTCCCATGTTAGATAAATTAGTCTGGGTTAGTACCTGGACTTCCTATAGTCAACTCACAACCTTTTGATCTCTAACAACAGCAAAATGGATCCAGGCTGATGAATTTGTACACCCCGGTTATGATTGATTATGTGGGTGCTCCGGACGGAAAGGCCTGCCAAAGTTTATTCAGAGGGGTTTGTTTTTTTTTTTTTTTTGGTTCTTTTTGGCTGCTGAGAACAAACTTTTATTATCATCATCATCTTTTTCATACTTGTTGTTATGATTTCTGGAGAAAAAGGGGCAACTTGAAAAGAGAAATATCATGAGTTGGTGTTTGTGTCAAAGTAGTGTTAGTCACAACCAAGGTTTCGGGAGCGGCGCTTAACACGGATCACAAGTTCAATGATCCATCTGATGAATCCTCCTGGTTTCCATACATAGTGTGAGATGAGCCAAGAAAACACACGTGCACACGCGCACACGCATACACGCACATGCACACGCACACGCGTAAGATAGTGTCCAACTGTGTAAACGGGGTTTGCACTGCTGGAACATGCAACAATTTACTTCATAACCACAAATCAATTCTGCATTTCTGTCACTTTTCCTTTTTTTTTTCTTTCCTTTTTCCCCCCAGTGCCATTTAAGCGGGAGCTCGGCCCTCCAAATTCTCCGCAGTTGCCAACCACACAAGGTGTGACGCTGCGGGTAAGCATGTAAGTCTTTCTTATTTTGTCTATTCAGCATCTTTTGTCAAGATATAGTGTCCTTTCATGCAACACAAAGTGAGCAAAATAAATTCGCCTGCAACTGAAATACAGGAGGGGCTGCTTCAGATAGCGTCAACATGGCACTGATTGCCTTTTTAACTTTGCAAAAATCGAGGTGCAAATGCAACAATTTGTGGTTTTTGTGGAGGCCACATGCCAGACCATGAACTATTTCATGGCCAGGGGCACTTATTAAATTTCCTTGAGGCTGTTACTGGGAAGTTTTTGCTTTAAACCCCCAAATTCCCCCTGAGCGGCTTAGTTTCAGTTACCTGAACTTTAAAAAGTAACATTCTGGTATAATCCCATTTTCTGACAACTTCTGGTAATTATTAATTAAATAACAACAACTATCCGTTACACTGATATCATAGTTTTATCATTTTGTTGCCTCATTTTTTGTCATAGTAAAAATAAAGGGTTGACAATGATTAACCGTAAGTTGCTGACTGAGGACCTTCACAGGCACATCTTAAGTAAACCAATTAATTTTTTTTTTTATAAATAATTCAATATTTCTCAAAAGGTTCAGCACAAGTAATTAAAAGAAAGTACTTGAAATATTCAAAAGGTATTCAAAACAACATATGAAAATGTTAATTTTTACACAGATTTCAGTGGGAACGGTATGTTTGCATTTCATTTTAACATTGGATTTCCTGGCAGAAGCGTTGGTGCATAACCTCATATTTAACGGTTCATATTAAAGTATCTTAGAGACAATATAAAGAGACTAAAGCAAGCATTGTAGAACACTTTCAGAGCCTCGAACTAAATTCGATCATTGGATGAAAAAAAAAGCCACAGGCTCCACAGTTTAGTTCAGTAATAGAACATTAACCATCCTGCTCTTGCTGCCCCTTAGCTTTTGGTGTGATAAAAAATGCACCACTGATGTTAATAAATACATGATTTTCTCAAACCTCAAATAAGTGTCCTTACATCCATATATGCTTGCTCAGGCATTGCTAAGCACACATATAACCTGAGGAGCACATAAATACTTCATCTGGCCCACGAGACACTGGCTTCACCCACCAGTTCTTAGATTAATGAATGATTATGGTCCCAAAGTCTTACAGGAAAGTTTCGGCAAGACACACGGACCTCATTCAACAGTTTTAGACAGTGCGCTTTGGTCAGGGCCCTAATTTACATGATACTTAATAAATGCTTATTCATTTCAGAACTCACGATTATTCAAGATGTCAGAGCATTTGCTAGTGTAACCAAGGGTTTGTGGAAGTCGCCTATACTGTGTAAAACTACAAAATAAACGCGGAGACTCCGGTTTCTCTTAGGTGACGTTCCCGTCTTTATTTTTCTTTTGTCTTCCCACCTTCATTACCCAGCAACCCCCACATACTGCTCTCTGTTAAGGCTTCAAAATAAGAGCTCAAAGCATCTACTGTGGTTACAACTTGTAACAGGAACAAGTCCAGAAAGATTTGTTACAGTAGCAATTAGTTAGTGATGCTAATGTTATTTCCTTAAAGCTCACCTTACAGAGCATCAAGGTTCAGCTTACTATTCTAACCGTGCAATAATCTCCTTTATTATCACTCCATGAATGTATCATCTTTCTCTCAGTGTTAATTTTAATATTGATTGTTTAATGTCAACTATATGTTTCCAGACATCCATCGGAATATCAATATAACATGATCAACTTGATAAATCACTGGCGTCAGGAAAGGGCTGTCAGCAAGGATTACAAATCTGAATCCCAACTAGACGCAGATTGACAGCGATAGAAGTGTTTGTTGTAAATGTAACATATTTAGAAGTAAACTGCCAGATTATCTCAGTTTACTTTTAGAGCCTGCATTCATATATCTTAAATATCAGGTCTGTTTTGTAACATCACATATTAAAGCAAGGACAAACCACTATAAAAAAAAAAAAAAAGGCCAAGATCTGAATAAATTATCTGTAACTGGTCATGGTAGGCATGTAACCGCTGGTAAGGGATGAATCCACAAACTCTGAAAACTTGAATGTCTTTTCAAAAACAATCCACGCTGGGTTTACGAATCATCCGATGCATGTTAATTTGTATTGATGGGGTGTAATACTACCTCTGACGTACATTTGATTTTGAATCAGAAACAAAAAGTCTACACAGTTAATCACACAAAATCCAAAGAAGGCTATATGAATAGAAAAAGAAACAATATATCACCATGAAAGGTCCCAGAGGTCAAATTTCAACTGAAAAGTAACACAATATACCTTTGTGAAAATAGTAATTATGCACATGTTTGTTCTTTGATAAGAATAGCTGTAGCATAATTTAAACCATAAAAGCAATAGGATCTGCATCAAAATGTGTTTTTTTTTTCTTTTTAAAGCTCTAACTGCTCTAACTAAGCCGATGGTTAATGTTGTTCATTGTAACCTAACAAACAGATTCCCTTATCATTATTTGTGATCAGTGTAACCCAAGTTGGACCCATCAATAATTAAACAAGCGGAGCTCTTCTGTCCTTTCGGTAAAACTAAAGCGAACCAAATAGCCTAAAATAATCAAAGCTGCCACACCAAGCTTCTTTTCAGTCATTTATTTTGTTTTCCTGAGATTTCCATCTCTCATTTAATGAACCTGTTAGCTTGCAACGCCACTCTGATCACGATTCTCCACGCCAGTATGAATTATATTCGAGAGAAAATGTTGTCTATGTCCGGGCACACATACTTGGGGAGTGCAGATTTATTTGGGTTGAAGAGCAACAGAACACTTACAATCACATCTTACCTGATAAAGTCACTTGTTACGTTGTCCCATTAGTGGGTATCATGACGGTAATGTTCAGCAATGACAAGCATACAATAATAACACAAATATAACAGTCAAGAGGGAGTCATGTGTGCAGTCACTTCTAGAAAGCACAAAAGGGATTATTTTAAATAAACAAACCACGGATCCGTAATGCCAACGTGGAGCAAATAGATTAGGGATTTTAACAAAAGATCGGCCTAAATGGGCAGTTGGGACCGCAGCCAAGCAACAACTGCTATCCGCTGCTAAACTACCTCAACGGATTGAGTTGCAACTGTGCAACAAGCACGTGACAATGCTAATTGGAAGACTGTGTGTCAAGGTTATTGAAGATAACACAATACTGATCTATTCTAAATGCTAGGAAACTCAGAAGCACATTGATAGGTGCATGTGTTCTTTGCACGCCACAGATGATTGGAATTATTTCCTCTTGAGGAAGCTCCTTTGCCAGTTTGAGATTTATGCCAACACATAGTCTAAAGTAGTCTAACACTGAGGTGCACACAGACTTTTGCCAAATAACATGGCTGGAAAAAAAAAGATCAATTAAAAAAAAAAAAGGCATCGTTACCTCCTGGTAACATCAACATTGTGCCTGTTGCGGTCGTACTGTTGAGGCAAAGTTAGTGAACCTGTAGTACCGGTTGGGATGAGATAACCAAGTAAAGGAGTTTGCAAGTAACATAAGCTGGGGAGCAGAATTTACACTGTAAACCTGTGTGCGTTCAGGTAGGAGCCTCCGACCACGACAATGGATTGTCTAAACATTCTGTTCAGAGCAACATTGGGGACCCAAAGTTAAGTTGCAATTTCATGAAAAAGTAATTTTGATAAGGGACCACTGAATTTTCGCAATTCACTGCTTCGTTTTCTCATCCCCATTTTGCCACACTGCATTCAGTGTAGCTGATTCATAAATATCTGTATATTGATGTACAATGCATGGAACCAAACATTTGCTCACAGTCAATGGTCATTTTATTGAGACCAAATTAAGGGCAGAAAGCTGTATGCGGATATTTGAATATGCATCATTTACCATTTATTATTTTCATGACCCAGGGACTCTAAATGTACAAAAAGCATGGGTGAAATACAGTTTTTGTGTCTGTATAAAGACAAGGCATAGTAATATTTCAGGTGGTGAAAGGCACTACAGGCAACTTTTCTCGATGCATGTCACGTTTTAGCCTGTTGGACTCTGAATCGTGCAGGGGAACTGTTAATGGACTGTCCTCTGCACATGCAACTATATATACATACACACACACACACACACACATATATATATATATGTTATATGTGTACTGTCACCATTGTATGTTTTTTTCTAAACACTTAAAGCGTTATAAAATCACTAAAAATGTCATCCCATGCGGTTAGCTGATTTTTTCTCTCTCTCACTATTGCAGCAGAAAATAGATTTTACAACCTACAAAAGAAGAAAAAGCATTTTCAGAGAAAAGTGAGTAAGCCTGTCAACAGGTTATGGAAATGGGAAATATGGGATGTGTGTCAGCCAGTCCATAGCTCAGCACATTTCCAGTGTGATGGTATGTCTTATTTCCTGAATAAACTCTCTGAATAAAAAAATGAATATAATATGATCCCCTGTAAATGACTACTATTTTTCATCTTTCTCTCTTGGCACCTCCTTCCCTCCCCCACCAATGTTACCATGGAGATGACCAAATGCATATCATATGCATGCATGAGTTTGTGTGGCTTATGTGCTCAGGGCTTGGCGGCAGGCAGAGGGGGTGAGCGGGGAGAGCGGCGCACGACACAGAAATGTGTTCTACTTAAAATGCTAATTTTACATATTTAATGCCACGGAGCAATTTCTATCGGGAGAGGAGTGGAGAAGCGCTGAAGCGAAAGGTGAAGAGGGAGAGCACTTATTGCACACACTTGACTGTTCAAAAGGGAGGGGGAGCAGGGGGTACAATGAAAGCATGAATTCCCTTCCCTCCACTTAACTCATTTATTTATCTGTTTGTTCCCCCCCTCTTTTCCCTCTCTTGCCCTTGGTTTGCTGTGTCTCCTACTGTAAATGTACAACATTATTTTGAAGTAGCATTTAACTGACAGCAGTCAAACAGTTTTACATCAAACAATTACTGTCATCCAGAGATTCCCCAGACGTTTCAGCCGTCCACGTACAGCGCGTGCTCGGTTTTCATGCCGCACAATAACTCGGGGAGGGATTAGAAATGAGGCACCACAGCGAATATTGGTGCATCTTGTTGTAACGTTGCGAATAGATAAATGAATAATTCAAGTGGTTAGAGCATCATATCACCTACAGCTTTAAGCTCTGTTTGCAAAGTGGGTTGCGTCAAGGCAGTCCAGCAAAAGATAAATGAAATCTCATGACAGAGCATTTATATCCACACCACATCCATATAACTTTCGACCATTAGTTCAATGTCCCAGTGTTTTTCTGGAGGTCTCTTCCCGTTGTGCTCCCTGACCCTAACTAGTATGCAGCCATCAGTGGTTTCATGGTTGATTTCAGCTTTTCCTGGATTACCCCTGTGTTGTCTTTGGGGCTAAAGGTAAAACCAGATTAACTCGACTTTGGATCTGTGAACTCAGCTGGAAGGCTAGAGGGCTAGTTCTCATGGTGAGAGGCTGGACACGCTCATCAACAGGGCGAGCACGAACACACGCCAACACATATATCAAATTGAGATATTAGAAAAAGATGAAGTTATTTGATGCGGAAACAGGCTTTTGGTAGGAAGTTTCCAGAGTGAGGTTTCCAAGATAACAAGGTGAAAATTCATGCTCCTGTGTTGGTAAACTTAAAGAACAATATAATTTTTACCCCTTCGAGGTGTTTAATTTGGATGAGCCAGCAAATTGAGATCCATGCTACCTCAAGTAGCAGCAAGTTACCGGCACATCATGTTACCACTTTCCTGCTAGTGACATTTTTTCTCAATATCAGAGCCAGAGTTTAATTCCCTCCTAATGTGGCGCGATGCATGCATAATGTGGACAAACCCAGATAATGAAAAATACATCCAGTAGTACATTAACAACAAACTGCCTTTACGAGCTCAGTAGCCAGCAATGAGTTTCAGAATAGTTTAAACTCCAACCCATTGGCCCTCAACATCATTTTGATGGGTGGCCTCTGTTCAGGGGCTCAATGGAGCCATGAGTCCTGTTCTGTCGCTGATAATGCCCATGGCTGGCTGGAGCAACTGACAGTCCCCTGCATTGACAGCAAAGCAATATCCCCTCCAGAGTTCTTAAGCCCATCGTCTGTGTGTGTACTTGTGTGTGCATTTAACTCAGTCAACTGGCCACCAATTTACTAAGCTTTCTGTGTGAAGACATGGAGTTATTTTAACCCCGGAGCTTTTTGTACCTAGGCCCTAACAAAGGGTTAGTTGATCAGGGCAGAATAATGATGGGTCAAAGCAGTTTAAACGGGTCTGCAGTGATTTCCCCATGACACATTTTACTTGAAACCACAAATAGGTTTAACAGGTAGAACACTTCTCTCTTTAAAATGCTATGAAATTTTCCTAAACTTTGCCAGTGTTAAGTTTCAGCCCTCCCACCCCCTACCTTTTTAATAGCGGTGTCATAGTTCCCGTGGACAAGATGGCCTTTTGGTCAAAGATGCAAGTGAGCGTGCCATCTTGCCAGTCACAACTGTCCTTTACCACTATTTTAGCCTTGGTCTCAAATAACATAAGATAAAACTGACAAGTTAACCTTTTCAATTATCTTGTAGCCCGGAGGAAAAACAAGGCACGCTATTAATGAGATGTGGCATGAAGACAATTGAAATATCATTGCTCTCATTCCCTGGGGCCTGGACACACTTCATCTCCATGAGATACGGCACAAAAATGCCCAAACAAAACAGCTGGAATTCTAGTCCAGAGCATGTTTTGCAAAGTTCAACTTGCCGGTGTCAGTTGAGTGTCTCCGTGTCGTATGCCTCAATAAAACAATCAGTCATAAAACACACACACACACACACACTAACACACACAAATCTCAGTGAGTGGTCTACTAGACACACAGTTTGGCCAATCCTCCCACAGGCACCAGTCCAGCCCATGAGGTCATCGCTTGCCGAGACCCAGGATTACAACTCCAAAGGGACCCTTGGAAGCATGTGGTTATACGTTCTGACAGCCCAGCGGCCTGATTAAGCCCCCTGTTTGCTAACGCTAATGCTAAGCTAATATTAGCTTTGTTATCAGCCGAAAGTTGCCTTTTTCAATAGCCCTGCCCAGCTAAGCTATGGTAGGCTAAGTTAAAGCTATGCTAATTTCCACAGTGAACCAATGTACTTCCTATCCAAATGATTTAACTCAATGTGAGAGATTCATCATCATGTAATATGTTCAATGCACTGTGCAAACAGAGGATCACTTTGGCCTAGTACAAGATTAAGGAGGGTCATATGCAGAGGATTTGGGTTTAACTGGTTTAGAGGATGAAGGGAAGAATGAAAGCTGTAGGAACCACAATTTAATGTTGCCTCTTGCCTTTGGGATAACATTTACTTGTGCAGCTGAATGAACAGTCCTTTAAGCATAAGAATATTCAGCCTAAATACTTGATATAAATGTCAGCGTAACCTCTTTTACAGTCAATGAGTGCAACCTTCAGAATATACCGATTGCAATGAATAGGAAGTCCAGTGATTAATTCCTGCCTTGCTTATGATTGGTAGGGGGAATGTTTTCAGCCCTTTTATGTTGTTGCAATGATACGGTTGTTAATTTCAATTCAAAAGGGACACTGGGGAAAAAAAAATGTTTTCCTTTGTGTTAATTTACATCACAACCCTCCCGCCCCCTAAAAAAAGACCCTCACCTGCCAGACGTAGAAAACTGATCCATCACTTTTAAACAGGTAACAACTTCTCAACTTGTTAATATTTTGGTTATGGAAATGATATTCACCAGAACTACGCCCATGAAGAAAAGAATCTACCAAAGAAAGCTTTGGTCATTGTCGGAATGTGCATGTTGATATCACGAGGAACCCCCGACCCCAATTTAAAATTCCTGAGTGTGACACTTTAAATATACTTATCCCTTATTCATAGGATACTAAAAAAAAATCCTGACCTCCCAGGAGTCAACATGGCATTTTCTTGTTTGCCTAATTAAAGTTTCTGTACTTAGATTGTGTTGCTCATGACTTGCACCGAGCGAGTCTCTCAAAACACAGTACCCATTGAGTAGTTGGCGGTTTTAACGTCAATTAAAATCCCAGCGCCACTTGCTGAGCTGCACTGCGCACTGTCACATCATATTGTGTGATCTCGCACTCTGATGAGCTGTGACAAATAGCTTCATAATCTTTCTCTGCCACACACACGCACACACAAACATGTTTTTTTGGGAGGGGCCTGAACGTAAACGTACGGATTTGTCTTTTGCATACAGCTGTCAAGAAATCAAGTTCTGATTTTACACACTCATTTAAGCTAGAGATTTACGCATGCCTGCACAAGCAAACACAATTAGCACATAATAAGCTTTGGCTGAGAAATCAAATGGAGAGTGTCATTAAATACAATGAGAGAAGAGAGAGAGGGAAAGAGACGGACTTGTGTGAGAGAAATCAACCATCATCATCTCCGTCCGTACAAGTTCTCCGCTTCATTCTCCCTGTCCTAACACATCGCCCGGCAAAAAGGCTGAGGCCAATGGCTCAACTCAACGCCACCACGTGTTATCCCAGAGTGTGTGCTTACGCCTCCCTGGATCTAATCAACTCTGACAAACCAAATATCTCTGGAGAATTTACACCACTTGGTTTGATTTGTCAGTTGACTTCTAACTACACAGCAAAACTGGAGGTCTTTGAGGTCAGTTGTTTTTCAAACTGTCTTGTATCGGAGGGAATCGTTAACGTGTGGCTTTGCCTATCCTGACGGCAAAAAAAAGAGGGCGAACAGAAAATGAGAACGTGGAGGAATGAAAATCCATTCAAAGTTCCACCGTCACGGTTTACGTTGAATTATCTCTCGCGACAGCTTATTATTTGAAATTCGCTATTATGCTGATTTTATAATTACTTGCTCAAGAAAAAAAAACAAAAAAGGGGTCGGAAAATGGCAAATACTGTCTGGCACAAGGTACAACTTCCTGAAGAGTTAAGACATGGGTGTCTATATTGTATGTCATGTCTGAAGAGTTAATCACAAAAAAAAAGAAAGGCATGTATTGTAAGCAGAGCATTACCTTATGAATGCTGAGCACTTGGACACAAATAACAACTAACCGATCATCTGAATAATTGCTTCCGTTCCGCCCTCATGAGGGACGACCAAAGACATATTTTTCTTTTGATGCTGATGAATCTCTCTACATGACTGGATGGGAACTACTATGTAATTGAGCATTAATAAAATACAACGAAGTGCACCGCTAAATTACACTGATGAAATAAAAAAAAAAAAAAAAAAAAAAAACGAAAAGTGTTTTGTCATTTGACTAATTTCATCATGAGAGGAAGCTTGGGTTTCATCACCATCACCACTGGTGTCTCTGTATGTGTGTTCACCGATGCTGACTGCATGTTCACTGGTGCGTTCACTTACTCTTGCATGACAGCTTAAGTAGCTCCGTCTAACGGCACTGATGTTCCCTGCCATTTGCCTTCGGGGTCTTTCCTTATTCTCTCTCTTCCTTGCTGACTTTTAAAGTGTTCTTCTTTTCTCCCTGTGGAAATATGACCAACAAAGCACGGCTTTAGAGAACAAGGCCACCGATCTCAGAGTCTGTTTAGTGAATTTTCATGGCCCCCGTCGATGTCTTCCACCAGGTAGCACGTCCTCTTTCCTGTCACAGTGATTATAGTTTGACCGTTAATTCACAGTCACCGAAACCCACCGTTTCGCAAATGAATAGAGCTGTGATTGACTACCTGAGCTGCTACAAGATTCTAGTAAAAATAGTAGAAACCAGCTCAAGACAAATGTAAAAGCGGTATAACTTTTCAAACAAAGGAGATGCCCAATTGTGCACAGGCTTCTTTATGAGGCACATTTTCCAGGTTTCAGAGATAATTTTTGTCGGTATTAAAGCAGTGTAATATAAAATACCTTGCTCTTATGGTCAACATATCCGTGCAAAATAATGTAACAAAACAATGTAACAAAAAACCCAAGTCTATTCTCATTGTATTTTTCTTCTGTGGTAATGAGAGTTGGCGAGAGATGGGGAAAAAAAGAACCAAGGTGAAATTTGAACTGCTTCATCTAAAAATCAGTTTTGGCTTACCATTTAATTTTAAGCATGGATTAAAAAAACAAAAGTGTGTATCACAATCGCATGTACTAACAAATTCATTCAGCTGAGTCACAAAAAAATGGGGCTTATGTTGATGCTTGTTTTCAATGTGATTTTGGGGTTGCTGGGAATTTTGTGGGTGTGGTTTGGGGTACGAGGAATTCTGTTTTTTTTTTTTATATATACTTGGAATTGAGCGGGAACCATTAGTTGTATTGAGTCTTGTGTGGCGTGGCTGTGGCCGACAACAGCTATTGCGGACGTTTTACCGTCAACCAGATGTTCTCGCTAACTAAAACGCTGCAATATACAGGCTGGTTAGTATGGCTATGGCCAAATCTTGCTCTTTATAAATTATATGTCGTTCTATTCATGTCTTTTAGTCCCCACTAAGCCTGCATGTGCCTAGATGGTAGCCTTGTCTACAAAATGCATAAGAATAAAAAGGTAGAGACTTCCTTTCCATAGGGAACGTAACCCCATGGTAGCAAGAAACTCAATGAGTGAAATGGATTGATTGAAATTAATTTGAAGTTTTATCTGAGTTTTACAGAGAGCATTTTTGCTGCATTTCCACTAAATGACATTTTGATGTCTGCGCTTGGGATCGCTATGGTGCATACACAAACACCAACTCTAGCGCACAGTAACAGTTGATGGAGCTGTTATAAATTTTAGCGCAAGTTTAAGTGCGCTGGGTTACGAGTGTCATGATCAGTAGTTGTCTTTGTCTGAACTGAGTGCAATATACATCCTGTCCCAGATTCATGCACCTGTGACCAACAGTGCAGAAGCCTCAGGTTTTCAGGCTGCCCTTGGGAATTTGTATAAAACAATGGTGTCAAAAAGGTCCTGAGCTAAACATTTTTCCCCGTGTTACATGCACCGCATGAGGCCATGAGAGATAGATAAAGAAACTGAGGGAAACCTACAGGGGCAAAGATGTGACAGATAGAAAGAAAATGTCAATTTCCTGCAGTGTTGACTTCCTTTGGCTAACTGTCTGCCAGTTAAAAGGACAAAGTTGCTGGTTAAAATTTAATCCAGCAATCAAATCAAGTACAACATCCCCTTCACCCCAGGAATCTGATCACACCCTTTTGTTAGAAATATAGAGATGCCATTTGGACTCGCATCCATATTTTCTGCATGTTGCCCTGCTGGCAACTCAAGCTGCCTCCCCAGAGGTCACTTTGTTTTTATTTCAGCTTTGACTCCTGGCAGTCACCTTACAATTCCTGAGTTAATCTCGGGCATCTGACAACCTTATGGGATACGAGATGTGCTTTGAGATATTGGAAAAAAAAAAAGTCAGTTTGCTATAGTTGGATTCTCAATATTGTGGCATCATGGAGGAGTCCTCTGGGATGGGATAAGCCAAGAGGTGACATATGTAAATGAGGCACTGACTGCAGGACATGGACAACAGGACAATTATAATCATTTTAAAAACCATTTTATGTGATAAGGGCTATTCACTTATGTTCTCTGATCAAAAATTTAGATTGCGTTGAAGCCACGTGTGAGGGAAACAGCCGGTTTAATGGGCTTCGGCCGTTGTCCTGCGTTCGGTGTGTTTCAAATTAAAAGGCTGACTGAGCAATGCTCGCGCCACGTCATGACCGTAGAGCGAAAAACCCACAGCTCGCTACAATATGTTTCCCTTGGCTGTAAAGGTCTCAGGGTCGAGCAATAATAAAGCAGTCCCTCACAAAGACACATGCACGCACAGAGCTTTACAGTCTAGGTCCACAATGAAATTTAGCAAGTCATTGTTATCAGTTAAAAAGCTATGTGCTAACTGACAAACATAAATCAGACAACTCCACTTGGTAAATAGACCGGTTACTCTGCAGAGTACTTCTATATATGATATCTTTTAAAAGCATCTTAAACCGCCACAAAGCCTGACCATATCCGTATGCTATTGTTGCTTCAGGTGTTACATATTTGGACATGGATTGGTTGTAATATATTTCATTTGAAGATATAATACAAGACTAGAATATTAGTGATTCATCAGTTGTTTGAAAATTAGCCACCCTCTCTTGGTGAGAGCATCTCGGCAAAATAAGATCACAAAAAATACAGTGAGATAATCTTTCGTCAGTTGCACAACGGGAAAACCGCAGATATATTTTTAGGGCAAATGGAGGTAGGACGCAGCCTTACGTAATACTGCAGATTTCTGTGTGTAAGGCACAGTATTGTATCATGGTGTATAAAGACTGGACAAGAAATGTGGCTCCATGTTTTTGTCCATCATAGAATTGTTTTCTGCACACAGCAAGTAATTATTGAAGGAGGTGGCGTTTGTATGTAAGTGACATATGGCGCAAAAATATCACGGAAGGCGTAGCGACTGTCAAACTGGCCAAAAAAAAAATCTTTTTACCGGAGGGAAATAGAGTCAAGTAATACATAGAGCATCTTGTAAATGGTAAAGTTAGCTGTGTTTTTGACTCTTAAAGTAAAATAAATCCCTAGTAAATGCCCTGTATAAATTGGGAGAAATGGCTTACATGCCAGTGCTAAGATTATGAATTCAGTTTTATGCAAACTGTGGGTGAAAATCTCAGACTGACCATGGAAAATGACAGGGTTCCCGAAATCAAAACCCAAACTAAGACGTTCGTCTCCATAAAGATCAATTCCGTGATGCTTTCAGGTTGATACCCTCTTATTTCTGTAACGTAGCAATACTCGCCCATCAATTACTACATGAATTTGAATTAGGGATATTGTTTTTTTATTTTTAGAGGTGCACTCTCATACGAACACAAAACAACCGAGGTGTAAATAGTTTTACACACTCCTGTATCTTTTAATACTGCGAATATGCTTGACGAAAATGTTTAGCAATTGTTTTTACACTTTGCCAAACATTGACTGTGCGATTGCAATCACAGGTATCGCTGCCACGGAAAGATTTCAGAAAGGAGATCCAGCAGCAATTTTTGCCTCCTGTGTCATGACTACTATTAGCAGGCACGTTAATCGTATAGGGAAAATACTTTTCAGTGAATGATCCATATGGAGGAAAATCATTTTTACAAAATTTTAAATGCCATTTTAAATAAACAGTGACTCGCAATTCCTCATGGTGAAAAAGATTGGCCCTGACCTTGATTTTATAGATACCAATTGTATTGTCCACCAGTGTTTAAGCACGATGATAGATTACTATGGAAGGACACAGATCAGCAGTTTCGCCAACAAATAAACCACTGAGGTACTGTTGTGAATATGTCCAATGAGCGTTAACTAACGGTGGAAGTCTTGTTATAGGTTAAGGCTATAATAAAACCCTTAAACAACCATACTAACATTGGTTGACATCATTCAGTCCCGCATTAAGCAATCTGTCTCCGAAAAGGTGTAGACAAGGTTTGCCCCGTGAAATCAAACACTCAAAGGGTGCAAAGCTGTGTCCAATTTCACACATTTTTTGCCGCTTACGGCTACTCTGCCCCGACCTTTGACCCTCCTGAGCAATCAGACACTAGTTGTTGTGGTACTATTCTATGGCAGCAACACTACCACAAAATCAGAAGCAGACACTGTCTGAAGTCAAACTCAAGTTCATTGAGAAACACAACACGGGATTTGTGAGCTCCAAATCTGCAGATTATTTGAGCGAAAAGCAGTGAATTGAGTGAATCTTTCAAAAAAATAGTGTCATACAAGCATGCTGAAGGGATTACGAATGAGATTTGTGCAAGCGAAAGGGAAAAATGAGTCTACCTTTCCCTCACACCACACAAGTCATAACAAACAAAGGGGAAGCAGAACGAGAGGCAAACAAACTTAGTGCTGGTGAAACTGCCACTTGTTCAAAGAACTTAAGCTGGCAAATTAGTTTTGGGGTCAGACCCTGACGATTTTCTATTGTCTGCTTTGACACCAGTTCGTCATGCCTTTGCAGAGTAAATCAAATAAAACAATAGTGGCATTACAGGAGAGATCAGCCAAGGTTTTAGTAAAGCCTCGTGATGGTCATTGTTGGGATCATGGATGGGTAACCATGAGAGTGTTTAGTAAAGGAAGTGAATCAGAGAGACATCCAACTGTGCTGCTTACACAAGCCTTTAGTCACAGCACTTACATGGACACTAAAAACAACTAGTGAAATAAATGGAAAAAAAAAAAAAAAACACACACACACAAAAGGGATTCCTCATTGTGGGGAAAATGAAAATTCACCTAAAGGGTGATTTTGAATCAGTATTTTCTCTATAATATGCAAACACACGCATTTATGTTTAACCTGGCTGTTTTTTTTCCAAGATGTCAGTTCAAACAACTGAAACTATGGCAACAATAACAGTAAACGTGCAGGTAAATCCTACTAACTCACCAAACCCTAAAAGTGAGCGGTGTGACCTACAGTAGCAAAAAATCTCAAATGTTCACATTTGTGTTCTGGTTACACCCTTCTGGGAGAAACTGACTGTCCAACTATCAGAACTGTGTTTAGTTATGCCTGCATATTTCTGATTTAGAGTCGTCAGTGGCTTGTTTTCACGCAAGCGCACACACACACACACACACACACACACACACACACCATTCGGTTAGCCACGTACCCCTTAACCTAATGCCCCGACACACAGTTCACTGTTTCTCTGCACTTACTGTGTACACGTCCAGTGACAGGCCCGAGTCTGTAATTGCTGCCTCTGTGGCATGGACAGACAGGCGGACTGGGGATTGGAGATGACACGCACCCATTATTGGTGAATCAAGTGCTGTTTTTGCAATTACCGTGGGTTTGGCTGAGCACAGTGAATCGGACTCTGAGTTTCTCTATTCAGGAGCCGTTTCAACTCCAACTGGCTGCACAGCTTCTGTTGGCCCCGGCCTAAATAGAGCTGGACTGTGCCTGTAGCCTGAAAAATTGGCTCTTGTAGTGTTTGAAAGTGATGAGTGAGGGTCCTCAGTTTATAAAACTAAACTATCAAGACCCCTTTGATACTTGGTGTTTTGGTTGTTGTAGTTGTTTTAGCAGCAGCAGCAGCAGCCAGGCAACGAGGCCAGCAAGATGAACAAATCGGTGAAAATATTTGGCCTGCTCGTGTAGAGCAGGAAAACCTGTGAGCAGAGATGACCATTTACCCTCCATCACAACCCCATACATAATAATGCATCTAAGACACAGGAAAACTAAAAGTACAGGTGTTTTAAGAGCGGAGCATAGTATAGTATTTATCACAGCTTTGAGAATGTTTTTGTCAGTTCAGACCTTCTTTCCTTGAAGCGGTCAAGTTCCCACCTGCGTGGTCATTGGGTTAGTTTTTCACCTTTTGCAAAGATAATTCAGAAATCCGGTTCCCTTCCTGGGGCTCTATCTCTCTGCATACATTTAATGTCTTGAAAACATTGGAATCTAAAGCATTACCTCGAAATATTTTTTTTTACAAAAGCCGAAGAATTAAGACAAACACCGTGGCGCAGTTCTCCGGTCATTAAATATATTGTCTGTGTATGTCTTATCAGGTAGAGGAGTTCCCATGAAGTCCAGACATACGTATTAGTTCTGCCCAGCAGATCAGTAAAATAGGTGAGCTGACTGGGAGCCAGCCAGTCGCTCAGCCATGAGGAGAGTTTGAACCTAGCGGAGTCCTTGCAGCCTGGTACAGGGGCCGAGGTTGTGCTTGTTGTGCCGGCAGCCAGTGGCTCCTGCGTACCTGCAATCTTACTGATGATAATGCAACGTGGCAGCTCCGAGGGCAGAGCCCATACAACTTTCTTAGCCCTCTCCGAGTAATTGGTGACCCCTGAACCTGCCCTTCATATGAGGGGAGAGGAGGAAGGAGGACAAGTGGAGGAGGGGAGAACAGGACAAAGGATAGTCAACAGAGACACTGGAAAAGGGGAGACAGGGTCATAAAGAGGAAAAGGGAGACAGAGAGTAGGAAAACGAGAGAAATCAAGGAGACACACGCCGGAAGGAAAAGGTTAATCTCTTTTAGTGTGGATAGGCTGAAAGTTCAAGAGACCGACCCAGTCGTGTTCTCTCTCTTTGGATATATTTCCCATATTTCTTAATTAGGTTATTTCTTTGGATGTAAATGGGAGAGGGTTACTGTCTCTGTTTTCTTATAAGGCTTAGAAAACATACACAGCATCCTGGAAGCCGCTGACTAAATGGATCAGTAAAAATAAACAATCGTCAATGTGAAGATACAGTATTACCAAAAAATAAAAGCTCATTTGGTGTAAAAAAAAAAAAAAAAAAAAAATACACAATTGGTTTGTTTGTGGGCATGTATTGTCACAATTCATAAGGGTCTGCAAAAAAAAAAAAAAAAAAAACAAAAGATGATTTTGAAAGGATGTGAGAGTTATCTCCGATATTAAAACTGGTGTTGTGCCATATTCAATATTAACAACATGACAGAGCAGATCTTTCTGCACACAAAAGTCTGCATTACATCAGTTTTTCGGATATTCAGCAACAACTAGTGTTATACAGGGAACAATGACAATATTGGCTTCTTATCCAGACAGATTAAACAGTCCTATCGAGACATAGGGACATCTCACATGGAAAACACTTGTGCGCTCCCCAAAGAGTCAATTGCGACAACACCAGATATTGCAATTAGCGTTACAATATTGTGAAGTTCGAAGCTATCCGTTCTTCACCGGAGGTGCTTCATGTTCCTCATCTCTATCTTTATCTGTGGGCAACACATATTAGTACGTTCCACTGCATTCACCGCTCCGGCCCTGTCTGTGTGGGTTTTTCTATGCAGTATGAATCCATTTGTCTCCACTGACGGAAAATAATTGCAAAGCAAACAAATCATCTCTGCCACATTGAGCAGGCCTCTTCTCCCAGGGCATAACGGCTACATAGCTACAGGAATGAAATACCGACAGAGAGAAGGGAAAGGAAAAGAGAAGGATGGACGGGGTTCAGAGCAAAGTGGTTTTGCATTTGCATTATATATGCCGTGTGTTAAAAAGTGTTAAGTTACAGAAACTGATGCAGTCAGATTGAAAGTGACTACATAGTTCATCGGGAGGAGAGAGCGCGCAAGAAAAAAAAGCAAGTGAGGGAGAGAGAGAGAAAAAAAAAAAAAAGAGAGCATGAGAGAGGGGGAAAGAGAGAATGAAAGAGAGAGAGAGGCAGAGACCTCAGTGGAAGACTGCCAGATGGAAATTCACTCCAGGAGCATAAGGAGGAGACATCTGGGAACACACTGCCTTGGAAAAAAAGATAATTATAGCACGATTCAAAAATGGCCTTTTCAAAAAGAAAACATATGAATGCAACATAACTGTTCTAGTTGTTCTCACTCTAATATTAGCAGAGGAGTTCATTGCAGAGGTATAAAGAACCCTTTGGAATCGGGGGCATTACTGTTTTATGTATCAAAACTTTGACATCCAAATTGGGCTTTTGTCATTAGGGGCTTAGAGTTGACATAAGATCCTAGATTCTGCTGAGGTGAAGACCAGGATAAAAAGCTAAATAGATAAGCAGCGAGACTATTGACTTTCTTACAAGATATGCTATTTTGTTACACTTACAGGAGGAGGACAGGTTGATTTTCTTACAGAAAATGTGAGGAATAATTCAATTTGAATTTAGTATGTGTTCTAAAGTGTCCGTCATTTTTGGGAAAACACATTTACCTGAAGCGAACATCAAAAAGAGCGTGTGCAACAATATCAAACTGCATGCTTAATGGTGGATTCATTTATACGTTAGTTTTGGAGACATGTTAGCAGGTTTGATTTCAGAAATACGCAGCCGAGACGTGATGACACAAAGGCAAACATAACTTTCTTTTCAAGAAGATGAAGACCTGAGTGCTCATTGTATTAAAATCGCAATGACGACCGGGAGTTTATCAGAACTCTTCTGTCCAATTCTGCCAAAAGTCATTGTGAAAATACTGCACAGTCCTTGACTAAAAAAATTGCCTTCCACGTTGCCTGAAGCAACATTTGCATTGTTGAATGACAAAGTCCTTGTGACAAAATCTCATTGGATGTATTCCTGCAAAGTTTTGACAGAAAGGCAGTGTGCGTGATCGTCAGGCTTGTGGGGAAATTACCGTTTCACCATTGCTGTTATTTTTGAAGATCCAACATTTCTCAGTTTTGTGTGCGTCAGTATTGGAACCTCAACAACAATATAATAAAGGGATCCAGACCTTATACAAAAATGCAGTGATATAACAAATTATAACCATAAGCAGATGGTATAGATAACATCTGACTTTGCACTGGGTAGACCTAAAGGAAAATAAGTAGTTTCGCAGTGCTCACAACTGTCATTAAGTTATATTTTGGTTGTATAGGGCGCCCTAATGGGGAAAAGGTCTCCATTGAACACTCTTGAAGAGCATTTTGGGAGCATGGATCTCCAGCGCAGCAATGGGCGTCCCTTCTATTGTATGCAGATCCAAAACCTTTCATATTTCTGAAAATGTTTTTGAAGCACTTGGGCATTTTTCTTGTTTTTATGAAGCTGTGTGTCATTTTATCTGATTATTTGAAAAAAAGAAAAAAAAAAAAAGCAGAAATTGTATTCTAATACTAGTAGCAAAAGTAGTATTGTTCCAAGAGGTGCCCTTTTAACCTGATCTGCATCAAAACTAAAGAAGCCCAACCTGGCGCTTCGGTGTCTTCTGTCAAATAAAACTGCTACTTCTACTTTTTGCTAAAGTCTATGAGGAAACCGACAGAAACGGCTATAACCTAAACTCCTTGGCAGAGGTAATTATCCTGAACGTTGTTCCCAGTTATCAGTTAATTTAGATTTGCGTGCTTTCGTATCTGACGGTGGAGACCCGACAGAATCAGATGCTACCGCTTGCGTGTATCCAGGTATCTCTTAACAAAAGGGTTTTTTTCAGTCCAGGGACTTTCACGTGATGCACTCTGAGGAGAACAGCCTAATCACTTCAACTTCCAGTTCAATGTCGCGCTGCTAAAGAAAAATCGAAATGTTGACACTCGGGCTTTTCTGTTTAGGTGTTAAGGTATACACCGGGATCCACAAGGACTTTAATAAATAGTTAACCGTTCAATTATCAAAGCAGGAGGGATATATTGGGAGCCATCTGACATGACACAAGGCACTTTCAGGATTCAATGGGAATGCCCTCCTGCCTCTTGCAGCCCTGCTGGCAGATCAGTATCTTAAAGCCTGCAATGAGGCTTATCTGATCAGTCAATAATGCCCCCAGCTTTGTGATTACTGCACCCTCTATAGACTGCCTATATAGCCTGACGGTCTAGCGCAGCTAATAATGATAGATTATGGATGAGAATCAAGCTCAGGCTTAATATACTCGAATACATCGGTTCAAGCACAGGTCAGTGTGCCTTGTATACGGATAGCAGATGGGCCGTGAGGTTAGAAAGAGTTGCACGCGAACCAGCGGCCAGCAGATATACATTGATAGACCAGTTCTTTTGCGCCATCTGTAACAACTGAGTAAGCTGTGGCATGTAGGAGGTGCGCACGGATTAAGCTCAACGGTCTCACCGCACAGAATGGAGCACAGTGATGGATTACTGCAAGTCCCCAATTATTTGAAAGCTATAAATTTGGTTTTCACAAACATCACCTTTTTTATTTTTCTTGTGTTAGCAGCTAGACACAAGAAAATGAACAAGTAGCCAGGGGTGGAAGTTAATGCTTTTTAACTGAATGATAGTCATTTCTCTCTCTAAAAACACTCTTTTAGCTACATGGTAATTGAATAATTAAAGACTATGACAAAAAATGAAAATCAATACAGGACGATGGTCCCGGTCACACTAGTTTTCTACTGACAATTGTTTAATCGAAACAGTCCCGGTAACACAATTTATGAAGGTGTGTGTTTTGTTTTCCACACAACTTTTCTCTCTGCAGATCTGGGAAAGAATGCTAGTTTAGTTTCTAACAATTTCCTCATTTTATCAGCAGAATTGTAGACACTAGTCATCACTTTTATTTGCTATTACCCCAGATTTTGCAAGTTTAGGGTTTAAACTCTCTGTATCTTTTTTCCCTCTGGCAAACATCAAAAAAACTTATACCGAAAGCAGGTGGTTTTGTGCCGATGACAATCAGGTGCAGGGTTTTCTCCCATAGTTCAAAACATATGTAAACTACAGAACTTCAGAAATGATTAGAACTTGGTTTCAGACTAAGAATGAATGGATAATAAAGTCAAGATCGCAGCATACTCCCATTAGTGTCTCAAATATTCATAGTTGTATTTTATAAACAGCTGTCAAATTGTTAGGCATTAGCAGACCTATTTACTCACCGCTTAATGAAATTAAACTGTCATTTGAATGTCCTTTTCCGAGTGGCAGCAAGACCTCACTAGACTTTGACTCCATTAGGCGCGAAACAAACTCATGTAGGTGTTATCAATCAATGACATTGATTATGGGCTCTGTTTCATTGATTACTTCTGGGAGCACACCTGTGCTTGCAAGGATATGAAGGCAGGGGAAAAGCCAGATGAATTGTAAGGTTAATGATAATAAACCAATAAACAAATATAAAAATAAATCATAAATAAAAATACATTATAATAGATAATGCTAGTAAATAAATGATAAATAAATAACCGATAATAATAATAATAAAAATTAAAAATACATATAGATATATGAATAAATAACAGAGATTATGTAAAAAAACGCCTAGCCGCTGCCTTGGATTTTACCAGCTGGCAGCTTTAACATAAAGACAACAGGATACTGCATCTGTCTGTAGGATTTATTTTTTTTATTATTAAGTAACCTTCAAATATATAAATAATTTTTTTTTTTTTTTTAAAAGCTACAAATCACATAAAAGTTTATAGTGATATTGGATGCTAACTCAAATTTTTGCACCTACTTCTCTCCATTATTTGTAATTAATTACACTTTAGTCACTTTTCATTGAGTTCAAACTCGGTTAGTTCCTATTCCGTGTTATCTGGCGCCCTCTACTGAGCAAAATGCACAGCAACGGCCCAAGAGAGAAAAAAATACAATGTGATAAAAAAATAATAATCGTTCATAACGATATTAAAATATGTGAACATAAAAACAATGTACTCCTTTATTTTTTTTTTAAATCATTTAATTGCTTTAAAAGAAAGCACAAATTTCCAAAGGTTATTCCAAGCCCCTCCAAGCTTGAGCGTGGTATGAAACGCTATCGTGATTGTATGGCGTGTATATTTCGAAGAAAATAAAAGGCATGAGAAATTAAACCTGCGGTGGAATGTCGAAGTACAATAAACACTGCTGAGAGTTTCTTGTAACACAATGGGTGAGAATGTCTACTCTGGGGAAACTGAAACCACCCCGTGTAAAATTAGACAAATAAGTGCATTTGATTATTTTTGACTGAGAAGCTCGACCATAATTCATCGCTTCTTAGTGACCCATCTTGTAATTCAAGTTTAATGCGGCTGCAAAAGAAAAGTTTGGCAAAGGCTCGGCTTGTGTTGGAATTAAACGCGCCGCCTGGTAGAAAAACAAATCGCCTGTTCGCATCTTTCCGTGAAGCATTGAAACCTTTTTAAGGTGCTGCTGATGCCAAAGATACAGCCACAAATTCATGTAACAAATCATCAGCAGTGGGATTTGTGAAGCAGCCATCCGTCAGCGCTCCCCTCCTCTCTTGTGGCACAAGCTTAACTGTTCTCAAATGCATCTACATATTTCGGAGCAGCCAGTTAGGAGGTGAGATGCCGGACTGAGAAAAGTAGTTCCACCACCAGGGTTTCTCCTGCCGCTCTATCCCGCCCTCGGCTACATCCGGCTGACGGTAACGCTCGAACTGGTTATAGGGGTCGAATCGATCCCATGAATCAGTCGAGGGAAAGAGGTGGTCATCGATGTCGGGCTCCACGGGAACCTGAATGCAAAGCAAGATCGTGAGGATGCATAAAATGCACATCTGAACGGCATCATTCCAAAATAGAAATTTTGTGAGTAAACATCCCAAACCTTTTTCAACACAAAGTCAACTCGCCCGGCCTTGGTCATGGTGTGCGGCAGGTGAACCCTCTTTGTGACCCTGGAGTAACCTTTGGCCGTGGCTGTGACAATGTGAGTACCGGTATTAATCAGTCTCCAGTAGTCTCCGTCTTCGGCTGGACGGAGAGGCGGAGACGAGAAGTCACATCGGTCAAAAAGACGAGGAAAGGGAGGGAAGATTTGCAATAATGGGTACACGCGAGACTAGCGGATTAGTTCCCAGAAAACCAATTTAACAGCTTCGTTAATAAATTCGGACATCAAGTCAAACAATATTCCTAGTTAGGCTGAAGCACAAAACCTTTGCTCAATATGTAAGAGAAATTTTACCTGTGGTCACGTCCTTTCGAATGCCCTTGACAGAGATGGTGGCACCTTTTATCCCGTTGCCATCAACATCCTTTACTACTCCCTTAATTCCACGGTGGACCTGTTCAGGGATGCGGATCACAATGGAAAATCAAAGTAGCCTGTGTGACCGCGTGAGGCTGTTGTACCGCTGTACTCCTTATATTTGTATTTCATTATAAAAGCAGCAGGCACGTACAGATTCTAGAAAACCCAGCAAAGCTTCCTTATTCCGCTTCCACTCCGGGTAGAGCTCGATTTCCGATGGGAATTTGTCACAGCCGAGCTCCACTGTGATCTCCAGACAGTTGGTGTGCAAGTAGTTGAAGTCTGACATACCTGGGAGAGGAGAAGTGCATGTGAACTCATGGGACGGCTGACATCATCATCACCAAGGAGAGAGGAAGAGGAGCGGTCAGATCAATAACAAGGGGAGAAGACAAAGTAATAGTTTCCTTAAAAAGTTAAAAGTGCGAGAAGCAAAGTACGATTTGTCACGGCACCAAATCATACACATGTGATATGAACTCAGGGTTGCTGTTAATCGTTTGTTTATTTACAGTTACAAATGGATAAAGCAAAATTATATTTCATGATTTTACTGTAGTGGACATTTGCAGGTATTTTTTTTTTCCTAACTGTTGCAAATGACATCTAAAATTACATAAAGCAAGAATTAACAGCCTTTTTACATGATTTTAAAGGGTGATGATGCATCCCTCTGGAAAGGATATTTAAATAAGAATAAGAATAAGAATAAGAATAAGAATAAGAATAAGAATAAGAATAAGAATAAGAATAAGAATAAGAATAAGAATAAGAATAAGAATAAGAATAAGAATAAGAATAAGAATAACTTTATTTATCCCGAAGGAAATTGTTGTGCCAGAGTTTCAAGTAAAACATAATAATAATAAATAATAGTAGGAAATTGTATAAACAGTAAAAAAGAAGGGGGCAGAATCAGAAATACAAATAAAACTATAAAGTGTCAAAGTCAGGGCTATAAAGTGTTTTCCAACATTTTATAAGGACTGACCTGAATACGAACCTATTATTATTATTTGCATTCCTGGAGTGTCTCACTATTGAGGGTGTTTTAAATGTAGTGGGAAGTGTCTTTATCTCACCACCGGCAAAACTGTACCACAGAGCGCCGTTGATGATGCCTCTAGTTCTGTAAAAGGATGCCCCGCACCTCTCCGTGTCATTGTTTGACATGGTTGTGTGGGCGTCAGCATACGTGCGAGCCAGCTGCTTGAATATCTGAGCGTGGGATATTCCATATATCAGTCCGGCTGCGATGAAATCTTGACATCTGCCCCGTGAGCAGGACAAAATACTTTAATGTATTTGCATCAGCCGTTCGTCCCTACCAGCTCATCCGGGGTGGGAGAGAACATCCTCTCCTCTTGAGGATGTCTGGAGAAGTCGAAGGGGTAGGAGACCACCAGGTCTCCTCCGTGAAGGCTGGCAGACTGTACGAAAGGGAGGGATCTGACCCACTTCATCACGGCGTAGGTCTCTGGTGCCACCTACAGCACAAAACAAGCTACTGAGTGACTCAGCTGATCTCGGTTAATTTTAGTTTAAAACCACGGCGGTCATCTGTTTTAAGTTCACTGGGTTAAACAAGATGCAAGGTGTATTTGATTTGAATCCGCCCCCATCGCTACGACGAGAGCTCTCTACAGGATCTGATCATACTATCATGAGTAATGAAAATAATAACAATAACTGTACAACAGCACTAACTCATTTCAAAATATGAACTCACTTTTCCAAACCAATAAGCATCGGGGATCGGAATGTGGTCGATGCGGTAGTGTCTGCTGCGCCGGTTGCGGTAGAAGGCAGACGTGAGATCCGGAAAGTTGCGGTTCAAATCGATGCTCTGGGCATTTGTCCGACCATTGGTCCAACCGTTCAGCAGGTGACCCTGAAAGATGCAGATTCAAACAACTAGAAACATTAGAAAGTTTAACAAAGTCTAGTGTATCTTAATGGACTTGCGGGGATTAGTAGGAACCTCGATTATCTGGGTTAAAAATCGAGAAAGTTATATGAACATTAGTAATGAATACATGAAGAAACACGTTGGACTATCTGTTAATTCTATTGTTAACATGAAGACAAGACCATGTATCCGTCAGGACAGAAGCATCAAATGCAGATTTTAAAGTAATTTGCCAAAACCCCTAGGCACTGCAAACTATCAGAACATGAAACTTGGTGTAAAATAGCCTTGCGTTGCGACAAGAGTATTTTTATTTGATGTGTTTCTTGTCTCGTGTACACAATTCATCGGTGATATTCATGCAGGGCACTGGTAAGTCATTGGTGAGTAAATTAATGGCACTTGGCTTGATTAAAAGCATAATTGAAGACTGTACAATTACAGTTCTGGCAGAAAAATGGTCTGAAGAAAGAAAAAAATTTAAAAATGTACGATTGCAATACATTTTTAAATTTAATTTAACATTATTACAGTTAAATGAAAAGCAGTGTGGTAGTGGGAGGGCCTGTACAAGTAAGACAATGCAGAATGACAACATGCAGAAAGGAGATGGGAGGTTTGAGCTCTTTGGGTAAATCCAAAAAAAGAAGACCAGTTTTTTTTAATCTCCACTGATATTACAACGTCTGTTCGGGTTTGAAAAAAAAGAAGGGAAACGGTGAAGGGTTCCTCTGTACAATGCCAGTTATATCCTGACACCTTCTCATTAAATTCTTCAGGGTGAATGCTATTTTGTTATTTCCTCTTTAAGATAATGTCAGCTCATTTTTAAGTCATTTATTACTGTCCTGTGGGAAATTTCAGCTGATACACAAACTGTAAACAGTGTACTTCAGTTTACTTTCATGGCACATTCGCCACAGAAACTATTAAAACGGTCAAAGGATTCCAAGATTCAATAAAGATTGTCCACAAAATGGGCGTGGATAGTTAAAATGCATTTGCACGGTACGAAAAACAAAAAAGTAGTTAAGCACGGCGGGTTTGTTGCAAATCCCAACTGACATGAGGTAAGAGGCGAGGTTTACCCTTGACCACGTCACATGCATCAAAATACGACTATTCACCTAGTCGCTCATTAATACCAAATAAAAAACACTTTTCACGGTGGCAAATCATATCACGGTCGCATGATCGTAATCCGAACACGGTGATAAAAGATAAATACCCCAGGTCTCACACCTCCCCCGACAGACAGAGCGAGAGCGGATAATGGCGTTTTGTCTTTTCTTGTACTGTTAACAATATTTACTTCCTGGTTGCTGAGCTCCGGGTCACTGTTATCCTCTACCTCTGAGGCGGCCAGCTCGTAGCCGTCTGGGTTCATGGAGGCCAGAATGTGGATGCGGGTGGTGTTGATGAGGGTTTGGATTCTTTGGTTCCCCAGAAGGTATTCTGAACAAAGGTACTGGGCAAGATAGATGAGCAGTTGGCGTCCCAGCACCTCGTTGCCGTGCATGTTACCCACAAGCTTGATCTCCGGCTCCACTGGGTTTACAAACGGAGGCAAATATCATTAAAACAACATTCACAAACATGCACTTTTTATACACAATATTAGCTTCCTGCAAGTGTCTTAAAGTTCTGGTAAATCTTTCTCAAGCTGCCTTTTTTCACAAGGGTTGGACTCCACAAATAGATAAATATTTTGTTGTTTTTCCTCTCAGTGCCGGATCTTCCTCCATGAGCCATCTTGTGGCTTTTTGCTGCTGTTGTCGAAACTCGGTTTTTGACAGTACTTTCATTTTAAATGCATCTCCTTAGCTGGTTTGTGAGGTAAATGAAAGAACCCAACAGTAAACTGACAACTGTAAAACCCGACACGGCTAAAAGACATTGTAGCATCACTTTTATAATACCTTATCAAGATAAGCTAATTACAGTGTCACTCTTTAGGGTCAAAATAAAATAAAATAAAATAAAACAAAATACAATAAAATAAGATAAAATAAAATAAAATAAAATAAAATAAAATTAAATTAAATTAAATTAAATTAAATTAAATTAAATTAAATTAAATTAAATTAAATTAAATTAAATTAAATTAAATTAAGGTATAGAAAATGTTCTTAAACCAGAGATTGAAAGAAAATAACAGTCTTCAAAAATTCATCCTTGGGGTATTTATGGATCTTACTCACGTAGTTGATGCTGTCCGGGGTTGTCCGAGAATTCGATGACCAGCAAGTCTCTGCCCTCGTTGCTGCGTCCGATGCTGTAGACGTGAGCGATGTGGGAGCACTTGGCTGCCGTCCTCTTCAGCAGACTGTACATCTGAGAGTTGGAGGTGTAGGTGAACTGGATGATGGTACTGGGCTCCTCGGGTGAGAGACTGGAAATTGCTAACTCCTGCCTGGCTGAAGGATTTAGGGGAAGGCAGATGAATGCCACACTCATAGCATTGAGTTATCTACACCAGTGTTTTCGAACCACTGTGCCGGGCACATTAGTGTGCCGTGGAAAAATTCCCACTTTCACCTGATTGGTCCGAAAATGATTTATCCAACGCAAAAAATGTGTCTGCCTATGTCTATGTGGGCAGCGTGCCCATTCAATGGCAACAGGTAGTGAATTAACCTGTGCATCTGTGTATCAGAGTGATTAGTGACGCTGTGCGTGATACATTTTTAAACTAAAAAGTACTTGTATCTGCGTAAACAAACAGGCAGCATTGTTGAAAACTACCAAGATGAGTGAGAAAGCAGTGAAAGCTTGCTACAAAGTTGCTGAACTCATCTCTAAATCCAAACAGCCACACACCGTAGCAAAACATTAATACTACCTGCCGGCAAAATCATTGTAGAAGAAATGCTCAGCTCTGGCATTGATAAAGAAATAGCCAGACTTCTCTCAAATAATACAATTTTCAGACATATCGATGACATGTCTTCAGACATTGAAAAAAGTGTTCTGGAAAAGTTGCACATCAGTGGAAAATTTGCATTGGAACTTGACGAATCTACAGATATTAGATATATTAGATTTCACACTAAGTAAACTGAGACTACAGTTTCATCCTAATTCGTTTAAAAAATTATTACTAATTAATATTAATATAATATTATTATTAGTTGTTTTTTTTTTTACATTACATTGCATTTGGCAGACGCTTTTATCCAAAGCAACTTACAATAGAGGACATAGGGACTGCAAATACACTTGCAAATACACGATGCACAGGAAATATACAGAACAGTAAGCTTGGGTTAGTGATGGTTTTTTGTTTTTTTTTTTGTTTTTTTTTTTTTGGACAGAGACACACAAACGTACACACACACACACACACACACACACACACACACACACACACTGCATAGCCTAACTTGCTGCCAACCTGACATATTTTTTTGACATATTTATTTGGTGGTGTGCCGTGTGATTTTTCTAATGTTAAATATGTGCCGTGTCTCAAAAAAGGTTGGGAAACACTGATCTACATGTCCAAGAATTAAGAATGTATAACTTTTACCTTTCAGCCCCTTCAGGGGATCAAAACATCCCTCTTGTTCGCTGGCAAAGAAGCGGTCACAGTCTAGGAAATAGGGCCAGGCCATGTCAATGGCTTCAAAAGCATGATAACAATCCTTCCTCAGGGCCTCACATGTGCTGCGACATGGCTTGATAAGCTTGTCAAGGTGGCAGGGTGAGGCGAGCACCGAGCAACCCACTAAGCGAATTTCCGGGGAGCATTCGCCATTGAGGAGACCGTGGATGACACTCAAGAGGAGGTATTCAGCCCCTGACTCCGCCTCGGAGCGAGTCCTGTGGCCAAGGATGTTGGGGAATATAGTTCTGAAGCGGAAAAAAAAAACAGATGGAGACAGATAATTGACCGCGAGGTGCTTTGGGCAAATAGCGACAATGAGCAGATTCTACACCCACCTGGAGTACTCCATATCATTGCAGTAGCCCAGGTTCAGCTCTGTGCAGGTCGCTGAGGGAAAAGTGAAGCTCAGTTACCATAAAACCTTTTTCATGATTAATCTGCTTCAGTCTCCATATATAGCGGGAGTGTCAAACTCAAATACACAGCAGGAAAAATTCAAAACTGGGACATTAATATTTATTGAAAAAAATCTTCCTCCAGATATAACAATCGACCTTTTGCTTCAAACAAAATACGGAACAAGCATAGCTTAACACTATACAATGTATAACTTAATATTGCACACATGCAAAATCTTGTTTTCTGCCTAAGTAGCAGGGTGCCAGTATTAGCATAAGGTTGCTATGTCTACTGTCATCAGAGGAGAGGGCGCTTATAGGTCCTGTTGTGGTTTTCGTGCCAAAACACCAACAGAAAATTGAGGGATATGTAGAACTAGTGGTACATGCACTGTAGACTATACCTGCGGGCCAGCTCTAATGGTCATTTGGTATGGCTTTGCGGGCCAAATATAATTACAGTGCGGGCCAAATTTAGCCCGCGGGCCAGAGTTTGACACCTATGATATATAGTAAGTAAACCAGGTGTGCCCAATACGTCAATCGCGATCTACCAGTCGATCGCAAAGGTAGCGTTGGTAGATCGCATGGCATTAAAACTTAGACGTCAGCCTATCATCCTCACTATGAAGTTTGTCACATGACTGACAGTCGGTCTGTCCGATCTGACCTTTTCTGACCTTTTCTGACACAGGCGTCACTGCGCACGTGCACATAACAGTGCGTTCTAGCAAGCTAGTGAGTTAGCCCCCAATTTATGTCTTCCAAACAAATGGGTATAAAATGAGTCGGGGGGCTGGACCAAGTAAAAAGACTAAAACCTATCACTTCCATATGGAATGGGAGATGGACTTTTTTTTCTATGTCATTTTCAAAGTGCGTTCGCCTCATCTGCCGGTCTGCCTTTGCTATACCGAAAAAGGGAAATGTGGAGCGGAATTTTCAGACCGTTCATAAAAACTACGACTCCGACTTCCCTCCAAAAAGTGAGTTGAGAAGGAGAAAGGTGCAGGAACTAAAATCCCAGCTGTCAGGACAGCGGTCATTTTTCTCACTTCAGCTGACTCCATTCAGGTCATCAGAATAAGGTATTTCCTAAAAAAAGCACTCTGTTATAATGTGCCATAAGGGTTAATGCAGTTATGCAAGATCCACAAACATGTATTGTGTCTAGTATATCAGTAGATATACAAAAAAATATACATTCAGCATTTTTAGTGGAGGTCATTTTCAAATGGTCATTTCAAAAGTAGCTCACGAGGCGAAAAAGTGTGGGCCTCCCTGAAGTAAACAATCTGCTAGACCCAACAAACGTAACATCCAGCCTTTTAAAATACAAAAAAAAAAAAAAAATGCTGCAGCTCTGCAGGATGAGTTTTGGGGGGGGGAGTTGCTTCCTCTCTGCCTCGAGAAAAGACCTGTTGCGTCTTGCAAGGGCAATCGGTATTTCAGCTGCCAGCCCCGAAGGTCAGTTTTTAACCTGAGAATAAAACCGAGTGCCCTCACTTTTTTAAGTCGACATGCCGGCCCAAGGCCAGATAGGAAAGCGTGTTGATTTATGACCATTTGGGCAGCTGGGATGTATTTCTGTACTACCTGCTCTGTGTTCCTTTTACTGCGTCAGCACAGTATAATTAAAAGCACATGCAGGGGAAGAAGAAAAAAAATCTAAATAGTACTGTATGAATGGCGGGTGTTACAGCGCCCACTATCGGCAGCTTCGGCAACAACACTTACGTTTTTCCTCAAATGCGTTGTTGGTGCATTTTCCTGAAAGGCAAGAAAGAAAGAAAGAAAAAAAACCCAAACAAATAAAAGACATCAGTGGTGTCACAGATGGAAAACGCTAGGAGGCGACATTTTCAAATGAATGTAGGAACCGGTGATAAAAGAAATCAAGTTTATTGTCTCTGACCTGCTGTTCGTTTTACTTTACTACTGAAGGATGACGGGAGTTCAACTATCAGAGACTAAAAAGTCATGCCATGCAGAAAACAAACATAAAAAAACTTCCAGTTATGATAATCGGCGAGGTAAAAACATTTCTATCAGGTGTTTGCGTGGCCAGAAGGTCTCTACGTGGGTTCGATTGAAGTTTTGAATTTTCCACAAAACACCGCAAGATCAACCGACGCCGTCCATCTCGCTCTTTACGCCACGCAAATCCCGCCTCATGGTGCGGGGAAAAGTTAAAACCCTTACCCAGAGCCTCGTCCCCCGGATGGCAAGCCTGTTGCGGGGCGCACCAGCAACTTCTCGCCCAGGAAAGGAAAAGCAGCAAAAGTCCCGCATGCATGTTGTTCTTCCTTGACAGCAATGTGTGTGTGTGTGTGTGATGTGGCAACCGTGTGTGTGAGTGTGTGTATGTGCGTGTGTGTGTATTTGAAGGAGCGACTGCTTCTCCTCTACGCGCTGGATGACAATTTACCTCCCACAGCTTGGAAACCTCCTTCTTTTGTCTGCGCAGAGCATCCCTGACCCGGGAAAAGAAAGAGAAAAAAAAAGAAAAAAAGAAATCTGTGCTGTTGGTTTACTGCTCTCCCGCTCTCATATTTCACTGTTCTGCGCGTGTACGCGTGCGTGTGTGCATGCAGGCAAACGTGGAGAAGTGAGAGAAGTCCATGCGTTTGAAGACCAGATAACAAAGAATAAACACTTACGCATATTGAAATCCGAGACTAAACTCTTGGGAGGAAATTGCTCAACCTGAAATCACCCAGCTGTTATGTTCTTACACAAAGGAGGGTTTCCCAAAGAGGGGTTCAGGGCCCCAAAAGGGCCACAGTAAGGAATTTGTCAGTTAAGAGTGTTCACCAGTGCCTCTTGTGGCTGTGACAAAAAAAAATATTATAATATGACTTAGTTTTGTGAGCAGAAAGAATTTATTGTTAGTGCTTCTGCCTATTGGCAAGAAGGTCCCATGGTTTGGGTGTGTGTGTGGGGGGGGAGCGTGCTCTACCTGTGCTGTGTGTGCTTGGATTTCCTCCGGGCTTCCTCCAATATTCCAAAAACGTGCAGAAGTTTCACTTGAAAAAAACTTGGAAAATTTGTCTTGATATGTGAATGAGAGAGCGAACGGTTGTTTGTCTCTATATGTGTCCCTGCGATCGACAATTATTTTTTTTTACATTTTTTTCCACCACATTGTCTCTTTTATTGTTTTTATTTTCATTTTTTCTTTTAAATCTGTATTTTTTTTTAATATGTCTATGTGTCCTGGAGTGTCCAGCAAGGTATCTTAAATAAAATATACTATTATAATGATTATTATTATTATTATTGTTGTTGTTGTTGTTATCATTATTATTATTATTATTTTTATTTTTATTATTATTATTATTTTTATTATTATTATTATTATTGTTATTTATGTCTCTATATGTGATCCTGTGATCGACCAGTCCAGGGTGAACCTCGCCTCTCGCCTCTCGAAACTAGATACTCAAGACAGCTGTTGCTGAAAGTTACATTTCTTTATGTTGTGTTTTCAAGTACATTTTTGTAGATTTGAGGGAGGGGTTTGTTTTTTGAAATACCTCAACTTCAATGTGAACTTCAATATGTTCAGGAAGAAAAGCTGACAGATGTATGATGCTGTCTGTCCGAGCAATGTAAAGTAAACAAAAGCTCTCGGTGCTGTTTTTGTTTTCCTGTAGTGACAGCACGGGTGGTGTGTCAGTGGTAACTTGCATGGATCCCCTCCGGTGAAGCTCTGCAGGTCTGGATTCCAAAGTATTTCTCATGATACTCCTCATCAAATGGATGAAGAAAATGCACCAATTCAGGTTCATCTTTTGTGAAAATGTTGTCCCTGATGTACACAAGGAAAATCAACCTTGAATGTCAAAATAGGGAGCACCCCTCCCACCCCCGAAATCCATCAAAAGACAAAAATCTGAGGAGGAAAAAAAATCACCAAATCTGAAAATGGAATTGAAGGACACGAGGCTGCAAACCCACAAATGATCTTTTAGTTACTGAGCTGTATATTCTGTCGCTCAGATAATAATAGTATGTGTCGAAGTAGACTAGACTCAGTGGCAGTGTACTTTAGTTTTTAATCTGTTTTGCTGCGTAATATCATCACATCCTCAAAACGGATTACACCCGGTGGCACTCGACATGAAATGTAATATCGAAAACGCCAGGTGAGTCGTCGGAGTCTGTAGAACTCGATTTTTTGCACTTAAACACGAAGAATACCTTCTACGAATCCAATGTTAGGTCAAACACACAATAACATTGATGGTTGTAACGAACACGGTGGTGGTATGTATGTGTCTGAGAGTGTGTGTGAGTGTGTGTGTGTGTGTTGGGGGGGGGGGGGGTGAGAGAGACAGTTTTCCTTGGCATTGCCTCAGTAGGCAGACTGAACAGCCCTCTTGAAACGACAGCCTGCAGACTCGAGAAAGGCCGTTGGCTTATATCAGACGCCAAAAGTTGCGTTCGTCTTCCACTGTCATGTGTCCTTCTCCCGGTGGTCGTCATGGCGCGAGTCACATGATCGCGCCCTCTGAAAAAGCGTCCTTGGGCAAGGCACTGACTCCCCTTCTATCCACCCCTGCTTTCCAGGGATCCTGGCACTTGACCATCGTGCGGAAGGGATGCAAAACGTGCATCACGAGAGGAAAAACGCGCCACACTGAGCTCAAGTAACTCTCGGCGGGCAGCTGTCTTCCGTGGTGTCCAACGTACTGCTCGTGCTGTGGACGGACAGCGAATACGGATTCTTCCCTAGAATACGAGTGACGACGCTAACCAGAACCTTCCTGTACTGCTGCCGTAGGATACAGTAGACAAACGGGTCACTGGATGCCTTGGCGTAGCAGAGACATTTGGTAGTGATGCCCCAGTACCGGGGGATGTGCACCCAGGGAAGCAGCTCCACCAGCCTGCGGGAGAAACCGTGAAAAGAATCAGAGCCGTTGCGATGAAAACGCACTTCTTTCACCACCTGGTAGTTATCTCAAAATGAGAATCCCCCCCCCCCCCCCTGCAGATGACGGTCTGTGAAGCTTTGAACACATTTTTCCCATAATTACAAAAATATCACACTGGCTTCTGCCAATAGAAGTCTTTTTTTTTTAATTATAAACATCTAAAAATTCCCTTACAGTGATATAAATGCAAAACACATGTGCCCAATAGCTCCTTGTGAATTCATTATAATTAACACAGATTTTGCCGATAAAAATCACATGACATGGTTGTGAGTTGTAAGACAACTAGGGTTATAACTCAAAAACAACAAAATCAACAACATTGTCTTGGTCAGAATAAACCAACATAAAATTTAATAGACTTGTGCTTCGATGTGTTTGAATTGTGTTGAAATCTAAAGATAAATAAAGCCTTGTATCCACAGTATGATACTATTCCCTGCAGGACAGATGTTCCCATGTGAGTGTGTGTGTATCTAATGTGGTCAGTATAAACGTATCACCGTTCGGGCACACACACACACACACAAACACACTCCCCAGAGCCATTTTGTGGAGGCATCAGCCGGGAGGTCAATTTGCAAAATGCCTGCCGTAAAAAGGGGGGGTTTGGAGAGTGGAAGGACAATAAGCCGTTTGTTTACCTTGTTATAACATAGGGACAAAAACAGAGGATGAAGGAGCCGATGAAGATGCAAATCTTTTTGGTGGCACGCCGCCTCCTCTTCTTCTGTTCCGCCAAACACCTCTCCTTGACACTGACAAAGACGGAGAGAGACGGAGTTACTCGCGCTTCGAGGAGGGGAGGAATTCATTCGTCTCGCACGCTTCACTTTCAAAATCACCTCAGAGGAAAACTTACGGTTTGATACGTCCGGCCTCCGAAAGCGTAGGACCGACCTACCTGGGGTGGATGTCGACCAGCAGGATCAGGGTCTGCACGGTGATCACGTCTATCCTCTTGCAGTGGGACTTGGCCACCCTGAGAACTTTGAGGTAGGCGACGCACAGGACGAAAAGGCAGAGGGCGAAGCTGCTGCAGTGGAGCAGCGCCGTGAAGGTCGCGTAGGCGGCCAGCTGCGTCCCGTCCCCCCCGGTCAGGTGAACCGTGCACGTGGCGTAAGTGCGGCTGTATCCTCCCCAGTCCATCAGCAGCTGGGTGAGGGAGAAGGTGAGAGCGTGCAGCCAGGAGTACGCCACGATCAGCAGGGCGTCCCTGTAGCGCATCTTGCTGGAGTAACTGAGCGGGAACACCACGGCGATCCACCTGTCCAGGCTCAGCGCCGCCATGCTCAGCATGGCGTTGATGCTGAGGAAAGTCTCGGCGAAGCTGATCGCCTGGCACAACAAGTCCTCGAGGGGCTTCGCGCGTTCGGCCACGCCGAGAAAAGTGGCGGGCATGTTGACGACGGCGAGGAGGATGTTGGAAAACGACAGGTTCAGCACGAAGATTCCCGGTACGTGGGACCTCAACTCGGCGCTCTGCGTGAAACATAGCAGCACCGACAAGTTTGTCACCAGGGAGACGACCGCGATCACCACGATGGACACTTCCAGCAGGAACTCCGGGATGGACATCCTCTTGAGGGCTGGGTGCTCTCAGCAGAAGTTGCGGGGAGGATGCTGCGGAGAGTCCCGCATGGTACCCGGCTGTGCCCCCCGCCGGCTCAGACCGGCGCACATGCCAAAAACGCGCAGGGGAGAGGAGAGCTGTCCAGTGTGCTGAAACACCACCGCGACTGCCCGTGGCGTGGAAACCCCCCCCCCCACCCCGCAACGTGTGATCCAAAAAAAAAAAAATAAAAAAAACAGTCCGTTCACTTCCAGACTGCCAAAACCACGAAGTCAGAAGTGAAAAATCTGTGCACTCCAGGTGACCAAACGCGCTTTCTCTCTCTCTCTCCCTTAACTCTCGATCATGCGCACTATCCGGCGCCTCCTCTCTCGTTGGCAATGCCGTGCGCGCTGCACGTGCAGCCAGTAGCTGGCTCATGTGACGCTCGAACAATATTCATGCAAGCAGGAGTTAATAACAAAGATGGGGTTGTCATGGTGTTTGCTCACAAATCCATGTTACCCCCTCCCCTCAACCCAAAGTGATGCTGTGTGTACAAAACTGTTTGAAAAAAAAAAAATGTTTATGTGTGGCAAAGATGAGAAATATATTTTGTGTGTGTGTGTGCACATGTATGTGTGTCTTTTTTTTTTTTTTTTTTTTGCACATCTTCTGGGAGATCAACATGTGCAAACAGCCGGCGTTCAGCTGCGACCACAGTGACAGATTTAGTTCTCCCTCCCCAAAAAAAAAAAAAAAAAAAAAAAAGAAGCAAGGAAAAAGGAAGAATCACTCATCTCCATGGCAACACTGAATCTCCAGTGGCTTCATCACTCTTTGAACTTCATCATCTTTTTGCACCGATTTGCGTTGATTTTGCCCCCCCCCCCCCTCGCAGAACATGCGATCGAACCATTTGCCCCTCGCTCACTATCGTTTCGTGGAGGGCATCGCGAGTGCTACGCACGCCGGAAGCTTGAGTTGGATGGCTGGGCGGAAAAATAGGAAAGAGGGAGGGAAGTATGAGAGGAGGGATGAAACCTGAGGCAGAAATATGACAAGGAGTGGAGTGAGCATACGGCTGAACATGTGCGGGACAAACACACAAAGGACGATGCAGTAAAACTGTCTATCCGTCCGTCTATCTATTTCTTTTTAGCTGTGTTGTCGGGGCCAAAGTACTGGACTCCGGTTCACCCCTGACAACCGGGCGTTCACGTCGGGGTAAGGATCCGGTCTGGTTTGGGTGGTGGATTTCCAGAAAAAGACAGCCGACATGCACGGTTTGTTTGTGCCAACTTGAGTGTAAATAAAGTCATTTTGTAGCGCAGAGCAATTTATATTGATATTAAGAACTGCATTTCTGAGGATGCCGTCCCCGGGTGTGCAGAAATCTGATATAGGGTTTTTTAAGGGTTATATTAAGGTACGACAAGGTTACAATAAACATGCATGAATGCATGGAGGTCCTTACTTTAAATCAGTAGCTAAAAATCCCAAAAATTAGCTGGTTCACAAAATGATTAATTATGGTTTCCTGCAAAGTTTAATGAATTGAATTTTCGATCCTTGCCCCCGATTAAACCTCAGTCGAGATCCAAGATTTGTTCTGTGTCATTGTCTCCAACACATTCGTAGGGTCAAGAATAAAATATAATTTTCACTTGCTTAAAATGGGACCCATGAAAAATACACATCTATGAAAAAGAATGCTTAAAACCCAACCAAGTTAAAACAAAACATGTCACATCAGAAACAATGCAGGTTTATACAGAAAATAATCAGCTACGCTTTGGACACAAAATGTTATCTATGTGGTCGGGAAAATAATTCCACATTACATCAAATACACAGTGTGGTGCATATAGGATTGCACAAGAGGAGAAGTCTGGTGATTGTGTGTGTGTGTGCGTGTGTGTAAACTTCAAATCGTTAAAGCGGCTGTGTAGTGACGGGGGTTGGACAGTTCAAAGCAGTGGGGGATAGGCATAGCAGTATGTGTGTGTGTGTGTGTGTGTGTGTGTGTTGGGGATGCTGCTGCTAGGGAATGGTGGTCCTAGTGTAGTTGCTCTTTTACTCTTTCGCTGCTGGCAGGGGGGAAATGCTGTGTGGGAAGGGAGGAGGGGACGGGTCTTCCATGATGCTGGAGGCTCTGTGGATGTAACACTGTTTCACTAAATCCCAGTGCTCAGTGCACTGACCTTCCTCAAGTCAGATTCCTTTATTGTCACAACACAAGCTGTCCTGCCCGGTGCAAAATGAAGCCAAATGAAAAGTAAACAATAATAACACTAAAGAAAAAAGAACAGTTCCTCTTCAATATACAAGATGAGATTGCGGTCCTTGCGCCGCACAGATGATCCACCCCACCATTTCGTGCCATCTCGCCACTTTGATGACGAGACCCGTGACTGTTGTTTTGTCAGCAAATGAGATGAAGCAACTGCTGCTGAAACTGACTTTCCAGTCTGGGGACGTTGCAGGGGGTGCCTGAATGTGCGGCCCTGACATGAGCGCGCGCTCCATGAGACGGAGCTGAAATCACGCACTCAAACTGTCCGTTGCTTTTTGAATCGGGAGAAATCCCAAATCCATCTGCAGAAGCATCTCCAGCAGACGCCGTGGTAGGATGGTGTTGACAGCTGAGCTGTAATCGAGGAGCAGATCTGGAACGCGCGGCCGAATCAGAGAGCGTAAATTCCACACAAAATCACAGACCTGGGGACTGAAATGAGGGAAAACAAAAGCACTGATGTCTTGGAACTGCACCTCTGATTGCTGCAGGAACAAATAAATTATGTGTAGCCCTCTGTAACTATTTGTGGGGTCTGAAAACTGAACATACTGGAACCAAATTTATGGGGCCAATTTAGAGTTTAGACTGTTCGCGTCATGACCAGAGGTCTAAGTAGAACGCTCATTTGTGATTTTTTTTTAATGTCACGGAAAGGCTTATGAAATGCATATAATGCATAGAATTAATATCAATAAAAGGTCTGAGTAAAGGGGAAAAAGTTGTTTACATCCATAGAACCTCTCCACGATACACTTAGGACCTGGTGTTAAAGTTCATTAAGCATTTGAGTCGGGTCAGATAGAACGCTTTTTAGTCAGCGATGTCCTCGCATCCTCGCAAAAACAGCTGCGCTTATGTGTGTTTTCTCTCCTGCAAGCTTGCAAGCACGGCTGCGCCAGTGTGTGTAAAAGCGGGGGCAGCCTTTTCCTTATGCACGCATCATATGTGTTCATGCACATGAAGGGTGGGTACGTCATTTCTTCCACCAGCAGCTTCCCGCATGTTGTTTATCTCCGCCGTCCCCATAGGCTCTGACTTTATTCAATCATTAACCGCTTCCTCGAAGAACACATTTGCAGCACGCTGCCCTTTTTATTTTTGTCATCCGCTATCCGCAGCGAAACCCCTGTCCATGTGCGTGATTCTCCAGCCACGGAGGAAAAACCCCTTACTAAATTGGAGAAAGAGGGAGAACAAGAGGACGGAATGAGAAATCACCCCTCAGCCAGAAGGAACCCTCTTCTTGGTCACGTGTTTTTTTTCTGGGTTTCCAGCGCCGGCAAGGCTGTTATGCAAGAAACAGAATGCTGATGGCAGAAGCACTTAAGAAGTCCTGTTAGTAGAAGAGTGGTCCATCAGACTTCCCCGCAGCCGCCGCTCACGGCTGTATGACTTTATGTATATGCTGAGTGTGTATATGATTACATAACACCACAATTCCCACGGTCTGCAACACAATATGGAGCTCTCGCTTCACCTCAACTTCACATTTAGTCCTCTTGCTGAGAGTGACTGCCGCACGCAAATCGGCCTCGGGTCTCCTGAGGTTTGTTTCCCTGCAGGTGATGTTAACTAAAGATTCAATTATAATAAATTCTCAATCCCGCGGCTCCCCCTTGCCCTTAGGTGTACTTCCGACGGGGTGACCTATGGAGCTCACCCCTGCAGTTTCGCAGTGACTAAAACTGTTTCCACACTTTTTTTTCCCCAGCGATGACCCCGATCTGTCCATTCTAGTTAGCGCAGCTCTACATTTGATAAACCCCAGGAGCGAGGCATTTTGTTGAGGCGACAGCGGCGTGCCCCCTGTCCAGTGATGACGCGCCAAAAAAAAAAAAAAAGAGATGTGATAAAAGATGGGGATGAGAAGATTATGTGAGGAAGAAAAAGAAAGAGAGAGAGAGAGAGAAAGGAAATAAATGTCATGGGTGAATGTTTCTAGAGCGTGGGAGTTTGGGTTTATAAATAGGTCTTAGCCCTGTGAGCGACAGAGAAAACGCTTTTCATATGAACACTAACTAACACAGACACTCACATGTCCAGACATACAGAGATAGCGATGCTCTCATCTATCCTCTCTCTCTCTTTCTCTCTTCCCTGCTCCTCCCTTCCTCTCCTTTCCACTCCCAGTCACGTGCTGATGATAGCAAGGGAGTGAATGATGCTAATAAAGGTAAGAGGGATTTTTGCCCTCACTTTGGATGATGATGCAAAACACAAATTTGCTAACTGGAGTGCAGTCATATCTCACAGCGCTGCAGCTGGGCCCATTTTTCAATAACCCTTAACTTTTCATTTATTTTTGACACCGATAGCTTCCCGTCCAAAATAAGAAAACCCGGTTTACCTGGGCTAAGCGTCATTATATACTGTTCAAAAAAATAAAGGGAACACTTGAACAACACAATGTAACTCCAAGTCAATCACACTTCTGTGAAATCATAGTGTCCACTCAGGAAGCAACACAGATTCATTTTGACTTGTTTTAAGGACATTACATCAAAGTTGGATCAGCCTGGAGTTTGTTTTTACACTTTAATTTTGAGTGTGATTCCTAATCCAGACTTCCATGGGTTGATACAATTGATTTCCATTGATCATTTTTGTGTGATTTTGTTGCCAGCACATTCAACTGTGTAAAAAGCAAAGTATTTCATAAGAATATTTCATTCATTTAGATCTAGGATGTGTTTTTTAAATGTTCCCTTTATTTTTTTGAGCAATGTATGTCAAACTAGGGCTCTGCAAAGTTACAGGAAACATCAACTGTTGGACAGGAACGGCCAACATGCTGCTCGCGAGCCGGATGCTGCTCTTTGGCTCCCGCCATACGGCTCACAGCTCACGTGTCACTGCCGTAATGTTTATACACCACTTCCATAAATTTACATTCGACAAAACAAGCGATTCTGCTCTGACGTGAATGTATCACCATAGTGTTATCAGTATTTGTGAAAACAAGTGTGATCTGTCCTTTCCGGCACATCGGAGTTAGTGAGGTCGCTGTGAATATCTGTGTGAGAAATCAAAAATATGTGTAACCCAGCATTGGCTGAGCTACCGGCAAGGATTGCGATCTGGATTGCAACTGCAGAGTCTGGTAAATGTAAAGCAAACAACAATGTTTGTTATTCGATAAGACGTCACTGTCAGACTTTAAAGCTTTGGATCTGGAGTGTCCTTTCAGCTCGCTCCGCGCCAATATCACCAGGAAGTTTCCGAAAGACAGCCGTCTTTGCAAATACAAGGTGAACACATTGAAACACAACACAGAGAAACTTTTTTTTTTTTTTCAAAAATTCACAAAAAAGTTAGAGACTGTCCCAATGGCTTATTTCTTTTCCACGCCAAGTAAGTTTAACCAAAACATCACCTGGAGGAGTGAAATCAAGCAAAACCTGAAACTGAGGGTGGAAAACAAATGCTGTCAGCTTTCCCACTGAGTGACCAAATGTAAAAAAATACTAGCTAACACTGCTCGGCAATAGATAAGCATTTGGGTTACTGTTGCTATGGAGGTAGAGGTATTGATTTGTTTTGCGTCTCCATGTGATGGTGTGATGTGTTTTGTGTTTTTTTGTGCTGTGTTGAGTTGGCTGCCCCTGCTCTGGAATAACTTGTAATACGATAGAAGGGGCGTGTGCACTCTGTTCTGGCTGGGTTAAGGTTCCGTGCTCATGGGATCCTTTCAAGAAATGTTAAAAATTTTAAGTGTTTTGACGAAAAATCAGATGTTTCTAAATACCTAAGCAAAACATTCACCACAAAACATGAGCTAATATAATGCATTGTCAGTTCATGTTGTACTCATGTCACTCTGCGAAGCTAGTTTCAACATGGCAACTTTAGTCATTGTAGTGTGTGTGTGTGTGTGTGTGTGTGTGTGTGTGTGTGTGTGTGTGTGTGTGTGTGTGTGTGGGCCTGCAAGCATGCGTGCATTTAATCAGTGTTTAAACATCCAGCCAATGAACCACAGTCGAAAATTAGCAAACCGAATTTTAGAAGCACTACATTATCGTTCAAAATATAATGATAAAGTGAATTACTCCCGCCTTGGTCATTTCAAAAATTCTGATGATGGGGAGAATGACAAGCAGAGCCCATTTGGAGGTTATTAATTTTGCACTTGAGATCATCATTATTTTCATTAAATTTAACAGAAGATCGTGGCCAGATGGCGGAAATCTCAACCTGTCTGGTCAAAACAAAGAGCTCACACTGTAAGTAGAAATTATCCCTGTGGGTGACTGTTGTTGAATAAGTAAACAATCTCTGTTTGGAAAAACAAATGCAATTTACATGGCATGCATCGATTAAGAAATACATGGGCTTCCTGTGCCAGTCACATTAAAAACTCTCTTTGAAACGCATCGTTTACATTAGATTCCCTAACAGGAAACAGATGGAGTGCACTGTTGAATGAACACACAACCAAACACACCAGCACACTCTGGTAACAAAGACCCTTTTAAGATTTTCTCCAATAGTTACTGTTTGTTTTATTGATTTCTCTGTGCTGTATCTGGTCAATAGTCTTAGAGTTGTGAAAAGGCAAAGTGCATCGACAACATGGTTTTAAGCATCAATTCTATTTGTTTGATTTTATAATGGCTTGAATTAGTTACCTTTCAAATGTGCCTTGTTACGCTACATCACTTATCTCCGAAGGCTATTACATTTAAAGGCAGAATTCTAGAATTAAATGAGTTAGGCTATTACATTGAATAGCATAACTCTAGAATTAAGTGTATATTACTTGAATTTTCCGAGTATCTTGTGCACTACAAGTTTCAGATAAAACATATTATGTCGGTCTGCATGACTAGCCTTGCAGTACAGCAAAATTATATAATACTATCAAATTAAAAGGCTAGTTTTTAATTAATATGAAGTATATATTTCCCAGATAAAAAGCTATATGCTATGTTCCTAACACAAATAAACCCACTGACATATTGAAAAAAAAAAAAATATATATGTATATATATGTGATATATTGAAACAAAGCTTAAATCCACTTTAATTTAATTTGATTATGTTTGGGAGCGTAAAATCTGTTTTTGATGTGCTGGATGTTTTTTTTTTTTTTTTTTTTTCTCAAATTTCTTGCTAATTATTTCAGGAGAATTTTGGATAAGATATTTTTGGGCAATTCTTCCTTTGACTGTAAAGTGTGTTTGGAAAAATGTCTGTCTTACTTTTGAAATAACTACAGATTTGTTTTTTATGGGAACCTCCTGCTATGTTAATTCACACCAAACTTTTACCCAATTGTAACGATGACTAACTTAGTTATTGCGCTCATGACAGTTCCTTAAGTTTTGTGAAATCAATAAATTTATTGTGAAAAAAAACAAGGGTCATGATTCTAATGCATATGTCTAATGACATATCAAGACAGGATATGATGTAAGTTAGATTTGGTTAAATATATATCTATCTCAATCAAATATATTCAGGTTTTCTCCATATGAGCAGTATTGCTTATGTTTTAAAGTCACTGAATCCACTAATACCTTTTTTATTTGATAGTGAAGTTGAAAGATGCACTTCCTAGCGTACTTATTGTTTTTCCCTTGTTCAGGTTCAGGCCCACTCAGGCCATCAGAGGACATATGCTTCTCTCCTTTACGCTTCTCTTCCTCTGCTTTTTTTTTTTTCATTGGCTCCCTTGCTGATTTTTTTTCTCAAAAAGATACCCTGCAGGCTTCTCATTTTCTGCTGTTAAAATTGAAAAAGGACACTTCCTATTTCAGCGTCCTTAATAAAGCACGAAAACGGCAGAGCTTTGTCACTTTAGACAAACGAGGTACAAAAACACCTCAGCGGCAGCATGTCAGAAGGACCTGTTATTGCCACTGACAGAGGAGACACAAAGCAAAGACCGCCTGCATGATATTATATTCCACATTAAAAAAAAAAAAAAAGAAATGCAGGAATATGGTAAATATCCAACCAGATTATAATGCTATTATTCTGCTGTTCCAAACTACTCACAGACTACAAGCAGGAAATGGGATTAAGAGTAGATATACAAACATAAACACACCTACACGCATTGCTGATGAACTTAACCAAGAACTTACAACAGTGGTGCCCACGCCAGCGCACGCACACACCCACACGCAGGGGCACGAGTTGGATATGTTATTGAATTATTCAAAATCCCTGAGAAATGCTTCGGCAAGAAAGGAGGGTGGGTTTAACAGGGGCTGCAGAGTGGATTTATCAAGAAAGAGAGACGCCGAGTCACCGAGAGAGGAGTAGAGAGCATGAGTCAGCAGTCTGCCATGGAAGAGAGACAGAGGAAGGACTCACAGGATTTAGCTATCACTGACAAAAGAATTTCTGGGCTCAGTTTACTTTGTGTGGGTGCGGGTGTGTGCGTGCGTCCGTGCGTGCATGCGCGTGTATCTGTGTGTTTGTTTGTGTGTGTGTGTGTGTGCGAGTGTTACATTTCTTTGGCAGCGTGTATGTGAGCCCATCCACTTCTAAGGAATTTGTGTAAAAACATATTAAGAAATGTGCTCCTCTGCCATGTTTACGCAGTTTGACCCGACAGCTTTGATCAGACGTGACAAGAATTACTTTGATTTCACCAACACTACATCATGTGCATTCAAGAACTGAATATTTTGGAACCCGTAACACACCGGGTTCAACTATTCCATCAGCAAAATAGAACTGATGCACCTCGGCTGATGCTTCCATTTGTTTGTGTTTTATACCTGAAACAACAACTTAATTTTCTCTGTTTTCTGATCAATACCATTAGCAACAGGATGATATCCTGCAACCAGCCACAGATGAGCTTGCACTATATTATCAACAGTAATGTCAATGGTGAGATTAAATATTCAATATTTCCTCCAGTGATAAAGTAATGGCCATCAGGTAAGACCGTTGCATAACTGCATGCATAATGGCTTTAAACGTGCCTCAATGCTCCTCTACACCCTCTGCTTCTTATTTATGTCACTTCCCTCCAATTTGACAATTTTCACACGTGTTACAACTGAATGCTCTTCTGAATCCGAAATATCTTGTTTGCTGCTAAAATGAGCCTCTGTGTTCTGCAGCTTGTCCTAGACTCAGCTTCTGCAGATGCCAAACACAGCGATTCCAGGACTTCAATCCTAGGATGAATGTTTTGAGGATTTATGCTAACCAGTAGATGCATACTAACCTAGTAATGGTATGCTAAGGTTACACAAAAGCAGCAGCATGTCTCACTAGATGACTGCATTGCATTTTACCAAATAGAAAAAAAAAACAAAGGTTAAACACGTTGGAGAGCTGGAGGCTTTCCGAGCTGTCACTGGGTGGAAAAACGGGGTTCACCCTGGGCCGGTCGCCAGCCAGTCGCAGGTAGAGTCACGAATAGAACATGCAAAATCCAGGGATCTTCTTGCTTTAAGGTGGAAGCGCCACCATGCCGCCTGAAAACAAATATATACAGAAGAACCTCGGCTTACGAATGCACCTAATCATGAGCAAATCGGCCTAGAAAAAATCAAAGTCACCAATCAAATCTCGCCTCGGTGCATGAACACACAAACAAAAATCTCCCGGGTTGAAGCGCAGCAACAGTCATGTGTGGTACTCTGCATTGTTTACAACATTCGTGGTTGTAATCTCCTGTTATAACACTTTTTTGAGCTTTTTTCCAGTATGTTAGCCCTCATTCTGGCTCCCAAAACAGTTAAAGCACTTGCCAAGCACGATCACATGGCGAGGTCAACCATCTGTACGATCCTGAAGAACAAAGATGCACTAAAGATGGCTGATCTGCCTAAAGGAGTGACTACCTCAACTAAGCAAAGGTTCAGAGTCTAAGAAGAAGTACGAAAGTTATTGTTAGTTTGGATTAATAACAGACAGCTTGCTGAAGATGGCGTTAGTGAGCGTCTTACATGCGAGAAAGGATTCACTTTTGCGTGTTGATTTAGTGACGGACACGCAGGGAACAAGTGTTGGCATTGTTGAATTCAAGACAAGAAGAGAAACAACACCAAAAACACAGTAATAATACAGGTTATCTCAAATTCCTTTCTGTATATTTGCCACAAATAAGCCCATAAAAAAGTTTCAAAAGAGTACAATATGTTTTGGGGGGCTTGAGAACAGATTAGTGGAATTGAAAATTAATTTCAACGATGATTTTAATGATTTTTCAAGCATTTATTTAGTTCAGGAACTGAAATGTTTGCAAATGGAGTCAAGGAACAAATTAAATCCGTAAGCCATGGTTCTACTGCATTATAAATTACATCATATATCATAATAGGAATTTAAAGGGGGTCCTGGAATTGCACTTCGAGGGATGCGGTCCTAGGACGGCAATCTTTAAGCTATTGACTCAATGTTTGCAGTTTTCTTGCTAATTGGTCTGTGTTTGGCACAGAGAAGGTAGTGCATAGTTGGAGATTAAGGCTAATAAAAGCGGCTGCCTGCAGTGTCTGGAAGGAACAACAGAGGAGAAAGCGAGTGAGAAAGAAAGAGAGAGCCAGAGAGAACAAAGTGGGTAAAACAGTGGGCTGAAACACCAACACGATGAGCTGAAAATGTTACAGAGCTCTATAGAAGTGAGGATGGCTGCAGAGCTGGGTGATGATTCTCTGTGGGATTCTGGAATAGCCAAGATAAAACAAGACTGGTATCGGCAAGCGCCAGTCTTCTTTGAAAAAACAAAACAAAAAGAGAGACGTCTTGATTTAAATTATGCATGATAATTAGGAATTTTAGATCATCAAGCACCGGTTATCCAGCGGTGGATTTAATGTCACTTTGTAAACATGGAAAAATACCAAGAGAATCTTTGTGGGGAGAACGACAGGATGTCCTTGATTAATACAGCAAGACCTGACTTAAGCTTCTACCTGGAGGGTCCAACATCTTATGTTTTCCAGGCAGAATAAAAGTGGTATGTTGGCAGTTTAAAAAAAAAAAAAGTAAGAAAAGAGGGATTAAATAGACGGGGAGATGAGCTGAGGAAGTTTAAGGAGAAAAAAAACACCTCAGCATCATTGCTATAATTCGCATCAGTTGGCAGAGCTGCAGAACACGGCACCAATTTACAGAATGCAAGACCTCAAGCAATTCACATCTTTTCAGTAACTTGAAAAAAAAAAACCCAGAAAACAGCGTCGCTCTTGAAGCCCCTCCAGAGGAAAAAAATCAGTAAAATAGATCATCCCTCCCCAGGAATGTCTGGTATTCCAGCTCTTGTCAAAAATCCTTAAAAAAAAAAAAAAAAATCATAATTCTCTTGACAGATTGGAAACTTCAAAATAGAGAAACAAAAATCTGAGGCTTCCTAAAATAGTCATACATGGATCACACAGAGACGTACGGTTGTATTTAACCGAGCCGTAAACAAACCGATTGCTGTCGGTCATGAGGAGGTGGGAGCACGGGATAGATTCCGAGCAAAGCGCTCAACGCCACATGGATTTACTTGGCTTTTTCCAAGTCTAATTGACCAGATGGAGAAGCAGGGTTGTTGCCTTTGGTTGGATCACATTGTATGTGATGTCTGAATGTGATGCTTGTGTGTGCGCGCATCTCTCCTCTTCTCCTCCTCTCCAAACAGTAAGTAACGCTGGTTGTGGCCAGTAAAGGGGGTGACTCACCAAGACTGAAACTCCAGGCAGATGGAAGTAGTTAGGGCCTTTCCTATCGTAATGCTCACGCCAGTGTAATCTGCTGTCGTGCCAGATGCCCCAATCGGCAGCCCGTGCTTGCAGAATTCCTCCACCTCTGAAAATATGTATGCTTATTTCTTTTTTTTTTTTTTTTTTTAACATTTCAGTGTTGTTTTACTCGATCAAATTTGCTCTCTTTGCTTATACACAGTAAAATAGGAAGTCTTGGAGATTTTCTACACGTCATCAAGCTCAACATATGAGTCCTCCGGGTGCAGATTCTTCCCTACGAGGTGAATTTGAGGGCCGTCCGAAATGCGTTTGTTGTAAGAGTGCGTGTTTGCAGGCAACAAAGTCATGATGATAAGATTCCATCGAGCAACAGTGACAGCTGTTAGAATATCCAGACTCTGGGGTCGCCGCTGACATCATAACCGATATTGTGATTGGACACCTTTTTGAATGTCTTCATTTCTCCCTCTCGCGCTCGATAATGAAGCAGCTGTCATAGGCGCCATCATTATTTTCTTTGGATTTCAGTTTTAGGCCATTATTTCTAGGAGCTGCATTTCCACGCATGAGAAGAATTTTATGGGTTGAAAAAGGAGTTCGGGAATGATAACAGGCGTCAAGAGGGGAAACGAATAGTAGATATGGGAACCAAGGGTACATAAAAACCAGATGGAAAAAATGAAACAAAAACATATGTCCTGGAAAACTGATTTCAACGTTAAGTATTTCTCTGTAATTCTAAATGTTCATATCGTAAATTAAAAGTTTGGGAAAACATCTGAACACTTAAAGCAAAGTAATTCTGCCATAACAGACCTCAGTGGTGAAAACATGAATTTGCAAACACGCTCCATTACTTTACTGACTTTTTGTTGTATTTTTCTTAATTTTTGACTTTTTTTTTTTCCATCGTGTTCTTCCAACACTAAATGCGGTTTTATTCATTTTGATGAATAGTAGTCATAGTTATGATGCACGACCTAAAAAAAAAAGGATGACTTATTGTGATGTATTTGGAGATGGACACAAACGGAATAAAATAACAAGGCTGACGTGTATGTAAACAGAGAGTGTTTGTCATGTGTCACTTATCTCAAGTCATGGGATGTCTTGTCATAAAATAAAAGGCCTCAGGAGCCTGCAATAAAAGGCAAAGAAATAACCCCTTTTACCCACTCAGTCATTAAGACGGATCATCATTAGCTGTCACAGAACCCATCAGAGATGCCCACACCCTGGCCTGTGGAGGGGCTGTAGCCCTGAATTATACAAAGCTTTATCCTTTAAAAACAGGCTTTAAGCTTTTCATCTTAAAAAAAATGGTATGTACACGTGGAAAAATGCAAGAAAACAAATAAACAACAGCCAGGAAGAATGTGTCGTATAAAGAATTCAGAGAGACGCTAACTGAGAAACTGGGCTCTTGGTTCCTGTGAGGCTTTTAATATTCCGAGCGGCAGAGAGAACACGTTTCTGCTGATCACGAATGTGGAATACGGAAAAAAAAAGAAATGAATAATTATTTAATTGGATACAGCGTACTTTTCACTGAAGACAAACCAGTGGTGATGAGGTCTGAAAAAACAACAGCCTTTTTTGCAACACAAACATATTTTTTTGCTTGGATATGAGGGGATGAGCAGACTCAGAGCCAGTAAATATGCCGCTGTGCCCTCAGATTCTGCTACAAAATGATCCGGACAGAGCCGAGAGTCTATCTATAGACTGCTGAGGGAGCTGTACCTCACACACACAAGCACACACACACACACACAAATGTGCAAGCACGCACACACACACACACACACCGTATAATATGAGCAGATGCCACGTCAGGAGGGAATCTGTATAACTAAGACGCCATCTATTGGCTTGTTCAGGACTTACAAGCTGTGCTTATTTAGAAAAAAAAAGCAGACATAACTGAGTTTGGCCTCTAGGAGAGGATATATTAATCGAGCCTGAACTTAAGGTGAACCCTTCCGTACCAGTTCGCAGGGAATATTGCACGTGTATTTAATGCATTCGCCACAAGTCTCCCAAGAAACGACATCGACCGAAACAACAAATCTGACTTGAGTTTCAATAATATACTCTGCATGTCAATTAATAAATTGGGTAAGCACAGACTCCTCTGGAATCCCAAAACGCTTCCTGGAACAAACATGTTTTGTAGCACAAGGCAAACTGATGAATCAAAGAAGCTTCTGTCTGGGTCACGTTTATGATCTCTGCACATCCTTACGGTTCTTCCGTTGGAGGGATGTTACCACGTTTTCAGGTCATGCTCACAACTGTAGTGACGCATTTCAAAGGTCGTGTCTCAGTAAAGCCACGGGACTAAAATTACAGCTTTGTTTTACATGAAAATGAGAGTCATTTTTGGTCTTGAAAAAATAATGTCCAAACTGGGCAGAACAGTCCTTAGAGGGTTTTCTGTTCCCATGCCAGGGTTCTTACCCTTGAAAAGCCTTAAACCTCATGAAATATTATGCATGATGATTCTTGTTACCAAAACAGGAGAGTATGTGTATTTTCCAGCTACAAGATTTAAGCCAGTGGGTGCGCACTCTTTGTGTCTAGGTGTCAGCTGAGGTTTGTTTTAATAAAGAGAACTTCCTAGATGGGAGGGGGACTTACCGCCTCTGCAGATGGAGAACAGCTGTTGGTCTCAAAGCCAAGGCGATGGGCAGATGGACAGATGATAAGTCTAATTCAGATCTGTGTACAAATTGTTATTTTTGGAAGATTAACTTAAAAATGCTCTGGCCTTTATGCACTTTGCAGTTCGATGTAATCAATTCTGCAGTATTTGGAGTAATGCTATGCTACACACACCCAAAAACAATTCAAAGAAAATACACACCATCAGCAGAGGTGTAATAGTACAATAAACCTTGTGATTCAGTTTAATAGAAAATACAAAGCTCAGGATTTTTTACATGTTACACCCTTAAGAATCCAAATGTCATTCTCTTGTGATGTAACGGAAGTCAGAACCAATAGAAACTCTCATCAGTTTATTTTACTATTCACGCCCCGCCAGTGTCTCCTGGATAAAATCCTTTTTTGCCACCCTTCAATGCACCGTAATGTGAGGTTGAATGCTGAGCAGTAAGTTGGCACTTCCCCTGCGGATCTCCAGCAAGAGAGCCTGGTCACCTCGAAGTGCGTCATGGATGTCACCGGTGGTCCTCACTGCCTGACCGTTCAGCCTCACGATGACATCCCCTTCCTTGATCCCTCCCCTGAGAAGCAGATGGAAAAGATCAATTTAGTGTAGGAGCTTCATAAAGTACAAAAAAAAAGGCCCTAAAAGTTTGCGAGGTAGACCTGACCTGACCGTATGTGTCTCATAAGCGGTTCGCAAAAAATTCCCACGCGATAAAACGAATTATGGGAGTCAACAGATACATTCGAGGCAACCCAAGAGTTTGTTGAATTAGGGTTCGTGGAAGATTTATTTATTTTTGTGTCTGTGTGTGTGCCTGGACTTTTGCATGTGTGTGTGAGAACATACTTTTTGGCCGGCGTGTTGGGTATGACCTGTTGCACCAAAACGCCACTGCTGACATCAGGAAAGCTTGGGTGCTGGTTTCTCAGCTCTGCTGCAAGACTGATACAAAATATACAATTGATTTTGGTTGTAACATTGTCAGAGATACGAGGTTCATCCGATAATATTATTGGTGTTGCTGCACTGAAAGGAGAAGGTTAAAAATGTCCACAATAACCGAATAAATGTGTGTTTCAAAAACTTACGCTGTGGTAATGGTAAGCATTCGGATGCCTAAGAGACGCCTCTTCATCCCAGGGGTCTCTAAAGGAAATACAATACAATCTTAAGAAAAAAGCAAAGGAAACACACACACACGTCTTAAATAAGGCAAAAGCTTGTAGCACCTGCTTCCAACTGCAGCTTCTCTGAGAAAGCACCCAGGATTGTGGTTTTATCTGTCAGAAAAAGCAAGATCAGATTTTTACCAAGAATGATTTAAACAAACGATTCCCAGGCAATTTAACTTTCCACACACCGCCGGTTTTGTCGATCTTTGACCCTCGATTTTTGTTGTGTTTGGTCTTTGACTCGGTGAGAAAGCGGCTGATTCTGTCTGAGGGTATGGCGAAGGAGATCCCTGCCGTCACCTTAAGAGTGTTGATGCCAATCACATCGCCATCCTGAGAAAAAGTAAAATAAGTAAAATATATTTTCTATATTTTCACATAAGAAAAAGTAGATTTTTTTTTTTTTTTCTTAAATCAAAGGAAAATAACCAGGATCAAAACAACAGCTGGTAACTAATGCCGTGGTATAAAAGTTGAGCATTTTGAATTACAGGAAAAGGGTCATTTGTTGATCGTGTATTGGAATATCTTTATAATGTTTTAAAAAGATACATTCTAAAAGTTATTTGTCCAAGATCCTGGAAATACAAATAAAACAGGTACAAGAACATGGTTTCCATCCTCTGGCTTATCCTCCACATTGGTATAGGCCATCAGAGTGGGACCGAGCGTTAACTCACCAAGTTAACAAGTGGTCCTCCTGAGTTGCCGTACTAGAGGAGTTGAAATATATGAAAGAAATAATCAAAAATTTATTTGATATAAATGCAGAAAAACCAAAAAGATACACAGGTATGCAAGCAGGGAGAAATACAATTCTTCTGTTTTGTCTTCTCACAGACAGTGGTGTCTTCAGCCTATCATACCATTAAATCTTCAACAGACCTTCAATATTTATTTTGGCTCATCAGAAAATCAAAATAAAGAGTGCAGCATGAGAATGTGTCACATCGATCTCAAGTTGCCAAGTGCAGAGCTCATGTATTGTCACTTCTGCAGGCACAATGCACATTTTAGGCAAGACCAAGTTTGTCTCAGACCAGGATTTGTCAGAAACCAATGTTTATAAAACACATGTAAATGTTATTTTTAAGGGCGTAGCTCAGACATGGAGAGTTTTCAACATTCACAGATGAACTTTTTTTGCAACTTTAAATACAATTCTTATGTGTTCTGGATGTCAAAGTGCCAAAGTATTGCAGCTAATCAGCTATTATATAGTACAATATTAATATTATAATGTTCCAATCACTGTTCCCTCGAAGCCGCACAAACGCGTGGCTTAGAGGGAACATAGGTTGCAATATTCATAAAGTGTCCATCAAACTTCTGTACAAACAAGAAGACTAAAAGTAGGACACAGTAAAATTAACATGCAAACTCCACACAGAAAGGCTCCCTGCTGGAATCAGCCCATGAGAAGGAAGTGCTACCCACTGCACCATTCTGCTTTCCTGATCTGAAATAGACTGATACAATAGCACTGATATGTATATAAATGTGCAGGTCTGTAAGTGTTTCACAAGTACTAATAATTGGTTTTTATATTCAGTTTTTCTTTTGTTTGTAAATTAGGATATTTTTAGGTGGGTGTAACTTTGTAGTTTTCTCTTTTTCCAATTCTGCTGACTATTTAAAAATAATTTGACTAATTCTTGGAAAATTATTGTTCCTTCCTGCCTGTCAAAAAGACATTTTTACTCAAACAATACCTTTGACGGTATGACGGAAACTTCCATACGTTGGTAGTGCGTGCATGCATGCATGTGCAGATGTGTGTGTGTTGAGCATAACCAAGTGAGAGTGTGTACCCAGTTGTCACATCTAGATGAAACAAACACCTCTAGCACAACACATATGCGCAAGCCCTATGTCTCCATGGTGAGTCTATGGAAAACGGACTCCGGAGTTCACCCGGTTTGGTCTGAGCTTACACCTCTTAAGTCTATGTCTGTGTGTGTGTGTGTGTGTGTGTGTGTGTGTGTGTGTGTGTGTGTGTGTGTGTGTGTGAGGCTCACGTTGATAATGGCGTCAGTTTGAATGTAGTCCATGTCCGAGTCCTTGATTCCCAGTTCTTTGCCGTCTCTCTGTGTTGTGCTAACGATTCCGGTGGTCACCGTGTTCTGCAGGGCGAAGGGGCTGCCAATGGCGACCACAAACTCCCCTGGTCTCAGATCAATTGAACGACCCAAAGACAGCACAGGAAGCTTTTTCTAAGACACATTTAACAGATAAAGACGGTGAGAGAAGATAGTCAGAAGTAGCAGAGAAACTGCATTGGCTATTTGGTTGAGTGGTCACTTTTGACTTCCGACACCTGGTACTTCGGATCTTCGGTGACTGAATTGCACTTTTTGTGAGTCGCTTTGGATAAAAGTGCCTGCCAAATGACTGTAATGTAATGTAATGTAATGCATTGCCAATAAGAGGGTGCGAACAAAGGATAAACAGATGAACGGACAAACGATATTTGAAAGGGAAGCATATAAAAGAAAGACAGAAGAATATAAAGCTTATGAAGATGTCAAAGTATTTGGGAGAACGGTGTGAGAATACACACATCCACGCTGTGTCTGAGAGTAACAGAGTTGGTTTCTGGACTTGTTCCCGTTAGCTCTTTGAGTCTAGCAAAACTCTTTCAGAACTTGGCTCAGAAGCAGCTCAGGATGTTGACTCAGATGCCATTTGCACATGAAAGGCTTTTAGGGCCAGAGAAGCAGAATACGAGAGATTATCCAAATAGGAAAAATTGTGATCAAATTTGAGTGAAGACGTGAATCAAAATGTGTTTTTACCTGAGGTCGGATACGGATGGTGGCGATGTCTGCCTTCCTGTCCACAGCTCTGATCTCAGCCTCGTACGCATCGCCATCGTGGAGCTGAACGCGCAGCTGTGGCCTCCCTGGCACTGGGGAGGCTGTGGTGATCACGTGGGCGTTGGTTATAATGACTCCCGAATGGGTCACAATAAAACCAGAGCCACTGGAGAGACGCACGTGGTGACCAAAGAGAGGATGCCTATGGACCATAAAAATTAGGTTTCACTTACCCGGTAAATATCCAAGGAGAGTCTGTAACTTTTTTACCCATTACCAGCATTTTTGCAGGTGCCACGGATATTTTGTAATAAAATTTCTGATATATCACAATATTGCTTTCATATTATCATCTTTTATGTTATCACAAATTAACATGCAAATTATATCAATTTATCAAACTCATTGTATATTTTCCCTTTTGGGTATTACCTGGTATTTCACGCTTCATTGACATATGACTAGAATCCCATCTTTCAAATTAACATCACAAAGATATCAATTGAAAAAAGACACCAATATAATATCCAGAAATCATTAGACGGGCAAACACATCTTGGTTGGAAACAAAAATATGGCTAAGGGTTAAAACTCCAACTTACTGTAAAAAAAAAAAAAAAAAAAAGACCCGACCCTCTTGTGTATGTTCGCCTGAGGTCATGCTACATGTTTCCCCTTTGGAGATGAATTCATGCTATTTCATCTTGTCTCAAAAAAAAACACACACAAGGCTGATGGAAATGCGGATGAATAAATATCTATGAAAGACCAATTGTGGTAATATAACCTTTGACGGAATTTGCAGTTTACAACATCTCCGGAAAATCTGCTACTATTGGCGGAAATATAATGCTTCTGGTGTTTGTCTCAACACTGTGGCCATCAGCCTTCAGTATGAGAACAAACTTTTTATTTGTCACTGGGTCACATTGTGTAAAATGATTATAAAAAAAATAAAAATGGCACTGGATGTTATTGACTCAAATCTCAGAACATCTCAGACCTTCACCAGATTTCTAGAAAATGAAGTGAAGCAAAAAAGATGGCTCTCACCTAATGAACAGCTCAATGTGCACAACAGCAGGTGCGATTTTCTCCACAACATCAGCAATGAAGTTGAACTTGTAGCGGGGACTGCTGGAATGGACTGCAGCAGCACCTACACTGACATACAGCCAATGGATAACTAAAAAACAGAGCTAGATATTTATCTACACACACATGCAGACACATGAAATTTTGCATTTGTATGTTACAGTGATAAGTTATTAAGTTTTGATTATTTTATCCGAGTTATTCAGCCTCACATCAAGCCAGACCTGCAGTAATTTCCTGTGATGCAGCTCATATTTTGTAATGCATGACCAAGAATGAGCCTTGTCGTTCAGCGGCCTGAAACTTGCACTTCTGTGCATAAAGGTCAGCGATATAACGATATACGAGTCGTGAACGAGTTGTTCATAACTCGAATAATAACAGAGAAGAAAGGAGTCGGTAAAGAGTCGAAAAAGAGTCGATGACAAGGCTCACCTGAAGGAAAACACGGTCCTTTGTGCACCTGGGTAACCACAGGTGTTCCTTTCCTCTTAAGACCGACCGCCCTCATCTTGCACAGGTTACCGTACGTTTTTCCGTCACTTCCACACACTTGGTGCTCCGCTTTGCACCGGCAGACGCCCCTGGGGATTCGCCGCTTGCCGGCGGGACGCATCTTGCACTCCAAGCCATCCCCGCAAGGCAGGTCGTTCTTCCTGCCACAAGGGTCCCCCTCGCCCGGGGAGCACACCAGGCAACAGTTGCAACGGTCCCGGACGTATCCACCGGGGCAGCTGGGGCTTGTGCAAGAACTCACGTCGCACCGGGACGCGCACCTGTCCTCAGCCGCGGCCCCGCTGGAGAGCCGCGCAAAGAAAAAGACGGCTGAAAGTACAAATAAATACATTGTCTTCACTGTCGACGTAGCGCATTAGGGATTAAAACCTTACATCTTAGAATTAAAAAATAAAATAAAATATAAAATTAAAAAAAGAAACATATATGTATATGAAAGGCTGTCCGTTTTAGGGTCAATGGGAGACCCTCTCTGTTTGTATAAAATAAAATATTAAAAAAAAAATATTTAAGAACAAGTTGGGATGGCAGTCATCAGTCTGCAGACTTCGGTAGCCGTCTGACTGACAGCCGGTAAAGGACCTGCGCTTTGTGAGCGGTTGCGCCATCTAGCGGACACAAATTGCTAAAAAGGGGGGGTGGCAGCCGGAGTCAGTTCGAAATTTGCTCCTTCGTTTTGCTGAGTCGCAATTTGAGCACATGGGGTTGACATTTAAAGATTCTAACACGCGTGGCCGTGGAGAAAAGTGTAAACATCGAAAGTTTGACGTTCAAAATGCCTGTCACGATGACCCGCTGCTAACCAGCAACCGTACCTGTCAAACGGGTGACGCATGGCGCGACGCTTTCCATCCATTGGCTCGTCGTGCGGTCACGTGTTCCTCACCTGTCCACTCAGCTTCCGTGTCGACGCTCGTGCGCTGTCCCAAAAGGCACGTTCACGTGTTGGCGCCCCCCCCCCCCTCACGCACACACACACACACACACACACACACACACACACACACACACACACACACACACACACACGGAGGAAACACCAAGACTGAGAGGTTACCTTTTTTTTCACTTTATCATCAAACACAACTTTCCTGCATCTTTATTTGATTTTGAAAAGTAAATGACAATTCAGTTAAGGGCTATAAATCCAATGGATAAAATAACTAGGACAGCGTCTCTTTTAAATATTTTAATGTTTCTTAGTTTAATTTGTTATATACATTAAAAAGTAAAGAGTGCAGTTAATGCAGTGAAATACTAATTGCAAGACACCTCATCATCCCTCATCAAATAAAAATAAGAACGACAATAAATAGTCGTACTTTAATAACTTAATCATTATAGATGTACGGTTACACGCAGCACTAAATATATTATTTATTTTATTTTATTTTTATTTATTTGTTTGTTTGGTTGGTTCTTCATTTATGTATTTATTTGTCTGCTATTTATTTATTTATCTATCTACCTATAAATTCAGATCAAAAACAAGATAGTACTTATAGCTGACTGGAACAAAAGTATTTAACATGGTCAGTAAGAGCAGTCACCCATGAATATCAGTCTTATCCGTTTTGCAGCAAATAGAATATTTAGAACTAAAGTTTAGTTTAGTTTTAAATACTGATTATATAGTCACTTTGGGGAAGGGGGGGTGATAATTTGGTGAATTCATAACATAAACACTGAAGTAGAAGTAAATTATATGTGTCATTGTTTGGGAACTGCTGACTAATTTGATCTGTTGATCAAACTCCTCAAGACTCAAGTCTCAAAACAAAGCAATGAAATATTTGAACCCCCGCCATCACCCTCCATTTCCCTCCTCATCCACAACTCTATATCATTGCTGAAAGCCAAATGGGGCGAAGAGAAGGAAGGCCACAGATTAAAATAGCATCGACTCAGACTGATGAAGGACTGTGCTCACCAGCCCTGTGAGGCTCCTCTGGACATGAACGATCTGCGCCTCATTCTGGAGAGATATTTGCCCCGGAGGCGACACCACCTGTGTGTTTCCTGTGCTCTCTAGTGAGACCAATACAGTCTTGCAGCATGAACCCCTCACCTCATTGAGACTGTGGAGAGGCTCATACTGAAGCCCTGCCCTGAAGTTTGCAATCATTTCGTTAGAGTGGCACTGCAGGAACCCTTTGCCAAAGCTCCACAGGGGGGAAACTGGGGGTCGACACCTACTAGACCGCAGGAGACATCCACAAAACAGATTGCTATACGTTATACTCCCCGGCTGTGAATCTGATGAGCTACTCTGTAGCACAGCAGCTCCACAGGGCAGAACTCTCTATGCTTTTTTTCCGCTCCAAAGCAGACGTCTGACACAACACCCATCACTGTCTCATCCAGGAGTTCTCTAAGAATGCAGCCATTGTTGGCTGTATGTCAGGAGGGAAAGACAAGAATACGGGAAGGTCATCGTAGGATTCGTGGGAAGAAAATGATCCTTCCTCATGAGTCATCCTGAACATTGACATCAGAGAAAAAATGAGATGGTGATAGTCTCATTCCTTCAGAAAATTATTTTCACACAGGTGGAAGGAGAATATGAAGCCTTTTTCTTTTTTCCCCCAGAACATCTCAGCGAGTTGTCCACAAGGGGAAGCTGTTCAGCCACTTTCTAACAAGAAGTCAGCAGCAAGATTTTTAAACTAAATGACCCCTCAATCACCATTGGAACCAACAAAACTTTCATTACTCTATATCTACCTTTTACAACCATGAGTCAGTCAAGGTGCGAGTAATATCTGAAGATTTATCGATAAGGGGACAGATCAATCGATTTTATGCACCACTCAAGTCTGAGTGCAATATTTCTGCCTGATCTCTATCAGGGTATATATGTTTTACAACTATATTTATAAGTTGAATTATTGCTTTGTAAAGGTAATTGTGTTTGTACGCAGTTTGTGGTTGCAGAGCACAGTCAGTTTAAAGTAAACTGTCTTCAAATAATGATAGTGCCCCAAAAATATACTCTGAACCAAATTATTGTTTGTTGAAGTCTTATTTACATTTTTAGGTCTATTTCTGTATAATTTTTGAAGAATTTGGCTTTTTCCCCAAGCAATTGTGTATTACTTGGAGCAGTATGACACTTCAACTTCATGCAGTCATCCAGCTGCTGCTTGTTATGCCAGTGTTATACGCCACAATGTATTTTCGCCGTTTTGTTCTCTCCAGATGTGCTCTGCACACCATTTTGTGTGCGCGTGTGTGCGCGTGTGTGCCTGTGTATGTGTGTGGGTACAACCCTTGTCAACTTTGCAACTGATGGGAAGGAGCACACATCGGAGGAAGGATGTGGGTGTGCATTTCTACACGTGACTCCTTTGCACATGCATATAGTAGTGTTTTAATGAGGGAAGGTAAATTATGCACGTGTTTGTCCACATGACAGCCTGGGCTCATCAATTCCACGGTTAAAAAAAATGAAAGCCCCGTTATCAGCGGTGGCTTGTGCACCCCCCCTCCCCTTAACCACTGACGTTGTGATAAATAGCATCCAGATGCATGAGAAACATTGAAATCGCAACCTATTACTTATTTATTCATTTTTTCCGGCATTCTGGTTTCTCTGTCATCTGGCAGAAAAACAAAGACTTTGGATTCATGTTATTTTTCCTGCATTCGGTACAGCAGCGACTGTGATCGGAAAAAAAGAAACACATTGCCTGGCATACAGAAGTCCAGTGCTTGTGTAAGTTATATATATATGTATATCTTAATTTCACTCTTGCACTTATCCATGGCCTGTGGGCTGAAAGTGTCATAGTTGATGGTTGGGCAGTTGGGGATCCTAGTGGTCACCATCTTCAACTGCAGTGTGAGCAGGTTTTTGGAGGCTGTAGCCAGTCTATTCCTTGTTATTATCTGCTCAGGATTTTCTTTCCATCTACTGTTTTCAATGGGATGATTGGGATGGTGTGAGTGTTATATATATCTTAACTGGTTGGTAATTCATAAATGCAATGATCAGCAGCTGCCATTACTAAGTATGGTCATGCAGTTTCGACATTCCTCCAACACTGATGTGTCAATGGTGTTTATAGCCAGTGACAAAGGTATCAGATAGTTAGGGGTCTCAGTGTGCCAACCTTCCCTCAAATGCTGAGCAGTGAGACAGACACTCGTTGATTTCACCTCAATCCTCTACATGGGTCATCTGGGTGACAGCATTTCCTCAGACTCGCATCGCTTTATAAGAGCTTCCTGGGGACCAACAGAAGCCTCTGGGACTGTTTGTAGACCTTTTAGGGTATTCCACAGAAATTTGCTTTTTTGGCCACGAAGCCTTCTTTAACCTCTTCTGAGGTGGAAGCAGTGATGTTCAATCTAGTCAGTGGCTCTGGAGGCTTTACTAATGTCCCCAGGGAATGTCTTTGTAAAATGAAAGGGTTGGTAATGAATGCAATATACTTCCAGGCCCTCTTCTTGCCCTTGCTTCAATGCTGCTCAGCTCACCAGAGCATAATGAACCTTCTCATTAACTGTGAGCTCCAACTGGGAAGTTTTCTCCAACTCCTAAAGTCAGCTGAAAATGGGACACATCAGGGATTTCAGTTTGCATCCGAGCAGGCTGATCGCGAGCTTTTCCTTGTCCGACCATTGCTTTAGGTGGCCAACAAATAAAATCGACCAGAAAGAAATTGTTCAAAAAGGAGCAAAAGATAGTCTCAAATGTATAGAGAAGATCCAAAATTTAGTAACTAATTTTAATCAAATCAGTGGAAATGAGAAAGGATGATGGCCATAATTGCAAAAATGATGAAACTAGATTAAAATTTCCATCTATTCAGCACCAGGTTGTTTTACCCACCACTGGAACAGCACCGTGAGGTCGCTTGTTAGTAATGTTAAACATCTATGGGAAAGTGTTTGACTGATTGTCATAAAACTGCATCATAAAACCTTGAAATCCAAAACTGTCTCTAGAACAACCTAAAACTCCCACTTACCTGCGTACTATAGTACAAAAGCAAAGATTGAAATTTCCAAAATTTTATTTTCTCATCTGTTAAATATACAACTCTTCTCATACAATCATTATGTTAGAATAGAAATTTCAAGATGCATACATAAGAAAACACAACGGCACTAGAATGTGAGATAGTGTCCTTAAGATTGATTTTCCTCCTTGTGTAATATCTTAAAAAGGGGAGTTGTGGTCCCCCCGTGCTATGAGGTTCCAGAGGAAGCTGGTGGCCAGCAATTAAATACATGTAAAACAACAAATACATTCATTGATATGAGAAAAATTTTGACAGCATTCACTTGTATTGAAATGTTTAGGAAGAATCTTTGCGCGTAGAAACAGTAAACAGATTACATTCAAGCCATTACATTATTCCACGTACTCCTCCTTGGTTTTGTATTCAAGTTTCATCAATATTATTTTCTTGAGGCAATTCAACACTCCTACACACAGGTTTTGGCAGTAGCAAGGGCTGAAGACACTGGGTTAGTGATTATCCATCTGCTAGGTAACGAGTGCTTCGACCCGTGGGTGTGGGTCCAAATGGTCCAACACTTCCCTTCCAGAGGTGTGAGTGTACATTTAGAATGTGTTGTACACTATTGTATATTTCTCTAAGTGAAAGGTTAGTCAAATATTGTTTGACTTCCTGGCCAGAATCAAGGCTGCTCGAGACGGAACTTTCTGGGAAGGAAGAATGTCGAAACCCGGGATTTAGAATCCAAAACACTGATGGATCGCGGTCGAGTTGGGGCTTTTTCTTTGGCCTTTAGTCCCAGGATGAGACCTTGCAAGGGGCTTTATTAAGTATTTTGGGTGGTTTAAAAAAAAAAACAAAGAAACAAAAAAAAATAAAGCTGAAAAAAAAAAAAAATCCTATGAGGAAATGGTGATTATCCAATCCAGTCACCACAGCAAACACGTGTAGACTCAACCTCTAGGGGAGATGACGATGTGCCAATTCTTCCAGCTCTCCCTGTGTCTCTGTGAAAATCTAACAAAAAGTGAATACGTTTTTCCTGTAAGTCACCCATGTCTTCTCCTTCATGTCTTTCTTCAAAAATATGACATGCTCCCACTGTGACGTTTTATCTTTTTCCTTTTTTGTCACTTCTAAGACAAAAACGAGCTGTTGCTCGAGTCTTTCCTGGTGTCGCAAGTAATCCCGCTGTCTACCACGAGGAGAAAAAAGGCCGCTTGCAGTGGAAGGTTTGCGTGAAGGCGTTGCCCAGGGTGACCACGCGTCCCTGCCCACCAGAGCGGCTGCGTTCCACAACTACGCGGGGCATCTGTACCAGCTGGATGGGGCTCTTCCCATCCTTGAGAGCCTGTGTCAGGTTCAAAACCTTGAGGGGGTGAAAACACAAGTCATGTATAATCACACTTTTGAAAAAATGTTGCGGATCTAGTGAGAGAGAAACACAAATTGATAGTTTTAATCCAGTAAGCGATTGCATGTCACAGCAGGATGTTTCTTCAACATGCCTGAGCCATTATTTGTTTAAGGAAACTTTTAAGTTTATGGTCCTTATTGTTCACTTTATCTTCTTAGCAGAAACACTCAAGCACTAATTGGGTTCCTAATATTTTTCCTTGAGTTTTACAGTTTAATAGTACACTGGGTAGCCAACATGCCAGAAATGAGAGCATGAAAGTGTCATGAATCTTCATCTGGCTTCATTTGAACATGAGCAACACTTTAGGTCCTTCAGTGTTATTATTCAGTCGAGGTGCACAATGATTGTCCATGGATGCAAAGTATAAGAATATGAAAACAGAAACGCTTAAGACAGGAATCTGCTTTATGAGATTCAAATGGATGATGGAGAGATTAAAAAGGGAAAAGTGGAAGGCAAACAAAGTGGGGCACACACACAAATAGAGGGAGGGAGAGAGAATCAAAACAGGATGCAAAAGAAAGGCGCACACAAGAAACTATATTTGAGAATGTTACTAAGGAAGGAAACAGCCAGAAATTTGAAATGACAGGACCCAACAGAGGCATAGGAGCAACAGTTTAGAAGAAAAAACTGAAGTCCTGTAAACGTACCTGCCCTCTCATGACAGACATCTGACGTTCAAACATGGTTTTGTCAAAACCTTTATCTGTCTGATGAAGAAAGTATTCACGTTAGCAAGTGTTACCGAATCAGAAAAAGGGAAACTAAATGAATGTTGAGAGGGTCGTCCTGTACCTTGAACATCTCATGGAGGTCTTCACAGAGGTCCTGGACAAAGTTCATGTCGGAGAGACGAGACAGCACCAGGTCTCTGGTCTCCTGTGAGAAGGCCACCTTGGCCTGGGGGAGCCAAGCCCAGTGGAAGGGGTCTGACAGAAGGACAGTTAGTTATGAGCTCACAAATGGGAAAATAAAGTGGTCTGCAGGCAAATGTCTGTCAATTCAGCTAGTGTGAATTCTAAATTCCCTTACAGCATAAAAACAAAGGAAATAAGGAGAAAATACTAGGAAAATAGCCATGCCAGCTGGATTTGACAAAAAACTGACAGCAGGTGTTTGACTCAAAAATTCTGGACGAAAGTCAGTAAACACAACATGGTAATCGCTTTACGAGGTTCCGTCACTTCAGTATCAACAACACTGGTGTTGATGGCTAGGCTGGCAACCCCAATGGGCCTAATTTACTTCAAACCGCTCAACTAGATTCAAGCTGGATCATTTCAGGTAAAAACAGGTAAAAACGTTTCTCTATCAGGACTTTTTATTGCTCTGATGCCCCAGATCAGGTTGGCAGCAAGTTAGGCTATGCAGTGTGTGTGTGTGTGTGTACGTTTGTGTGTCTCTGTCCATTAAAAAAAAAAAAAAACCCTCACTAACCCAAGCTTACTGTTCTGTATATTTCCTGTGCATCGTGTATTTGCAAGTGTATTAGCAGTCCCTATGTCCTCTATTGTAAGTCGCTTTGGATAAAAGCGTCTGCCAAATGCAATGTAATGTAATTTCTTTTAAAATGTCTATGCTCCTCTTTCACAAAATTAGATTACCATTTATTCAATTTTAATAACTTCACCCAGTTGCCAAACTTAAGAAAACGGACTTTCAGGAGCGGTCATTAAACGTCAGCTTGTGCACACAGGGTGCGAGCTATGACGGGCAGGAGCAGAACACGAGAATGGAAACAAACCAAAAAAAAAAAAAAGAACAATGAGAGGAAAGAAACATACAGGCTCTCCATTCATCGGGATGTTTAAAGGGGAAAGCCAGGCCGTTGTCGATGGCTGCGATCTTGATGCAGGGGTCTGGACTGTTCTCTGGCCACTCCGCATCCTACAGTGGGGATGGGGAGGAGGATCGTAGAGAACATTGCAAAGATGACGGAGTGATGAATGACTAATGACACGGGAGGTTACTGATCACTGTCAAAGGTCTGATGAGTTGGACAGAAGGAGCACAACCTTTTGCTCATTTATCAATAGGTGCCACAGAATGATTGATGAGAGAGATAGTAATCAGGCTGTCTTAACCAGCAAGGTCACAAGGGCATAAGCGTGTGTTTCTGAATTAAAGCTCAAGCTATTCCCAGTTGGCTATTGGGTATGGCCTGTTTGAAATGGAAAAAAAAAAACAAAACTGAAAAACTTATCAACAAATATCATTGAGTGAACCACGCCACGACAAACACGTTTTAAGAATTTGTTGAATTTGCCTTGCCTTTTGTCCCTCTGCTTCTCCGGGCTTCTCATACTTGATCAACCAGTTGTCATTTCCTCGATCTAAGGAGGAACGAAAGGAGTGGTACATTAGTTGCAGTGATTAAATGAAGTTTTTTCCAATGGTGACTTAGAAACATGAAATATGAAGTACAGATAAATGCAAATGTTCTGAAGTAGAATGGTTTATAATGGAAAAAAAGAAAAGAAAATCACTGAAATTACTGCAGCGTTTGTTCAGTTTAGAAACAGGGAAATAGTCGGATGACTGGACTGTGAAACAACTTTGAGTCTTGGTGTAATGAACACCCTGCTAAGATGTCAACAAGGACACAACCTCACCTGTGTTTCGGATGACGTAGTCCAGCACTACCAGTCGCTCGAACTGTGACTGCAGCTGCTTCCTGACATTCTCCGGCAAAGGCTCTGCTTCGAAGCGCCGCAGCCAGTAGTCTGCTTCACGATAACCCTCCACAAACAGCTGGAACGAGCCGACCTGGAGGACAAAATGCTGCCGTGTCAATGGCGCCATTTTGGCATTTGATGTTCTGCAAAGGAATAAGCAGCTTCATATCATAAATACTTTCATCTGAATTAAAGGGTTTACTCTTTGTTTTTATAAAGCTTTAATTGCGCTCCTTCTCCTTTAACGTCCCTTGATGACGGAGGCTTCCCAGTGTCCTCTTCCTCCTATACATTTCTGTTGTTTAAACATGCAAAACTTTAGTCACTGAGTGTTTTCACATGAGCCTCATATGTAATCCTTATCTGCCAAAATAGCGATGTCAAAAGATTGAACCATCAGCTTACACCCAACTTCCTCATTCCACTTCAAGTAAATTTTTCACATCCAGCTTCCACATCGAGCTCTGTGGCATCTAGAACACATCGTGTGCATCGTGCTATTCCTGATTACAATGGAAGCAAGAGCAAGCACGTGCACGCACACGTGCGCATACACACACACACAACTGTTTGAAAGATCCTGAAATAACTTTAAAGAAAATTGAATTTATACTTCCACTGACCTTATTTCAATAAATCTGACTTTTCAGGCAAGACAAATGTCTGGTTCACACGTCCTGCATGAAGAGAACATCTGCGTTGTCTCGTGGGAATGCTATGGCTCACACACTCGTGGTCATCACACAGACACTGTGTCAGTGTCCTTACTGCTCTGCTGCTACTCAAAGCCCTCCATTTCTAGCAAGTTTGCCTCAGAGTTTTTACACTTTAGCAGGCAGATTTGCAAAATAGAAACTCCACTCATCTGAAAATGTACAGAGCTGATTAATTCTCACGGTTCTGCTAATGCTAGGGGGAAAAAGGGCTGATTCGAATATATTTCACAGTAAGCACAGACATGCTTAAGCATTTCACTTTTAAAGGGATGACAGAGCATTGATATTGTCGGACAAATAAGTCCGCAATGAAATTACAGTGAGATGAGCATATCTGATGTCATCACAACTAGCAGGACAACGGTTTACTGTCGACTTATACAAACATTAGCGTGCAACGATATTAGGGGGAAACTCCCAACTCTCCCGTTTAATTAACACAGTCCATAGGAGACTCGCGTCTGTGTGGCTGCATTAACTTGTTACTGTGACTGTAAAGAAAACCAAGGGGGGCTGAAATGACTGACACAGACATGGGACTTATGAATGGACTGAAGCATGTATGGTGAGTTCTCTGCTGTCACAAGCAGCTACTTCATTTATTGAAGTACACAAGTTGACACCGAAAGGCACTCCACCAAAAATGAACATATACTGTTGGGCGGTCTGCTAAATTCTGAGAGTTCAACTTTAGTGTTTTTAAAATCAGTTGCTTTACATTTTTGCAGGTCACTGATAGCCAGATATTGCAAAAAGAAAAATCCAGATTGTAGCTTTATCAATAATGAAAGACCTCCGACTGGGATGGAGGGGGCTGGGGGTCAACAAATAACCAGTTACCTTAGGAGGAAGTCCCACTCGGTGAAAACGTCGTCCAACTTTGGGAACCTTTTCTAAAGCGTACTTCTTGCCCCTGGATTTGGCTCTATCTATGGCATTGTAGTGGAATGTCTCACTGGCCAAATACACCACCTGATAGAGAAGTGAAAAATCTCAACATTCTGGTAAAAAAAAAAAATAATAATAATAAGGCTACTGTATTAAAACAATCACATCTTCATGCAGACTTTGGAATTCAATGTGTGTTCACCTCTTCTACACTCACAAGACCACAAACATCAGCTTCAGGAACAGCGAGATGCATCACACTGTAAATCGCACAATCGTTGGATCTCGAGACCAACCTTGGTTTTTGGCACTACTCCCAGGCCAAGTTTTGTGTCGACCAGTGAAGCGGCTGCCTCTGAGAGGTAACCCTGGTTGGGCAACAAGCATCCGCGCCCGAAGCAACATGGACAGCACAGCTGGCAGGAGAGAGAAAAGCCATGGGTTTAGGCAGAGGACAGCTGAGACGCATGTAGTCAGGGCAGATTTAACGCAAAAAGAGTACCTTATGAAAGTATTTGGTCCATTTGGGGTTCAGATGACCGTACGGTTCCTCTGACTTTGGTTTGAAAACACCTATGATTTTCTGGGGAAAAAAGAAGACAATGATGTGTTGCCAAAAATCCCTCCTGATAACCATTGACTTGAGAAATGGCAGCAGGTAACTGCAAGATGCCCCACCACAGCAAATCTGTCAACATAACTTCATATATACTGTAATGTATTACCTCGTTCAGCTCTAAATTACTCATGTTTACTGCTCCTAAATGTGCTGGTGAAGCAGTCACACTGACCAACAATGTCATAAAAACAGACCATAAATTTTGCTTCTGACTAGCAGAGGGGAGTGTATTTTAGCAGCCCCCTGTTTTCTTATACAGGTCTGTTTAGGACTACCAATTCATATACATACACACATACATATATTTACATCGACAAGATATTTATTGTACAAATATCAATTCTGTATTGCCAATCGATATTGACAATTAATGAGAATTATTTAACAAGTGCAAGAGGAATATTATTTCTATTGTACTTGATATTTGTTACTGTGATGCTACCCATTGTAAGTCAAAGTCTATTTTTATTATTCTGCACATTGACTGTTACAAATGCACTGGGGGTTGAAATGAAAATGTCAGAACTGACTGTGTGATGCGGTAATTTTTTCTACTCATATTGCATTTCCACACAAAATTATATTTAAGTTTATTTTAGAATTCATCCTTAGTCATTAAATTGACCCTCCACTCACCCCTTTTGGGTCTTTGACAAAGTAACTCCCACTCGAACCCTGAGAAATCCTCTCTGGAAAGGCACCGTTTTCGATCGCCTGTTCCGCCCTTTGAATGATATCTGCAAACTCGGGATCATCAGGAAAATGATTGAAGTCCCCGCTGTTGGTGCCTAAGAAGATAAAGGTTAATTTCACTCATGCTGCACATCTGTGCATCAATCAGTGTATTGACAGTTGGACCGTAGAAGGAGAGGAGTGGACAAAAGAAAGGGGAGGTTGGAGGGCAGTTAAAGCCATTTGTTAGAGTGGTGGGGAGAGACAAAGATCGATTTTTATGAGGCCACCCCCTGAATGCAGAGGGAGGAGACGGGAGCAAATGACAGAGACATAAAAATGATAACAAGGAAATAACAACTGGGATCTGGGTTGTTTCACTGTAGACACCAGTGAAGGGCAATACGGAGAGAAATGAAGATCAGGATGTTCAAGAGTCCCTTTGTGCATCTGCTGATTAAAAAAAAAAAAATAGATATATATCTTGGGAATTTGGTCATTGCTTGCTTGTTTAAAAAATTTCAAGCTTTTTGGGCGATTAATTGCTGCATTGTTAGAAAAATGGAAATTATTACTAACTGATATGCAAGTTAATTGATGGCGGATATTGGTGATGTTGCTATGGTTTTATAGTTCACTCACTGCCAATTTACTCATGGCATTTTCCCATTACTTCCCCCAACCAATCAGTAAATCTAACAGAGATCATATTCTTTGATGGGATACAATATCACCAGATATTTATTTTATTATTCAAGTCAGCACTATTTGGCATCCTTCAGCCTTCACCTGCATAACACAACATGAGCTGACATAAAAAAACAGGATAACGCCCGTCACCCAAAATCCACTAACCTCAATGTTTGCTCTGATGTCTTTCTCTAAAAGCCTCACAGTGAGCACATGAGGTGCTTTCATGCTAGGCTGGCCTTCTATTTCGTGCTCCATTTATTACTCACTAAGCCCAGGTCATCAAAAAACATTTTTTTACCAACTCTTTACAAGGAGCCAAAAATAGAGCTCTCCTCAAGCAAAAACACCCACCAGCAGATTCGATGCGGCGGCAGTGACAGTGTACCGCCGGACCTGACAGCCACCTTCCACAAGGATCCAACTTTATTTACCTGAGTTAAGAACCACACAGGGCTTGGCAGTTCCTGCTCCTGCCCCTCCTCAACGTGGAGCATGTGAAATGTGTTTACTTTACACACAAGCTATTACATGATGACATGGTTTGCATCAGCAGATGACCGATATGGCGTTATTGAGTGGAAAGAATAAATGCTGCTATTTTTGATAGCTATTTTTGATAACAACTGCATTGTTATTTTGCATCTGATGAGTTTAAATTAACTTTTTAAAGCTCTAACGATAGAAACTAAACGTAGCCTAAGAATGTTCTGTTAATTTTCAATTTCTAATTGATATTGTCTGAACTGTTGAGTGTCACGTAAGAGTAAAAAAAGTCATCAATGGAAAAGTGGACTAAATTGGATTCCTCTGCTGATGGGTGCGATAGTGGTGCCAATTTACAGGAGTTACATGAATAAATTAATAGCTCAAGCACATTGTCTGCAACAGGGGCACACTAACCGTGCTGAATCTAGAAACAAAAACAAGAAAAGCTATTATTCCCCACTGTAGTTGGGACAACCTAGGGTTATCTGACAGATTGCTAACGAACTGCTTTAACACCACTCTGCAGCTGAAACAAAATGGTCATGACTGTCACTGTGGCGTTATCATGTAATTAGGACTGTTATCAATTCTGGAGATAGATTGAGACGATGTCCTGTTTCTCGCCTCAAAGCAGAAAAGGTTTTCATCGGCTCAACAAAAAGCCTGTATATAATTCAATTTGTTTATTCAGCTGTCTTGTATGATGAAGTATGTGTGTCTACATTCAATTGTCCTATCATCGGAAGGAGTCTGATAATGCTGCTGTGCATTGTGACCGCAGAGTGCAGCAGTGTCTCATTCACTTCATTATTCTCACCGCAGCCTCAGAAGAGGCAGGTTAAGGAATACAAGCGATTTCTTTCTCTCTGCGGAATTGCCTCTCCATCATCAGCATGCACGACACTGGGCTACTGAGCATTCGTGCGCTACCCGACATGTGTGTTTTAGCTTCTCACGTGGACCTCCTGCATTTTTAATGTCTGTCTTTCTGCAGAAATCCTTCTTAGCAGGAGCGTGGCGCACTCTCCACAGTCTACTTTGAGAAAAAATCATTTTAAAAGCACCCACTGAAGTGTTCATACAAGATGAATTTTAATTAGACAGCTACAATGTGTCTGATGTCGCCGAAGCATTAAAAGGCTTAATCCATATTCTGGTTTCAACAATCAACATCACATCAGATATTGGATGCGGAGCAAGATAGGTGCGCTGTCTGACCAGCTCGGGCCTCAACACCTCATAAAGATCCACATCAACACGAAGAATAAAATGGAACCAGGTAGACACATCAGCATTTGGTGAATGGTGATGTTGACAGAATAACAGAAGGTTGTCAATTTTGATTTCACAAGACCATTCCACCCCACTTAGAGTGTCAGTTCAGCCAGCCTGCTCTATGATCTTACTGACTGCACTGCACTGTAATGTAATGCAGCTGCGATGGTCTGATTTACATATTTTCTTGGCCCTGCTTACCGGGTATAACATACTCTCTTAATTGCCTAAAAACAATCTATAAGCCTGTGTTGCTTTTACAAACACACATTACATAACATTCAGTGTTATTGATATTTTTTTGTGACAGACACTGCTGTCAGCTACAGTTAGAAATTCATCCATCCATCATCTGCCGCTTATCCCACTCAGGGTCGCGGAGGATGCTGGAGCCTATTCCAGCTGCCATCGGGCAGGAGACGGAGTACACCCTGGACTAGTCGCCAGTCAATCATAGGGCCACATACAGACAGACAACCCTTCATTCTCTCATTCGGGGCAATTTTTCAAATTGATCTGCATGGTTTTGAACTGTTTTGGAGGAAACCCACACAAACACAGGGAGAAAATGCAAACTCCACACAGAAAGGTCCCTTGTTCTTCGTGCTATAAGGCCAAAGGACTAACCACTGTGCCACCATACCGCCCTACAGTCAGAAATTGAATAACAGAAATAATTTGTGAAAGTTGTGTCTCACCTACAAAGACCCACATAGGTTTCATCCACGTTCTGTGAGACATGAAAGACCAGAATATAACTGCCAGCTTCCAGCAGAGAGTGCTATGATTTGCAGAGAAATATGGTTAGATAGTTCCGAGATAATGTGACTGAGTGTGAGACTAGTTGGACGGTGAACATGTAATTCTACACCTGAACAGCGTGGTTCATAAAGGCCTGAAGAGGTGGGATGTTGTCACTTCCAAGCCAAGAGAGACAAATTAGGAGGAGTGAATAAGAGGGTAACAACTGCTGGAGAAAGAGGCTGAAGAGAATGAGGTGGGTGGTGTGAGGAGGAGTAATGTTTTTAATCCAATTAGCAGGAAAAGTCTGAATGTGGCTGCTTCCAAGGCAACTAGATAACCTTTTCCCCTCACAGAATCCTGCCAATGAATGCAGAAACCACTAATCAAACGTGAAAAAATAGATTTTTTTGTATGTGTGGGAGGAGGGGGGGCATAATTTTATTTAATGGTATAACATCTAACTAAAGATAAGATCTCCCTCAGCAACTGCCAAGTCAAAAATGGATGCATTAAAATAATTCTTAATTAATCTACAAAAGTGCATGAGTTGGTCTGTTTAATGAGGGTCTTGGACAGGTGCAAAAAAAGAGCACACACATCGTGGCAGAAAGCCCTCTCATTTAAGTCTTTCTGTCAAAACCTACTCTAAAGTTAGTGGTTAGGACTAAGGCCATTAACAAACCAGCGGCTCAACATGAGTGACTGGAGCTAATGCACGACTTCCACCTTGAATAGAACTCAGAACCTGCACAGACTTCTAACCTTCGATAAAAGTAAGTCTGATAAGTTGCTTCCCCTTTCTTTTTTTCTTTTGGGAAAGTTTGTCTGAGAGGGGTGTGTGTGTGGTTGGGGGGGGGGGTTACTTTGACAAGTTCAATAAAGTTCCTCAAACCATTTGCTTGAGAGTATACAAATGAAACCAGGGACAATGTATTATAATGGTATGTCATTTAAAAGGTTTCCAGTCTGATACTCTTGGCAGCTGATACATTTGTCCCCTATGATTTGCCTCCTCGGTTGAAGGGCCACACAGTGTGTCAGGTAAACAGGTGAATGTTCCAGCTCACCTCCTGATAACGTGGACAGATTGCATAAGACCTTTTCTGACAGGGTGGCTCACCGTGAACAGACGGTGGAAACATGCGAGTAACGCGTTACACAGTAACGCGAGTGAGAATTCTAACTGCAATAAGTTACGTGCCTGGAACAGAATGTGCCCCTGGAACCTTCAGACACCCCCGGGGGAGCACACGGTTCATTTGTGACGGTATAACGAGAAAGAAACGAACTCAACACGTTGCTCTGCATTGTGATCTAACGCTGAACCCAGGGAGTTGTAATTTCCCCCCAATGCAGTCAGCTTCTTAAGTGGATTTTCATTGAGCAACCCTTTCATATCTGCATACTAACTCGTAAGCGCTTGCTCTAAATGCGCCTCTAAGCCCCCGATCTGGAGCAGGTATCTTACCAGGGGAGGCCAAGGTGTCTTTATCGGACGAAGAGCTGTGTCTGTTCCGCCTGCTCCGCTTCTCTCGAACGCCCCGCGTCGGCGACGCGCTTCCTGATAAGCACGGCAACAACAGCGCCTCTTCGCCGGAGCCGTCCGTCTCCAGCTCGGTCAGGACGCTTTCACAAGAGTCCGGGATACGAACGGCCACTCCGGGGTTCGAGGGGAATTTAAACCCATTTACACCCCTGTCCGATAATATATCAGGAGGGTCTTTTGTTTGAAAGTGAGATTCCGGCGCAGGCACCTCTGTCGCTGCGCTGTCCAGAACAGGCTCGCAGGTTTCTGTTGGGTCGCATTCTGACATCATTGTCGCTCAGTTCTTTCCCCAAGAAATTAAATATACATATGACTAAATATAATTCTTTTCGATGTATCAAAACGCACCCCGTGCCTTGAAAGAGAACATAAACACAAATGTAATCATTCGAAACCAGCGGCTTTCACTCACGGATACGTCCACATAATCGGTCTGCTGCTTCCTATGTAGTCCATTGCGCATGCGCCCTAGTGTTGCATTCATGCGCGCCCTGTAAATTCTGAAATATCGCGATAATATGTATTGCGCGGGTGCTTTTAGAACACTTCTATTCAATGTGGCCGTTAAAAACAGCCTTGTTACGTTTTATTTTGACATACAAATCAGATCCACAAACCTCGTAAATTCATAAGTCAACTCACAGCTGAAGCCCACTGGAAATCCTCATTGATCATGCGCGTTTATGCTTTTAGAAAATCTACGGATAAAGGTATTTAACCGGTTCCAATTTCTTTTTTGTGATTACTATCAATCATTTGTCTTTGCCATAGTTGGATTTTAAGCTATTGCTATGCCGTGTTTCGGCTCAATAGAGCGAATAGCCCAAAACCACAAAGCGAAAAAACAGGGTCTTTGAACCATACATGTTCTTCAAATATCTAATCTAATAGTCAACATTCGGATGTCTTGGTAAAAAATGTTAATTGGTCACTCCATCTCAAAATGTCATCGAGTCCAAGTGTGATGATGCCTTGTGTCACTTTGTGAGTGAGAATTCTGCATTTATTTATGACCACTAGATGTCAACAGTGACACGCAAATGATGACGTGCAATGCGTTGATGGAAAAAATGGATTAGTACAGTTTGGTCAGGATTGAAATAACTGCGACTGAAATTAATTAAGGCCAGGCTCTATTAGCCCTACTGTGTCAAAAAAAGAACCCACTTCAACAGGATCCTTTCTCCAGGCTCAACCCATAATGAATAGGGCAGGATAAATGGACTACTTTACTTGACTAAACTTTCCACTTTCCATTCCTCGCTTTTACTTTCTCCTCACTTTTCCGATCTCCACTATGAATTTATGCAGTCTCCACCTCTTTGAATTCTCAAAGTGCCCCTCAATCAGCCAACACTCCACAGAGCCTCTATAACCCTCAACCCCTCTTCACCTACCTCGGCCCCTCCATCACCGCCTGTCTCTCTAATAAGGCAGTGTAACTGAAACACATGCAAATGAGCAGTCAGCCAGCTGGTATCACAGCAGCCATGTGATCTATCAAGGTAGGGGGTTAGTGGGTGAAAGAGAGTGGTGAGAGGAAGGTCGGGGGGTAGGAGTGGGGGGTTCTTGGGATTGAGTATGAGGGAGGATGAGTGACGGGTCTGGGGTGCGATGAGAGGGAAACCATGAGGTTCAAAGGCATTCTGTGAAGACAGAGGTATATCCCTCTGTAAGCGTTGAGCAAGATGTTTGAATTGACCTAGCGGTCCTCTCTCACTTTGTCCATCAGCTTTGCGGCTTTCTTCATATTTCTTTTCTCCCTATTATTTATGTATCCTCTCTCCCTCAAGGAGAAATGGCTGAGAGCCAACTGTGCATACAAACTTAACAGGAATGCACATGAGCATATATCTCTCTCTATTAAAGTGTAAGTCTATGTCCGTCTCTCTTTTATGGACCCTGAGTCTGTATATGTGTGTGTGTGTGTGTGTGTGTGCGTGCATGTGTATGTGCATGTCAAACTCATGTACTTCACCCACTACTGGGTGACACACCCCTGCAGTGGTTGAGATACACTGCTTGAATTGAGAAAGAGGAAGAGGAAGAAAGAGAGAGAGAGAGAGGGAAAGAGATACTGTAGCACCTGTTCCTGCAGATTCTGCTTGAGGTATGTCAGATCTGGTCTTTCCTGCCAACAGTCGTCCATCCTTTCCTCTAAGGTGCTTGGGTACCGCTGCCTGTCTGATGACGAAAGGTTATCCAGTAACCCTATAGCTCAGCTGGTGCTCTGTAGGATACACAAAAACACTGTATTCCTGTGGACACCTGACAGTTTTTGTGTATCCTACAGAGCACCAGCTGAGCTATAGGGTTACTGGATAACCTTTCCTCATTTTTGCATGATATTATGTATTACATTATGTATTACAATAACATGTATATTTTAAATATTTCTTTTAAAATATTTAACAAGTATTTTCAATGACAATGTCTTAATGTGCTTCACTCTAATGGCGGGATTACAAAGATTTGAAAAAAAAAAAACTTTTGGTAGTATTTGTTTATTTGAAAATAAGGATGAAAATGAACAAAAAGGTATGGTCTTTTGAAAGTCTCTCAGAGACTGAAACATTATTTGAGTCTTTCATATTGGGAGACTTAATTCGCAGAACATTTATCATTCATTCACATTTGGCAAATGCTAATTACATGAAAAAAGAAAAAAAATCCCTGTTCAAATCAAGTTATATTATTGACAAATATCTAAAAATCGTACATGCATCAGCCATTACAGTATGACCATTGACTTGAGACGTGTATAACAGTGATTATCTGGTTACCACGGCACCTGTCAGCGGGTGGGATAGCGAGTGAACATTATGTCCTCTAAGTTGATGGGTTTGAAGCAAGGAAAATGGGCAATGAATGGATGTGAGTGATTATGGCGAAGCACAGATTGTGATGGCTGGACAACTGGGTCAGGGCACCTTCCAAACTGCAACTCTTGAGGGTTCTGCAGTGGTTAGTACCTACCAAAGCTGCTGATGCAAACGATGCACATCAGGACCAAAGACTAGTCTGGTCCATTCCAACATGAGAAGTACAATATTTAAAACTGCTGCAGAGTAAATAATTGTTCAGACAACAAAAGTGACAGAACCCATGCTGTGGCATACAGTATATGTTATAACTGTATAGATGGTGTTTATGGTGACCTCATCATTGCCAAAAAGAACATTTGATAGGCACATGAGCTCCCATGGTCTATTGGTGATGCACAAGAAAACCAGAGCTGGTACACTGACAAATGGAAGAAGCTGACCTAATCCTGTTTTCTTTGTGTGTGTGTGTGTGTGTGTGTGTGTGTGTGTGTGTGTGTGTGTGTGTGTGTGTGTGGTGTGTGTGTGTGTGTGTGTGTGTGTGTGTGTGTGTGTGTGTGTGTCATATGGACAGCATGGCACCAGGCTGCAGTACTGGAAAAAGGAAGGCCCATGTGATGCTTTGGCCTATGTTCTGGTGGGCAATATTGCTTCCAGCCATTCATGTGGACATTACTTTTACACGAACCATCTTCCTTGACACGATAATAGACCAAATATATTCCATTTGGGAAATTGTGCTGTAGTCTTTAATGGCAGTAGCTTCTTTAACCAGGATAATGTTTTGCCCAGGCAAAACGGTTCCGGAATGATTTAAAGAGCACCAAAACCAACTGGCCTGCAAATGCCCCAGATCTACATATAGGTTAAAATCTGTGGGGTGTGCAACACTGGTTGTCCAAGGAGGCCAAAATGTATAACATAAAGTTCTGTTGGCAACCACAGCACACATTTTTGAGTTCTATAGATTCTATGCTTCATTGTGTCAGAATTGATTCCATTGGGATCTACACACAAGTGGGTCGGGGGTCGTAATGTCATGGCTAATACTTTTAGAGTTGTAAATGGTACTAGGTGAATATACTTCCAGCCTATCATGCTAAGCAGATTTTTAGATTTCTGTTTTATTTATTCCAAGTTAACTGGTCTTCATATTTATCTTATTAGATTTTAGTTTACCATCCTATTCCTCTGAGCCAGATATCTCAAGTTCGTCTTACAAGAATTTCCTTTAAATTCTGTGCCCACTTAAGGCCGAGGATGAACTGCTTGGATTTGGGTTGTTAAAGGGTCGAGTTCAACTTGACCTCACATCCATCACATTCTTTTCAACCCAATATCTCAGGGACACCTGGAGGAAATGTCATTACATTTGGCCCAAACTTTCACATGCACTGATCGAAATTTTGGTGGCCGTGACCTTCCGAAACACTCACACTTGATTACAGGAGAAAAAAGAAAACATTTATCATAACATTTATTATTCAATGGAACAATGGCACTGTTACATTGTAACAGTAATTTTTCAAAGACATTTTACTTGGATACTTTTCAAAGACATTTTTCTTATTAATCTTAATTTTAGAGCACTATATAAGACTGAGCAGAGCTAAACTGCTTCTCCTTTCTCGTATTACGTCACTTACGCTGCTAATATCTAATTTTTCCATTTCCATGGCTCTACCCATCACCTGTTTCCTGTCATGAGAAATACAAATATTTAAAAGTTGCACATGGATGCCAATGTGTTTGCATATATTCATTTGAGAAAGTAAATACCTCTCGGACCAAACATCTTCATGTAGCAGTGCGAACAGAATGGCTTCTCGTCGTACTGAAATGCAACGAGAAAGCGATAGGCACTCATAATCCACATCTCCATCATTTCGTTCCTCACATTTGACCTGATTTATTGTAATCAAATACCTCAGCGTGTTGTCCTGCTGTGAGTTGTCTGTTGCACTTATGACACTTCAGACACAGAGGGTGGTAATCTCTCCCTAGAGATCTTTTCTTCTCACCTTGGACCGAAATAAAAGATGAGGGCTGCATTATAGGCAGAGCTATTTCAGTTTCATTCAATGCTTATTTACCTCAGAAAATACACAATATTATTTATGCAATATCATTACCTTGATGAAGGCAATAGGCATCCAATAAATTACACACACATTTGTTTTCCAAGAAGATGTATGACTTTCAATTGAACCTCTCTCACAGCAAATACACCAGAGAGTTGGAGAAAGAGGTAAGTAGGTCAGGTCACATCAGAGATTTTGAATTTGGCTGCCATGTGAACGGGGAAGTAAAACTGGTGCTACAAGGAGCACAATAAAAACTAGAAATGGTTACATTATTTTAAAAAGATTGGCCTGAATACTGGGGGAGATTTCAGAGTTTCAAAAAAAAAAAACACAGGGTTAAGAGAAAACCCAGAGAGAAGCATGCAAGCCGATTTGTCTAGACCCACATCCTGTTGTTGTACTTGATAGGGTCCCATGCATTTTTGTGTGTTTTCGAAAGAAGTGAGAGAAAAGATTTGTTTGTTCTCTGGTAAACGGTAGAGGATATAATTGTGTTTTTGGTATGTCTCCACAAACAAGTCCATCATGGGCTTGTAGCACATAATAAATACTATTTTGAAAAACTTTAAATTGTCTCTAAGGGCCACCTTTCGCAGGACTCTAAAATAGAATGCGGCTATTGCTTATGGCCTTCATTCAGCCTTTGTTTGGTATATTAACATGGCCTATCAAATAGCTTTGTTATTTTTTATTATTTTTTTGAGCTTCTGTCAAGCATTGACACACATACAAACTCACACACAGGTAAATGTTTTTTTTTTCAGTCAGAAAACATAAAACAGAATCATTTAGAGAGGACAAGAAAGACAGGAAGATTATGGGAAAAATTACTTGAGAAAATGTCACAGAGACGTGGAAAGAAAGACCTATATAGAATAGAAATTAAAGAGGGCAAGCACTCACCAAAGTAGACAGGCTTCCCACAGATTGGACAGTAGCCCACCATGATGGCATATACCTATTTATTTTGCAGTCTGTTAAGACAAGTTCTACAAGAATTTCGATCTACATTAACACGAGTACAAATAACTGACAGGAAAACCATTAAAGTATATGTCAGCAGCTAAAGAAGTCACAGCCAGGATGTGGTAAAAGAGACGACACAGGAAGAGAGCAAGAACTGATTTGCAAAGTAAACTCTGTCGTCACTGAAAAAAAAAAAAAAATCATTCAAAAATCTTTATTCACACATATTATAGATACACAACTCAAAAAAAATCGTGTTTTATAGGGTATATATATGTTAAGGCTTATCAGATGTGAGCTATAAAGATAGACAGATGAGGGCAGTGTGAAAAAGGAGAGCAAGGGAAAGAGGGGACAAAAAACAGCTGTCAGCGGCTCAAATTCCCTGCGATCTTCTCTCCTTTCCTGCTCTTTTCACCCAGTTTTCCAGATTAAAAACAAGAAGTTGAGCCCTTGAATTGAAAGGAGAAACTTGACACTTGGGCCTTTCTTTCCTTCTTTATGTCTCTCTCTCTCTCTCTCTCTCTCTCTCTCTCTTTCTTTCTCTCTCTCCCCCCTTGTCACATACTCACACACACGCCCCCGCTCTCTGACTCACAGAGACACACACACACCACACACCCATTTATACCCTTGCAGACATACACGTGAAAAAGCCTGCTCTTCCTTTCAGTGACATCATGAAAAGAGGTTGCAGCCAGAAAGCAGAAGGAGAGGCCGGGTCGGGACAGACGGGGGAGGCGGCGTGGAGGCAGTTATCCCCTCGGGATGGGCGATAGAGGTGGACCTCGGCAGGACAGTTGCGGGGAGAGATGAGCGAGACAAAAAGGACAAAGAGACTGAACTCTGATGAACTTTGCGCAGCAGAACAGGGACGCTGATCTCACCATGGAAAACAGGCAAAGGCCTGTGTGGGTTGATCCCGATCACTCACGTTCTTGCTTATAACATCTGCACAAGTGAGCTGGCAGGATAACACACGGGAACTTGCAGATACATGCATGCATATTGCAACATTAAATTTCCTATGCCATCCACATCACATTCTGTTTATTATTTTTGTTGCTGATGAACCTCAGAAGGCCATATTTTCATCATTTGCATATTTTCCAGCATCTCTCTCCTGCATGTCATGGTTTGGAGAGGGATGGAATACCAAGCAGCTACTTCATCTGACCAGTCTTCCCTACAGGATAAACTATCATGTTTTTCCATCAGCATTCATTGTGTGTGGACAGCACTAGGAGCGCTCCACTCTAAATTGGAGCCCTATATACAAGCTCAGCTTACAATGTCTTTTGATGCAAATGGAAGAGAAATCGATGTTCACAAAAATGACCAATGTCGGGAGATCTTAAAATGCCGGCTGGAAGGGAAAATCAGTCACCATTTTCAAAGGTGGCTCTATTGAAAATTGGACGTAATTGAAGGTAGAGAAGAACATTAAAAAGACTGTGGGCGCAAAGCATGGAGAAACAAAAACGATGTAATTGTGAGAGTGAAAGGAAACAAGAGGAGAGATGAGGGGGCGTTAAAACCACATTTCCCAGTGGATGTTTTGGTAAGGCTGCATTGAGAAAACTGCCAAAACGCTTAACGAACACATTCCCGCACTGGCACGCATATATACATAGTTCAAGTCTGCCAAGTCATATACACCAATACACTGGATAGAGAGATGTGGGAATATTTGTTCATGAACAGGATTTATAGTAACATTGAGAGAGTGTTGGAAGCAGACAGAGCTCGGAGGAGAGAAACACTGGCTCCTCTCCTTAGTCTCTTCTGGTGGTTTAGATCTTGCCAAGGCCAAACCCTCGAATGCCGGTTTTCAAAACTCTGAATGTGCGTGCGTGTGTGTGTGTGTGTGTGTGTGTGTGTGCGTGCGTGTGGGTGTGTGTGGCATGTGTGTGGGAGGGGAGGGGATGCACAGGACAGGTCTTGGCATTGTCTTTTCTCCTCTAAGCCCAACGTATGACATGGCTTTGGGGATGACATCCTGGCCTCACAGTATGCAGTACATATGGCAAAAAAAAAATTCAATTGCATTTCAGAGATGAAGGAAATAACTGAGGGACCACACGGTTTCCTTTGTGGTGCCTTGTTTTGGGGAGAGAGAAAAAAAGGGAGTAAAAGCTGCTTTTACTTCAACTTTGTTGCAGAAAATTAGAGTTTTTTTCCCTCGTCCATCTAAAATAATCAGATTCTAAAAGTCAAGAAAAGAGTATGAGTTGTTCGGGAAAATACTGTGAGCTTGTCTAACCATGCTATAAAAGACTCTCTCCCTATCTTTACTGTAACAAAGACTTTCTGGTTCTCATTTAGCACTGTCGGATGGATATTTTGGTGTGGCTATGAGTTAAGGAGCCATTTCTGGGGTGTGTTTTCCACAAATATTCCCCACTGAGAGAGCCTTTTTGGACTCAGACAATCTAAAGGCTATAATCCCTACTTACGCTATCAGCGGATGGAAAAGTTAGGAAAATAATTCCTTGTTTTTCGCTATTAATCTGGTAAAGCCTATAAATCCCTGCATGCTTCCATGTAGTGATATGATTAGAGTATGGTGACATTATTACATTTATTAAGAGATGTGAGTGGCTGGGTCAGACAGATTGCATTATGGGATATTCTGTTTTTCAAAACAAAATTTCCCATCTGTTTGGTGCATAATTTGAAAAAACGGAAAGATGATGTGGTCTTTATGTTGTGTGTGTGTGTGTGTGTGTGTATGTCTGTGTCTTAGTCGCATTAATCCTACATTTTGGACCTTTTGTCTCCCCCCTCCTGCAGTTGGTATAATAACAAAAATACTTTTCATACAGCACACTATTCAAAAGTCTCCTGATCAATAATGGTAGTGGATTATCTCAGTCATTTAGGTCACCGATATTGAAGAAAAGCCAAATCAATCACAATGGGTTGCCTTTGACTCTACAATCAGCTACATCCTTGAGTGGTTTCACCATTCTCCTCTTTTAACCCACCATCCCCCCAAAAAACCTAAGTCATCTATGGATTATAAGATACATTTTATGTACATACACAATATATTATACCGTACATTACACTATGATGCGGCACAATAGCTATCCATTATGAAAAACAACAATAAATGCTAAAATCGGCACAGCTAAATCAGGAGGAAAACATGGTGTTGAACTGGATAGCATTCAGTTTGACAAATACAGTTTTAAAAATGGCAATGTACCCAGTTTTGTCTTGTTATTGAGTAATTCCTTTTTCTTTCTTCTTTCCAAAGTGATGTGCTCTTCCATGTCAAGTGTCCACTCCACCTTTGCATATCCTCTAATCTTCAGAAATGTTTGTTGGGACCAAATACAGCACTCTATGTTATCTATGTACAATTAGTCCAAAATGATAAAATAAAAGGCAAACAATTAGGTACTGCTCTGATAGAACACACTGATATAGATCAGACCAATTTATTGAGCTCACAATCATTCTGTATGTCAGCGGTCGGGAACCTTTTTGACTGGGAGAGCCATAAAAGCTATAGCGTAGATCCAAATGCAAATTCCTCTGTCCAAACTGCATGGTAATCATCGCTTTTTTTTTCTTTTCACCATCTTCTCCGTTATGAAGGGTGACGTGGATAAACCAGTTGGCTATCTGATAGCCATACGCTGTCACCAGAAGAGCCAAATATGGCTCATGGGCCATAGATTCCCTACCGTTGCTGTTTGTGAACCAGAAAAAAGCCACATAACCAAGTGTATACCGGGCCAGAAAAACAAAAGTATTTGTCTATTAAATCAACACTGCCATCAATAACGAGCTGTACTTTAGCTCTTCTGGCCAATTCAAAATTTGCCCATCTGTGTGCATGTAATTGTTTCTGTACTTGAGACGGTAAGGCTTTTGAAGCAACCACTGTGGAAAATTCCCAGAATATATTAATTTGGTATTAAATCCACATAACATAACTTCAATGAAATTCTACAAGTTAAGAGCAGACAGGGGCAGAATACATATTATTCTGTGCTGACACACATTACACAAGAAGTTTCATCAACCGTAGATAAATGGTTTAAAACTTCTTCAGCCATACTCAAGATTCAATGCGTATAGCGTTCAGTTGGACCCGGCTATTGTTTCGATATGGATGGGGAAACAGAGGCAGGCAGAAGGAACCGAATGTGTTGCTTCTTGCCTGTGCATTCTTGGCATAGCTGTTTGCCCTTTTCGTTTTTTGACTGTGATTTTTTTTCCTTGCTTTAATAGTGAAGCCAAGGGTCCACAGCCAGCCAAGTCCCACCGCTCCAGTCTGGCTAAGCCACAGAAAGCTTGGCTTCTTCTCCCCCCTGCTCCCTCTCTCTCTCTCTCTCTCTCTCTCTCATTCTCCATGTATGACTATGCATCCCCTTCTCTCTCTCTCTCTCTCTGTATGTGTCTCTATGTGTCTTTAATTTGTCTCCTTTTAGTTTAGTTTTTTCTGTCTGTACTAGTCAGTCTGCCTCTTTGTCTCGATTTCGCCTCAATTTACTCTTGTTCTCCTCTACAAAAGACACACACTCCACCCTCTCTATTTCCCTGCCTGTCAGTCTGTCACAGCCAGCAGACTGGTTTAGCAGGCGGGGTTCAGCTGGGCTCCACAAACACATGGCTTCCAATGTGCCTGCTTGTGTGTGTTGGAATGGTATTTCTTCATCTGTGCAGTTCAAGCATTTTGTTTAATTGTCTTCTAATTACTCAAGAGATACTGGTAAATGTCTTTCCTTTCTGTTGCAAACTTTGTAACTGGATGAGAAAATATCATCAGCCGCTGCGGTTTTAAATATTTCAGCGTACGTTAGCTATAACGTTCAGAAACATTGCATAACTCTTCGGTAAGCTACAACATGTCAACCGAATTACATCTTCACACGGACACCAAATATCCCTTTCTCCACGCGATATGAGTAGATGTGAAACATTGCTGGTAATTTGCTTCTCTCTGTCTCTCAAGTGAAATTGAATAATAGATCAAGAACCCTGCATGTGCACTCAGACACAATTCTCCAACTCAAACAAAGCCTGCTCCCTTATCTGCTTTACCCAACTTCTCTCTGATCACCACCATTCATCCCACCACTTAGATAGGAATCTAATTAAACCAGAATATCAACATAAAAAACACACACATATCTGCCCCCCCAACCATTGCGCGCGCACACACACACACACACACACACACACTCCCCCCTTTGTTTCTCTGCACTTCCCTACAGCTGGTGAGAGTATGGTTTGTGGCTGCCCCTCCCCCAGCTTTTGAACAGGCCAATAAGAGGGCACGTCAGCAAAATTACCCCCTCCCCCTTCACGCTCACACACCCCTAGTTTTCCCTCACCACCCCACCATTCCCAACCCCATCCCCCAGAGCCCTCTCTACACCCCATCCCCCCTTTCCTACCACCACCCCTAACCCACTTACTCATCCTGCCTCCACCCCTGCTACACACCCACGAGACTTCCCCACCCTCTCCACTTTCTCACCCGTGGAAGCACTCAACGGCTCCCTCTTCTTCTTTCTTCTTCTTCCTCTTTCCGCCTCCCACTCACCCGTTTTTCCTTGACACCCTTTCTTCCACCCCCTCCCTTCATTACACCCACTCGCCATTTTCCTTATCCCATCTCTTCTCTGGCGGTTCCCTTCCTTCCCCCACCTCTCTCTCTCTCTCTCTCTCCCTCTCTCCTCTGTGGCCTTATCTTGTGAATATCGGTAGCACACTGGGTAAAAAATTGATCCTCCCCGCCTGTCTGTGGCCGCTGCCACAGCGCATTAGCCTGTGCGTGCGTGTGTATTTGTGTGTGCGGGTGTGATGCGTATGTGCGGAGTCTTGCTGCTTGCGGGAGAGAGGGAGGGAGGAGTGAGGGAAGGAGGGTGGGAGGCTTATTTGCATATCATCAAAGTAGGAAAAGGGAGTGTAATGAGGAGAGAATGTGTGCGTGTGTGTGTGTGTGTGTGTGTGTGTGTGTGTATTAGGACTGGTGTTGATGGGTTGGAGTTGAATGTGTGTGAAATTAGAGAGCAAAGTCAAAGGAGCGGGGTATATTCGAAATGGTCTGGGTGTAGGTGTGGACACACGAATGTCAAACACATTTCCACTCACACTCAGGTTTGATAAAGTATCAATCGGGGGTGAGAGCATTATTTACAGTCTGTATCCGATCATTTCGATTTCCAGACCACACTTTTCCACAAACATATATTACATTTATCATAGAATCGATAAGTGTTTTGGCTTAAAAACTGGTCATTTTGGGAGATAATATTCCCAAATATTGATAAAATAATATAGCGGGATTCGAAATCTCATTCTGTCGTTAGATTAGAACCAGCAACACACTCGTCTCGGTGATCTAATCTGCAATACGTCAAATGAACCTGCGAATTCGGTGTCGGTCTTTTTGTTTTCTCTTCTTTTTGTTTCCTTACGCAGACTACGATTGCATTCAACTTTTGCAAACACATCAAAGACTTATTTCTAGAGCGAACTTTCAGCTGTGGAGGAAACAGCTGCAATGGGTAGGCTTGGTATTTGTAAATAAATAATTTAAAGCCCCTTTTAGCCTGCCTCTTTGCTATCCACGGCTTCTGATTTTACAGACAATAATAATCGAGCCCAGATCCCTCGCGGGTTCTCTTTAGCCCGTTAAATGGCGTTTGCTTTAATTCTTACAGTCGTAAAATAGCTTACATTTTACACGTCGAAGCGATGCGCTCATAGTGGATGGTATACGAAAACATCCACCGTTGGTTTCCGGCTTTTGGAGTAGAAAGAGTTCGATTGTTCAGGTCTGCCGAAATCCGACTTGAGCGTTGACGGTCTGTCACATTTCACGCTGACACCGAGCGAACAGTGGGAGCACACACACACACTCACATACACACACTCACACTCACATACACATACACACATTCGCATTCACTCACAATATTATCGACCGATTCAAGTCGGGAGTCGCATCACAGACGAGGAGAGCACGTTGAAGGTAAGTCTTTGTAAAACATTACGAAAGTGATTTCTGTCTGGGTTTCGGGGAAACTCAAAGAGGTGTTTTTTTTTCTTTGAATTGCGTTGACTTTTTTTTTTTTTTTTTAGCTTTGGATCTTTCTTTGTAAATTTTTGGTTGATCACTTTAATCTTTGTGCGCGTCTGTCTTGCCCATCCCCGGCGGAGAAACACAACCGGCGACACAAGCTCACCAAATGAAAATCACTTGGAGAAAGTTTTTTATTCTAAGCGTTTTTTTTCAGTTTACGTCTGTTACCCACGAAAAGTAAATGGATTCATTGCGTTGGTGGTTAGCAACTGGGAATTTTCTCTGTTGGTCGGCGGAGGAGGAGGGGTTGTATGGCTTGGCAAGCTAGCGAACGACATTACGCAGACTGGCTAAACTAGTTAAAAATATTGTTAAAGTGGTCAAAGTGACCATAAACTCAGTTTAAATATACACCCGACATTGTCAAAAGTAACAGTCGTAAACCAATAGAAATATTGAAAGCTTGGTACGAATGAAACTTAGGTTGCATTAGCACGTCCCCCAACACTAGCCTCATGCGAGCTAGCGAGCTACGACTGGGCTTCCTGTTCGTCAGTTATTAACTTAACCAAAATTAGTTATACCTTTTTCAAATGTTACCGCATTTGGGAGGAAACAAACAATAGTTTCCCACCCGAACTCGCTATCATTGTCCTCTCGTTTGATGTTTGGTCGGTGTGTAGTGTTGAATGCGTTTCGTTGAACGACATCGTTTGCTTAATTTTAAATGTGTTTTGTTTAAGTAAACTACCACTTCCCCGAGGGGAAGTAGCTTGAGCCAGTATTTCTTCAAAGTTACTTCAGAACCGACTACGCGGGTAGTTTATAGCCGCGCGTCTGACTTTGGGGAATACGCCGATGTGGTTAACTGCGACTCAATATTTCAACTCAACTTTTCTATTTTTCAGTATATAAAAGCATCGTCTGTGAGAGGAAACGACTGAAAAAAAACGTGAAAAAAGGAACCCAAGGAAATTCCCCCTCGAAAGGAAATGCCAATCGCAGGCACTGGACAGCCAACGACTCAGGAGCCCAGAGTTTGCCCCCGGCTGCCCTCCACCCCAGAGCCTGTCCCTAAAGGGGCTGATTTATTCGACGAGGCGGGGGCGGCGGAGTCGGCGGAGCGAACAGAGTACGGGGGCGCGGAGGGGGGCAGAGGATTTGGGGGCTATAGTTACAGCCACAGCGGCGCTAGGGGCTTTGTACAGCCCGGATCTACCACCAGTTCTCCGCCGCAGTCCCCTGTCGCGTCCTCCTCTTTTCTCTTCCATCCCCTTCACGCCCACCAAATGGCCATGGAACCCCCGAGGACTCGATCGCGCTCTCGGTCTGGATATTTCCAGCAGTACGGTGGAGGGAACGGCAATGGAATTACTGGCAGCGGAGTCATGGGATCCGGCCACCAACATCACCTTCAGCAGCAGCAGCAGCAACTACATCCACCACAGCAGCACGGTGCCGGCTGCGCTCCGCTTGGAGCTCACGGCAGCCACGCTGAGAACCAGCAGCGAGCCCCGGGAAGTAACGCCTCTTCGGCCGTGAGGCTCTCCTCAGTTCCCGGAACGCACCGCGTCCCGGCAGCAGGTAATTGTCATTACTTTTTGCCCCTGTTTTTGTGTGTGTGTGTGTTGACGATATGTACGTTAGTTCAACCTTTTCCTTCCACTTTGATCGTCGTCAAAAGCACTACGCACAAGTCATATAACTATGTTGGATACCTTGAGAGTGGGCGGGGGGTGTCCAGAGGTTGGCAAAATGTTTTCACGTGTGTACATTGTTGTTGTGTTCTATGTGGCTGCCACAATGCTGCAGTGTGGATGTGGATGCTATTAGAACACTATAGGTAAATGAACTACAGTTGCCTGTAGTGTTGACTAGGGGAGCCTGGAGCTTGCTGAGCCACTGCACGGTTAGTTACCCAGACTGTGTTTCTTAAAGCACCGTGGCCTGTCTACTTTTAGTCAACTGCACAAATATTGATGTAGCTAGGTAACAAGACCTACAGTGTGTACTAGGATAATCTGTGCTTAAACTCTGCATGGTGTATTCTTTTAGGAAAACCTTGCAAGAACATTTAAAGAAGTGGCTGCCTACACAACAAGGGCTTTTAATATGAGTAGTACCAATTTGAAGTTGAATAGAGAACATTAAAAAAAAAAAAAACATCCCACCACTGCTCATTCTGGCAGTGACAAGGTTTTAATACAGTCTTAAAACCTTAGCTTCTGAGAGTAGTTTGAGTTTACTGTTAATGATGAGGGCATGTTTTCCAGTGGAACGAAAAATGCTAAGATCTTGTTTGTTTTACACTATTTCTGTGAGACATTTTGGGATGCCCTGTGCTAGGAAATGGGTTATTTTCCCCGCCTAGAATCACACTACTGTAAGGTTTCCAGTGCTTTGGTATGAAATTCAATTAACTGGTAAATAGGATTTGTAGTGTTATTAAAGAGACTGCCATGGCCTCTGTAATAACACTCATACACTACTCTTAGTGCTGGATGGGCATACAGGGTGTCAGAAAGAGGGGGTTCTTGCTAGTAACTAGGGTAAGCCATACTTTGATATTTTTGCTCCACTGCTGCAAAGCAAAAAAAAAACGAAAAAAAAAAAAATGACAAGTGAGTGCACTGGTGCTGAGTGTAGAATGCATGCAGTGCTGTGAATCAAACAACCAAGAAACAACACAGCTAGAGTTTCACATTCAGGGACACTGTGGGGAACCTCCATTTTTAAAAGTATAGCCACAGGAACGTTTTCAGAAAATGACTGGCTCAGCCTATTTGGTTTGAAGAAAATTATCCGTGTGTATTTCTTAATGAAACAAAACAAAAACTTGAAGAGACATGTGATTAATATTTTTCTGGTTTTAAGCATTAATTAACCAGTCTGGATAATGTAAATGAGCTCGATAGAGGAAAGTGTCTCCTGACAGAAGCACACATCACATGTGTTAAATGTTCTGTCTGGTTATGACACATTCTGTCCGCAGGCTTGCTCAGGCTAGGTTCAGAGGTTTAGCAAAGGCAGTACCCTGTAAGGGGACTGGAATTACCTGTCTGAAGAAGAAAACAATCTACAGGTTGCTTGGGAGTAATAGATCACTAATTTGGTGAAGGTGTGCAAGTAAGCAGTGAGTTATGGTTTTAGTATAACTAAAAGAAAATCTTTTCATGGAGAAATTGAAATGTTTTTGTCTTGTGAGGGTCAATAATCGAGTGAAAATCACAATCTGTTTGTCATGTATTAAGATATAAGTTGAACCAGCCATTGTCAGTAGTTTATGGCTCTGCTGTCACATATGACCCAAACTCTGTCATAGTACCTCGACTATAAGGCATAGCATAATGCTTATCAGCGGGTAGAAGTCAGTGTTTGTTTTGTCATCCAAATGCTTGAGGTAAGAAAATAGGAGTGTTTTACATGGCCAAAAGCTAAGTAATGCTTGTATTTGGCAAAATAAAAACCATGCTAGTTACTTTATTTTTGAGGAATATTTACATTTTAATTATAGCTAGAGGAAGCTTTCAGTTGAATATTCCCTCACAAGAGAGAAGCAGCTGGCTAGCTGGCCGTTCCCCAACACTACACACCTTTTTTATTAGACCTTCTCTCTATTCCCAGTACTGACAGAGAGGGAGAGAGAGAGACACACATACTTAGTCTATTCTTCCTTCGCTAGTCACCTGCGCTGGGCATGAAAGCTAATGATATCCTGTACGCTTCAATGAATCCCTCTCCTTGTTTATTCACTCTTTTGGCCTCATTTTCCCTTTTGTGTCCTGTTCTTTGAAGTTTTTCTCGGAGTTTGTGACATTCAAATGTTTTTTTTTCCCAAATTCTGATTATTTGCCTGTTTTAACTCAAAAATCAACAATAACAAAAAAACCCCGCTATATTGGGAAATTTACATGTGCCGGGATTTTAAAGGCCCCTGAACATGTCTAAGTAAACATGAGGCTAGAGATGCAGCACAGAAACCTCTAAAAAAGAAAACAGAAGTACATGAGTTCAACTCTTTGAAAACCTAATTTGCAGTAGTTCATGATTGTGACCCAAGTCTGTAACTATGTCCTGGCTGTCATTTTCATCTTTTCCTCCCCTATAGATCAGTCAACCCTTTCTGTACCCTGCTGGTCCATTTTCTCTTGCCTCCTCCCTCACATTTGTCTAATGGAAAGATCGTTTTAATGGATTGCCCACAGCGACAGTGGGACAGACTCATGCTATTCTACCTTTACTAGTCCTCTCTGTCCCAATCCTTATCAGCCCTATCTCTGTAACAGAAATGAAAATGAAGTTATTTATTTATTTGTTTGTTTGTTTGTTTGTCAATAAGACAACTTCTTTTTAGTGTGTAGTCAGCTTGGTCTTAATTAACCTAGTTTCAAAGTGGGAATATATTATATAGATACCTAGATAGTGATTGTTGATTGGTCATCGCTTATTCTTGGGATAAAGGCGAGTCTGTGGTCAAAGGGATGGGCTCTGATCTGTTTTGGGAGAACAATTTTCTGAAATGTGGAAAGAAAATAAAATATTTCTGAAGGTTGTAAGAGTACAGGGAGACAAAAAGGAAAAAGCCCATTATAGTGAAAATACTCAACTGGAAATGAGCGTCATCAACATGAGGACTAAAGAGGCCCAGGGAGTGTGTGGGGGCATAAGACTCAAACATATTTAAAAAGGCAAAAGGAGGATGTGAGCAAGTATCATGGAAATGGAGTGTCTGGGCACATAGGCCAACATAAGCATTGTAACCAGAGCACATAGAGGAAGCATATATCCCCCCGGAGCGCAGTCAAGTGTGTAGCCTTGAAGGACTGAGGATACTGTGACCAGAGAAGCTAATGCAAGTGATTGGCTGAGAGACCTAGTAGTGGAGAACTGATATGGCAGATGGATGCTTGAACTCCAACGCCACATAGGATTGTCTTGGATGGTCACAAAGACTATAATCGAGAAACTGTTTTATTTAAGCCACCCCTCTCCCACTGTTGCTGATCACTGCCAAGATTATGTTGAAGTCTATCAAAAACATCTGACGTTGTTTTCAGCAGCTTTCCCACAAACATACCTTTATCTACTTTTTAATGTAGAATTTACATTTTCATATCCAGTATATGCTTGTAATGTTGCCCTATGTTGTCCTGACATACAGCAAGCTCAACAATATTGTGATTGTGACCTGTTTTTGAAATTTTGCCTTCATATTAGTTTTGAAAGGAAGCAAACAGATGTGATTGAAAATAGACTTCCATCTTTCAATATGTGTGTTTTTAGTAAGATATATTGCACAGATAACCAGAACCATGGTTTTATGAAGCTCGCCAATTTGATGACATTGACATTTTATGCGCATGCTGCTTCATGGACAGAAGTGAAGCATTGGTGTTGATCCCAGGTATTATTTGTTTGCAGGATCTGTCTGAGAAGTTTCTATCCAAATCATGATCATCATTATGCTGAAAAACTATTGTATCTGAACAGGCAAATACTTCTGTAATAGCCAAATCAACGGTTAGTTCCTAAAAAAGAAGAAATGCCCTTGTGACATCAACACTTAACACATCTAGATAATGTTTGCAATAGTTGGTCGCAGAATTCCGTCATTGGTGAGGGGAATTATCATTCACAACACTGCAGAAGAGCCGTTTCAATGTCTTACCTTATCGAGAAATGGAGGGTTTGAAATACAGTGCCAACCACTGTTAACTTTCAAAATATTAAACTGAAATAGATCTTGACAAAGTGCAGCTTTCTACAAGATTATTTGTACTGACAACATCAAATTCAGCATGTACCAGAATGATGGGAAGAGAAAAGTAAGGAGATGGAGAGGAACTGCTGGTCACCCAAAGAATGTGTCAAACATGATAAAAGTGTAACACATGCATGTATGGCAGTAAATGGAAGTAGGTCATTGGGATTCATGCATAATGAGATGTTGACAGTAGTAGTGAGATACATTCTGAAGTGTACGGGACTGTAGATTTGAATAATAAGCAAAATGATGTAAAACTGAAAACAGTACTTCACTTTACAGATGTATGAAAACTCAAAACATTTTTAGAATAACTCAAAGCAAGGTAATGGGATATTCCTCAACAACAAAGTTAGTCTCAACCCTGTTTAACCTGTTTCTCAGTTACTGGACACCAAGCTAGGGACAGAAAGACAATTGTCGGCAACTTATGGGTGCTGTTTTCAACACCAATCCAAGTATGTTAAGACAAGAGACCAAAGTGTTTGGTCATGAACATGGGTTTCAGGTTTTGGGTTAGTTGTTTACTGGGTAGGATTTCTCCTCCAAGTGTGACAAAACCCTAAAATGTTCAAGTGTTCTTTTTACATAAGTTGGCAAGTTGGCTTTGACCCAACTTTTTTTTGAATCCAAGTTCTAAGAATACACTGTCCAGTTATCAGTGCTTAATTTCTAAGCCATGGTGATAGCTTACAGGGGCAGAAATACATGTATTGTTTTGCAGTTCATTTTTTATGTACATAACCGTAAACAATCCTGTCCTACATAATTAAGAGGACCAGAATATTTGGGTTAATTGTAAGTGAAAAAAAAATAAAATCAACATTTCCCCAAATTTACTGTCTGGAACCAAAATGGGTCAAGAACATTTTTTTGTCACCAAATGAGACCATAAAGTACCGGATACGTCTTGTGTTATTGAGCTGATTTGGATAAATTATAAGAGAGCATTTCTTTTTCACCATCTTTTGTTAGTCTATTCACTTTAGATGCTCTAATGTAGCTGAGTGTCATGTTTGTGTTAAGTGCCCCCTTTTTTACCAGTTTTTATACAAGACTAAAACCTAAAATTCTTGTGTGTATGTGCGTGTATGCACGCATGCTCACTTGCTTCAAAAATGTGAAGATATCTGGACGTGGGTATGTCCAGCTTCAATCTATGCCTTAACAAATTTTAGGCATCCTTTAATGACCTGTACGGGCCATTGGTTACATTAAAGTGTCTACTCATGTGGACGTAAATGTAAAAGGCGTTGGCAGTTTGCTTTCCCTGTGGTATGGTCAAGAATCCCTTGAAATGGTTGAAATAAATCTTGTATTGTAGTCTACTGCTTGGCTGTCCATCTACAGGCTGAACATGTCTCCATTAACTTAATACACCTTCATACTTATTCTCTGTTTACTTGAGGATTCACAACTTCAGGGAGTAACGTGTTTCAATTTGAGCTGAAACAATAATTACATTTAAATTAATTTTGGTTTTATATTCATTTCAGTTATAGCCTTTAAAGTAATGTGATTAAAGCCACACATGTTTTTAAAATGGTGCCATTTTTATAGAAAACCATGCCACGTAGCAGAGTTGACAGAAATAATGTAAATTCTAATTTTTATTTGAATAATATTGACTCTGCATATTAAAATTAGAATGTGTGGGTGTACGAGCCATGTAAAGCGTTTGGTAGCAGTGGGGTGGGTCACTAACCGAGAGGATTCAGCCACCAGAGCCCCGATGTCCAGTACAACTGCAGCACACAGCTGTGTATCGGTTCCTGGTTTAAACTATCCATGTCCGCCATACTAGCCAGAATGACAAGAGGTGTGCAAACAAGAAAATTATTCATTGATACGACAAGAGGCTGATCAAAATAGGTGATAGGACTAGCAAAAATTGATCTACTGAGTGTTTAAAATTGAATGTCAGGGATGTATTGGTTTGCATGCACATGGTTGTTGCTACCACAACTCTCTGTGGATGTGTGCATGACACAATGGAACACACTCTGTGTGTGTGCGTGCGTGCATGCATGTGCGCGTGTGTGTGTGTACATCAAATGTGTATGTATTGAGCTTATTGATTGGTGCATCCATACTGTTTTGAATTTGGGTCACATGGGCCAATATTTTTTCAGACATGTTTATGTTCTTTGGGTTTAGAGGTGACATTTTTTAAATTTGAGTCAGAATTTGAACATTTGGATACAGTGCAAAAATGTCAGAAGTTGGAGGGCATTTATTTCCTATACTGCCGTAAGTTCATTTATGAAAAGAGTAATTGTCAAATCAATACTCTTTGCTAGTCTTCTGAGTCCTAATAGCATATAGAAATGAACTCTCCTCTGAAGAAGGGATTTTATATTGAGATATGAAGCGCATGTATCTCTTTTTCCCTTTCACTGTGTGTATCTGCACACATTTTGTTTTCTTTCAGGGTGAGTAGGGAGCAGGAACATGACTGTCAGAAACGTAATAACTGTACAAAAATTTCTCCTCCTGTCACAATGCACCATGATGAACTTCAAAAGGGGGAAACACCGGAGAAACATTACCCTTAGTACTTTGTTCTGCTAACTAGAAAATTTTGATGCTAATTGTGAAACTGTATGGGAATTAAAGGTTGTTGCATTTCACAGGCTTGTGACTTATATGGCATGCATGTCCAAATCATGTCAACTACACATCATATATGGTGCTGTATCTGTAATTGTTTGGCTCGGAAAGTCCAAGCAAAGCTGGGGGGGTTACAGGAGCAAACTGAAAGTCAAAACATAAATAAGACAGAATTTATTATTATTATTATTTTATTTTTTACCCAATTTTAAAAACATTGCAGATGTCTCAGTTTTATTTTTGTTTGTTCTTTTGGTTTCAGTATAAAGTAATATTGCATTTGTGCGAGGTACCTTCATTGAGGGATGCACATTTTGTCAGTCAGGATTTCAGACATAATGAGAAGGAGCACACTCAAGGACTGCAGCAGCAATGCCACTGAAAATAAGATAATGAGAAAGAAGAGCACAATGAAGCAACGGAAGACAGAGAGGGAGAGTGGTAGAAGGTGTGAATCAGTGTTCGGCAGGTAATGGCTAGGAAGGCGTTATATGCTGCCTATTTTGAGCTCATATGCCAGCTTGTTACTCCTGCTTTGCACTCAGGTGTGAAGTGTGCTGTGACATGTGTTTGGGAGGCGGGGTGGTGCGAGAGCCGTGTACATGTGCATGTTTGCGATTTGCCCTCCTGAAATTGTCTTTACTTTCTGTAATTGTATAAGAGCCACCAACTTGCTGTGTCCTTCTGTTTTATTTTTGCCCTGCTAACTTTAAGCAGTTGATTTGTTTTGTGACTCGTTCACTATCATCTTATTCATCAAACTTACTCTTTGAATCAGCAAATACCTTCGTCCGTGTTCTGTATTGACATGACAGCAGAAGATATAGTTATAGGCAGAGACTGCAAAAGGGAAGCGTGATGGAGATCATGGACAGAGATGATACTTTAGGGAAATCAAGGCAATGTGGATGCTGTGAGATAACAGAGCAGGAATGTATGGAAGCGAGACAGGCCAGCACATAGGGAAATGGATTGGTGGCAGGGAGGGATAGTGATGAAGCGATGGAGAGTGGTGAGGATAAGGAGGATGTGTGAGGAGGGTGTCTGAGCAGAGTGCAAAGGGGGATAGAGGGATAAGAAAGGGAGGAGAGGTGGAGGAAATGGATAGAAATAGCTGATGCACTCCGAGGCTTACACAAAATCAATAGCAGTCAAGAGGGGAAGCCACAACCCCCACCCTTCTCTCTCTCTCTCTCTCTCCTCTCTCTCTTGCCCTCTCCAATGTGACTGCCCTTCCAATCCTCTTCCTTATGTTTTTTCCTCACTTTATCTTTTCCTGTCTCCCCTTTCCTCCTCAGCTGATGTCCTCTCCCTCTACACCCCCATTTTGCACTCTTCTTGTCCCAGACAGTTTCCATTCCCTGGTCACCCCCTCATCACTACTCTTTCCCTTTCTTTCCAAAGACATTTTCTTGTATTTACTCTAGGAAATTTCAAAAGAACTGGCTCTTTACATGGACTTAAGTTGTTTTCTCAGACGTTCAGACAGTAGAAGTGTCAAACTCATGATCTGATCTTAAATACATCTTATTTGTTGTTTTTTTTTTTTTTTTTTTCCTTGTTTTACAATTGGAGCCATGGCACCTCTGACAAGTGTCTTAATTTTCTCTCTCCTGTTCAACATTTTCAGTAACCTTGTTGTCTAAATGACTTTCTTCCCGTTGTGTCCTCCGGGTTTTGTGGCATTGGCATCATAGGAGTATCATAAACACACCCACATCCTATTTCCAGACAATGGCCGTTCATGCATGGTGATACAGTTGGAAAGTTGTGAAATTAACCTTTTTGAAATACATGCATTTCTTCATATTGACATCATCGACACCTTTTGCATTTCACCAAGTTAGCGGTGTACAGAGTACTGGGTACGTATTTAACAATTAGCACCTATTTTTCTTCTGGCCTCATCACTGAAGTGCAACTGTAAGATTGCGTGGCTTTTTTTGTTAACATATGATTAAATTGTAACTTTATAATGAGACATTGTTAGGTAAATGCGAAAGGAGTTTCTGTAGTTAATATTGAATGCATGTAAAACACGTCTATATGAGTAAATGTGAGTTTGCGCCTACTCCCTTCTTCCAACAGCAAGCATCTTGAAAGTCTCTGATCCAAACTGTTGCATTGGGCTTACTTAAATGCTTCAGGGTGTCGACTCTGGACTTGTACAGGTTCCTTTGAGCTTTAGGCCCTGCTCATGTGTGGAATTGACATGAGTCCTTAGTATTCCACTCATTATAGACTGTTCAATGTTTGAGTCAATTTTTATGGCAGTTGATTCTGCTCACTTCTCTTAGATGGTTATAAAATTGTAGTAGTATCATGACAGAAATATCAGCAAAACTATGGAAGCTTGGATAAACTGTCAGATTGGATATGACACTTTGAAAGTATCCCGTAAAAATTTACATTATCACATTTTGTTTATGTTATGGTATGTTTCTCAAAATACACTATTTCTTCACAAGTTTGTTTCAACTGAAAGCCACCTCTTACTTGCATGATGCACCTGTGCTTTTTCCATATACTGTATTCCTGAAATTAAAAGAAACCTGAACAGAATAGACTGTCTATTCCATGGTGTGTTCCAGGCAAAGTAAAGTATTTGTAATATACCTTTGATGTTCCCAGTGATATACTGCTGCTGGTGTATGAATGACCACATACTCACATATCAGTTTGTTAGGTGGTATGTGACTTTTATTTCACAATACTGAAAGCTTTTTACTCAAAATAAATACACTGCAGTCCCTGAATGACTACTAAGTGTGTTTTTTTTTTGTATAAGTGAGTAGAAGTCAGATATGTACATTATCCATACACATAGCCATTCATATTGCTCTTGCAGTACTCTATTCTCCTTGAGAACCTTTGCATAAAAAGTGAACTATGTGTATACTCTGCTGTGTTTAGTTCATGTTAGTTCAACATAGTTCAACACCATCCCATTGAAACTTTCAGAAACCAGTTCAGCTTCTGTGATGTCCTGTATAGAGTGACTTGAACTGAATGACATGACTCTGACTCAATTTACCCAACTATGACGCTGTGCAAGTGAGACGACATTCAGAAAGGTAGCTGAATTTTTTTTGCCCATTGTGATCAGTGAATGAGTGTTGTAGAGCGGAGCGCTGTGCAGCTGGGGAGTCCCATGAATACTTCACCAGTATTCATCCTTAAATCATCTTGGTGAAATTGGTCTTTTAGCTGGTTTTCACCACACTAATGTAAGCTTTACTCACCTCAACCCTTTCAATCCATTTATTTTGCCTGCTCTTGGGATTGGAGGATGTGAGAGAAAGCCTTTCTTTAAGGATTTAGGAATGCAGTGGTGAAAACCTCACTCTGTCTGCCTCTTCTTTCCCTTTTTCTCCCCCCTCTCTTCTTTGTTGTCAATCATAGCTTTTCTTCAAAGAAGGTGGCTGTAAGCAGGAAAAATCCTACAAACAAACAGCCATGAGGTGAAAAATGCTCTTTTTGAAAGCCCTTTTTGCATCTTATTTCCTTTTAGTTTAGTTTTCTTAATCTCTGTTGTAAAAGTGGCCTTGTCTGGAGCGCCCTGGGGAGTCCTTACACTCGGAGTGTGGACCACTAACACCATCTGTGATGAGGATGTCCCCGGCTAAAGATGGGCCCACACGGAAAAGGCAAAAACAAAAGGAAGAATAAATGGCAAAGACAATAAAATAGATGAAAGGATTGTGGAAAAAAGTCTTAGCCATGTTGCAAGCAGCGGTATCATCAAAAAGCTTCTTTAATCCTGGATTAATGTTCATCTCGTGTGCGTGCGTGTGTGCGTGCGTGTGTGCGTGCGTGTGTGTGCGCGCGTGTGCGCGTGTGCGCGTGTGCGCGTGTGCGCGTGTGTGCGTGTGTGCGTGTGTGCGTGCGTGTGTGCGTGCGTGTGTGCGTGCGTGTGTGTGTGTGTGTGTGTGTGTGTGTGTGTGTGTGTGTGTGTGTGTGTGTGTGTGCATCCACATGTATTGCCTTGGATCTGAGACCATAGCATACCATATGTGTTTAAGTCACTTCTGTGCTGGATGTGGTCAGAGCCCCTTCTCACAAACATGTTTATTTTTCCTTGCTATTGTGTATTGAACTCCACTTGCATTAGAACAATGACAACAAAAGGATTAAATGTATTACTACAGAGATAAACAAGATACTTCCTGCTGTGACCGGGTATGGTGCTGCTATCGTTTTCAAGAGGTTATATTATCACCATGTTTAAACATTATGATGAGTTACATAAAATACTTTGAACCATAAAATGTCTGAACCGATGACCATGTTCAACAGAGCAGCATGTGTTTAACACTCATACAGACCTGGACAAGACTTGTTGAATGTAAGAACACAAACGAGTTTCATCAGTATTTTAATGTATATGGAACACATAAAAAAATGACAAATTCACATCACAGTACACATTATTTAGATCCTCCACAAAACTGTCTTTTTCCCATCGGATAAAGGATCTTAGAAATGATGTGACAGTATTTCCATATCAGAGGTCCTTTATTGAGTGCCATGGTAGTGACATTTTTGTCTCACTTGTTGACACTGTTATAATCTTCTCTACGCTTCTCTTTGCAGGGGCCTCAGGTGGGTCCTACCACTGTCAGCCGGAACATACATATGGAGAGGAGAGCGATAAGGTGAGTCAGTGTGTTGAACACCACAAAATATAGGTATACCCTTTATATCTTGCATGATGATTTACAGGTAATGGATTATACAAGGGCACTTTAGAAATTGTCTCTAGGGGTGGTCTGTGATAAAACCACGGAGATCAAGCACAAAAATGCGCAGAAGGAGAAGAAGGTAAGGAGGAGGGTGAGGAAGGTGTTGCCGAGAGGTTGGAGGGAGATATGGAAGGGAGGGAGGGAGACGAGGCCAAAAACAGGGAGGGGGTATTGCTAATGATTTCACCTCCAGCTGTGGGACTTGGTTGGAGTGAGAGAAGGGAAGGGAGGGGAAGGAAGGGAAGGAAGTAGAGAACAGTGGCAGAGGAAACAAAATGAGCTTTGAAATCTTGTTGATGGAAAGAAAATTAATGGGGGAGGGAGACGTGTTGGTGGAAGCATGTCAGCAATATTAATGAATTTGTTAAACCAAATGACCATATTTGCGCAGTGTGCAGCCTGCACAATCATGTCACATCTTGGAGAAACCTGGGCTGAGCTCTATTTCTTAGGTGTGTGTTAACATGTACCCTGTGGGCTTGGACCTCTCTTTATTTAGGTTCTCTGCAATAACAGGGAGGACACAACAGCTGCTACTCACAGTTACTCTGTGTATGCAACTTGGTGCATGCAGATCCTGTGTGTGGACACAATGAAATAGAACATGTTAGGGTGTGCCTGTTCTTTTGCTTCAGGATCTCTGTCCTGGCTGTCTTATTTGCTCTGTCCGGATGTAGACAGAGTGAAAAGTTGAGTGTGTGTTCCCTTCTCCGCAAGTATTGCAGAATGTGCTGTAATATCGGTCGTAGTGTGGTTAACAATGTTTCTGGGCCTTGCTGGAAGTCATTGTGTGCTTTGGGCTTCTGTCAGCAGCAGTGAGCAGCATTTTTTTTTCTGTGTACATCCTGGCTTTCTGGCTTTAGTGGAAACATGTTTGAACCAGACGAGTGTCTCTATATGTTCACAACAAGCACTCTATTAGAGCATATAAGGCCACATGTTAAGCCATTTTGCTAGAGGACACACACACACACACACACACACACACACACACACACACACACAGTCTGTCTTAACACATGCAGACTATCGCCCATTAGTATGAAAGTTTGATGGGCCTGTCTAACCATGTTAGGGGGAGGGAACTGCTGTCAGACAAAGGAGTGTGTGTGTGTGTGTGTGTGTGTGTGTGTGTGTGTGTGTGTGTGTGTGTGTGTGTGTGTGTGTGTGTGTGTGTGTGTGTGTGTGTGTGTGTGTGTGTGTGTGTGTGTGTGTGTGTGTGTGTGTGTGTGTGTGTGTGTGTGTGTGTGTGTGTGTGTGTGTGTGTGTGTGTGTGTCCTATCTAAGAACCTCATGTCATGTCCCCTCAGATTTTAGGCCAGGGTCTCAGACAGGACGGGCAGGAATTCCACAAAGGGGAGGGAGCAAGGGGTAGCAGGGCCTGTTCAGGGGTTCATCTTATCTGATAGATGGAGCATGTGCTTGTGGGGGTAGGGGGTATTGAGGAGGGTTGGAATATGTCAAGCTTGGGATGGAAGAGGCTGGCTTAGATATGAAAATGGGCACAGTATATGTCCCAAGGGTTTTGTGTTGGGGCTATGTTGGTAGTGGGGTGTTGGGTAGAATAGGCGGTTTTGTTGCTCAGAGGGGTTTCAGAGTGGGGGTGGATTACTGGTGCCCTCCATCATCAGAAGGGCATAAATTGCTTGTGCACTCCACATCATATTTAAAAATAAGATTCCCAAGAAAGTTTCTGTAAATGCATGACCTCCACCTGCTTGCTGTAAATGCTTTGTATTTGATAAACTTACAGTCTAATTTTTATTGACCCAAAGTAACTAGTAGAATGATGTGAATGTGTCCTTAACAACATGAAGGCCTCATCAGTGCGTTGGAAAAGCCAAAAAAGAAAAAGCCTTTAAAAGAACATTATATGCATGGAAGGACACCTTGCTGTTCGAGGCTTTTCTTTAAGATAGGGTAAATAAGCTGATGAATTTGTTGTTGAAGTAAAGCTTATTAAAATCATGTATTTCAGGTTTGGTTATTCACATCTCAATTTATATTCTTCACTTGGGTTTTTCAGTATCGCTGTTTGCTAATATGTATCATATTGCCAGTAATAAGGAGAGTGCTTGTTGGAAGAATGGGATTAGTTAGTAGATTTAATTATTCAGGCTGTGAGAAAAGCAGTATGGAAGCACATAATATAGCATGGCTTTTCAGGGGTTCGAGGAGGGTAGCTGATAAACAAAAATTGTTACAGTAATGCAAGCAGACATAAGAACGCATGCACTGCAAACCTGAAATTATTTAGGGTTCTCCCAGGTGGGTGGCATGTGAAACACAGCCACCACTTTCTCCAGGGGTTTCCCAGCAGATCTGATGTGTTGATCAGTTAATCATGCAACTGGAGCGAACTAACAAACACCCGCTGCTGATGGTTAATTCATAGGAGACGTAAAAATGAGGAATGATAAAATTCAGAAACTTCTGGTCCGATTGAAGTCATTACAGCACAGTTTGTTGGCGCTTGAACAGATTGATGTTGTTCAGGTTTGTTAGAACAGTCTGCATCCAGACAGCTACAGTAGGCATTGTTCTTTATAGGCTGTAGAGCACAAAACAGTGGCAGGCTTCCATGTGGACTGTGAACTTGTGCATGTCTGCAGGTATTTCCATATATATGTGTGTGTGTGTGCGTATGTGTGTGTATGTGTTTGTCTGCGTCTACAGTCTGCTTTCCAGCTGTTTCCTGTTAGCTCTCACACAGCTTTCAAGGTTGCTGAGCCGTTGTGTGTGTGTGTATGTGTTAAAAGTCACAGCCGCTGAGTCATTTTTATCACACTTGAGCAATGTGTCTCTCCCACGATGAGGGTAGATGGAGGCATGGATCAAAAAAAGGGGAAAAGTGTTAGGATAGTAATTAAGAGGAAGTATGAAGGCATTTATGTTGTCTCTTGAGTACCCAGATGTGTTCTCCAGAACAAAACTATGGTCTGTAGAGCTACTGCACTTCCGATATAAACCTTGTCATAGAGTTTATTTCAAGAGTAAAGCTCTCTTCTCTGAATATATTCAAGGCAGTCATAAATGGAATTCATTACAAATGTAAAAGTAAGGGGTTCAATTACAAGCATCAATTATTTGTAACTGGGCATAGTCATTGCAGTGCCCATCTCCCCCACCCATTTAAAAATAACATTCATTTGTGAGGGGAACAGTCAGACTTTCAGCCATTTGGTAGGGAGACAGTACTGAACTGCAATAAGACTTAGTGACTACCGTGGCCTTCTGATAATTGATAGGCACTACTGGATCGAAAGACGCCCCCGGATCCAAGTACCCCATGATCATGAGCCCATAATTGCTCCCGATGAGCAGACTGGTGCCTTTTGTGTCGCCCTCTGACACCAGCGAACCCCTAAATATGTGAATGAGGCAATATTGTACAGCACTAGGATTGCCACCAAGGAAGAACAGTGCAAGATAAATAAAGGCAATTTACCATTCTACCAAATTTTACTGGAGCATTAAGCAGGCATAAGGTGAGCCCGTAAACAGTCAAGGTTAGGGGTTTCTCAGAGGTGCTGAATGTTAGAGAGAGTACTGTTCTTTTTCTCTCCCTGTACACAGTCAGAATTATAAGTAAACTGATCATGAACAAATGTACTTTGGTGAAAGCCTTACTTCATTAACAATCATAAAGAGTTGGTGTCAATAGGCTCTCACATTTGCAATTTTATAATTTATCTCAAACTTAAAGATGGATAGTATCTGCTTAAGATCCATTTGGATCTGGTATGACACCATCTAGCCACCACTAGCAAGTGACGGGAAGGTACTGATACTGTAAGTAATCTTAATCATTGAAAAACAAACTGTCTCTATTACCAACACTGCATACTATGGGGCGATGACTAAGAAGTGACACGAGTGTTAGGATGCGTTCATGCGTGCTCTTGCCTCACATAGTGCCAAATTTGCGAGTCACTGCTTGACAGTAAGTTAAATGACTCAGATATGAGATATGAGATAGAACTAAAACAGAGTATAGGATAAAACTTTAGTCAGTCCAAAGCTGGGTGACTAAATGTCATGTGGGTGTACCACTGGCATGTTTTTTTTCCCTTGGCTGTGTAAGAAAGCATTTGTCAAGCCATCCATTTGTGGGTGTGTTCGCATGACTCTCATACGGGCCTGTGAGTGCTTGTTGTGCTTTGCATTTCCCCTCTCCAAGAGGAAGTGACTTTGAACCCAGAGGGCCTCAAAACACTGATGGTGTAATAAGCTCTTTCACACACATACAATTCATACAAGTCATGTAAGCACCCACATACAGGAAATGCCACGAGTCACAAAGGAAGGAGTGTCTGTCCAGTTGTATGGATTAAGAGCCAGAGGGACTGTGAATCACAGGGAAATGGATTTATTTGATATGAGTGCCTTGGGTCACTAACCACAATACCATCCCCTCTCTTACCCTCCTTTTCCCCTCTTTCTCCCCCACTTTTCCACCCCTCCCCATTCAGAGTGAGGAAAGCCCCAGTCCAAAACGCCAAAGGCTGTCCAGTCAGTCTGTCTTGGAACAGCTAACCTCATCCGCTCCCCCACCATCCACCCCCTCTCCCCCCATCCGCCCCTGGGAGTCAGGACCCCCAACTCGTCGACAGCCTCACGCTCACACACACTACCACCAGGAGAGATGCCTCACCCCTGCGCGCCACCGACGCAGGTGTGTCCCCCCACCTCACCTTAATCTCATGTACTTGTTTCTACATTTTTAGCTGTTGCCATTTGGTCTCAAATATTACATTTTACGCCCTTAAGCCCCCCAGCAAGGCGTCAGCGTGGCCGTCTCTCCAGACCCACTCGTCACTTGCCCGCCCACCATCAGCCCTCCACCCAAGGACCTGCGCCACGTCTCTCACCATCAGAGCTCCAGGATGAAAACTACCACCACAACCCCCATCCCTCAACACACCAGACTTACCCAACACATACGTCACACAATGCCTACGGACAGGGCCCCACACACGGGAGTGGTGGAGCAGGTTCGGAGGAGCCCAGAGCGTTCCACCCTCCCAACCTGTCGCCACGGCTACTGCACCCGGCTGCACACCACCACCATCACCATCAGCAACAACATCATGCAACACAGCAACAACAAGGACCCATGGTCATGGACTTGCATGAACAGGTATGTTCTTTAAATTCTTTATGGAGTGTGCATGTGTTGAACTGTGTTGCAAATGTCGTGCTTTTTCTCTTCAGCTCCAGCAGGGCAGTGTACCAGTCTCCTACACTATGACCCCAGTAGCTCCTCATGGCCTCGCAGCACCTTTGTGTAGCAGTCAGCACCTTCCGCCGGCCTGTTCCTCGCAACAACAGGTTCCCCCCTGTAGTGTGGTCTTCAGCACTGGGCAACATTACCACCCGGTGAGAACTACACAGTGTGCTATCTGAGGGACTGTGTGGGAGGGTTTGTTAATAAAAAGTACTCTTAGTCCTGTACTTTTTTTTTTCTTTTTTATGGCTCTTCAAGATGAGGAATGTGCTCTCACAGAAAGTGGATGAAAGTAAAAAAACCTGCAGAACATTTCTGTTTGAAGGGCCCATATAGGCGTCAGTCTTGGCTGCCACCTTGTGGCAAGATTTAAAAAGTAATCGCAATCTCGACATTTGGGGCTGTCAGATATTTTGTCTTATGTTTCCAATCCTCTCTCTTTCCAGATGCTGCAGGCATGCTCAATGCAACATTTACCAGTGCCCTACGCCTTCCCTTCACTACTGTCAAGTGACCCTCAGTTCCTGCTTCCACCGCCACCCCACCTCTCTCATCACCCTCCCCACCTCCATGCACATGGACAGTTCTTGCCTTTCCAGACGCAGCAGCCACGATCGGTATGGTTCTGCTTTGCCTTCCCTAAATATCATTCTGTGAAAAAATGTGCCACAGATTTTCATTCAAATGTCAACAACAGTAATGCCTTTATCATGATTTGTAACGTTCTGTGTTTCTTTCAAGCCTTTACAGAGGATTGAAAATGAGGTTGAACTTCTCGGAGAGCAACTTTCAGTAGGCGGAGGTTTTAACTACGCCCACCATCACCATCATCACCACCATCACCACCATCACCACCAGCCTCCCTCCACACTGCCGCCCTCTACACCACTCCAGTTCCTCTCGCATCATGACCCCCTGTCACAGGAGCTCTTTACAGTGGTGAATATGTTCATTTGATTATATAGCATTTAGTGACTATATAGCGTGTATGTAGAGTATAGACTGCTGTTTATTTGTGGAATAACTCCGGCTTTCTCTATTCTTTTGAAACAGCCCTATCCCCACTTTATGCCTCGCCGATTCACGGGGCGGCGTTACCGCTCCCAGCAGGCTGTGCCCCCCTCTCCTTACCACCCCAGCTTCCTGCCTTACTTCTTGTAAGTACTTTCAACCCTGGGTTTTCCCTGGAGTTCCATAGATGAAGAACATATGCCACTGTAACATGACAAGTTCAGTTCTCATGACGTGTTCGCATTCTTCAAACAGGTCCATGCTTCCTGTTCCTTCAAATGTAGCCCCCACTATCAGTTTAGAGCTGGATGTGGATGATGGAGAGGTGGAGAATTATGAGGTAACTGCATCTACTGCAACAACGCTCTACCAAAATAAATAACTCAAGGTTTTATTATTATATCCTTTCTGAAAGAAGGCCATCGGATTTCTGTACTAGCAGATAGCGAGTAAGCTCAACAAGTCTTGATGGTTTCCACTGGATGGGGAATTCTCCCCAACACTTTTTCAAAAGACACTTGCAGTTTTAAACATGTTCTCACTTAAACTTACTTCTCTCCGTTACACCTTCAGGCCCTGTTGAACCTGGCAGAGCGTCTCGGGGAGGCCAAGCCCCGTGGTTTAACTAAAGCAGACATAGAGCAACTTCCCTCCTACCGTTTCAACCCCAACAACCATCAGTCTGAGCAAACACTGTGAGTATCAAACTGCCCTGAATAATGTGTAGGTTATTTTTTTGCAGCATTTCAAATTTGCTGTGGTCTGTCTCTGTCTAAAAATGGGACCATCATCACTTTGTCTCACAGGTGCGTGGTGTGTATGTGTGACTTTGAGACTCGCCAACTCTTAAGGGTTCTTCCCTGCAATCATGAATTCCACGCCAAGTGTGTTGATAAGTGGCTTAAGGTGAGTGAAGATTCTCAGGCGATGGGACTACAGGACGTGACTAATCCAGAGACACTGGGGAAAAAAAAAACACATTGTTAAAATATGCCATTTTGGAAATGTGTTTTTCTAGTATCTGCTTCAAATGTTATTCAGTGCTAACTGAACAATGCTAGTTCAGTTCCTATAATAATATACTATATTATAATATACATAATATAGGTTCAGTGTTGGTTTAAGCCGACTCCTTAGACCTGCCTTATTTTCCTCTGATAAGCCTGCAGTTTAATAAGAGGGTTTAAAGCCCTGAAAAATCTAAAATCAGTGCTCATGTTAGCATTGCTGGCTGAGCTGCTGCACCACTGACTTTCATTGCAGACTTAGACCAAGACACATCTTTATGCACAAACTAACAGCCATGCTTCTTAATGCAGGGCTTTAATTGCAGTATTATATTTTTGTATGTCTTTTCTAGAAACTCTGATGTTTATAATTTTTTTGTCAATATACCACTTTTCAATAGATTGAATACCTTCTTCAATCGAAGAATGTTTTTTTCTAAATTCTAAAATTTGAATGTTGAAACCTTGAGGTCAAATCAATAAGGCTGGAGCAGCGTAAGTCTAAGGTTGGCTGCCCCTCATGGATTTTATGACTGGATTTCCATTTTTGTCCTTTTAGCGGCATGCTTCTTACAAATGATAAAATCAAGTGAGAAAGTATTTAGATCTATAGATTACTTTAATGCTATCAGCTAAGATGCATAAAAGTCTCACAAATGATTGGAACCGTTGTTTGTAGTGCGAGCAGTCTTTTTAAACTAGCATGTTTTTGAAAAGCTTAGGATAACACTAATAGGTTTGGTATAAAATAATGAATCCTTTCCTTTCCTCCAATTGTGGTCCCAGGCTAACCGTACTTGTCCCATCTGCCGAGCCGATGCCTCCGAGGTCCAGCGGGATTCTGAGTGACCTCCAGAGTCATACCCCACAACACCACAACCCCTGTCTCCCTATTGGGTGTACCAACCATACTGTGTACTTCTCTCCTTATATCACTCACTTCCACTCACTCGGGAATGGGACCAGTGCTCCTAAATCATTAAATTGTTAATTGACAAGTGTGATCAGCATTTAGGGCTGTGGAATCTTTCTACTGATTGTGCTAACTCGGGCAATCACACCCCATGCTACTCTGCCTTCTGCTCACCTTTACTCCTTTCTATGAATGGCCTTTGAACCGCACACGCTGAAACTGGACATGTGTACATGCATTTATTTATTGCTTTTTTTGAGCCTCACTCGCAGCCATTTCAAACCGACATGTTCCTTTCAGTCTTCCACTCGACGGACAGAAAAGGTTTCCGCGTGGTTGTACTTAACAGACCTTGGTGGAGAATTGGTAGCCGAATAGTCCGATCCTGTCACTGGTGTAATTCTGGATAGATTTATAAGGTAATCCTGTTTTCTCTCACAGAGACTGTCCTCTACTCTAGAAAAGCATTTTGAATTGGCAGAATTGTTTTTTTGTCCTTGTGTTCCTCGAGCATTCCTCATATATGTGGTGTGTACGATTCAAGACAAAGATTGTGTTTACTGAGAGTCAGGGTGCGAGTGAAAAATACACTTTATTTTCTTTATGTTTGTGTTTGAGTATATGTCTGTGTGTGGGTGGATGGGTTTTGCATGTTTAACTCCTCCTGCGTTATTTTTACAATGCTTGTCGTTCAGTTCACCGTGTTAATTGTGTGTTAAACAACACCTCAGATTGGTTTGGGCTCAGCAGAGGTAGAGACTGACTGCAGACCAGACCATATTAATCTTACGCTTTATCAAACATCAGAAGGATGAAAAATCTCCATTTTGGACCAGAGGCGCTTCAAGAATATTTTGTGTCAATACCGTGCTCTAGGATAAGCCCTACAGAGACTGCATAAACAAAACTGTGTTGTTGAAAAGGTCAGCCAGGCACCTGCAATGTATTACAAAGATGCCTTTTATAATCCCCCAACCCCTCCCTCGCCCTCCCCTCCTCCCCAGTTCCAACTTACCTGAGTTGTCTTTATTTTTATTTTTTTTTTGGAGTCTGTTCCCCGTCCCCCAAATACATTTAAACGAACAGTGATTCGGTGTCCAGGTCGACCGTCACTACTGAGACTGGTCTTCTGTGTCGTATGTGTGTTACATTGTGTCATGGAGGGAAATTTTATTTTCTGTCATTTTGGGTTTAAAGGTCATAATTGTGACTATGCATCCATTGTATCTTAGTATTGTTTTATATTGGACAGTTTTCTGTTGCTTGGTACACTAGCAATTACCTCAGTCCCACTATTTATGTCTTTTTCAGAAAATGGTGCAACCAGTATGATTAGTGCTTATGTTATTTTTGCTCAACGTTTTCCATGCAATTTTGTTGGGTTGTTTCACTATTTTACTCTATGAAACTATCATTAAAATGGTGTTATAGTAGTTTCATTATGTATTATATCTGTAACCAAAATCATTTGAAGGCCTGTTATGATAATGAAATTTTTAACAAACATTTGTACATTTTGTATGAGAGTTATTACTAGTTATACTTTATTAAGTAGTGCAATGATTTTTTTTTAATCCCTTACCTCGTCTTTTGGATTTCAAAAGCTGGTTCAATAATAAATGTATAACATCCTCTTCTAAACTGTTGCACATTGAACTTCTTCCCTCATTTTCTTTTTCTTTTAATTCAAATATTAGGTCTGGTAATTTGAATTCCTATATTTTTCCTTGATAAGACGGTTAATGGATGGATGTGTTAGGGTTTTAGATTTTATTATACTTGCATATACATGCAGAGGTGAAATTTGGGCTTGCTATTAACATTTCATGAACAATTAAGATAGCAGTATGGTAAAAATAGACCGGGCTTCACAGCAAGAAGATCCCGGGCTCTACCCGACAGGGGGCCCTTCGATGTCTGTGTGGGCTTTCTCTGATTTCCTCCCACAGTCTAAAAGCATGCAATTGGTTAATTGACAACTCTCTCAACGCTCAATGACCACTGGTATGAAAGCCCATCCCCGTCCCCAACCATGACTCGGGGTGCAGCACAAATGGTCAAGTTATTGAATTAATTTTTTTTTTTTTTTTTAAATCTTATAAAAGCAGTGAAAAGCGCCAAAGGAAGATTATTCTAAAGTTCATTCAAAATTATTATTTTGGTATTTTTATTGTCACACCCTGTGCATACAATGCTTTGCTATCTTCACCAGAACTTTGAAGTGGAATTCCGCTCTGTTGATAAGCAAGAATTGGGCTCCACTCACACTCATCTGGTCTCCGTCGCCCCCTAGCGCTTTATTCAACACACTACATAAGGTGAGGTCAGGACTACCGTCTCCTCAATGGTATTTCGAGAATTCTACTGGAATGGGTGATTGATAATACTGTAATGTACAGGTAAATTGACAATTTAAGAGTCTCTGTAGCAGCAGAATCGTGTGCAGGTTTAAAACGCAAAAGTCTGTGGGTCTCAAAAAATAACTGATTTTTCAGCGATAAACTAAAGTATTTATCTTTGAAACAGATCCGGTCCTCCAAGAAGAGTCATGATGGTTGTCTGTGTTATCTATAATTTACCCAGATTTAACAGATGCTTCCAGAACAATTAGGGAATGCCACCAGCCACACCAACTTAAACATTCTATTCACAAAGAAAGGGGGGGAAAAACATACTTTGAATTTAATGGGGTTTATAATTGTTGCGGAAAATAAATTAGACATTACTATTTATAGATCATTATTATCACAAAAAACATTTTCAATATTACCAGTAATTTTGTTCCCACTTGAGGGATGATGAAAACAGCTTTTAAGTCTTTAACAGTATTTTTTAATGGTTCACCTCTAACAACAGCAGACTGACTTGCAGCCTTTAAGACATTTGTGGTTACAAGCTGTGGCCCAAAACAAACTCTGACGTAAGCGCACAGCCCAGGTGTTTTTTTTCTGAAAAAAAAAAAAAAAAAACCTCACTTGCTGTGACTGTCTTACACTTGTCTGTTCAAGTGCACAGCCAATGCCTGTTTTTTTCCTTATTTTCTTCTGAAGGAGACATGATTTGCTAGATTTTCTTCATAGGTCAGGTGCAGATTCTAGTTTTATAAGTGGAGGTCTCGTCCCCACATAACACCACCCACATTTGGTATTTTAATAATGATGATGGGAATGCTGTGGCTCAGTTGGTAGAGTGGTCGTCTCTCCAAAGGAAAGGTTGGCGGCTTGATTCCTCAAGCTCTGTCTGACTGCCAAAGGGCAAGAAACTGGACCCCGAATTTCCCCCGATTGCCTGTTTAGTGCCTTGCATGGCAGCTCTGCACGGTGAATGCAATATTGTGTATCTTTGAAAACGCAAGGTGCTGAACGCGCCATATAAGTTGAGACCATTTACCATACTTCAGACTCTGCTGCTGTTCTAACATTTGGGCAACCAGATCATATGGCTAATCAAAGTTTAAGCTGGAATGTTCAAGAAAGCTGCGGTCAAAAATGGTGAGGAGTGAGTTTGAAAAACGTGAGAAGTTGCCTTTTAAGGGGCTTTTTCCTCAGAAACTGTGGGGAGATGCAGGATCCAAGGCTTTGTGTTTCAAGAATCCCCGCCCCCTGGCAACCTAATGATAGTGAAATGCCAAAAATCTCTCTGGTGACTTTTCCAGAGACAGAATGGATCTCTGTTCAATGGGTTGACTTCTCCCTGGAGTTCAAGCGCATTCACCAGTTAAGTAGGATCATGCCCTGGAGCACACTGGCAGAAAGACAAAAAAAAAAGAATTCTGACTTTGTTGAGGATGAAAAGTTTCTCTTACCCCATGTTGTTCATGGAAAGTTTTGTTGTTGTATTTGTCATAATTTGATCTCTTTTAAAAAAGAAAAACAAGGAAATGTGGTGAGAAATATGCCACTGTGCAAAAAAGAAAAAAAAAAAGACTTCTGTCAGAGCCTTGCGTCTCTAAATCCCCAGAACACACATTTTTAAGACTTAAAATGTAATTCTGTTTTTGTTTAATTTATGAGATTACCTTTTTTTCCCCCCCTCTCTCGGCTTGGGTATGTTAGACTGCCAGTGATATTTTTACTTTAGCACCACCGTCATGTCAAGTTAATGTATTAAGTTTTTCAGTGTATTATTTAGATATGAATTGGCAAAAAAATAAATTCCTAGCTCCCAGGTGGTACACACCAGTAGCTGTGCTTCCTCTAGGTTTTATCCAGCTGTGTTCAAAACCTCAAAATCTTCCATGTGACGATTTTATCGACCCTACCCTACTTCACAAGCTGCAGGAAACCATATATATGTGGTTATGAAATATGAAACAAAATGTATAATAATGCTCATTCACTTAAAATAAGTTTGCGGTCAATACCGAAAGCAAAGAATGCGCAGCACAGACACCTCCTGCTTGAATCCAGTGGCCAAATGGATTCTTTCAGGGTAGAGTTTGCATGTTTTGCCCATTCCGGCATTCCTGGTTTTCAGATTCCTCCCAAAGTCCAAAACCTTGCAGTAGGTTAAGTGAACTGCAAGTGCAGGTGTGAATGTCAAATTGGTGGTATGTTTCTGTGCCCTGCGACTGACAGGTGACTGGCCGAGGTTAAATCCTGCCTCGAGTCCAATACCATCACAGGTTGTCCCTCTGTTGCTGCAGATTAAGCTCTCCATGAGACAGTGACAGGGGGTTGATGTAAGGAGTGCTTGAGATGTTTAATATTACCTTTTAAATGAAAAACAAGGGGAATTATTAATGTATTTTTTTGTCTGTTTCCTTTTGTTTTCTGCATTGAGTTCTTTTTTTGAAGTAGATATATTTGTTGGTGTTTCACCCCCCACCTCTAAAGGGGAAAAAAAGCAAAAAATGAATACAAACATACTCCATCCACCGTCTATGGTCGTAAGAAAGCCTCTCTTACTACTGAGATTGTGTTGGATTATTCATGAACAACGAGCAGAAGTGTCTGAAAGGGTGGTGGATGTTCATGTATTTTCCTTTTTTCTTTCTTTTTTTTTTAATGTCTTTCCAGAGGTTTTCAGCCAATTCTCTGTGGCTGCCACGGTGGAGTGGCCTGTGACATGAATCTCCTCTTACACTGATGGCAAATCTTAGTCGTCTGCAGCCAAAGTGTGAGGAGTACTATGCTGGGATGACACTCACATGAGAATACACACACACACACACACAGTCAACAGAGCGTCGTCGGATCGTGAGGAAAGAGGAAGGTATCAGATCACGTGTTTGTCACAGATATAGCCTCAACAGCTTCAAGTCAGAAATGACAATATTTGTGATTTTGGGGGGAATTTTTCCGCACTAGCTTTTATCATCTAAGTGATATTTGTTGACAGCAAATCTCTCAGCATCTGCTATGACTAGATACCTTTTCTTTGTTGCATATATCTTGCCCAGGTAAGATGCTTGGGAGGAAGGGGGGAATTATCCACTCATCCTGACCGTCCAGTAAGTGTGGCTTAACATTATATTGAGACAAATCTACTTATATTATAACCCAAAGTGAATTTAAGTCATAAAACTATGAAGCAATCGCAAGATGATATGAGAAATGATGGCAAAGAAGAAAATGAGCAGAAAATGAGTCATGGAGGTTGATAGTTCAAGATCCTCACTGAGCCTCCTAGTGGACGAAATAAGACAAATTATATGGATGTATTGGATATTTTTTGGATCTTTTATTTTACCCGCTCCCTGAACAAACACTAGTTTACTCCCCGAAATTTGATAGTTCAAATAATTAAACTAACAAAGACGACTCTTAAGGTTTGGTGGAAAAACAGAAGATATTATACTTCGGATCATTGCAGAGTTTTTGGGGTTGCTGTGGGGAATGGGGGGTGCAAGCATGTATAGGAGAAAATTAAAAAAATCTCAGAAAATTTGAATATTGTGATAAAGTTCTTTATCTTTTGTAATGAAATTACAAAAACAAAAAAATATCATACATTCTGTATTCATTACAAATCAACTGAAATATTATAATCCTTTTATTATCTTAATATTACTCAATCTGGCTTACATCTTAAGAAAGCTAAAAAATCCTATCTCAAAATGTTCGAACATCATGAAAAAGTAATTTTTGTTTTTTTTAATTGCATTACAGAAGATAAAGAACTTTAACACAATATTCAAATTTTCTGAGACAGTCCCGTATGCACACGCACACACGCACCCCAACCTCCACCCCCATCGCTGCTTTCGCTCTTCATCACAGACACGAACACTCCCACGGCAAATCCTTCCCGAGTTTCTTTTATTTGGTTTTGTAGTGTTAAGTGGAACCGGCCCCCACTTCCCCACCTGGAACTCCTAGAACCTGAACACTCTTAAGTTGCGCGCTTCTCTCGGCTGGGAAGGAGGAGGAGGATGAGGAGGAGGAGGGGGGACCTGGGAGCATCCGCTGAAGTGGAAAAATAAAAAAAGAAATTGAAAAGGAAGAGCAGCAGAAGGACTTTAAACATTTTGGAGCGAAGGCTGACAATGGGGTCTGGCACTTTTTTAGGAGCCGCAAAATAGAGGACCAGCATTTCTCGCCCTCGCCGGTGAACTCTTAATAAGCAAAATCCGAAGCCAAAAAAACATAACTTTACAAGTTCATCCGTATGTTTTGCGCTCCGCCTTTTTTTTTAGCAGCCAGAGAAGGAGAACCGCCGGATCCGGACAGACCACCGCTCTTCGAGCTCCGCGGCACCGGAGGACTTTTTGTCCGGGGAGGGAGGATGACCACCGGGGGTGCCTGCATGCTTTTCCTGCTCTATTTGGCCGGTGAGATTATTATTATGAAATCTTTTTTTTTTTTTTTTTTTTTTTTATGTATGTGTGTGTGTGTGTGTGTGTGTGTGTGTGTGTGTGTGTGTGTGTGTGTGTGTGTGTGTGTGTGTGTGTCCATCCGGAAGTTCTGCTGGACATGTGATTCTGAAGAGGAGTTTATTTGAGGATGAAGAGTTTGACGTTTAAAATGAAGTCGCTGTCCGTGGTGCTGAAAAGCGTCCGTGTGAAAATCAATTCAAAACACGGATGGGAAAAAAAAATCACTCACTCTCAGAAAATGATAGAATTCCACGACAGGGGTTGGGACACGTGACCTCCAGGCCTTGTTGGAGTTCAAATGAGATTTGTAATCATTTTTTAACATTTTGTGTTTTCAAAATGAACAGTGTGTGTTTATTTCTAATTGATTCTAATTAATTGGCCTTTATTTTAATTTAAAATTTGAGTTCAATATCAAAGATAAAAGCAGCATCATACTTTAAGTTGTTTGCAAATTTTATTTCCAGCGACAGTAGCAATGCAATCTTTGAAGAGATGTTTTAAAATGGAGCATGATGTTTTTCACCGTCTCAAAATACTCCTGTCTAAAATAATGTGAACTTTTAATAATTTATCAATGGCTATTTTATATCTGGTGTCTAGCAAACATTGGGGGAGAACAGTCCAATAAGACATTCTAACTTTTATTCGAGAGCCTCGGTGTCACTTTGTCTGAGTTTTTATTCCTCTGCACCACAAGGCTGGTTAGATAAATTCAAATAAAAAAAATAAAAAAAAAGGCCGGACAAGCTGTTTTGACATTCAGAACGCCGATCTGTGCCATCGGATCCCGGCTGACAGAGAGCACTATTTGTTGGGCTTCCATCAAGACGCGGATATCTGGAATTCTCGCTTTTGCATTATTTAAAACAAAGCAATCCACCGTGAAGGCACGGGGGCGCGCGCCTCTCCAGCATCTCTCACACGTTCTCGGTGAGCGTCCGCGCGTGCACGTTCCCCAGCCCGCAGAAGGAGATGAATATTAATGCCCACCCACGTTTCGACAGAGACAATGTTAGTTTTGCAAGCAAACCTCAGATAGAAACACAACAAGGGAATTTCCCAACCACGAGTTTCGGACTTTTATTTTGAAGGCTGTGCCTGTCAATCAATAGTCGTGGTTGTTGTTCCCCCAGGACTTAAACTTAAGTGATCACAGATCCTATTTGGTAAAATTAGAGGGGGGGTGTCAGGCAAAGGTTGGAAGGAAGTACCTAAGACCCTCTGTGGGATCCTCCGGTGTAATGAGTATGCAATGCAGTGCGGTCAGGGGACTGGAAGGAAGTCAGCAGCATAGCACAAGGAGTCATGATCTTCCGGGATCCTCCAGGATCTTGTGTAAACTAGGTCAAGCGTTAAGGGCGTAGCAGAGGCAGTCTAGATCTTCCGGGGTGGTGACTTAGTGACCCAGAAGACAACCATGGGGTACATTTTGACCACGATCTGGCTGCCATGCAGCAGCACAACTGCTTAAAACCAACAGGAGGGGCACAAGGCCAGGAACACAGCAGCTCTGACAAAACTGGCCTTCAGCCATGTTTCTCTCTCGGGGCCTTAAAATGTACACGAGTCCCAATTGTATTGATGATGGTTCATGGAGTCTTTTCTATATTTACATCCTTGCATTTAAAATCTCACAGAGCAATTATGCGAGCCTTTTTCCATGTGTTTTTCCCCAAAGTAAAATGCATTAAATCTTTGCACACATTTTTCATATTCTTTTTCTTTTTACAGACAAATGAGTTTTAGTTCAGTTACACACAAGATGTGATTGTTATAGACACTCTATACTTTGACCACACCAAATACTAAACGCACTACTTTACCAGGTCCAACACATAACAATACAGCTTTCTGACTTGGTAGTGTGTTTCAAAACTTTAAAAATTTTCCTTATTAAATACAAAAAGTGAAAAGAGTCAAGATTTTTTTCTTTTTGAGTTGTTTTTCTTGGAAGTATCTTTCAAAGACAGAACATCCCATCAAAAACAGGTGATCCAATTGGTACCAGGGACCCCATAGTCCCTGCTTCGTTATGCATTTGCTTAACAATGCTGCAGAGGGAGATGAGCGAGTCGCACAATGGCGTTTCACTTCTGACTTATTCATTAAACTGCTTTTACGTAATGCAAAACAGGAAGCTTCAAGGGTGTGCTCATGGGCGAGGATGCATGACTGGATTTTTGTTTATTTTGTTACTCTAAAAACCCTGCAGTAAAGACAAAGCAGTGGAAGACACGCAGCCATATACACACATGGGCGGTTAAAAAAAGGATGCCTGAGTCCACTTAAATGCTCTTTGTAAAATTTACTTTATTACAGCCAACTTGGTAATTGTTCATTGTTCACGTTGACTCTGGACTGGAAACAACTGGAGGTGAGGGGTCACAATTCCAACTGCAATGCAGAGGTAGAATGTTGAGTTGTGGAATGGTTAAAGATGGCTTGGAAACAAATGACATTTTGCTTTTTACTGCAAGTTACATTTGGCTGACTGCACATGCTCTTTTCAAAAAACAGCAGCGATTGTTTGACTTCAATCCCGATTGCAAACATTTCAAACTAGGACACATTTTTATGGTTTTTAACAGATCTGAATTACATTTCTGTTTGTCTGTGTTGTTGTTTATTTAGGCTGCAGAGCAGAGAATGCAGAGGAGCGGCTGGTCAACTACCTGTTGGGCCCGGAGCGCTATAACAAACTGATCCGGCCAGCAGTCAATAAGAGCCAACAGGTCACCATCTCCATACAAGTGTCTTTGTCTCAGCTCATCAGTGTTGTGAGTAAACACACACACACACGATTGGCCTTACTGTCTTTGACGTAATGTATTTTTGATCCTGAAGTTTATAAGAAGGGAAAAAAACAAACACACCGATTTGCTGTTTCCCCCACAACAACTCAGACCAACATTCAAATGTACAACAAATTAGCTAAATATACTACTGAATGAACACGTAACTACTAGATGTCATTTACCCTGTTCAGTTTAAGCAGAAATACATATTGTGGCTTCTTGGACTTTGGTTTTTAAAAAATGTTTCGCAATTTACATACATTCCACTCATGAAATTGTTATTATGACCTAAAGAAATGTCAGAAGAACTTTAGACGCCAATAACTTGAATCATGGGTGTCGTTTGAAGCAGCTCAGCCATCGACAGGGCTCTTCACCATCATTTTGATTGGGCGATAGAACTACACACTGTGAGATTTTAAAAATCTGATACATTAATTGGAAATCACTCTTTGCTATATGGCTCTAATACACTAGTGTGCACCTTAAGAATAGAAGTTGACTGTCCATTGATATCAGCTACTGGTTAAGATGCAACCCAATAAGGAAGGTTGGCAGGAATCGAGGTTACATTTGGAAGTATCACATCAGTTGAGAAGTGGCCGAAGACAGATGGTCTAAAGTCTAAATGTCTAAATAAATTACATAGAAAAAGTGTTTGTTTGGCTTCGGCTCCAGCGTCATGTCAGTCATTTCAAGCTGAATCTCCACAGAGAGATGGTCGCGGACAAAAGTCACAGCAGGCGTCACACTGTCAAATTACCATCTAGTAGAAGTAACAGTGTGTGTGTCTGTTTTGCTTGATGGCCTTTGGTTGCAAGGCCGTGATGCTGCCCAATGTAAAAAGTACAAACTACAAACTGAATGATATAAATTATTTGGACTCTTCTGAAAAGACTCAGTGATGACAATTTGACCTATTTTTTTCAATATCATTTTAAAAGTCTTGAAAAGCTTCGAGTTACTCTGAAAGTGCAGACCGACACAATAAACAAAAGAGGAGCTGCTGTTGATGTTTCACCTGTTTGTTTATGTTTCACGTTACTTTCACACATTACTGTTTCAAAGCTTCTTAATTAATTTTCTGAGGAAGTAACACGTAACAAAAATAAGTTATCAAAAGCAATGGGAAGCCATTAATAGGCCTGTACTGACACTTTTCTTTTTAGAGCTTTAATTTGCTCTATATATTGCTTGCCCACTTCCCAGTTACTTGTTCTGCAAATATTTTTTTTAATAATTCCTCGCCTCAGAAACCTCCCAAATTGAGGGTTGATTGCTACCCGCAATGACTCTAAATGCAATATCCGACTGTGGAGGATGCAGTCAGAGATGAGAGTAATCAGAGCACTGAAAAAAATTAAAAATGATGTGTAGCTGAGAGGAAAATAAAGAAACTACACAACGTCGATACAGTATCTAAAGCTGGCTCCATTCACACCACATTGTGCTGCAATGTACTTAATGGTTTGATTTAGATTTCTTTTTTACACAAATTCTTTTTTTTGGGTATAGTCCAGCCAGATGAGCTCAAATAGTGAGTCACCTACAGTTTCTTTTGAAAGAATAAATGTTTCCAATGCATCTCACCCCAAATGGATGTTGTGGCTAACCTGCCAAAGTGATCTGCCCCAAAATGGACAAAATCTCCACAAAAAAGCTCTATCCAACTGATGAATGCTTCCATTGATCCTGTGAAGGAAAATATTAAAGTGATGTTCTCCTCTTGCAGAATGAGAGGGAGCAGATAATGACGACCAACTTGTGGCTGTTTCAGGTAGATAACATCGCTACTCGGTGTTTGCTCGCAGTTTACGTGATATGATGGTTTGTTTGTTAGTGATGGATTTCGAACGGCCTTCATTTCCAGGAATGGAATGACTACAGGCTGCGATGGGACCCGGAAAAATACGAAGGCATCAAACAATTGAGAATACCGTCCAAACACATTTGGCTTCCTGATATAGTGCTTTACAACAAGTAAGCGTATTCATGTGTGTGTGATTTTGTTGAACCATGTAAGAAGTTGTGGTTTGCTTCCTGTTTGAACTTTGACATTTGGTGATTAAAGTGTGAATTTTTCCAAAGGTCAATAAAAATATTTGTAGGCTCGTACATAAGCATGGAATCTTTGACATTATTTTCACAGCATAAGCAGACGATTATGTCGGGGATGCGTTTATTTAGCAATTTAACTGGAGGTTAGGGTAACATGGTGACGTAGTGGTTATCGCTTTTACCTCATAAAAAGAAGGTTCCTGTTTCAACCCTGACAGAATGTATGAACGAATAACTGGACGCTTTAAAGACATTTGGATATTTACATCCACTGTTTTTTTTTTTTTTTCCTGAAAAAGAAGAAGCGGGAGACATTTCTTTGCAGTAATTAAATGAATTGCCGAATACAATATATAATAAATTAGACAATATAGATGGATGGAACTTGCTTTGTGAAAAATGGAAAATGTTTAATTATTTGACAAAGTTTTCTTCTTCTGAATCCATTTTTCAAGTCTTCTCTTTCCCCAAATGCTTCACAGTGCCGATGGTGTGTACGAGGTCTCTTTCTATTGCAATGCTGTGGTCTCCAACACAGGGGACATTTTCTGGCTCCCCCCGGCCATCTACAAGTCGGCCTGTGCCATCGAGGTGCAGAACTTCCCCTTCGACCAACAGAACTGTACCCTCAAGTTCCGATCCTGGACTTACGACCACACGGAGGTCGACCTGATCCTGACCAGCGACTTCGCAAGCCGTGATGATTTCACGCCGAGCGGGGAGTGGGACATCGTCTCCCTCCCGGCGCGCAAAAACGAAGACCCCAACGACATCACTTACCTGGATATCACTTATGATTTTGTCATCCAACGGAAGCCGCTTTTTTACACCATCAACCTGATCATCCCGTGTGTGCTCATCACCTCGCTGGCCATTCTGGTCTTTTACCTGCCGTCCGACTGCGGGGAGAAGATGACGCTTTGCATCTCAGTGCTGCTGGCTCTCACTGTGTTCCTGCTGCTTATCTCCAAGATTGTGCCACCCACTTCTCTCGCTGTGCCACTCATAGGTCAGCTGAGTTTTCACGTCTTTGTCTATACGTATTTTCTCCACATAGCTCCGGCCCGTAGAAAGTAATGGAGTATTGATGCTAAAAATATCAATTTAAAGAGTATTGAAAATTGAACTTTTTTTTTTTTTTTCATCCTGCTCATTTCTCCTCCACATGACCATCTTAGAGCTGCTGCACATTCAAAATGATTATCTTTTGTTATTGCAAACCCGCAGCTCTTGAGATACCAGAGTGATCATGTGTAGTTGAGAAATCCCAAAGGAGAAGAAGAAAGAATTACATTTCATGTTTTTTTACTGCACCTTTACAACCCATATATGATATATTATTATTATATATTCTTTCATTGCCTGTACCCCTTCCCCCTTGGGAGATAGAGGGAACCAAATTCTGCAGCTAAGTACACGAGTTATTTCTGAAGAGACAAAGACCAGCAAAATGATCTGATGAATGGAATAATATTTAGATGTATTCATTGATGTATCACATTTATTTAATATCTATATTGAGGTGAGATGCAGATGCAAACAAAAACAGTGAGCATTTTTATGAAGTATAACAACAGGAGGATGGATGTCAGTGCTGTGGTGGGTGGAACATCTCAGGTGAGTCTTCCCCGTTTGGGGATGGTGGGCGGTTGCAGAGTAGCGGGCTTGACCAGGAGAGAGATTTTAGTGGCGTTTCAAGAAAAAGCATCCCGTTAAAAAGAAAGCAGAGTTGAGCTGTCAGAATTATGAATGTAAACTAGAGATAAGATGGGAGACAAGAACACGAGGAAAAACAGAACAAAGATTCTCCTCAAACCGAAGAGGAATCAAAGGTTTTTAAATAATGAAAACCTAAATTAACAAATGAAACACTGACAAAATAACTGGCATCATTTAGACTTGCATTTTCATTTATTTATGCCGGAACATCTCCAGGCTCTGATTCACTGCCAGAAGCAAGTAACATGTTTGAACAAGAGCACAGATGGAAGTTGAGCACACAGTTTCTCCGCACACTTCATGATCCTACGCGTGGAGAGAAAAAGGCTCTTGCTCACTTTGAGTTCATGTCAGGGAAAAGTCTACCGCTCTTAATTGCAATGTTGCGTGATATAATATCAAGACATTTCCTTCATCATGATCCTTATTCCTTCAATTGATCACGTCCATCCTTCGCTTACTCATGTTCATTTAATTTCTGGAGTTTGCTTTCATCTAATTTCTCTTGATTCAAGAGAGAATCTCTTCTCAAGAAGCTTCTTACTTAAAAATTATGGGTCTTCAAATTTTGTATGGATGTGACAAATGAGTCAATCGTATTATTTAAGAATCAGCCTCATAGCGTTGATGTCGGCATCAATTTGGGCTAAAATGATCAAATGTATCATTGATTTAATTGATGTTGCGTTGAATATAATGCACATGCAGCAATTTTGTAAGTTCCCCGGATGAGATTATGTTTAAAGGAGAGAATGCACGCAACATGCCGCGTACATAAGAAAGTTGTTGGTACTTCTAGGAATCAGCTTTGGGATTTTTTTTTGCCCAAGGCAGTTCTACAATTGACTGTGCTATGCTAACCCATGAGTGGTAATTTTCTGGCTCTCTGCCTTTCCTCATGCATTTAACTAAGGGGATCATGGCAAACAGGAGGCTTCTTAATCAGTTGGCTTGTGCCTCTAAGTGAAACTTTTAATCTTCATGGGAAAGAAATCCTGTTTATGAATGTGGAAAAAAAAAATCTCATGGTGTTTGAAGCAACAGCTTTTAAATAAACTGCTATGCATGAGGCATATATTCTAGTCACAAAGCTAAATGGATCAGTCTAAAAATGCCTTTATGTTGTCAGTATGCATTGCAAATGTTAGATGGCTCTGTTTTTTTTAAGAATAATTTAAAAAAATGTTTCACCTGAAATTAGGCTAATATCTTTTTTTTTTTGCAGCAAAGAATTTGTGCACTAAATTTGCTATATTTATAAGTAGGCATCTCTGTCTTGAATCAAATCAGACAAATTTTGATTAGATTTTCTCCTCTGCATTTTGGCTGTCAATTAAGCTGACACACATTTCACGATACAGATTTCTTTTATGTTTACTTCCTCCCATTGCAGGTAGAATGACATGCCAAGAAAAACAATGGTAACATAATTGGCCCGAAAGTGTCCAACATCTGCGCAGCAACTCAGTTTTAAGTGCCAATATTTTCAAATTAGGCCCACATCTGTGAATGAACAAGTCATTCTCATTATAATTAAAAAAGAAAAAAAAAAAAAAAAAGGAATTTGTTGTGGTTTTAAATATTTGGTTTAATTTTAACTCATGATTACCCTGTCTCGTAGGTAAATACCTGATGTTCACCATGGTGCTGGTCACTTTCTCCATCGTGACCACTGTGTGTGTCCTGAATGTGCACCACCGCTCCCCGTCCACCCACCACATGCCCAACTGGGTTAACCGCCTCTTCTTAGTCCGCCTCCCCACCTTCCTCCTCATGAGGCGACCGGGTTCCTCTAATGCTCGTGACAAGCTTCGCCGCAAATACGACAGCAAGAATACGGGCAGAAAAAACTACCCTCAGACCGGCACAGAGAAGAAGCAGTACTCAAACATAAAACTCGGCGGGATCCGAACAGACGCCGACCCCATCTATGTGAACGAGGACTTGGCACAGCGGTTTTGTTGGAGGGTTGGAGACATCCCGGACGGGGGTGGTGGGTATTCAGATTTCCAGAGGCCCCAATGGGACGCAGATCTGGAGGAGGCGGTGGATGGAGTGAAATATATCGCCGAACACATGAAGACGGAGGATGATGATGAAGGGGTGAGGAGATAAAGACGTGGTAAACGAAAGATATGGATGATGGGCAGGTTGGAGTGAATAATCAGAGGAGGATGAAAAGGGGGGAAGAATGATGGCATAAGTAAATGGATTGGATGAGGCCTATAAAGGAATATTATTAAGATGGATGATGACAGTGATGTGAGAAAGAATGGAAGCAAGAAGTCATCAAAATGAGACTATTGCCCCATTGTGATTATTCATAGCTATTAATAACCATTTTGTCTAATTCCTATTCAGATATAAAAGCACTCCGTATAAAACACTAATGCAGCAGCATTTCAGCTGAATACTAATTTCAAGAAGTTTGTGTTTAATATCAAGAAACCATTATAGGTGCAATTTTCTGTCTACATCCTAAACCGTTTTAATCTGCACTTTCATTTTACTCAGAAGGAGCTGGTTACGGGTGGTTTGTCTCATCGGGTGCAGACGTTTTCTACACTTGCGGTGCATTAAATGATGAAAGGCAAAACATAAATGAGATCCAATGTGCAAACATTTAGTTTTTAAATTTTGCCTCAGTTTTGTACACAAGAAGTTACAAAATATGGATGTTATGCAAGATAAAGCGGCTTAAGGCCAATAGCAGGTAGTCACTTCCTGCTTTGGTTGTATTTTATTTTATTTTTCATTTTTTTCCTCAAGATATTTTCAATGAATGCATTTATTTATGCATTCATTATATATTTTTTCCTCTTTATCTGTTACATCTTTTTTAGTTAATTTCCTGCTTACCATATCTGGTATATTTTCCAATTAAGTTTTAGTCTGTTGTTTACTTCAATCAGTGACAAGTCAATAGGTCACATAAGTCGACAGTGCCATCATGTGGACGGCGGTTTTACAATATTCAACTCGTATGTTTCTATAATCCTGAAACTTGGTATATCCAGCCATGCTTGATTTTTTTTTTAATTTTCTTTTTTTTATACAATTTATACAATTTGTCTTCTGATAACTGAAAAGTGCATGTTCTACAAACCTTTGCTATGATCGCCCGTATTATTAACGCCAAACATATGACTATCAATGTCTGATTGTAAGATAAATCATTTTTATTATTTCACAATCCCTTATAAATAGGAGGGATTAAAACAGTTTGATTGAAAATGCATCACAACATCAAACACAGCTCTGAGCGACGAATCCAAACTCTTTCAAAATATTTTACTGGTGTGTTTGGTCCTTGAATCTTCTCCCCTGCAGAAATGTTCCATATGAAGCTTTTCAATGTAAATGTAGAGGCACCTAATATAAACACTTTTTCATCACAAAGCCCTGAAAATATCCAAATTGTTATTGTTGTTACAGATCATAGAGGACTGGAAGTATGTAGCCATGGTGATAGACCGTCTGTTCCTGTGGATCTTCATCCTGGTGTGTGTGGTGGGAACACTGGGGCTCTTCATGCAACCGCTGTTCCAGAGCTACAACACACCCACCGCAGATGACACTGTGTGAGTCACTGAAACACAAACTAAAATCTATGCACACACTTCTCACTTAAAATGTTTAAATACTGTAGATCAACATTCATTCCTTTACATCTGTCTGTGTCATATCACATGTTCAGCCTACACAAGATAGATGCAGCACATACATACATATAATGTTTTAATATACAGTACATATACATTGTACTTATACAAGACAGATGCGCTATGCATCCATTATATACATAAAAACAGTCTCTATTTTTATATCTATGTACATGTATGTTTGTAACTATTTAATAGGTATAAATATTTGTTTTGAGATATGTATATAGTTATACATAAAAAGTGTAAAGACACGTATATACGTACTGATTGTTTTATTCGCCATGTATTTTGTATCATATAGCATACTGTATATATCTATGCATACATAAATATCTTCCTATAAAGAATACATTCCGCATACAACAGCATACTAGTAAACAAGACAGATGCAGTACGCACATATATATACTCATATACATACATGCACATATATGTTAATATACAGTTTATATGCAAGATTCATATACACAATAGTAGATACAATATATATGCACACAGACATGCAAGAATATTATATATATGTGGTAGATACATGTACAGTAAAATAGTTAATCTGTATGCTTTTATATATATATATATATATATATATATACACATATATCTACATACATGTATAGATATAGATACTGAACATCGACTACAGGACTGTCTCAGAAAATTAGAATATTGTGAGTTCATTATCTTCTGTAATGCAATTAAAAAAAAATTACTTTTTCATGATATTCTAATATTTTGAGATAGGACTTTTGGGTTTTCTTAAGATGTAAGCCATAATCAGCAATATTAAAATAATAAAAGGCTTGCAATATTTCCATTGATTTGTAATGAATCCAGAATGTATGACATTTTTGTTTTTGTTTTGTTGACATTTTGTTTTAAGAACTTTACCACAATATTCTAATTTTCTGAGACAGTCCTGCATATAACCAGTTTAATCCAATACTGATTATGGTTAATTTTGCCCTCCTGTTATCTTGGCTGTTGAAGAGCAATTCAAAAGTGATATTAATATGACAAAAAAAAAATCACATGTTGCTCATTTCGTAGTATGTCCTGCAAAGTTCGATTCATATTGCTGCTCACCACACTGTGGCTGTTTCTCTATAGGTATGGAGATTTCTAGGATGCAGTGACTCAGCACGGGGAGCAGTCATCTCCTCTGAAAACTCTACCAGAGATTCTGCACCAGCTCCAGCTCTTCTCCGTGTCTAATGGCTGTGAAGGATAACAAACCTCAAATGCAGCTGAAAGCTGGTTGAGTGCCGAGCTGTGGACCTTAATCGCTGGAACATTTCCATACTGATGGCTTTCATTGTTTTTCTCTTTTGTTCCACCTGATGTCCCTGTTTGCATGTCACTCGCTTTTAATTTGTAGAACATTTTTCACCTACTAAAACAATGTTCTCTACAAGGCTCCAAAATGTTCAACTTTCCCAGTGTAAAGTTCAACAAAAACTGATGAGTAATGGGCAGTGTTTTTCTGGACGGCGGTGAAGAAAGTAAACTTCAAGCAGACAAAGCACAAGTTTTGCAGCAAGATGGATGAGAAGTAATAGACATTTTATCATTTTTTTATGTTGATATTGTACAAAGGACCATCATTTTTCCTTTCTCCGTATCTTTCGGGCAACATTTACTGCAACAAAATAAGGACGCTCTGTCCCATTTCAACCTTATTCCTCATAACAGTATTCATGTACCATCTCTTTCTCTCCGTTGTCTTCTGGTTCTGCCACAGTGTCATTATTCACTTCCAGAGAAGGAATGCATCTTTTGATTTTGAACTCAAATGCATGTTAATTTAATTTATTCTGTCTAACTGTGGTTTTCTCACTTGATCACCTTTTCAATAATTGTTAATAATAATTTATTTTTCTTTATGTTGTATTAAAACACTTACCAAATACCACTCATCAGAGTTCAGAAATCTTTCAGGTAAATTTTAGTATGAATTGTGTGTAGAAGAAATGTATTACGACCGTAATACACACACACACATACGCACACACACACACACATGTACATGTACATGCACCCGCACACAATAGATAAAATGAATATAAGAAATATGATGTAGCAGCTGCAGAATGTAGATTTTAAAAAGTGACTGAATTTTATTTTAACATGTTGAATAAAAGGCTGAGAAATGTGAGATGTTGAATTGTGGGTCCAGTGCTCTTTCACCCATTGTTTGTTTGACAATGTCACACACTGATTAATTTTTAATCATGTGGACAAAGACGTCATGTATGTTGGTAGTACTTGTGCTTGTACTACAATGAGTACAAGAATCATTTTTGAAAAGGCCTTCACCATGATGTATATTATACATGTGAATACACACACAGATCTTTGTATCATATGTGTTTGTATACATATTAATGTATGTATATAATTAAATATAGATATTGTGTATATGTATTTGTGAACATAGGTTGCATATATACAGTATACATGAAATAGAGGACACAAATACATACATATATACATACATAAAAAAGTCAAATATACAATACATATGCATTATACTTATATAGTCACTCATCCAAATTTTATATTTATCATATATATATAATGTTATATTTTTATACACACATTACATATATACATGCAATTGCTTGTATATATGTATTACAAATTTACTGCAATAATTTATCTTGACATTTGTCTTGCATTTTCCGAGTACTGCATACTTAAACATTATATATATACGTGTGCGTACAGACACATATACATTATTTATAGTTATTGTTTTATATACATAGTATGATAATGTTAAATATGTAACTGTTTATATATATTTATACACACACATACACACATATATATATACACACACACATATATATATATATATATATATATATATAAACAGTTACATCTTGTTATATGTACAGTATACATCAATGTGTGTGTGTTTGTATGCAGCCTTTTATGTGTGTATGTATATAGGTGCATATACATGCTTAAAGGTATATAGATAAATATACTGTATATGGTGTTACATACATATATTAGTTTGCACACACACACTGCTTGCATGACTCATTCGTGAGGAGACATTGTTTCTGTTTCGAAGCCATACAGCATTGCTGGGGTCGTCACTGTTTTATACACCTTTCCTTTCATTCTGGCTGATAGTCTTCTATCCCATAGTACCCCTGACACTTTTCTCCACCCTTTCCCACCTGCTTGAACCCATTTCTTTACCTCTTTTCCACACTCTCCGTTGCTGTGGACTGTTGACCCCAAGTACTTGAAATCCTCCACCTTCTTGATCTCCACTCCCTGTAGCCTCACCGTTCCACCCGAGTTCCTATCATTCACACACATATATTCTGTCTTGCTGCGACTAACCTTCATTCCTGTCCTTTCCAGAGCATACGGCCACCTCTCTATATTTTCCTCAACTTGTTCCCTGCTCTCACTACAGATCACAATGTCATCTGCAAACATCATGGTCCATGGGGATTCCTGTCTAACCTCATCTGTCAGCCTGTCTCTCACTACTGCAAACAAGAAGGGGCTCAGAGCTGATCCCTGATGGAGTCCCACCTCCCCCTGAACTTCCCCCTGTTCCCCCCACAGCACACCTCACCACTGTCTCACAGCAAGCATACGTGTCCTGTACCAGTACTTCTCTGCCACTCCAGACTTCCTCATACAATACCAGAGTTCCTCTCTTGGCACCCTTTCATATGCTTTTTCTAAGTCTATAAAAGCGCATTGCAGCTCCCTCTGACCATCTCTGTACTTCTCTATTAGCATTCTGGAAGAATAGTAAAAATTCCCATAAACACACTCCTGAACCTTATGGACAGACTTCCCAGAAGAATTGGAGGTGATATAGCTGCAAAGATGTCATATTGAATCCTATGGATTAGGAATGGGATGTCACTTAAGCTGATATAACAAGTCAAGGCAGGTGAACGAATACATTTGGCCATATAATGTACATACATCTATACATGTGCTCTAAATGATACAAAATACACAATCATATATGCATGTTTTTTTATTTACATTTATTTATATCACACACAACACATACAGTAAAATGTATATAAGTATGTATGTATGTATACATATATAAAATGCTTACATATATACACATATTTATGTATTAATACATATGTTTATATATGGATATATAGCTATAAATAAATGGCCGTAAACAGACAGAAACACACACACACACACACACACACATTTCATAACTTTCATTCTTGTGTTCTTGCCCAAGTTTCATTTAGTTTTAGATGGGGATGAACAGAAAAAAATAAAAAAGGTTTGTTTTGAATGAAATCTGGCTTATCTCTAATTGCAGCTGCCCTTGACTGTTCTGAAAATATGTGTAAAGATAAATTAGAAATACCTGCAGTTAAAATTCAAAATCTTGGCCATGGCCTTGGAAGAAATCTGTCTTTTGATATAGAAAATTGGAAGATGACGTGAGTAATATATTGATATGATGGACCAGCAGGACCTTATAGAAAAGACACTCAAGCTTTAAAAAGCCCGACCACAAGTGAGTCAGTCTCTGGTTCTGCACCAGATGCTGTGAAAATATGCATCACATTACAAGCTCCGCAAGGTTCATTACCATAGATTACCGCGAGTATGTGTGCTGCACAACAGGATTCGTTTGGCCAGACTTCACTGAGCCGAACACCGACAGCAGGAGTTCTGCACTAGAGGGTAAATATCGTGGAGCCTCTCTGAGCCTCAGTAAAACTGTAAAAGGTGGAGAAAGTGGGAGCCAAAAATAAGTTTTTTACTTCTTGTTTTGAATGTCATTATTAACATTTGCAAGCGATCAAAGACGGAAGGGTACAAAGGAACGTAAACGTTATGTGAAATATATAATCTAATGCACACATTTTCAGTCTAACCAAAGATACATTTTGCCATTCCTCTAAACTTCATAGAATCAACCAATTAAAAAAAATGTATTCCCTCATATCCACATTAAAAAGACAAAATGGATTTTTGCTAATTAAAGTTGTCAATGATATAAAATAATTGTGGGCGTTCGATGGGGACGCTTCCATTTTCTGTGATAACGCACTCTTGTTGGTGAATAAAGGTCAGCATGAAGGATCACATTCTGTTAATGGACATTTTGGATGTTGTAGGTCAGTGTATGAGTCTACTTAGTCTGAATTATGCTTTCGTTGTATGGAAAATGTATATATACATGTATTTGAATGAGATTCAAAGAGCCAGAAATTTCCAACTTAGCAGTAAAAAACAGAACAACCCTTCCAGCTCTCAACGGCCTCAAAAGACCAAGCACATAGTTACTGTATGTGCCCTCTTGCATGAATGAACACATAACAGAGTGTGATAAGATTTAACTGCCAAAGTCCTTTCTCTTGGCAAAAGTACTACAAGAAATCTTGAAGTCAGCACATCTGCAAAACAACAAGAGCCTTTGCTGTTGTAGATAGCTATCGACAAAAGGCATATTTACTGTTCCCTCCTCTGGTGTCTGCATCCGTGTGTGTCAGTGTGTGTTTGATATTTACCACCTCCCCTGCCCTATCAATCCAAGTCTGACTGGAGGATGAGAGAGGCGGATGTGATGGTGACGTGTTAGCGGGAGAGGCTGATGGATGTCAGGACTGCCCGATTGTCCTATCGCTGTATTAGATGAGAATTTGTTCTGTAAGCACATTGTGCGTAACTACATGGGCGGGGAGCCGTTTGACTGATATGATTTTATTAATGCTATGCTATGTCCTATGATGCACTTATGCCCAATTGCCAGTAGAAATTAAATGATGCAAAGCTATACGTTTAGGTATGATTTTTATAAAGCACCGCAAAATATTTAGAGACTAAGATCAATAATGGCATGTTTAAGTGGTACATTGGGTTAAACAAATTTCCAATGAGAAAAATAATCCGTCTTTGTGTCATCCGACACTTAAGAACTTAAAAGTTTGTACATTAGTATGATCATTTAAAGTTATCTTTACAAATTCTGGCAATAACACATCATGAAACATCCTCTGCAAAGATGTCCGTGATTTTTCATTTTATGATTCGTTTTAAGTAAATCATAAAAACATAACAAAACCAGGTAGAAGTAATTTGAGTGATGACCCACTGATCTCCAGGGAAGCATTTTCCAGGATACTGCCCTTCTCCTTATTTCCTTTCAATCCCTCTGTTTTCCGCCACCCTGTGCATCCACACAGCATCCAATCCCATCCCTACCGGCCTCGGGTGACCTAGAACTGTGTTGATTCAGGTGAATCTAGTTGCATGCAGCTAGATTCATGCAGTGCATGTAGTTCATGCAGTTGATGAGAAGCTTTGACCACTTTCTTATGCTATAGTTTCAATAAATGCAGACAAAATCAACAAAAAAAAAAAAGCAGAAAAAGCAGCGTGAAAGTCCATTATAATTGTATACAATCATCATTAACATGTAAAAAAAAAAACAAATGTACCCTTATAAATGTATTAGTATCTACCTTTAAATGAAAGTTATTCATATATTATTTTGTGGACCTTTTGTGGTGTTTTGAATGATGGACTGCTATAATAGGTTTATTTATAAAAATAAATGTAGGATCATTATGATTATTAATAAACATCTACAATAACAAAATCAATATTCCTGAAAGAAACACATGTAATTGTAATTTTAGATACTTGCAACATCACTATTTCCAGACATTCTGTTTTGAAGTCATTGTTGTTTGTGCGGCTTAAGTATCTTCCACTTGATGTTATTTTTTTCAATTGCAAACAGGAAACAAGTTCAAGAACTACATCTCAACCAATAAAACGCTGTGAATCTCAGTTTATAACATAAAGTGACCCCTCGAGCCGCACACTCTGTGCAACTTCACATCTTCTCCGCATCTTTTGCATCGCAGTGGCAAGTCTGGCTCCTTGTGCCACCTCACTATCCCAAGGTTGCACTCCAAAATAAGCAGCGCTTGTCAGACACCTCGCAGGCAGAGCAGAGAACTCATTCCTCTCTGTCTACCTGAACTCCTGCCTGAAGGAGGAGATTCTGCTGCACCAACAGACCTGGACCCGTACCAAGCTCTATCTCTGTATCCCTTTTCCCCCTTTTTTTTTTTTCTTTCTTGCTGCCTCTTCCCCTTCCTTTCATTAACCCCATTCCTCATCCTCTCCCCCTCTGTCTATTTTTACTCTTTCACTCCCTCCACCCTTCCTTAGTCTTTTGTAAATTGCAAATGGAGGAGCGGGAACTAAAAATACGGCAGTGATAAACCCAATTATCTGTCCTTTTTCACGCTACACGCCCAAATTGCCCAGGACAGGCTGTGTGCCAGATATCAGACCTCAATGTGTTTTCATGCCTCCACCTGCTCATGTGTGCAGCCAGCTAACGTAGAAGATTTCATCAACTGCTACCAGTTTTGGGACTACAACTTAACTGACCATGGCAGGGTCATTTCCTAACATATATCTAATAATTGTAGAATGTGGAATGAAAGATACTACTGCACTGGTGGTGGAAAAAAAAAACATGAAATGACACCACTGTGTACAAGGTTATACTGCATGACTTTTTACTATGTCTTTGCAGCCCCTCTTGATGTCACCCGCTAGGCATGATGCCTTGAGTCAGCTGTCCTACTAGATAACCTTTTATAAAGCGGTGGAAAATGTTTGATCTGTGTCAGCCGAAAGTCTGTATGTGTGTGTTTGTCTGTGTGTGTGTTTAACTTAGGCCTGAACAAAAAGCACCCAAGAATGACTGAACTTACCAATAATTTCAAGATTAAAAAAAAAAAAAAATCAGTTTATTACATTAAAATACTGTCGAACGAACATGAGAGCAAGTAGAGAAAACTTTCAAATTCTTGCAGTTCAACCAGCACTGCTGCTCCATATTTGCCAGCCAATTTTAACATTTTGGCTCAATTTCAACCGTCCAGAGGTTGTTTAATTTTTCTTGGTGTTGACAGCAGCTCTAATTATAATAGCCTTTCCTTCTGCGACCACAGCCATGAGTAAGAGATCTCCAACCCTTGTAGCCAATAATGAGTGTGATGCTCTAAGAGAGCACTCACAATGTAATAATAGGGTTTTATTGAGGTTGTTTAAGAAGTCCTCCTTCCCTCAACACCTCAGAAACACTTACCCTTGAAATCACATGCACACAAGCGTGTACTTACTTTTGAGCTCCCACATTTACATCACACTGGACACTGGTTTATAATCCCTAATTTACAATCCTTTCCCATAGCGACCTGCAGACATTTGTGTGAATCTAGAGAAAATCACATATTGGATAGGAATCGATGACATTGAAATACGAGTTAGAGTTTTCATGCACAATTTGGAGCTGAAATTGTTATCCTCAGGTTGATTTGTTCCAATCATAGAAAACAAAAGGTATGTGATTTGCATCACGTGTGCCGAAACCGTATGACATTTAACATCCCTGAGGAGATTAGGTTTGCAAAAAGGAGCATATGTTTGTATGTTTCTGCGCATATTTGTTCTCTCAGAGCTAAAATATGTTACCTGCAGCTGGCTGTAAATCATCCCTATATAGGTCTGCTGCAGCCTCATGCTACAGAAACACAACACTGCCCCGTGGAGCTATAGGTGTACGTGGGTTGAGTCAATCAAATTAGTGCTTTCCTTAATCAGCCAAATGAACAGATGTGGGTGTGTGAATGTGTTCTGCATCTGTAGAATTTGTCTGTGTGAGCAGAGATGTTATGTGTGTGTGTGTGTGTGTTAAAGCTATAATCCAGCATTAAAGAAGAAGCTGTCTTTCATTTTGACCTCACACGATCAGCTGGGTTGATTAGGCTGATAGAGGGTTTTTTTTATCGAGGCCAGCTCTCTTTCTTAACGCAGAGTCTGTTTTGCTTTCAAATTCTTGCTTGACTCCTTTTAGACACTGAGTGGACAACGGCTGGAAAAATTATTGTTGCCACCTGAAGATAGTTTTCTGTGAGTGCTTAAAACATGCTCCGCACTGCAAAAGATGAGAGTAGAAATACCCTGTTTGTGCAGTGGTTTCTTTTCTCCATTCTTCATAATGACGCCCCCCATTGGGGGAATCTCTTGGGAATTAGTTTGAGAAATTGCAACTTCACAAATTGAGATGAACTTTGGAAATACTGATTTGATACTTTGTGCCACTTTCAGTCTTGATCCTGTTTCAATTCAATTTACTTTTTCTTTCACACATATCAACTTTAATTAATGAATGGGTGAATTTTGAACATTAATTTTACCAACATCAACATCCAACAACAACAACAACAACAACCAAACCCCGGTTGCTTTTCCTTTTTCTATTTGTTCTTTGTGACAACTGATTCAAAAAGTGTTTTATATATATGCAGTATGTGTATGTGCAGTATATACAGGTAACTGTGCTGTGTATATATATATATATATATATATATATATATATACTCATAAGTAGCATACTTATTATATATATATATATATATATATATATATATATATATATATATATATATAATATATTATTCTGTATGTAGGGTCACAGGGATGCTGGAGCCTATCCCAGCATTTGTATATATATATATATATATATATATATATATAACTGTATTGTATTAATCAGACATATGATTCCATCACTGTTATATAACCTACCTGATAGGGTAAAAACAAGAAAAAAGAAAGTTGTAATTTATGTACATTGAATATCTCACATCCAAACAACATCCTGCACACTTTGCACGGTTTCTGGTTGGATTTTTCCATAGCATAGAAGTGTTACTATGCAAATGTCACTAATTACTAATTTTCATCAACCCTATGATGAATACTACTAATGCCTTCCTCGCTGCTCAAAACATACTCATCAGTAGCAAACAATGACTTCCACTGTATTTTTCTACTGCTGTTGAAGAGCAGTGGAATGATTTCATGCTCGAGATAAAGGAGCAAACTGGAGGTCCCAGTTCAGGCCAATACATTAATTATTGGAAATTAAATCATCATTAGCAGCTTCACAGATGTTGTTGTTCAGGACCAACTACCACTATTAATCCGCAACTCCTGTTCAGTGGCTGGTCTCTAAGTTTTCATGACAACTAACACCAGACAAAGCAGATGTAAACATCCTATTTCCATATGTTTACTGCACTCACACTCTTGCAGGGAATGTAAGCGTGCCAACGGTCTCAGCGACCTCCAACCACTTTGACCGTCATTTCTTCCCCTTCGACAACTTTGACTCCTTACACTATGGATTATAACGCTATTTATCTCTTTCCCACAAGAGAAAGCCCGGCATCCATTCCTTGCTTCCAGGAAGCTTCCAGAGGCCTCTGGCCACCCTTAGTCCATTAAACCTGCCAGAGTCAGACTACCATGCCACAAAAAAAAAAAGGCCATCCAGATTTCATTACTCTGAGTTGAATATGAAAGCACTTCTCTCCAGGTCAGAGATGTGGTGCAGATATGTGGGCCTGAATAATTCACGATGGTCTAAAAGTTTGAGCGGCACAGACGGATATTGTTATGTGTTGTGCTTCACTTGAGACAGAGAGATGGCACCAATGTATGTCACATGAATGAGAGCACATGGGTTGGGGAGGAGCAATGCACGGGATGAGAAAAGACAAGGATGAAGGGGTAGCATGACAGAGAAGCCATGAAAAAATAAAGAATATAGAGGACTGATAGCAATAAGTAAAAGAAAAGATAGACGAAAAGTCAAATTGTTGCGAGGAGAGGAGCAGCCAAAAGGGGTGAGATTGTGCCAAGGAGAAAAAAAAAAAAGGGTGACACTAATGGCTTTCGGAGTCAGTGCGGCCGGCTTTTACAAAAAAACATGAATTAAACATGCTCCAGGCAGTGCGGCGTTGAGGGCTGTGGTGCGTCACGCTAAACAGTCCTGGCAGAAACATCGATTCTCACCTAGTTCTCCTTCTGAACAGATCCAATAATAAGGCTGACGAAGACAAGCGTGGCATGATGTCACAGTGTGAGGTCAGCGTTCATCAAATGATGACACCCGCAACAGAAAAAACACATTATCCCTTATTTACGTATTCTATTTTTTCTTATCCGCCCTTTTCATGTAAAGCGTCTTGTCACTTGGCAAACTCCTTCCAAATGCTGTGTAAGGGCGAGGGGGAGATGTTTTGATTATTTCACTTGTGTCATCGGGGGTTTTACGAACTGTTTTGACAAAACTTAGAAAGGAAATATTTATTTGTGAGGGTTATCTTTGTTTATATAAACAAAGGTCCGGGGTCTTATACGAAGTATGTGTGTCTGTCTGAACACTACACAAACAAATATGCTTTATATTCACAGCTACATCTGGCAGAGTCTGACCCCAAGCAAACTTTATGCATTAAACTATTTCATTTGAATGCTGCAAACATTTTACACAGATCAACAACCTTGATTTGATAATTGTTTCTCCAAGTGTATTTCTTTAATGTTGAAAAATGAGATGTATTCAATCAAATTTCCCAGGGGCTAGTTTGTTGCAGTTTTAATTGGTTTTACCAGAAACCCTCCAATTAGCCAACATATTATCTGAATTAAAGATCCATGAGAATACATTTTCTAGTAGAGCAAATGCTTCAGTTTTATTTTTAGCATTTTTTTTTAAGGAGAAACAGAATTGCATCAACAAAAAACCTTAAGTGGCCTCGGGGACGGGGGGGGGGGGGGGGGGGGGATGTCCATGCAAAAACAACAGCAGTAAAAAGACAATATAGCATAATCAATAATAGAAGAAAATATGATACAAACCAATCATTCATTCATTCACTCATTTCCTATACTGCTTATCCTGCAGTCAGCATCACATGGAGCCTGTTCCAGCTCTCAGTCGCCAGTCAATCACAGGGCCACATATAGAAACATACAACTACTCAATCACTTATTGAAATATCTGGGCAATTTGGAGACTCCAATTACTCTGCTGTATGTTTCTGGACTCTGGGAGGAAACCAGAAGAAATCTACACGGAGAGAAAAAAAACAAACTGGAATCAAACCACACCTTTTTCAATTAAGGTAATGATATAATGGTATAAGGTAAATAATTCAAAATCCAACAAAACTAAATTGGCACACACATGCTAATTATTTCGCGCTTGTTTAATTTCTATGACAAATTAATCTACAAAAAAAGACCTTAAAACACTTGATAGCCTTAACTTTGACACTTCATATTTTGTTGTATTTCTTATTCTCCCTCCTTCCTACTATTATCTATTATTGTTATGTTTTACTTGAAACTCTGGCACAACAATTTCCTTCGGGATAAATGAAGTTGTTCTTATTCTTATTCTTATTCTTATTCTTATTATAGCCTAAATTCCACAGCATGAATATGCACCGCCTGTCCCTCTTCTAAAGCTCCAAAGATCTAAATTAGATTGAAAAAGCTCCCTGATCATTTTAAGACTGAACACCTCCAAAACAGTTTTTGAAAAAATCTGCCGGTTCTAGTGACATGAAAAAAAAAAATCCAAAAGAATAATAAGAAGAAAAATGAAGGGAAGTCTTATTTTAAAGTCTTAACATCTGGAATACATGATGTTTCGTTGCTGCGTGCTTGTGAATGGAAAGAGCCAGATCCTCTGTGTCGTTGAGTTTGAGGGGTATTTGAGTGAAAATACGCACGCACACGCACACGCACACGCACACCCTCTCTTCCTCCTACTTATCCTTCTTATCTCTGGTTCACGGTCATCTTTTGGTTTCGGTTCGGTTCAGCTCGACGGTGAAGCGCAACACATGACGCCCTTAACGGGTCTGATGACGTCAAACCGGACGCTAAAATTAAAACCCAAACGACGGAGTCCCAGTAAAGAGAGAGGAAAAAAAAAAGATTGCTTTAGTTAATCTTTCAATTTCGTTTCATATTCATCCCGTGTGTGCGTTTTTTTTTTTTTTGGAAGGAGAGTTCACTTTCAGTAACCTCCGTCTGAAACGCACCAGAGCTGTCCACGGTGCTGAAAGCGGACGCGCGTATAAAACTGCAAAAAGGCAAATATTTAATCAGGAATGAGTCAGGATTCACTGGCTGTGAGATTAAAACATACTCCCCGTGTGTGAGTTTAAAAAAAAAAAAAAACCACGGAGTTTGAAAAAAAAAATTGAAAAAAATCTCCACTCCCTCTCACTTCCAACCACCAAACATGCAAGTTGCTCCACTTCCACGCCACTTCCTGACATCATTGAACCCCCCCTCCCCCCTCCCTCCACAGTCCGATCACACCTATGATCCCACGGTGCAAACCGTGCGTGGAGTCCGTAAGGATGCGCCAGAGGGAAGCTTTGCGCTCTTGGGGGAGGGACGAACGCTGACAAGTTCGGATCAGATCGCGGGGAAGGACCGCACCGGCACAGCGCGACTGACTGTGGGCTCCGTGGAAAAGCCTTTTTTTTTAATTTAAATTGTGTGTTTTCTTCCTCATCCGACCAAAACGGACTCGGGAAAAAAAAAAGTCAAAGGATCCCCAGACGACAGCGGAGGAGAGATGCAGCCAACGGCGAGGCGGACTTTCCTGCTTCTTCTTGTGGGTTTAATGACGCAAGGTAAGTGGGATTAGTCCCAGGTGGCGGCGAGGATTTGCGGCTTTGGGGCTTCCAGGTAGATGAAGGTTGGATCCTCTGGTTTCGAAAAGAGAGAATCATGAGAGAATTTACGAGTCAGCGGGTCGATCTTGTGATGCGTTCACTGTACGTGCGCTTTTTCAACGAGTTTCCCCTCATTATTTCTGTTGTCAGAAGTCTGCAACAAGGTGGTGCGTCTTTTCTTTTTGCGCGCAAAAGTCAACACTACTCCAACACTTAAACTCCCACTCCTCCGTTTTACAATGTTTCTAAACATGGAAAACAGACACTAACGTGAAGAATTCAAAGTTAAAAGTGGTGAATATTTTCTTTTCTCTCGACGAGTCGAGGATCGTGACAGAAGCTTCACCGGGCCAACGAAATGAAATGCAAAAGAATCCAGCAAAGGCAAATGATCCCCCTTTTTTTTTTGTTTTTGGAGGAATGCAAATTTTGTTTTCAGACGTTGAGTTGTGATTTCAAGGGGCCAGAGCAGATTAGAATTTGTTTATGGAATCTGTTTTCCCGTGTTTACAGCTGCTGAGGGTTTGTGGATTTTTTGGGAGGTCGTTTTATCGACAGCACCCCCCCTCCACACACACACACACACACACACACACACTTTCACCCCCCCACTGATATGAGGGTCTGTGGACAACTGATTAAAACCCTCATGGCAACGTCTGCCTTTGAATAAAATGTGATAACCTAGTGTATGACATGCATTTAAAGTTATATCAATGGCTGCCATTTCCGTGAAAGAATATAATGCATTTTAAGTTAACGAGTGCATGAATTAGTGATTTTTTATTGAGGATCCTAAAAACTGAAAAGTATTTATTTTAGATTTCATTTAAGTAGTATTGGAAATCATATAGGTATCCTTCCAACATTTAGGGAGGAAGGATGAAATGAAGGAGAGAAGGACCAAAGGAAAGGAAAGAAAGATTGAAAAGAAATAAAGAAGGTCAGGGTTTTTGATTACTGAAATGCACTCAGCAAGTTAATCACTGACCGCAGCTGAGGCAGAGATCCTGGATGTGACCTGGAGCCACTCTGTGGAAATAGATGCAGAGTCTATAATTATGCTGCGGCATTTCAAAGTGTTAACGTAAATATTTTGCTGGTAGGGCATAAATATCAGCTATCTGAATCATGCAAGGTGGCAGATGGGCTCTTTTATGCTTTATCAGGCTCACACACATTCTTTGTTCCGTGCATGAACCTCCTGGCTGGGAGGTGTGAGAGCATTTTACAACCTCCTGCTCTCAGCTGACCGTATTGGAGTGGAGTATTTGTGCATACACACACACACACACTTACACACTCACATGCTTGTGTGTTCGACAGAGGAAAATGTACAATGGCGTGTCAGAAGCTGTGAACTGAAATGCCAAGATGATTGTGTTTACTTTGCTTTGATGCCACTGCTCTGGTGACGCAGTCAGTGGCATCAGGCAGTTAAATTGAAAATAGGATTCAAATTGAGTCTTTTCTTGGCAGTCAAAATTCAAAAATAGCAGTTAAATTTCAAAAATAGCCCAAGTAATTTGAGAATTTCATGTGCTACAAATGATTGGAAAACAGACGAAAAAAAAAAAAAAACATCTCCCCAAATCTCAGCAGACACTAAAAGATCATTTAAAAAATTCACAAAATCAACGACCTGCAATTTTCAGCGCACATAAATAATATAGTTTATACATATAAAATATTCACTGTTTCTTTTTTATGCAATTCACATGGCAAAACCAACCCCTTGAACATTTTTTCTTTACGACAGATTTGCACCGGCAAACCATTTTATCAACACTATCACCATGTTTATTACAATTCTAAATAGCTAAGAAAAAAGTTAAACATCATATTTATGATGAATTTATCTCCAATTTTTTTCCTTAATTTTTCAGTCTTCCCTGGTGAAAACCTATGGCATGAGGTCACATTATTCGATGGATAAAATGGCAGTGGCTTTAGGTTCCTTTGTAGACTCTTTCAAAATGCCATTAACACAAAGTAGGTAAATTGAAAACTCTAAATTGCCCGTAAGTGCGGATGAGGGAGCAAATGGTTTTATATCTCTACATCTGATCCGGGCTGTACCCCGCCTTTCACCTCATGCCAGCTGGGATCAGCTCCACCCCACCTACAACCCTCTGCGTAGGATATACACAGGAGATCAATACATGAGTAAACAAAACAAGGATAAAGCCCTTATTTTTACATGGCAGACAGTATCTAAAATCGTATAAAACGCAATCTCCCTGAAGAATCCTCTAAACAGATGGCATTTTGTCCACTTTTTAAAGCTGAGTTCACAGAATCTAAACAGCCCGTGAATGCTCAACAACTATCCCAGTGCGCAGGAGCAGCCAGATGGAAAATAAGAGCTCCTTGTGTCTTCAGGTAACAACAGAAGTGCCTCTGGGAAGCTGCATCTATTGATTGAATTTGAAAAGGTGTGTAAAATGTCGGCACACAGATTCCTGGAACTTCTATCCCCAAAGTGGAAACTAACCGGTCAGTGTTAATAATCTTCAGAGGTTCATTTCCTTGTATATCGTATTGTTCACATGACAATATAAATATATGAATTGATATTCTGTGATTTGAATGTGAAGCTAATTGAAAGAGTCAAACTGATCTGAGAACAGATGCCAAATTCCAAAGTTATGGTCTTCTAAGTCCACATCCCACATAATCTATCTGCCTGTTATGGCAACCTATAAATCAAACTGTCTTTGTGAACTTGGTTTGCTAAGCCTTAACCATGAGTATACTTTTTACTTTTTTATATTGAAACTAATATAAACTAATCATCTATTACAATCTTACAACTGACATGACATTATTTTCGTGCAAAGCATGAGTGGGACTTTATGATAAATAGAAGACTAATGCAACCGTACAATTGCAAATACACAAACCAACTTGCTGTATATGCTCATATACAGAGGTACGAAGAATACATATAACATATATATTTTGCATCTGGTGCTTTGAAAAAGTGCTGCGACAAATGTGCTACTTCAGCCTGTAGGTATGTTTTTTTTCTTATGTTGTTCCCTTATATTCAAGGAGAGGCTGCTCTCATGATGCATTTGAATGCATGACTGATGATCCAGCGAACTGTGCAGCACCATGATCTGTGCACGTGTGTGTGTGTTCAGGGCTTATATCATAGAAATATTTATAGAGCAGAGCCCAGTTCATTGGGGGCGTGGCTGAACGCCAATTGAATCATATGGAAATATGTTGAAAAACAGCAATGCCTCATAACTTTGTTATTATCCGCCTGTTTCAGAATCGCTCACCTGAACATTAGATTCTACACTTTTTGTTCAATATCATTTCATATCCACTGGATAACATTCTTTGATTTGCTGCAAGGTTCCTTGAAAACTTTCCCCAGAAAGCGTATTTAACCTAGAGGACACACATTTAGTTTTAGTCTCAAGGATACGGTCGCTGTGAGGTTTCGTTTCTACCTAATGAAAAAGCCACTGCGGAGATATTGGACTACAGAGTTCTTACATATTTGAATTAACCCATTTTTGTGTGTGTGCTTTAAGGAGGAAAAGTATCCAATTTCAATTTGATCAGTTCATTCTGAAGATGAGAAAAATACATTCGCTTTTGACCTTAAAGGGTGTAAGCTCACGGAGAACTGTGCTCTCTTCTGAGAATGTCATAAAGATTTTATATTGAGTCATATTTGGAATCTATTAGTGATAGAGAGCATTATTTCTTTTTCAAAAAATCAGGTTTGAACATTGCAATTCTTATGCATTCCTAAAACATCACTCAATTTTAAACAATTTTACCTGTAATAGATAACAATTACCCTTGAAACTGATATTTGAAATTGCTGACACAATGCCAATAGTTGAATTAATTAATAAACTGAAAATAATGTATGAATCAATAAATAAGACCAAAACAGAAGAATGTTCCATGGAAAGACAGTGGTATTTACAGCCCTATTATTATAATGATAACTGCAAGTTTTGAATGTTTTGCCTTATATAAAGTTGAATTTGAATTGCAATATAATCCTTTATATAAAACGGCCTTGAATACAACTCTCACCTGCCTCTCACGAGCCAAGAAAGAGACACGTTCTGCAGCCGACAGGATTATTGCACCACAAATACTTAAAAACCAACCTCCAAATAAATAAATAAATCAAAGATGACTTGGAATTTGTGCTTCTGTTATGAATTTAACACACACACACACACACACGCACACACATATATACAGGCAACGTGTTTTCTTTACTTAATACTGTCTTGATTTTCTTCACTTCATTCATACTTGAGATTTAGCAGTAAATGAATGGAGAACCAGCTCATCGCAAAGGCATTATGTCTCACACATGAATGTATAAATGTTAAAAATACACGCTCTCTTTCATCCCGCCTCTATTTTTCGCGTTTGCCATTTAAAAGCATTTGCATGCTCGGCAGGGCAATGAGTGCTGCAAGACTCTCGGTTTCCTCTCGGGCGTCTCGAGAGCCTCTTCTTCTTCACCAAAAGTCCACTCCACAGCCTGTCTGCCCATCTTTTCCCGCCCCACCAAACACACTCGGACGCACCCTCCCCCACTATTCTCGCTCACACCATCTCTAGCCATTTTTCTTTTGCATGATGGCCAAGTTGACCCCCAGCCTCAATGTCTGGTTGGAGCATTAAATGTCTCATGGGATCAGTAGTTAAAGTAACTTCGTATGTAAGTGAGTTTTAACAGATTCTGGATTTGAATTATTCATCTTGTGCAATTTAGCACCCTAAAAGGACATGCTATTGCCTTTATGGTAATGACAAGTGTTCTGTTCTCTGCTCTATTTTCTCACAAACAAGCAGGACTCAGAATGATCACTCTGACCTGATGTCTTCTTGCGTGTATTTTTTTTTTGTTCGATTTACCTTCACGTAGAAACGACGGAGATTTTTGTGAATGGCAAAGTAAAAAAAAAAAAAGGGGTTGATAAAATCAATAATTTGTCCCATCTAAGGAGTTTCAGTGCATAGCTAAGTTTCACTGAGAACGCCGAATTTGCTCGTTTATGTCACCTTGCCTCCATGACTACTAATTCAACGTCTAAGCTGAAGAAATGCTCCTCTCATTGGAAGTGTTTCTAGGTTCCAACATAGTTGATAATAAAACTGTCATTACTATCAGGTCTCTTGATTTATTCATGTCTGCCCCAACTGTCATGCCCTATCGATAGCGGTGACGAGTATTTTCCTGAAGCCATGTCTGCGCGAATGCTGCTCACACATGCTGATTTTTCCCTCTCATCTTATAACAAGCCTCTCCCTCGGCCCAAAAGTTTGCATTTACCGTTTTAATGCATAGAGTCGCGGGTGTCGTCATCTCCCAGAATCCCAGCTTTTTTTTCTCCATTGTCACCTCGTTGCCCCTCCGAAACCCCCCGTCTGTCCTCACGATGTCTGCTGGGATGTCTGCTTGTTATGATTTCCGTGACAGCCGGCTGGCTTCTAACCAGTCGTCGGGGTTAAAGACCTGATAGTTGAGTTGCTGAAAAAAAAGGGGAAAAATGTAGCTTAATAAAAACAATGTTAGCCCATGATTAAAAAAAAAAAGTTTGCTTTTTTAAAGGTGGCTGAATTCTTAATTGAGGACATCTGAGGCTTGAGATACAAAAAAAAAAGCTAGTTGTTCAGCTGAGTCTAGACAGTTCCCTGTCTGAGCAGCACTTTTTCAACCGCATGCTTATTTATTTAGGAGGTTTTAGCGGTTTGCTGGCGGACGGATCATGCACTCTTTTTTTAAAATTATGAAATACATTTTGATAATATTGTAATTCAACCCCCCATTCTATCATGTAAATTTTTTTGCGGATGAGAGCTGGAGCTTTGGACTGATAGATTCATAATGAGAAACAAGGATGGGGAGGCGACGCGTTCCGACAAAAGTAGCGGAAACCCGCCGCTGGTTTTTCTTTCATAATTGCTTCTTTTATGATTTTTAGTGTGAAATGTGTCTGACCATGTCAATGAGTCCATCTGCGCGTGCACGTGACTACAGGATAGTCTCTGATCGAAGGGCCTATTTAATCAGTGGACATGTAACACAGTGCAGCTTTGTAATCATAGTTGAAACACCATGACAAGCCTTCCTTCCTTCCTTCCTTCCTTCCTTCCTTCCTTCCTTCCTTCCTTCCTTCCTTCCTTCCTTCCTTCCTTCCTTCCTTCCTTCCTTCCTTCCTTCCTTCCTTCCTTCCTTCCTTCCTTCCTTCCTTCCTTCCTTCCTTCCTTCCTTCCTTCCTTCCTTCCTTCCTTCCTTCCTTCCTTCCTTCCTCCCTCCCTCCCTCCCTCCCTCCCTCCCTTCCTTCCTTCCTTCCTTCCTTCCTTCCTTCCTTCCTTCCCTTCTCCATTATCTCCTTCCATACTGTTTTGCTGTCAACACCAAACATTGGAAAATTTCCATTTCTGCTAAACATGGATCAAATTTAAAGTACCTCGGCACCTTTAAAGTAAATTGAGCGTCACATCAACACGGCCAGGCGGCAACCAAACAGAAGGCTATGAAGTCTGGCATAATCTGCCAAGTGACATCTTAAGAAGGCTTTACCTCCAGTCTGCCTCCGCTTCCTCTTTTCTCTGCCGTATCATTGGGTCCCTTTTATTTCTCCTGTCATTCTCACCACAGGACTGTCACCAGGAGTTCAACACCGCCTTTCGAATGTCATTGTTCTCCGCATGAGGACAATCTCTCGCCTTCGAGGGGAAATCTCAAATGTAATGGGGCCAACGCAGTGTCGTTTTTTTTTTTTTTTTTTTTTCTCATAACAGCCCTTAAATCAAATGAGAACAAGCACAAAGCTATTTAAAGAAAGGGTGGACGAAAGCAACACGCAAACCTCAAGGCGATACCTGCCGGCAATGTTTTAAGGTGTCTCTAGTTCTTCATTTCTGACACTATTTCCTGTTTTTTTTTTTTCCTTCCTCGCGGTCTTCGCCTCCTCTCCTACCGCATCCTCTCTAGTTGGCCTGCAGATGAGAAAGGAATATTGATCTGGATATTAATAGAGTGATGAGGAGTGAGTGGGGTTTCTGCGTGGCAAGTTTGAGAGCAATCGGGGGGTTTCGAACTTGTGGGTGACTGGTAGCGATTTCACGTCTGAATCACTTGGCTTTAAGGCAACAAACCTAACGTGGAAGTTTCCACTCGTCTCTCTGATTTGTTCACTCATTAAAGTGTCATGGCGTTACACAACTAACCACACTACACTGCCTGGGAAATATTGAGAGGGTGGATGTCTGCTTTTAGTCGTTTTAAATAATGAAATGTTAAGTAATGATCCCAAGTACAACATTTTTGCGGCTAACTTGTGGTAATTGTAAAATAAGAACAAATTGGTTTTGAATAAAATGAGAGAAACGGTGAAAGAAAAGAAAGAAAGAAAACAAATGAAGTCCATGATTTAGATTTTCATGTCTCCACATTAGTCACAACCTGATTGCCAAGTAGCATGTAAATACCTGAAAGGGTCTCTTGGGATCTTGTTACCTCAGAAAAACCTTGAGAAAACTTCAAATGGTCCTTCAACAAATAAATATGTAGACTGAGTGATAAACTGATTTTGGCGATCAAAGATTCACACTCAATAAAATATGTCTGGCCATTCATTCAAGCCCATTCTCTCTCTCTCTCTCTCTATATACACTGCTCAAAAAAATAAAGGGAACACTTAAAAAACACATCCTAGATCTAAATGAATGAAATATTCTTATGAAATACTTTGTTCTTTACACAGTTGAATGTGCTGACAACAAAATCACACAAAAATGATCAATGGAAATCAATTGTATCAACCCATGGAGGTCTGGATTAGGCATCACACTCAAAATTAAAGTGTAAAAACAAACTCCAGGCTGATCCAACTTTGATGTAATGTGCTTAAAACAAGTCAAAATGAATCTGTGTTGCTTCCTGAGTGGACACTATGATTTCACAGAAGTGTGATTGACTTGGAGTTACATTGTGTTGTTTAAGTGTTCCCTTTATTTTTTTGAGCAGTATATTTATCTCTTGTGAATGAATGTGGAAAGCGGATTAATTACCCTCGTATCTTGGTTTTGTGTCAGCTGGGCCTGTTCTTGCTCAGTAAAATCGCACAATTGTGCTTTAAGAGAATAAAGTAAGCCCTTCAAAATTAGTTTAATACAGTTTTTTGGGATACATGTGTCGGTGACCTGCACAGACATACCACGCTGCTCCCTTCAATCTCACAGAACAACAAAAAAAAAACAGCTATCTGCCTTCTGCTTCCTTGCTCTTCTTTACTCTCACCGTGTTGTTTTAAGCTGCATCTGACAAGCGCTTGAAAATAAATCCACAAATCTGGAGCACCTGAGTGACAGCGAATTCTTTAAAAAAATATGATGAAAAAACAAAATAAAAGCAAAAGCAAACAAAAAAAAAAAAAGAGTTAATTTCAAAGATGAAAATGCTCTCTCCAAAAATAGCACAAAGATCTGTCGAAAAGAAAAGAAATGTTTATAAATTTAGCAAACAAATGTATGATCACTTAGTCAGTCAGTGACATCCAAATATAGAGTTCCATCGTGTCAAATACAAAACCAAGACCTCAAGAAATTAGACTTGCACTAAAAACATTACATTTCCGTCATGAGAGAAGAATGCAGACATTACTCTGTGATTGATCTTGATTTTGAGATTTAAGTCTTTGGTGAACTAAATGGAACAAGGAACCTTCATGAGTCACAGGACAGTTACCGGTTTCACCCTTCAGAAAGAAGATCCTGGGCTTCGGGCACTGATGTCTTCACAGTCAGATTTACAAACATATGAACCCTACAGATTAGCTTATTCATCAGTTTGTTGACATCATTTAATGTGTTTTGTTTAAAATATCATATCAGCATTCTCTACATGTACAAAGTGTAGCATATAAATAAAGCCCATATAAAAAAGAACGTTATTATCTCTTACCTTTACTTATAAATGAAGTTCATGCACCGCTCCTTCTGAAGAAAAGCATCGATAACTCGCTTCTAGAAGTCTTTCTTATCTTTCTTCAGTTTTTAAAAGTCTCTCTGTCTCAATGGAAATCACTGCCAGTGAAGACAGTCGTCCTTGATCGGTCCTGTTCCAAAGTTTTGAGTCTTTTCATTGCTGAGAATGAGCGCTCCACCGATGCTGTCGCAGCTGGAACAGTGACCACCGGCCGGAGCAACTTTGTCACCTCAGGAACAGTTTGAATGAGATCCTTCTGGGCCAAAAAGTTGAGAAGCTGCCCAGGAGATTTACATTCATCCCTCACCATCCCTCCCTTATTTACTGTAATTTGCTATTGCTAATTCTATTATTCTGTAGCCGAGTAGTAAAAAGGATTCCTGGGATCACCAGTGCCCCCTACCACGAGGCACCGTTACTGCGTGCCTCACTTAATGTCTCTTCTCAGTTGTTTTATGATCGACCAGCACAAGAAACATGTTACAGTTGTTGATGAAAAACATTATACACATCAGCTAAACTAGGGAAATCTAGTTCATATATTAAAAGGGAAAATTTTAATAGTGACATACACAGAGACATCGATAGGGTCTCAGTGCATAGCATATCAGCACAGTTAGCACAATCATTGTGCAATTCATAGTGGGCTCAGCTGGTTGCTGTGTCAATGCAAGTTTCTTCCTCATATTTGAACGATAATTGTGATTTTTTTTCAGCAATTTTGAAAAAAAAAAAAAATATATATATATCTTTATAGTACTGAATAAATATGACCATTTAATCAAATTTTTTCATTTTACATTTTTTTCTTCCCATGATGACAGGTGAGGTCTTGCCTCTACTGACTGCACGTCACTGGAGCACACTATATATAATGGGTGGGAAGCATTCACAAAGGGTTTGAAAAGTGTCTCTTTTCCATGAAAAATTTACATCTATACATTCCAAAACTGTTAGCATTAATTTGCTTTGTAAATATAATCAAGCTTCATATGAGTGCCCTTCCAAGCTCAGAACTTTCATTGAAATGCAGTAGATGTTAACTTTATGCTTATCTGTGTGATAACATGCTGTGTACAGCGGGGGAACAATCAGAGTCAAAGGCTTCTGAACATACCCCAACCGTGTTCCCGGGGTTTTAGAGAAATTGCAATTTGGCAGAAAGGCTAATAATAAACAAACAAGGTTAAGGTTTAGCTTCAGGCATTATGTTCAACAATTTGTGCTGGTGAAGAATGAGTCACCGGAAGATGGGTAAAGTAGACGCAGGTCCTGCCCCAATGAACCAGCCGGTGTAGTTTGAAACGGGATGTAATAAAAAAGGTCTTATGGGTAACTGAACCACATAGAAATAGATTGCAGCTTTGAGACTTGGCGCTGTCATGCCATTTGGGAGAAGGTCAAAGGTCAACTTAGAGCATACACATCATGAATATCATGATTGTCTTCTCTCCTCCCTTTATCTTCAGGCTGCATGGGCGCCGTATCAGAATCTGAATGTAAAACATTCAGAACAGATAAGGCCGATGCCTCCTCATTGAACATTGTTCTGTGACCCAAATTAAACCAGACCAGCATATTTAAAAAAACAATCTCAGTCAAGTCAGATATGTTTTTTTAAACGTATGGTTTCATATCCCATGATCTAGGAAGCTTCGATCTCAAGATACTTTTATCAGATGATTCTTCAACTATCATCAAACGTTGATTTCAAAGTTAATTGGATTTTTCTGTTAGTTGAATGTTTTTTTTTCTAATCTGGTTAAAATTGATTTGGAGTAATGCAGCTGCACTTCAAAAGCCAAAGTCTTGCCAAGTAAACTTGTCTTGGCAAGAAAGAATTTTTTTCACCCCTTTCAATTGAATAATCTGCCAAAGCTCTGAGCAAAACAACTAAAACAATCCATCACTTTTCTTATCTCTGCTTGTCTTTTTTTTTTATGTTATCATCAGAATGTCTCTCATCCAAGGCAGAGGACCGGCTGTTCAGGAAGCTGTTCAGGAGATACAACCAGTTCATTAGACCGGTGGAGAACGTCTCCGACCCTGTCACAGTGGAGTTCGAGGTGTCCATCTCCCAGCTGGTCAAAGTTGTAAGCAACACACACACACACATACACAAACACACACAGCGGAGGGTGGTGTGGCACAGGAGGTAGAGCAATTTGCAACCGAACCTTCCTGGTTTGATTCCTGGCTCCTCCCAGTGTGTCCAAGTGTCGTTGAGCATGTCACAGAACCCCTAACTGCTCTCCTGGCGCTGGTGGACAGCAGCCGACTGCTCATGGTTCATCCGTGATGGGTTAATTGCAGAGAACGAATTAGCCCACGAGGGATTAATGAAGTATAAATGATTATTATTACACACACTCACACACACAGCTACTGGAGAATGTATCTTATGCCGCTGTCCGCATTATTCTCAGAGCGTGGTTTGGTATCCTCATTTTACTTTACTTAAGGCTTCCACAAAACGGCATGCATATGTTTAGTGACCTATCTTGATAACATCTGTCGGCATTGAAAACAGGAAAGATAAGCTGTGGAACAAAGGAAAGGGGTAAAATTAACGCAGATTTCTTTTTTTCTTTAGTCTTTTCAATTTCATGGATTCAGAAATGTCGCATGAGTGTCGTCGTCTTGCAGTTCCAATATTAAGTTTAAAGGGATCAGGGCGATCCTACAGCGAAAAATATGGTTTTCAGCTTGGAGGGGCGGAAATCCTCAGATTAAGAGAAAATTGCCTGCAGGGACCTTTTTCAGACCTTACCGATATGCAGTGATATCTGCTAGCTTGGCAAGGTGAGATTTCTACAAAGGTGTGTGTGCACAAGTGCACGTCCATGCTCTGACTGAGTGACTCCAAGTGTTGTCTGTCCACACACTTCCACTTTTATTGTGGTGAGGACTGTGTGGAAGGTCAATATTCCAATGGCTGTCTAAGAAAGAAAGGGCTGCAAATATCCAATGAGAGAAGAATGGACTGATTTCTATTAAAAATGAATTGAATTGATATTTAAAACATTATTTTTTCTAACATGAACTCATTTCCGTCCTTGTTATTAAACACTTGGCTTACAGTTGCTTAAAATGGTTTACTTCACAATCTCTCTCTTTCTGCTCCCCTCCCTCACACACACACACACACACACACGCACGCGCGCGCTGACTAACAACTTGTATTTTTTTCCCCTCTCTTCCCATCAGGATGAAGTGAATCAGATCATGGAAACAAATTTATGGCTCAGACATGTAAGTTTCAAACCCCATGCATTGACACATGCACACAAAAACACACACACGCACACAAAACTTCCATTACATATTTCATTGACCGTAACACTTGTTGGAAATAGGGACAAGTGACAGAGCGGGCACAAACCTATGCATATTAAGCAGACATAATACGCTATGCTGCAATTTATTTCTCTCCCTCCCAGTGTGAGTGTGTGCATGACCGTGTGTGTCACTGTGAACATTATACATCACCAAAATGGTTAGCACAGCCCTGAGGAAAAAGTGAGGAGACCAAGTGAAGAAGAAAACAGGCTGATTTTAGATGGACCCCTGAATGCTATCAGCTGCTGATCAATGCCAGCATTATGTTTCGTCACGCTCTGCCTGTCAGCAGATCCATGGCCGCTGACCCTGAACTCCCGACCTGGCGCAGGCGACTCATCTCCTAAATAACACATTTTGACTCCATCCTTAACGTTATGACTGCGCTTCTTTTAGTCCTTGGTGCATATGTGTAAACATAACAGATGTGATTTGAATGGGTGTCTAATTGCAGTACAAGGCCAAACAGCTGTGGGACACTGATATGATTCAATGGGAGATAAAATGATGCAGTGATCTTTGAGCTCTCCACTTAGAATGCATTGAAATGTCTGTAAAGGCTGCTTGTAACGGCTGAGCTGTTTATTCAGACCGAGGCTACGCTAATGAGAGGCTATATCAACACCGCAGTCCCTGATAAACACTCTGGACGGCTGCCAGTGGGTTTATAGCTGATGGTGGAAGCCCCCCTCTTGATTAATTTATTACATCTGTTGTGCAACAACTCTGTAGGGGATGTCCTCTGAAGCCCCCTCCCCAAAAGGCTTTCCCATTGACCTATGTAAATTCAAATTTGTTTTTGAAACACCAGAAGCAGTTTTTTTTTCCTCCCTGCATCATGTCTTTGGGATTCATTTTCTTTCTGAATCGCCTTTCAATCTCTGCTCCTTATGCTTTGTCTGGTTGATGCTGCTGTACATTTAGGAATGGAGCATCTCCAAAGCTCTACAAATATATTGAGATTCCCAACTTTACTAAATTGGGAACTATGGAGAGGATCACATCTATGCACAGACACTGTACTGATTACTGAGGTTGTGGTTAAAACAAATTAAAAAGGAACACAGGAAAAATAAAATAGACCCCTGTCAATTGTCTAAATTTTCTTCATTTGGCTAGGTACTGAAATGTTTACTTTAAGATTTTTTAATGTTTTATTTGTTTTCTCACACTTTTTTGTATCCAGACCTCAAAAAGTAAATACTGACATTTCACTTTTTACTTTGACAATAGATAAAGTAAATACACACATAAATTAAGATAATATTGAAATAAAATAAAATAAAATCTCTGAATAAAATGCCAACTATATTTCATATGTTCTATTAAAAGTAACTGTATAAAATTCTACCTGAATTAGCCGTTTGGTCCATGTACTCTTTTAAATTGAATAAGCTGTTGACTTCCCATCCTGCCTTTCTGTTAAATAATGCTGAAACAAAAGCACATATTAAAAACGACAGCGTATTTCTAAATGTCCTGTTTCATTGTCATCTGTTTGTATAAATGGAATGGAGAGCAAATGTGGAATCACTAGTATTTTGAAAACAATAACAGCTCACCCTTCCATGAATTTCACCGCCAACCAATCGTAATGCAGATAAATGGAAAAGCCAGCCTTGCGTGCAGTGGTTAATTAAACAGCTCCCGGGTCATAACTGGATATTAATCCGCCTTGCTAATGAATGAATTCATCTTGAATGACATGCAAATAGCCAAGACTAATGGATCCACGGCTCATGAAACGTTACCTGCAGGTATGTTGATGGAATAGCGAGTGAATGCACTCATCCTCCCTTTCTTTCACTCACTATGTACCGTATAATCGATGTCTGTTGACTATTGTAGCTTGTATTTACTTAGTTTCTGCACACCATTTCCATCACTTTGAGTTCCATCAAAAAAAATACAGCAATGATATTCAGCGGTGAATACGAGAAAAGAACCCAGTTGCTCAGTTAAACTATCTGCCTGTAATTATTTGATTTTTATTTTGCAAAAATATCTTTATTTAAGACATCAAAGACGGGTTTGCCCCCGGTATAAATATTTCCCTGAAATATTCCCGCTTTAGTGAGTCTTACAGACTAGCATACAGTGGAAAACAAGAAATAGATGACTCGTGCATAAATTGTTCAGTGTTAATTTTTCAATTTTTTTTTCAGATCTGGAATGATTACAAGCTGCGATGGAGGCCGGCTGAGTTTGATGGAATTGAGTTCATTAGAGTTCCCTCAAACAAGATCTGGAGGCCTGACATTGTCCTCTACAACAAGTGAGATCGTCACCATTATCATTATCATTATCATGATTAGGCCATTGCAATCAAAATGTGTAACAGAATGTCCCCCCCCAAAAAGCTACATATTTATTTTTGGATTGGAGAGAGACAGTGAAACTGGGTAATGGGGAAATGAATGAACAGCTGTAAAAAAAAAAAAGTCCCTTATTTTCAAAGCTCGACCTTCTGTGGGTCCAGTTATCAGCCATACCTCCTGCTACGGCTCCTTCTGACCCCTGACCCCTTGGATATTGAGCTGGGGAACTAAGACTATGGGAGCAGTGAAGCCTGGGAGTATTGGCATTACCTTTAACTTAGACTGTTATACCACAAAAACAATGCAATCAAAAAAAACAAAAAACAATAGACCCTGCCAAACTAAGAAGGTAATAGCACCTTAAATACTCTTAGAGTACTTAAATTACTCTGACCTCCATGTGATATTTGGAAACACGGACCTGTGTTATTTTGGTTATTTTTACTTCAAACTGTGATCCTGCAAGAGATACCGATCCTACCTTTGGGAACATTTTGCTTTCATAATCTTTTATCTCTGTCGTCCAGATATAAGGTTTATGCAGCTAATTTGCGTTTTCTTATTCTTTATTCTCATTCTTTATTTATTCTGTAAGCAAGAGGATGATGTGATGTCACAGAGTCCAGCGCAAGGTTTTTTTATGTAAATGCATGTGATCATTTAGCAGACGGGGCTATATCAGCTCCGACCAGCACATCGCAAACAGACATTATCCTAAAAGGATCTCATGGGGTTACGGCCTTTTAATGCTAGAGAAGCATGGCTATCAAAATAAGAACATTCATATCCATAAACAATTATGATTTTCATTTGGGCTCACTGTACTTTAAACCAAATTAGGGAATTTATTGCAACAATAACAGGCAAAATTGAACACACACAAAAAAAGAACATCAAAAATCAACATCTGTGAGCTACTTGTTGTAGCACAGTTTCAATTGCAGAGCCACTGACTGAGGTTTTTAGTATCTGGAGGTGAAAATGGACCAAACCTCATGTTAACGCCCAAATTTCTTTCTTCAGAATAACTTTAATACGACCAGCTAATATGATAATACATCTGCTAATATGATACAGTCAGATCATCTCTTGTTCAGAAAAAAATTTACATTTTCAATTTCCATTTCTGAAATTAGTAGCTTTTTTTTTCTATTTAGAGTGACTTTAAATATTATCCACAGTTAATATTTTACTTTACGATGAGATGTACCAAACCTTATGGTATTGAATTCTAATGGCCTTTTTCTTTCCCCTTTAAACTCACCTCTAATCTTTCCCTTCTCTTTTTCCCTCTCTTTTATTTCTCCATTGACTTCTTCTGACCCATCTTGTAACCTACACATGCCCGTATCGTGTCTCCTCATACTGTCTTTCCACTGGGATACCACTCCATTTCGGGAACGTGCACCTCATGCACAGCGCTGTGGGTGACTTTCTGGTGGAGGATAAGACCAAGGCTCTGTTGAAGTTTGATGGTACCATTACCTGGGTTCCTCCTGCCATTTTTAAATCTTCCTGCCCAATGGACATCACCTACTTCCCCTTTGACTATCAGAATTGCTCGATGAAGTTCGGCTCTTGGACTTATGATAAAGCCAAGATTGACCTGGTACTTATAGGGTCAAAGGTCAGTGTTTGTTGTTGTGACGTCAGAGGTAACAAGAAATCGTGAATAGATTTTTTTTACACTTAGAATTAAGTATATATTGGTATTCCATACATTTTAGAAATAGAAACAGAAATGCTGTTATATTTGTGGATAAATATGTTAGATGCTGCTCTCCAGAGAATGTTCTACACAAGTTATCCCTTACTCATTCAAAAAAACAATCACCCGTATATGTGGATAAAAGATGGCTTTTAAATGCGCAACATAGTTGATGATAGTAAAAATTGTTAAGCAGGGAAATTGGTAATTTTCCAAGAAGTAATTAATTTCATACTTTGACATCTATGTTTTGGTATTTTAGAGGGTATTTACTTTGCAGATAAGAAATAGGCCAATGTCGGTGTCTTGCAGAGACTAGGTTTTCACTGTTCGCTGAATTACCGTACAGTGACAGCTGATGGGGACCCCTTAAGAAAGACTTCAAATATTTAATTAAAATGAATGCTATTTTACTAACTGTGGGAATACATTTTGAAATAAGTGGTCATTTCCGAAGCAGGGCGAATCTCCTGACATCTGTGATTGCATTGCATAATGGGAATTGTAGCACCCAGGGTTTTCAAAGACTCATTATTCCACGTCTGAAAATCAGGATATCAGCCTCCTCTACCCTGCTTTTAATGCCTCTTTTGTTACCCTGGAATACATAATCACTGTGAGTACTCATTTAAATATTAATCTAAAACAGAATATGAGGTACTAAACCAAATGAAACGGATGTATATTAGAACACAAAGCATAGTTCCTTTGGAAGGGATATCCAGCTATAGGATTATCTATATACAGCTAAAACATGCCCTATGGGAATTAAATTTAGGTATTAAATTGAATTGCGGTTTCTTAAATGAAGTATCCAAGCCTCATGTGTATCATATTGATTAACAGGTATCAAGATATTGTTCTTAGACCCTGTTCTACTGTGGAGTTCTTCAATGACTTGAAGTTGACATGAATATCCGTCGCCTAGGTGAACCTGAAAGACTTCTGGGAGAGCGGCGAGTGGGAAATCATTGACGCTCCAGGCTACAAACATGATATTAAATACAACTGCTGTGAAGAGATCTACCCAGACATCACGTACTCCTTCTACATTCGCCGCTTGCCGCTCTTCTACACCATCAACCTCATCATCCCCTGCCTCCTCATCTCTTTCCTAACGGTGCTGGTTTTCTACCTCCCGTCCGACTGCGGAGAGAAGGTCACGCTCTGTATCTCCGTCCTGCTCTCCCTCACTGTGTTCCTGCTTGTTATCACAGAGACCATCCCCTCCACGTCTCTGGTCATCCCGCTGATAGGAGAGTACCTGCTCTTCACCATGATCTTTGTCACACTCAGCATTGTTATCACCGTGTTCGTGCTGAACGTACACTATCGCACGCCTATGACCCACACCATGCCGGGCTGGGTGCGATCTGTGTTCCTCAAAGTGCTGCCGAGGATTATGCTGATGCGGAGACCGATTGATGAAGACGGCAGGGCTGGGGGTTTGGACAGCAGTGGGGAGGCAGGAGGAGCTGGAGGGGGAGGAGGAGGCGGAGGAGGAGGGAAAGGACTGAAGAAGAGGAAGAATAGCTTGATGCAGGTAAGGCTCCCAAACCAGATGAGTATAACTATACTGCTCAAAAAAATAAAGGGAACACTTGAACAACACAATGTAACTCCAAGTCAATCACACTTCTGTGAAATCATAGTGTCCACTCAGGAAGCAACACAGATTCATTTTGACTTGTTTAAAGGACATTACATCAAAGTTGGATCAGCCCTGAGTTTGTTTTTACACTTTAATTTTGAGTGTGATTCCTAATCCAGACCTCCATGGGTTGATACAATTGATTTCCATTGATCATTTTGGTGTGATTTTGTTGTCAGCACATTCAACTGTGTAAAGAGCAAAGTATTTCATAAGAATATTTCATTTCAAGTGTTCCCTTTATTTTTTCGAGCAGTGTATAAAAGTCCCTGTGGGTTGTGTCACCTTCAAACTGATAAAACTCATAAAGTTATATTTTCATGAAGCTCATACTTCCGCGGGACAGTTCAAAATTCTCCACGTCCTTCATTCACTGTCAAAGTGCCTCGCACGATGAAATATTTGCTCCTCCCTCACAGGAGGCTGGATACGGGACAGAGTGGTGCAGCAGCAGAGAGATCAGTCATCAAACCTGAAATTTCTTGGCAACAGTGAAGGCTACATAATCAGCCACCTTTTGTATATCTTGCCTAGTTCATAAACTATATGGCTACTCATAAACTTAATAGCCCGATCCATCTGCTGACATTTGCCATTCACTGCTTTTGCTGACAAGATTATTGTAACTGTATAAAGCAACATAGTCCTGAATTCTCTTGAACCCACCGGATGACTTCTTTTGTCTTGTGGATGGTAAATGGAATTTGTTAATATACAGCATCCTCCCTTACTCAGCAGGACTTAAGGTGTTTCCAAAAAAAAAAAAAACAAAAGAATAATTATGACACAGACATACAAACACTCACACACAAATGATGGACAACTCCATGCAAGATAACAGCAAGGTCTTGCCCCATGTGCTTCAGTGTTCCGGTCACTTTTGGCTCGTACTCAAACGGTTTGAAAGATCAGTAAGAATGATGGTCTGAGTTGGAAAGATTTTGGACTGCAAACTCATGTGGCAAACGTGCCGCCTTCCTCAATAGGATGACAACGGCACGGCCAGCAAAGAGCCTTTTCTCAGCTCATCATGTAGGAAGGCAAAAGGCCCAAGGTATCTGTTGTGCTCACTACGCACGGCACTGAACATGGTACAAATGGAAAGGTTAGTATGCATTTCCATAACCGATGTGACCCGAGAAGAAGTGCGCCGCCAGAATAGTAATTAAATAAAACAACTTGAAGCAAAGAAAGGCCATTAGAAATATGTCTGAATCACGTGTTTCCTCCTTGGAAATAAAACCCTTAATTTGAAAGAGCAGGGCCTTAAAGTTATTCTGAAGAAAAAACGATTTTAAGTCAATTCTGTATCCTGACGACGTCACCTGGAAAAATTCACAACACACTTGTTTACAATGACTTTTGGTGACAAATAGATTCATATTCTTAAAATACTGTATCTGCACCTTGAATGTTATTGCTCTTTAAAAAATGTGCTTCAAATATCTGCCTCCTTTTCGAGACATACAGAAAACACTCCCGTCTTCATTTTTCCCCCTGAGCACAAAAACCAATTGCAATAATTGTTCCTCCAAAATCAAAAGATAAATCAAACATGGGCTTTTCCTTCTGATGACTTCGACTAAGCATTTAAGCCAAGTCCATATTCAGTAATTACTTTGTGGTCATTATCGAGAGGGAGCACCTCGCGCTGTGCTCCCAAGACCCCACAGTACATAAACAAACTTAAGACATGACATTATGAGATTTAAAGCCAGATTAGAAACTTAATCTAGTCTGTGGTTTTGATTTCCAGCAGGTTGGAGGAGGTTCCCTCAACTGTCTGGAGTTTGGGGATAGTAAACTATCTTCCATTGAGGGCAGCGCTGGAAAAACATGCCCATGTCCATGCCAACACGGGAAGGAAACTCCAGAAGATGACACGGGGAAGATGACGCGTCAGCTGAGCCAGCAGAGCATCAATACGGTGGTGGCCTTTTCTGTGGTCTCACCTGAGATCAAGCAGGCCATCGAGAGCGTCAAGTACATCGCTGAGAACATGAGAAGCCGCAACAAGGCAAAAGAGGTGAGTGGACTAAGAGAAAAACCATCAGGAGTAATTATTAAGTCAACGGGAAATTTTGTGGTCGAAATTACAGATAAGACAAACCCGATAGCGATCACGTTTAAGTAGCGTCGAATGAGTCATTGATGTGCATTAAATATTTTCACCACCTACAATTTGTGTTGTCATTCTAAGAAAATTGTCAGGAACGCTCAATACTCAATACTCCATAGCAAATAAGTCACAGTATGACATATTTTCATCTGAAAAGAAGTAGAGACATCAACACACACACACACACACACACACACACACACACACACACACACACACACACACACACACACACACACACACACACACACACACACACACACACACAGTTTTTTAATACCAATCAAAAACATAATTTCAGTGTAAATGGCTTTAACAATGGCTGTCTTCTTTTAATGCTTTTAATGCGTAGGCCAGTTCTTTCTTTTGCTGTTACAAGCAAAAGGTTAAGTAAAAGAACCATCCATTAACAATGTAATTCCTCCGGTCGCTTGAAATTCTGCGCTCTTTTTTTCATTTTTTGGCTCTGGCTGATGTCAACCTTCATATATCTTTATGTGGTCAAAAAAAAATTATAATTATGTGAAGAATATAAAGCAATATGTAGTCTGGTAATGAAATCATGATTGGTACTTTTGGCAATCTTTAATTTGAATATTTGAATATTCAAAATTATGCAGTCTCTTCACTGTGAATCCTTTTTTTTTTTTTTTTTTGGAGCCTTATCATTTCATTTCAGGAATGCAATAACTGACACAACTTCCAGCCAGGGGATCTAATACTCCACTGCTGGAAACTTCGAATGGACCTCATATAGAAAGCAAACACTGCAAACATGAGCCATGCATAATGCATTTATGCAAAACACACCTTTGAGAGCTGTGCTGTGATTCGTAAACTATTCCAGAAATTAACATTGTTGTTACTCCTAACCAAATAATATTAGATCTGAGTAGCTCTCCTTTCCCTCTCTGTCAGTGCAGGGGGTAAAATCTCCCGAAGGGGTGAAGAAGCCTTTGTTATGCTAAACCTATGGCTCAATCAGCTTTGTCAAAATATCTTCACTTTCTTCGGAAAATGTGTTCTGAATGTGATTATCATGGTAATTTTATTATGCAAATTATGTATTAATTTTTCATTTTGGCCCTCAAGAAATGTTTAGCTCGCTTCCCTCTTTTCTCATTGTATTTCTCACCGTTTTTCCGTCCCTCCTGACCCCCCCACCCCCGATTCGTACCAGCTCCTCTGTTTCGCTGCACTATCCTTTTTTTTTTCTTCTGGATTTTGGAATAGTTTTCGGCCTTTTTCACATCCTTTTTATCAAAACTGTCTCATTCCCGTGTTTGATTTGTGTTTTGCTTCTTGCCTCGCTCACAGGTGGAGGACGACTGGAAGTATGTTGCCATGGTGATTGACAGGATCTTTCTATGGGTATTTGTGACCGTGTGTGTCATGGGAACCGTGGGCCTTTTCCTCCAGCCTCTTTTTGGCTTTGTCTCATAACTGCCGACTGATCGGGGTTCACGACGACCCCTGTTTTGATGATTTTCAAGTGACTAAGTCTCATTTGAAGGCTGGATTTCAAGTCCTCCGACATTCTTTGCTGTGCCAGTTTTTCCTCTGCCGTTTTTGCAGGGAGCTGTAGAAAGCATTTTAGTGGTTTGAACTGCTGAACATGTAAAGTTTTGCAATGCCTTAACTTGACGCCTTTTAAGGCTGCAAATTTGATCCAAAAATTCTTGCCGTGGGAAACCTGCAAGATTATGATAGTGTTCCCTGATTTTGAATAATATTTGTGGAAAGTAAGTGTCAGTACATCATCTGCAAACAGTGTTTCTTCATTCTGCTTCCTCGGTTCACTTTATCTAGTAAATAAGTGTATTTTCATTTTATTGTTGATAGAAATGTAATGTTTATATTTTGTTTTATGTCTGCCGGGCCATTTATTTGAAGTATTTGCCATGAAATTGAAAAAATTGAACAAAAAATCTAAACATAGAAAAATAACAGAAAAGAACTTTTAACTCGATCGATCGCTCCATTCACCCAAATAGATAAACTGGTCCAGTTATGTCCAGTCTTGCATGATTGAAATCAAAGTTGATATTGAAATAAGCATCTGAGGTGTAGATTTTGGAGTCCTCCTATATTACAGTGCTTTGGCTGAGAGGAGGCACAAACAAAGGAACGTGATAAAGACAGATCATTACATATTAGGAGCTCTAAGCTGTGCCTGCAGATATCTTCCTGTATAAACATTTTGCTTGCTTTGCAATTCCTGCACAAGTTCAATCATCAGTTTACCAGTATTTATTCTTGTTTCTCATGTCACATGAGCAGTACTTCAGAAATGCACATTCAATTTGTGCGGTGCGAGAGCAGGAGAGGATTACACATCTATTTATTTGGTTTCTTTACTTCATTAGCAATGGCTGAAATAATTATATGCTTTGTCCCATTTGAAGGCCCAGATACATCAGAAAACCAAACACTGCCGTGTTTTGGTCTGTGGAATTTTCCACAGCGGCAGGCGGTTTGGAAATCTCATTGCATTCTTTGGGCTCACTGTCTAAATGACAGACGCCTCTTGACTTGAAATCGGTTGATCAAAAGTATCATGTAACAACTATCATAAATGAAAAATGGAGAACAGAGTTTGTGTTTTGACATGTCTTTACAAAGACAACAAACTATTCCTTTTCAAATGACCGAAATAATTTTGCCTGCTTATGTTCCCAGACACTCAATTTCCTTGTAATAATAGATGAAAATAGTTAAAATCTTCTCTTCCCTGCTTTGAAGGTTCTGCTCCCGTCGCCCTAAACACATTATTGTGTGCAAGCCATTGCGGATATTTTAGAACCCTTAAAATTGGCAAATGAATTCTGACCGTGTTGCATGATTTAAAGAATGCATATCAAAGATTGACTTAAATTAGCAGTAGATTTCGATATCACTGAATGGACTGTATCGCTGCAGCTGAGTATGACGGTGTGCTGTTGAGCTCTGGATAGCCTGCTAAGGGCACTTGCCCCCTTTCCAGTAGACATGTCACACACCCTCAGCCAAACTGAGCTCCGCCCTGCGGCTGCAGCCAACAAAGACTGTCATGCACAAAGACTGATCTGATTCATCAAGCTGTTTGCTGTCACGGCCGATCTGGGTTAGATCTTTTTGAGTCATTTCCAATTAGAGCAAGTTTTATGGCAAACTTAACAGCGCTTGAAAACCAATCAGATTGGTCTATTTTGTCTTTTGTAATTAAAATGTATTTGTTTATGAATGCTCTTTCTAATTAATGTTCCACAAGGTAATTGGCTGGCCCAGAAAACATTGGATTAAATGGGTCTTGATTAGTTACTCCTGAAATAGCATAACATGAATTTACTCCTGAGTTGTTTCTATCATCCAATTCCATGGCAATTAATTTAATCTTGTCTCTTTCTGTCATATTTGATTAAGTTTGCTATTAACCATATACACACAGTGGAAGAAACATGCAAGACAGTAATTTAGATTAGTTTTGACCACAGATGTATTATCCTCAGATTAAGGCAATTACTTCATTGAAACTGCCCATTTTAATTCAATCAATAATCCCCTTTGGTTTCTGTTGTATCAACATACATTTCAGTGTATCATAAACAAACTTATTGGAGCAAAATGTTTTGATGCGTGAAAATTGCCTTTCTTATGTCTGTCATTAAACCCGAAATAAAATGGATATTTCTTTCTCATAAGCATTTATTTCGTTAACATAAAAACTTTGATGGCTGATTTTTATGAAAACACACACACACACACACACACACACACACACACACACACACACACACACACACACACACACACACACACACACACACACACACACACATTCGGGAAGATTGCTACGAGGGCTAATTAAGCCTCCATATGCAGTGTCTAATTAAAATAATTTTAAAGAACCATCCATGGACAATTGTAGAGGCAAAATAAAATGTTACATGAAAAATATTTCAAATTTCTTTTAAACTGTCCCACAAACCATGGCTGTATGTTTCAGAAGGAAATAATTCTTGACGTAAGGAAAATCATGAAAGCAGAGAGTCAGACTAAAAGAGTAAATCTCAGGGGTTTCAGACAGTGTCACTTATTGGAATTGATAAATACAATATTATACATGTAACAAAACTGAACCATTATGTAAAACCATTTTGAAGTTCTATTTTGGCTACACATTTGGCTTCATTAAATTTCCCACTCAGCCACCATGGCAGTGAATCACAGAAGGTACTGTCTCTGTGGTCATTGATCAGTGGCCAACATCAATACTCCCAAAGCTGAATAACAGAAAAACAAGCCAAACATTGTGGGAAACCTTGAGTTTTAAATCATTTTTGAAAAGCGTTATGCATATCAACAGTTATGTAAGTTTAACTGTTGGATCATGTTTCAGCGTCATTGAGATTATTCAGGTGATGTCAATGATAAAATATGCAGATCAACTACAGGAATGAATTTCATTCAAAAGAAGAGCGTATTCCAAATATGGAAAATTTCATAAAGGAAACACATTTTATCCATGTCTGAGTTTGAAAATTCTAATTCATGCTTTAATTACAATGCGTTTAGATCACTGTAATGCACTTTATACTGAGATCAGCCACAATTCTTTCACTCGTCTCTAGCTGCTCCAGGATGTTGCAACTCTACTTTTAACAGGAACTCACAGAGAGTACATTTCCATCTTTTCGGCTTCCCTTCATTGTCTCCCAGTGCACTACTGCATCCATTTAAAATCATGCTTTTTACACATGATTTCCGACCTTCTTCAGCCTCCCTCATGGTCCCTAAGATCAGCTGATCAGCTGCTCTAAGCGCTCCCTAAAACCTGGCTGAAACTCAGGGGGATCAGGCATTTCCAGCACCAGCTCCTAAAATGTGTAAGGGGTTGCTGCTCTTCTCTCCCTGTTTTTAAAACTCATTAGAAAAAAATATCTGTATCTCTGGGTTTTGCAGTGTTTTATGTTCAAGTTTTGTTTCTTAAATGTCTTAAATGTGTCTTATGTTTGTGTTTTTTTAAATATTTTTCATCCCTACTGTTCAGCATTTTGGTCAACTTTATTGTTTTTAAATCTGCTTTATGAATTAGAAATGGATTGGACTGGATCACAGTTTTTTTTCTGATTTTTTTTCTCATGCGCTTGGATCTGTGGCACTAGAACTTGAGCATGGAAGGCGTTGCATACGATCATAAATGCTGCGAGCGCACGCACTCACACACACATACACACACACACTTGAAGAAGATCAGAGTGCATTTTGACATACTGGATAATCTCTTATATAGTAAGTTATTATGCCATCAGAGCATGAAACGCATGCCTGTAGCCCAGAGGCTGGGAAGGCTGCAGTGCCAGAGAGGGAAGGAACGAAGCTAACAAGGGCTGAACTACTACACAAGTATCTGTTGCCAAGTGGATAAAAAGTGATAATAAGGGAAAATGATAGAGAAAAGCTAATGTTTGGTTTCTGTCCTTGATACTGTGTGCTGCTGTTAAAGTCTGTAAACCGTTCATTTGGAAGAGCATTTCATTTAAGATAAAGCACAGTGGCAGGTCAATGGCCCTGTGTGTATGTGTTTGTGTGTGTGTGTGTGTGTATTCATGTGTATCTGTGTGTGCAATTAGAGCACTTTAATACTTTCATCCGTGAGCTATACAGATTGCTTGGTTCTGTGACCTGATTCACTTCCTTCTGATGGACAGAAAAGAGTAGAAAAACAAAAGTGTTAGTCAGCAATAGTGTGTGTATGTGCATGCAAGTGTGTTTGTGTGTGTGGGGTTGCCTGTGTGTGTGTTCAGGCTTCATACAAACAAAACAACATTTGGTGTACGTATGATGAACCACCAACCGAGCTGTTTGGAACGATGTGAAAAAAAGTACTGTTCAGTGCAACAGTTTTCATCAAAAATGGGCACGACAAGTATTTTACAGCAAACCAATGACCTCATTTACAAACAAAATTACTATTCTGCATTTCAATGTTAGATAAAAATGGTCAACATTGCAGGCAATCAACTGCTTTTCTTGGGGTGACGAATAAGCCACATCATTCGGTTTTTATGAGGTCTGGATCATGGTTTGGGTCGAACAAGTAGTCATTACGATTAAGTATGGTTGTTTTTTTGGGGGAAATCTTCCGGTAAATGATGGTCTTATGACTGTGTGCGGTGTCCCAGACTTCATTTGCCAGAGGGTGATTGGTGGGGTGCGCTGCTCATCCAACAACACCCACACACACAGAAAAAGACTGATGTTCAATTCCGAAAACACTATATAAAATTCCTGTGGGGTTTTCTGTTGTTTATCCCAAAACTGCATCTCATATTATCACAAGAAAGACCATTTCCCCACTCTTGTCTAATCGGGTTTTATGTGTGGTTCGTCAGATGCTTTATGTGCTAAATCAGACTCTTAAGATATTTTAACATAATGACTCACATGAACTGTATGTGATATCCGAAATCCTTAATTAACATGCTGTTAATGTTGCCAAAATAGAAAATACATGGAGACTTAGTGGCAGTGTGATTTCATTTTAACAATTTGTTGAAATTACAAGAAAAAAAGAGTTTATGATCATTTAGGTTTGCTTCACGCTCTCTGAAACCGTCATGTTTCTGTGAGAAGAGAGACAGTAAGAGACCTGCTTCCTTCTGAACCCTCTTCCTTTACAGTCCCTTGGGAGGAGCAAGCTGGAAGTAGGCTGTGACCCAAACACTATGCTAGAGAGATTTCAGCATTTTGTTCACAGCAACTAGAAATTCGCTTTCCAGAATAGGTTGTTCTTTGGAGCAGACAACTTTGCGCTCTTTATTTTTGTCGTTGTGCGTTATAAAAAACAAATTTCTATACAGACACATTAACAATCACATCACTATGCACTGATAGTGGCCTGTTTTCACAGCTGAGCTTCAAGCTGGATGGAAGAATCACTGTCATTTATATCAATAATATGGTGTTCTGAAATGGAAAGGGAACTGTGGAAGGTATTTCTCAAATGCGTAAGACTTATCCCCCCAACATTCCACACATGTCTCACTACTAAAACAATAAAAATCTCATCCCAAAAAACATGCAGGTGTTAAAAAGAAGATCAATTATTTAGGGCAGCAGACAAAAGTGATCAGAATCTGAAAAAGCTATTCTAAACCATCTTGATTTTTTTTTGTTTCTGGCGGTGACGGCCCAAAGCATTGTACAGAATGGTGACAGACTTGAATGCTTGGTTTGTCCATGTTACATCACTCCAAAAAGCATTTGGTGTATGGAAAATGAGTCTTTAATCACTCACCACGGGATGTCCTTTTCCAACTTTATTTTCGTGATCATCCAGCATATACAAAGTCCTTGTACCACCTGGAGAAGTTTCTTGTGCCCTTTTTAAGGAGGTTTTGTGCCCCTTGACCTCTCACTCATTCCCCTGTTGCGCCCCCTATCGACGGGGATGTATAACTACATCTTGGACAAGCTTATTCAAGTGCTACAATCCTCCCCTGCTACACACATGTTGTCCTCAACATAAGCAACATATTCCTGTATAAAACATGAACCCACACAAAAAAAAAACATGTATTCAAAATGTGACTGAACAAAAATGGCATTAGGGAAGAGATGTAATGAAATGTTAGAGGAGTTGTAGTATAAATTTGTGTTCAGCCCCAGTAACAGTCGCACAGTCTGTTGGTCTTTCCGTGGTCACAAACACGCATGAAACTGATTTGACTTTGCGGAACATGTGAGCCGTGTTGACACACGCTTGATAATGTTATTCATTTACTGATTTATGATATGAGAATAAACCAAGATCTCTTAAAACTGGGTGCTGCAGAAACTGATCATCAATTATAGACATGTCAACAATTTATGTTGCGGGTTTTACATGCTCCAGCTCTTGGTTTCCATTGTGTACACAAGGCTCAGATTTACATTTACATTCAACTCAAAACATTCAGAACAGTTTTAGCTCTTTGCTTGAAGGCAGCAGAAACATCGCAGACTGAAAACAGGAACGTAGCCATGTAACACAATGCGAGCAACGAGACTACATGCACAATCCCAGGCTTTTAGTAACGGAGGTCAAATGGAATTGGGATGTCAACCAGAATTGAAATTACATCCCGTTGCGTGATTCATGTTGTGTTTTTCAGTGGGTTTCACACAAAGGACAGAAGCTCACTCCCTAATATACAAACATTATCATGTTTGCACAAATGTAGATCAGAGCTGTGTATAAATTGCCTCTGTACTGTGCATTCATATTAGATCACAAATGACTCGGAAGAGCCAAATTGTGAAATGGATTGAGCGCAGCAGCCTTGTGTCTGCTGCAGCCTGGCTGGTGCAATATTAATATACATAATCAGTTTTTCATGCAACCAATGGTGCCCTGGATTTATGTATGTGAAAAATTGAGTTAGAGGTGCGGTGTTCAGGGGGGCTAATGAGACAACACATTTCATAAAATGAATCAGCAGGATGAAGACAATTTCAGAAATTGTTTTAAATATCATAACTTAAACATTGTAATAAAACATATTACAAATGTTTTGTCCTGGATTGTATTATCTGATGCTCTGTTGCACTTGGAGAGATTGCTCATTCTGATGAGCAAGTGGCTGCCTGTGAGTGTAAAACAGCTGAGCATCAGTTTGAAATCAATTTTGAGCGGATGGTTTCATTTTATAAACGCTGAAGTAAAGCACAATTGTGAATTATGATGGACCCAGAAGCACAGGACGCTTATTTGAAGCTCAGTGAAGACCGCGGATAGCTTTCGATGGCTCTCAGGATTTGGCTCCGTATGTACACGAACACACAAACGCAGCCACGCAAACAGACACGATGCAAGAGAGATAAAACAGCCATCGACGACAAACCACGCCATCCGTTTATTTTTGGAGAGCGCACATATTGAACATGTGCGCTCGAATTATACCCGAGACTGAAAGCTGAAAAGAGGTGTCCCTAAATGTCCAAATCCTTATCTAACTTTTATTTCGTGTTCATGTGAGGGCGTTGCTGACTTTCCCACTTTGAGAAACATGTTTGCTTGTGGGATACCGGGGGAGGAAGAGGCAGGAGAGATGCGGTCCAGCAGCAGAGAGGTGTTTCTTTGATAGCTGTTAGAGGTAGGAAATCACCAGATTTAATGTGCAACGTTAGTCTCCCAGGCACACTTCAGACAGAAAAGTAGGAGGGAGATATGCGATGAACACAGCATGCTGGCAATGGTAAAGTGAGCTCACCGCAGAAATACTTTATAGATGTTCAACAATATTCCTGTGTGTGGGTGATGATGACGCAAAGCGGTCACATTTTTAGTATGTAATATGGAATAAATCATAAACGTCCGTTATGATAGTTCAAATTGTTCCCCTCTTTTAATATATGCATTTATAAAACCAACCAGGATTGAAAAAGGAGAGTGATATGATTAAAAAAAAAAATGATTAAATGTTAAATCCCAAAAGCCTGCACGTACAGCTAGGTTTTAAAAGGTGATTTATGAGAAGATAGCTGAGGTAAAGTCCTCATTGTGTTATGGCTGTAATAACAAATGCCCAATCACATTAGTTGCCCGCCCGTGACCCGAGAGTTAGTCTGGATCCATCTGCAGATCTTAATGGCCGGGTAGATGCATACGGTCTCAGTACATTGAAGATGCAAGGAGCTGCCAGGCACTTTGAAGCCAAAGTGTACTGAACATTAAGTTTTTAAAATCAATATGATATCTAGCAGGTGCCTTTTTTCACCCTGGTAATGAGCTGAGCAGTGGCATTTTGGAGATGCAGGGAAGCTTCACTGTCAACTGGGTCACAAGGAATGATTAACCGTGGGGGGGACAAAAAAACAAACTGAAAATTTTAGATAAGATTTTGTGCCAAAAGAGACAACAAATTCTATAATTTGAATTTAATTTGATTAAAAAAGCCAGGAATGTAATACAAATCAATGTTAATTTAACAGCATTCATTGGATCAATGACTCACAAATGAAACAAACAACCATTTTTTTTGATGTGTGTTTGTAATCTTTTTCCACGTGATGGAGAAATTTTAAGGTTATTTCAGGATATTCATTGGTTTCATGTCAAAATATGCCAGATGTCAAAGCCAGTTAACTTAGGGCTCGCTCATAATAACAAGCCAAAACACATTTGCTTCAAATGTTCCGTTATTTGTGTGATCAGTCCTTGTGACAGCCGGGACGCAGGAAGCAAACATAGCACCATGAAGAAAACAATTCACGTTGACCTGACGCAGGGTTGAAGACTGCAATAATCCATTTATTATCTATATCACATTTCCTATGGGCTTTTCCAAGTGTCTATCATAAGGTCACATATATTGAATTGGAGAAAATGCCACACAGAAAGGCCCCTTGTCGGAATAGAACGAGGGACCTTCTTGCTGTTAGGAGGAAGCATCAACCAATGTGCCGTCATGACAACCAGGGTTGAGGAATATGGTTTAAATTCAGTCACCAGGTGAATATATGGAGGGTTCAGTTGAGGAAGTACTCTCCATAAAGCCAGCAGCTTCACAAATGCAAATGATGAATTCCTAGCAGTGACAAAATAATCAGCGTTAACACAGGGAGAACTAAAAGTTTTCACTAAAACCAGAATCATTTGCTGAGGTCAGGAAAATAGTTTAGCGTGTTGCCTTAAGGTATGCGCACCACTGAGCTTTCTAACAGCTTTAGGTGTTTGTGTCGGCTGGATAGAGCAGGTGCAGACGAAATCTGCACGATACTTGATGAAATTGTATCATAAATGCAAACATGCAAACACACTCGCAGGCAAGCATTCTGTTTTAGGCTTCGTCTGAGTCCCTTCATGGGCACGTGGTCAGGGCGGCGTGTCCAATGCCAAAGGTTTTAGATAAAAATGACATTGAATAATATTGAAATTGCAATTGTACTCTTCCATAGAGATGGAAAAGTCACGATGGAAAAACACCGTAACAAATACCATGTATATATAAATCACCTGAGCCTCATCTAAGCTTCATGTACCAATTTTTTGGGGGGGATAAAATCAACAATAATATAACAGATCCTGTTTTTTTTTTTTTTTTTTTGTTTATTGGACACATGGCATTACAACTGATGCTTGGTTGACATAATCCAGTCCACCATATGCTGTGCCAATATGCTGACACTGAAAATAACAACCTAAATCACACCAATATGTTTTCTTATTGCATAAGATAAAAAAAAAAAAGATAACGGTTGATATACACAGTATACAGTGGCGTGAAGAGGCGGGCTGACGTGTGTAGGCCCATCGGACAGGGGCGTTCAATCAGAGAAGGAAAGGAGATTGTGATTTTAACATTTTAGTGGTGGTAAATCAGTTTTTGGAGGCTCACTACACTGCAGAGGCAGTTGTTGGCCCTTTTTTTCCCATAACACGGTGTACCCTTTCTGTCAGGAGAAAACTCTCCCCATCCCCCACATGCATTCGCCTGATGTACACGGCTGCTCGTTCCTGCGTTTTCTCAAATCATAACGCAACTTTTCTTCAGCTTTTGTGCATGTAGATTATTTCTTTGACCTATTCAGATCAGTGAATAGGTCTATAATAATATCTATAAACAATCTATAATAGTTCTATGGTGATAGTTAATGAAATATTTACATGGGATATTTTTCACGCCGTGTGCTTCATACAGATTATTGCTTACACTCGCATTTTCAGTCGCAAGAAGTGAAAGGTTATTTTCAAAACTTAATAAAAGCACATCTTGAAAAAGAATGTCTCAGAACTAATGTAGAAATTAAAGGAGTTCAGGTGTTTTGTAACGGGAAGCATCATTCGGCAAAAGAATCGATCAAATTTGATTGATTAATATTAAAATCAAATAAAATGTCATCTGTGTTTTTGTGTTCAAAATGTTTTCCTTTCTCAGTTATTTCTCAGTATATTAGGCCTTATAAATATATATATATCCCAACCGTGGGATTAATAAATTACATCTCATCATACTTGAGTCCCCTTGCATCACCAGACCTCTGCGCACCAGTGTACAAATGGTGTGCGGTGATATGTTTTCACAATGTAAAAAAGTGTTTCTTATTGTACTGTCAGTGGCTGCAATGCATTTTTATAGTTCATAAAATATGCTAAACACTGAAGCTCACACCTATTGGTTTGGGAGAGCTGTTCTTGAAAATAAAACACTAGTATTTGTATTTGTTGCAGGTTTCCTGATTCAGTGTCTGTGTCCATCCCTCACTGAGAAACAAACAACATTGCGGAGGGTTTGCAGAACAAATAAGCCATGGTGCTTTTCCTGACATCATCACTGTTATGCTTGGTCATCAGGGAAATGTTGATTCTTGGAGAGACTCGTGTAGAAGACTGAGGCAGATGTTTGGGTTGAACTTACAATTGTAAAAAAAAATGCATGTGAGTGGGACCTGCGCGCTGCTCAAACATCATCATCATCACAGCAGACAAGTCAGTTAGAGCTAACAAGGATGCGGATGCCTGTTTCTCAATTATTCATGGGGATTGTAAAACTCTTCGCCATAAGCCAAAGTGCTGTTTTTCCGCTCTGCGATCCCTGAGTGAGCCAAGATATCGTGCGCTAATCCCATCCGCACTGCTTGTGTGCATCCTGACTGTTTTATTTCGCTAGGACTTACTTTGCCGGTTGATGTCTATCTAATCAATTGGGAAAAAAAAATTCCCAGGTGTGCCGGTACAGGATATGTTAAAAAATGTGAATTTAATAATTTGCATTTAAAATGAAGTTATTAACACATATTAGAAACACCAGGTCAGGCAAGCTCTTCAACACAAGGCCTGTCTCATCCTTCTCTTAATCTTATCCCACCTTCGGACGCTGCAATGAATTTATAATCCAATTCAATTGCTGATATTTTCATAAACTGAAGCCTCTTTCCTTGTAATGAATAAGCCAGACCATTTACCTTTCACTGGTCCATTTTGTTTTGATGGCTGCCAGCAATCAAATGACTAACATAAGCTAAATGCTACCTGCTGCTACCAGAGTGTGCTATTCAATGTCTGCTTCCTGAGAACCAAGATGCAAAATTTATCTCTACCTCAGGTGTTTAAGTAACAACATATGAGGCCCTGACATTTAGGTTTGGATTTGGTATGCGAGGTGTGTCAGGTTGCCCTACTGAATCACATGCTTGACATGCTGAATCTGAACTTTGGATATTTTTTTTCACCTTGATGAGGCCCATTTGGAAGAGTGAAGCAGGTGCTTACAGACAGAAGTCCAAATCAAAATGTCCTGCTGTCATCCACAAAACCCCATAGCTTTGACTGCCATGATAACCCATGACACAAAGTCAATTTTGACTTAAAACGGATCAACTGGAGTGTAAAGCAGAAAAAAATTAAATATGTTAACTAATGAAACGGACTGTTTATTTTGCGGTGTTCCCAAAACCCCTTTGTTAGCATTATTTGCAGTTGCCCACACACTACAATTAAAATGCTTACTCAGCAGCTTAGTAACTGATATCCAAAGGTCTATGAGTGGTCCATCAGTGACACATTTGTCCTCTCCGTCGTCCTTGGATATGACTCAGTGTAGGGGAACAAACTGCTTTTAGGTTGCTGTGACCTAATGACTCATTAAAGATCCACTTATTAGAAATGTTGTTAAAAGCTCGTGTTAATATAGCCTCAAGGAGAACATATCTAGCGAGAAACAGAATTGATTTTGCAAATCCTCTCCGTTCCAAAATGTGCTTTCCTTACGATAAACCGTACCCAAAATTACCAACCCTAAAAACATAGAGTGTATATTTTCCACAACAAAGCTATTTCCACATTCTACTCACACAAGATTTATGGGCATCTACCTGAAATCCAGGCTCTGGCTGCAGAGAATAATATCTCCTGCAGGCAAACTGTGGTAACTGGTTTACAACCACTGTCACTGTCACCATGGCCACTGGGCTGGGGGTGCTCGGCTAAATCCTCCAGAGGGGGCGCTGCATCGGAGATTATCTACCGTTGTTTATTCCTTGGAATTTTTCCTCCAGCCACAGGCTCATCACAGAGAGACCTCGGTAATCTCGGCAGGCTCGGAGCTGAAGCGATTGAGGGCGATGGTCTGGTTTGCAGCGCTACATCTTCAGGATAAGCTGGCACTGTGGCAGAACGCTGGTGCGGGGGAGAAAAGACAGCCAGGGTCATTGCAATTGGCAGTAAATGTCAGAAAACATTATTTGGATATTAACCGCTCCGCTGTGCTCTCATTTCGATCTAACAACACAAAACAATGATCAGTCAGTTAAGATGGGTGGAATGTCATATCTAGACATTCTGAATGCAGGAGAAAGAGTCGAGGTGCTTCCAGCGCTTATTATTCTTATTTACTCCTGTGTTAAGTTTTAAGCAGCCAAATTACAAGTTCTCTTAAACTGACAAATTCACAGTCTGCGTGGAAAGCCGGGGAATCATAAAGCTAATCACTATTATCCTTTTCACACACATTTTACCTCCTGAGATACGCAGACCTGGCCAAACGCCCCCATCACCTATGCGTTCAAATCGCACCAATACTGCACATATTGCTCAGAGTTGATTGTGTCACAAAAGAAACACACGCAGAGCTTTTAAGAATATTTACAGATCTGAGTGCTGCCTCCTATTTTTACTGCACACTCAAGTAAAGTGTGTGTGTGCGTATGAGTGTGTGTGTGTGTGTGTGTGTGTGTGCGCCTGAGTAAGCATATTAGAGAGAAAATATTCCACATTAAGGCAGGCTTGGTGAATCATTATTCTTTGATAGGTGCCACAGCAGTACCCTGAGGATACCGCAGAGCCTTCAAATACTGGTCGGTTTCAGGGAGGTATTATGGTAGATTACAGGGATTGTGTGTGTATATATATATATATATATATATATATATATATATATATATATGAGTCTTTCTGTCTTTGTGAGGACAATGATGTGTTTGAATCCAAAGCATATTGGGCTTTTTTTCCATGATGAGATCATCATGGCCAGTCCTGAGAATAATAACTGGGGGGGGTTAAAAGCTAAACTTCAGAAAATCTCATTTTATGGGAATATGTTTTCTTAATAAATATGAAAATTTAGGGTAATATGCTAATGCAATATACCACTGAGGGATGTAACAACTACTGGAACACCTGTGTTTGTATCTGAAAGAAACAGAATAATATTTGGTGGAGAATCACTATACTCAGAGGGCCTGATATTCATGGTGTGTTTGAGACATTATCACATCAAGAACCAAGAATCAAGATTTCTATTTGTCATTATGCAGGCACAATGAAATTTTCCGATGAGTTACCGGCTCGAAGCATGTTTTTATAAAAAATAAAAATAAAAAAAAAGACAGACTAGTTATTTGCGCAGTGCGTACTTATATACATGATGCGGACGGTATGAAGTGTGATATGAATATGAATGAATTTAAAGTGCAGAAACTTAGTGCAACATATTGTCTTGTATCACATGCGAGAATGTGTGCAAGAGTAAAATAAAAAAAGAAAGTCAGAAAGCTTCTGACTGAGTCATATCTTTAGCTTTCCTTCCATAATATTTTTGTGACATATTCAGCTGAGGAGCTTGAATTTTGTCTTGCCTGTGTGTGTGTGTACGATTGTGTGTGTGTGTAGATTAACTAGGTATGCAACAACCATGAGTGGAGACAGCGAGTCTGACTGAGTCAGATTTCTGTCTCTCGCTCAGGATATTTTTGTGACAGCTTCACTATAAAAGAAGGAGAGCGGTAGAGTGGAAATGACATTAAGTTCTGCATAAGCCCATTCCCATGTTTTTGTCTTGCTGATGTGTTTGTCTTTTATTTTCATTGCACGCAGGTGCTGTGCTTTTGCTTCCTCTTTGTCACTGAGAGTTGCTTTCGCTTCCATTGCAAAGGGGGTGTAATATCCCTGTCTTGAAAATATTGTGCTTAAGGGGCATAGATAGAGTTGCAATAAAGTGCCTCAAAATAAACACCCTGCTGAGTACACACATGGGTGCGAGCTCAAAATAAGTAATAAAAAAAAAAAAAGATTAAAAAAAAAAAAAAGGTAATGTCTTTCAATCTAACATTTGGATAGTTTTCAATATATTCATTCTCTATTCTATGATTATGCTGATCAATACAGTTACAGACAATTGTGATGTAACCACCAAACACAAATAAGAGGCAGAACAACTGTTATTACTAACAGTGTGACCTCCGCAAAGCAGCACTCACTCAGGCTGTCAGTATATGTGCAGTCAACTCTGATAGCACACCCTCTGACTTTCAGGTCTGAGTTAAACGCTATTTCGATCATAATTGTCTCATCTACTGTGTTTGAATACTGCCTGGAATGCTTATCATTGTAAAGCTCAATTGGGCCAGATTTATTGAGCTAATTTTTCCTCATCAACCACACACACACACATATATACGATTGATGTATGTTGGGCCTTTACATTTCTGGAATCTTAATAATTTTACTTAAATAACACAACTCTTGCCATGACATCAAACCCTTTCTATCCCTCTCTAGTGACATGAGAGGAGTTCATATCACCTTGCAGTGTTAGGATATCCATGTAAGTCAGTGGAATTATCTCCCAAGGAGCAAAAAGTCCGTTTGTGTGAGTATGCATGAATGTGTAATCGTCTCCCATTTCCATTCCGTCCCTTGTGCCTAAAGCATAAACTGGTGTACCGACGAAGGCAGCAACATGCCCTCCCTCGCCCTCACTTTTCCTCTCAGTAAATGCCCCCGCCGCCGTATGCCTTCTCCCGTTGCCCCGGCATGTGCTCAGCCTGCAGGATCTTCACTCCTTTTCCGTATCATTGGTAATTGACCGGCTGGGGCAACAGAGGAGTGGAATGGCAGAGCGAATGCTACCCTGCCACTGCAGCTGCTTCCGGCTGCCATGGCAATTGGGGCAGAAAATCAGACTTATCGTTTTGTTGTAATCAGCGACGGATTGTGGTTTCCAATCTCGTCTGCTTATATATTTTTTTTTGTATTTTTTGTTTACCGCTCCCTCCTCCCGTGCCTCCTCTCAAGATGATTTTATCTTTGTTTTGTATTATTTTGTCTACCTTTCTCTCAGCATTTGCCATTTCTTTTCCAAGTTGTTTAAATCCCATTGAACCAAACATTTCATCAACAGACTCCCATCAGGTTTAAGGAGCAGGAGGAAAGGGTTCACTGTTTGCAGCCTCCACTGTTCCCCAGATGCACGAGGCACCTAATGGGAGCTTGAAGCGGAGTCCAATGTTCCTCAATTCCGTATGTGGTCTCTAAGCTGCATTCAAATCAATTCAAGTACTCTAGAGCTCAGGAAAACACTATCTTCTGCAAAAGTGGTGGAATAGTACAACAGCAAACTGAAATGCATTCCCATTCCCAAGGTGGCATCCTGTTTTTTTTTTTTAACAAAAGTTATAGTCCAATTCTAACTTAATTGTTTTGTTATGTCAGACTTTTTTCACTCCACATCCTGTTACTGTGACTGTCGACACAAAAATGTTAGCTTCTCATTCATGTTTTCTTATGAATACATGGTAATAGGGAATAAAAAAAGGTTAAAATATACCGTATTAGAAATAGTGCTGCACTCTGCCTTCTTCTTGCTGATATTCTCTGCAGACCTCACCTAATTTTTACCGGCCAGCTCCGTCCTGAGAAGTGTGGCTCCTTCTGATGCTCAAGGTACAGAGCGATCTTTGATTGACACATCCCAGTGAGCTCAAGCATGTCCGCTTACTCTAAATAACAATGAATAATAGAAAAGGTTTCGCCTCAGATGACTGGTTAGGACTCGCATACTGCACATACTGCACTGCACGCACTGGTTGAATCAGCCGGTGACACAACGCTGAATAAAACTGCCTTATCGTTGAAGAAATATACAGAACATCCAACACTAAATGCAATGTTGCATTCCTTTGTGCGGCGTTCGAATACCAGAGGCCTGTCTGGGTCATGCTGTTTTTCTATCAACTGTCCATCTCTCTCTTTGTCTCTGTTTGAGATGGCCAGACTGACAAGGTAATTCAAGTTTAATCCCCCTGGGAGCTGCGCCTTGTTAGATATACTGGTCACTAAGCCACAATGGATCACTGCTGATTTTCCTTGCACCCTGTGTTCCCATGAATACCTGAACGCCTGTTGTTAGGGTGTATGGCGGTGAATGATACTCCATAAGGGCTACTAGATTGCTGTTGCATGTTTATACAATACCTTTTAGTGATGACCGGTTCCCTTAAAATAAATATTATTGGGAAAAGTCTTTTTTGAGGAGCCACCTTGAAGGGTTTTAAAGCAGCTGTTTTCCACCACTTATTTTTAAATGAATTAAGAATATGTATCGTTGTTTGGGTTCCTTACATGGTTTCAAGGTATGAAAAGCCACATGTATAAAGGCCTTTTGTCTTAAGATAGTCACCCCCAAGAGTCGAAGGCCAAGGGCGAGGACACGAAAACAGAAAAATACTTTTCAAAGGCAAAGTCGAGCTAATGCTGATGTTTTTGGTACTCTGATTTACTCCCTCGTGGATGACATCTGATGGGGCTTGCTTCTGGAAATCCCCTTGCTCTGATAATACCATCTCAAGGTGTAACTCTCATAACTCAGAGTTACAGATATGTCGGATTTGTTGGTAAACTCCGCTCTGGACAACACTATAATATCTTCCGTTTGACTGTCAGAGTCCAAACACTCATATTTTTGTGAATAATTTGACCTTTTGTGTGTAAAGTTACCATTGAACTCTGTCTAAATTTGGAAAACTGAGCCACGCTGTCTGTATTAGTGGGTACTTATATGGAAATTGTTTCTCATAAAAAATACAAGGACAGAGTGCAGACACAGACCACGGCAGATGCTGGATTTTACCTTTCTCTTGGGGTTTGGAATGAAAAGGTCACTGAACATGAGGCAGAGTTTAAACGGTGGTGTGAAATAAACCGCACAGACGATCAAAGAGCTGAGGTATTTGTTCGCTGCTGGGTGTTTGAATATTTATGTTTTTTAGCACTGAGCTTTGGTCTCTGACTATAAGCAGAACAAAATTGCTTCAGCTCCATTCAAACTAATAAAAGTCTCACGTAAAAGAGTTTGTGGGCCATTTAAAGATGGGAAGAGATAAAGACTTACCTAGAAAAGAGACAGAAAAAGCATATTTTTCACTTTTACTTTTCACAGCATTTTTTTTTTTCCATTTTTTCTCTAATTAAAACAAAGATTTCTCCAGCCACCCTCTCCTCACTACTTGACCCTAATGTGAACTAATTTTCTTAATTAACTTGGAAGTGGATAGAAGCTAATTACTGAAGTACTCTGCGATTTAAAGACCATCCAGAAACTGCATTTACCTCCAGCACTGTGTAACGAGTCTCATAAAGCACTTGCTGTCAGTCTTATGTTCACTGATGCAGAATAGCTGGTTTGTTTGGGTGTTAGATAACCAGAAAGGTTGCGTCTACTTTTTAAATGTGTCTGTGTTGGTTTGTCAGTGTGTGTGTGTGTGTGTGTGTGTGTGTGTGTGTGTGTGTCAGATAGGCTGGGTTCCCCCTTGGGCAAGTCTTGGCAATAACAAATCAGCGATCAGGTGCCTTGGTAAGAAAGCATTTAATGAGATATACAAAGCCAACTAAAGCTGCCAAGTGGCAGAGTTTCAAGCATGAGACCTGCATGCGTGAATGTATGCTTTCTTGCTGATTATAAATTAATGTGTGTGTGTGTGTGTGTGTGTGTGTTGGAGGGGTGCAGAATGATTCACCTCACATATCCCCTTCCAGCTGCTGTTGGCTCAAACTTAATTAGAGGAAAAAAAAGAGTCCATCTCCTTCAGCTTGCTGTGAATTTGTTTAGAGTCAATTACCTGAATAAATAACAACGTCCGGGAAAACCACGCTCCCTGCTCCATGTCAGGTGATCTAGCTCTTTTAACTCCATTAATTACTCCAAATCTTTTGTATTATTTGGTGTACTCTGCCCTCTTTGTGTTCAAGAAATTCTACAATGTGTTCATTCATTCATCAAATATCGCAACGTGGCCTTTCTAAAAACGCTATTCATCAATAAGATTCAGATTTGTTTTCTGTTTGTTTTGTTTTTTTACCGTCAAAGTTATTAGCTGTATGGTTAATGTTAAATCATCTCAACCTGTATATTGCTTCCCCACCTTGCGCTTTTAAATTTTACAATACATTGCGTTCACCCATCCACCCATTCACACATTCACACATGCACACACACTGATGGGCGTCAGAGCTGCCATGCAAGTCTAACAAAACTGTCGGGAGCAAATCGTTGTCTTGCTCGAGGGTCCTTAAGATGGGAGAAGCCAGGAATCAAACCATCCACCTCCTGATCAGAGGAATCCCTGGGCCACCAGTTGAGTCACAGCCAACCGAATATGACTGATGGCGCTGCATTATGAACAATAAACATTGTTGCACAAGTTGTATATAATGTTTTTGATATGAGCAATCAAATCATCTTAAAAAAGCAAACTAAAGGGAGTTCCCAAATTGAAGTGCTTACCCTGTGACATACAGGGTCAAAAATCCGTTTTGCTGCTCTTGTCCGTAATGATCTTGGGCTCCAGCCAAAGCTGTTTTTCTAATGTTTGTGGCGTTTTCCAAACACTCGACTGGCATTTCTGTCAATTTAAGTCCCAATATAACTCCTGTTGTTATTTCCATCCTGGTTCTGGTTGTTTCGCAGAAGTATTTCGACCGTTCTTCGGACAGTAAAGCAACTGGTCCTTGCTAAAGTGGTTGAATTGAGCCACAAGCCATGCATCCGTCTTGACTGTCCTAAGTGTCTTAATAACGCACAGAAAAACTGCAAGATCGATAGCTAGAACACCACATCCCCTTGGTGTGTGCATGCGATAATTAGATAGATAGTGCCACAGTAAGTGCTTGCGTTCACCCTTTCCTTTCAGCGAAAGGTAATACCTTTGGAATTACAACATGTAAAAATAATCTCAGTTGTTGGGTAAAGAAAAGATCTCTATTCACCCCTCCATCCTGCGTCCATTAGTCCAAAGTCTAAGTGGCACTATAACGAATAAGAGCTCAACCCGAGCAACATGTTATTGTTTTTTTTCCCCCAACAGACAGTATTCCTGCTTCTCAATCTAAACCGTTGTGAACTGTTTCTCATTTGTTTACATTACATTACATTACAGTCATTTAGCAGATGCTTTTATCCAAAGCGACTTACAAAAATTGCAATTCAATAACCGAAAAGACAAAGTACCAGTAGTCATTATTCAGAAGTCACCACTCTGCCACATAACAGAATTTTTTTTTTGTGTTGTCATTTAAGTCCCATTTGTTTTGATGTTCCTAATCCAGATTGTAGCAAAAACCATCAATAAAAACACATGTGAAATCATTTCACGACAACCTCGTGCTCTAATTGGAATCTGTAATATCCACCCACGCAATGAACTCTAATTAAATTTAGCTTCAGGATGTGACGCAGTTCGGAGTGTATTGTTCCAGTCATCTGAGGTTCTTGTCTTTCACTCCAGTGTGCGACGCTGTTACGCCATGAGAATGAATTCAATTTACTCCCACCACACACTTGTGCTTAAGGTCAAACTCTGACAATAATAGAATATAGCATGGCACATATGGAGTGGTGTGACATGACACGACAAGTAGAAATGTGTGCAGCCACATGAAAGAGGCATCGAATTGATGCCGCTGATGATTTAAGATAATGTGCAGACTCACTGCCTATGGAGAAATTTGATGGGCTTCCGAGAGGAAACTTATAGGTCACTGCTCACTGAAAGATGATCTAGAGACATTTATAATAAAGTTAAGTGCTCCAGAGCCTCTCTGGGGGTTCCCCATGAAACAACTAATGGCTTAGCACTTTTGCTCTTCACGTGAGCAGTTGTGCTACAAAACTGGAAACTGATGACTATGAAGTGCAAATTGAGGATTTTGAAAGACACTTCTCTTATCAAGTATGTTTCAAACATTTGTCTTTTCATATTTTGGTCCAACACACTTCAATTAATGAAGACATTTTCCCAACAAATGTCAAACAAACTCTTGTAAGACACTTTTTCCCACATAGAGCTCTGACCAGGATTAAATGTTTACCCCCCAGCAGGTTCTGCTGGTGTAACACAGCAGGTGGAGTTTCTGGGCCAGTGCCTTTAGCAACATAACACAAGTACTGTAGAAAAGTAAAACCTTCGTAATTGTTCGGCGTCGGTCGGACGCAGGAGTGCCATCAATGGTTAATGCATTGACACACGGACCAAAACGAGCAGAGAAACAAAAACAGATAAAGTTGAATTTTAATTCCTGCAGTCAGGGTCAAAGAGGATGCTAAAGCCTATCCTGGCTGTTATTGGGCGAGAGGTCGGGCTCACCCTGGACCGGTTACCAGTGGATCACATGTAGACACAAATAACTATTCAATTTCTCATGCACACATCTGTGAAATTCACTGTATATTGTTCAGCTGTGGGAGGAAACCTGAGAACCAGAAAGGAAACCCCTCACGGACACGGGGAGAACACTGTGACTGCCCAAAAAGACAACATACGATTTAATGTTCGATTCAATCGCTTCAATTAGTTGCTAACTCTTAGTTACGGGCAAAAAGAGAGAAGTAGGTTAAGTTAGCCAAAGGCTTGCACATGCTGAATATGAACGTAAGGCTAATATATAATATTGTGAATAAAATAAAACAATGTAAGATTAATCAATACCCCCCCCCCCAAAAAAAAGCAAAAAACGTCTCTCATGGCCTTGAGCCAAAATGAGCCACAGGAAAATATCCAGTCCATCAATTCATAAAACCTGCAGATCTCTGGGTGTCTACAGGAGGGATGGAGGGATGTGATTCTTTTCGCTTTTTTTTTTTGATGGCACGTTTAACCTGCCAGTCCCAAAGATCATCACCAGGATTTGAGAATTGGTGGCAGCGCGAGTTACAGTCTGTCATTCACACACTCTCCGCCTCATCACGCAAGGCAGGACACCCTCCCTCGCTGGTATGAGGCCACTGACATCTTGAAAGTATAGACCGCGGGGTAGAAACGCTTCTTCTCACGATAAAGGTGATCACTAAGAGCATGTCAGAATCGATTCGAGGACAACATCGCAAAGAACACGTGGATCTGTGCTGCTCTCCACATGACAAAGCAAATATCCCGCTGTTGAAGAACATAATGGAGGATTTAACATTAGACCGGGGGGGGGGTGCTCACACAATTTGTCGGATTTGCATGTTTTTCTCTCTAACGGCTGCTGTCGTCACTTCACACGTCGTGCGCTGACCCGGCCCGACAGTTCCTCTATCCTAAACGCGTAGAGATCATGAAACATTTCTTCATTTGCCGATGTCTTTCTCATAGATCCATGCAGATGTCACATTAGTCACGGCTGTCTCTGAGGCAGCTGAGCAGCCTTCGCGGATGAACTCTCTCCCCTAAAGGTCACTTCTATATGATTTGTCATCGCATTTAAATTCTCCAAATTCTTCATAAAGCGCCAAACCAGTCTGATAAGAACCACGCCACGGTACATCTTGGACCACTCATGCATTACCATGTGAACCCTACGGATGTGCAGCATCTTGTGGAGGAGGAGGAGGAGGAGGAGGAGGAGGGGGGGACCAGCTTTCCTCTCCTCTCATCCTGTGACGGGCCAGCCCTCCTCTTCCTCCATCTCCTCCTCCTCCTCCTCTTCATCCTCTCCCGCCCTCAGCCTCCTGCTCTGCACCGGGATACGCGCGCACAGGGAGGCTGCGGAGAAGCACAAACGGGCGACTGAATCGGACAAGGGGCGGGGGTGGGGGTGGGGGTGGGGGGTTATATATTATATAAATATATCTATACATCACGGGTGCTGCTGCTGTCGTTGCTGCTGCTGCTGCTTCTGCTGCTGTGCGAAGGAGGGTCCGTGTTAGACAAAGCCACCAACAAGCGGCTGCAGAGCGGACACCGCGGCGGAGCGCCTGTTGAAGCCATGCGTCCTGCAGGACCGAGCGCGCCGTGAAAAATCATCCGATTTTCGATTTGGACGAATTTGATCGGTCTGAATAAAGAGGAGGAAGGGGCAGCGGGGGTGGGGGGGTGGGATACTCACACACACGCGCACACACACACACACACACCATGAAGTTTTCACTTTCCCTGCTGTGGTTCCTCCTGGCTGTCGGGGGGGCCGCCGTGCAAGGTAAGAAAAAACTGAAAAAAAAAAAAAAAAACATTTGTGGAAATTGCATGGTTATACCGGTCTAACAGACGCGTGAGATGGAGTTAACGAATAACTGTTGTGTTGGTCTGTTATTACACTTTTATAGGTCTAGCTGTGCGTTACAGGGCAAATTGATAGGGTTAGATTTGCAGAGCAAGACCAGCATTTATTAACGAACGGGAGCGCAGCGCCTGGCAGAGGACGCAAGGTTGCAGAAGTCAACACAATATGAGGCTGTGGAGCAGAGAAGCCACAAATTCCCTTATATAATAAAGCTGTGACTTCAAAAGATGGGATATAATATATGTCATATGTCTCTGTTATGAAAGGTAAATTCTGTTCTGAGTGTGTGTCTGTGTGAATGCAGTCAGAATTTTCTGACTAATATGCTTGCACACACGCACGCACACACTTTTGAAGGCAACTCTGTGAGACAGTGTGTATTTGATGAGGTTGATTATGTCTGTGAGGTCAGAAAACAGGGAGCCAAGTATTTGTGTAGGGGCAGTTTTATGTGAAACTTGGTTAAAAGAAAAATCAAGATGTGCTTTAAAGACTCGATGTGAGTGTGATCTGGTCATCTCAGCTTTATGAATCGGACAGAAGCCGCCTGTGTTTGTATGGTTGTGTGTGCGGGAGAGCTGGTGCAACAAAAACAGATTGCTATGATGTCATAATAAGTTGATGAAATGAAAAAAAGGCCAACAGCAGGAACAAGGATGGTTCCAGTGTCAGACCACTATTCAAGTTATGAGCAACAGTGTTTGTTGCCAAGTTGCCAAGACAAGAAGATTTCGACAAGAATTCAACAGTTTTTGAATTATACGCTGCTCTTTGGCGTTGACACACCAAAGGAGATAGATTGGGTTGGATAGTTCACGGTTTGTAAAAAGCCTGTAAGAATGAATGGGATACTGTTTGTGGAGCTTAAATAAAATAAAACATAAAAAAGTAAATAAACGCAAGAATAAATAAATGAACCACCTCCTGTCTTTGGCAAAACCATTCAAAATACCTGGTTGCCATTGGAATGAAAGGAAATGCTTCCAATTAACAAAGTCCTTTTTGTAGATTTCAGTTTCAATGTACACACACACACACTGTGAAACAATTGACTGTATATGTGGACATTTTTGTTTAAATTCAGCACATTGCTCAAAGGCATTGCCACTGAAGGGATGTGTCGTTGTGAAAAGTCTTGGCTCCCCCCGAGGCACCTGTCCTGTTACATTAAGACCAAAAAGTAGCAGTGCCGCAGGTTGCCTGGAAAAAAACTTGCCTCCATCTTTTTCTTTATATTTCACTATTCCTTCCTGGAAACTTCAGATTTTAAAACAAAAGGGATCACTTTTATTTCCCTTCTGATCCCATTACCCCTCTCAGTGGTACATCCCGCTATGGCTCTGCAGCGAGCAGATGGTGGCGGTGGCTAGATGATCATACCACTGTGTCACCCATAGGGTGTTTCAGATTGAGGCCCAAGATGTTTATGTGTTTGTGTGTGTGTTTCTGCGGGTGCTTGTGTATGCAGGTAATGGGTTCCTATTGTGCACTATATGTAGGTCTCTTTCACAATCAGACATGCACTCGCAGGTATGCTTTTAATGTACATACGTTCTAAAAGCCTGCTATAACAACACACATACAGGCCAACAACTACAATGCACAGATAGTCAACAATGCCATAATTTCCTCACAGAGAATCCTCCCTGCCCCCCTTCAGCTGTCCTAGCAAGTGGCCTAATCAATATTCTCTCCTTCAATGCTGCTAAATTAACTATACACTCGTCAACCCCCCAATATGGAGGAATGAGCAGGCTGCATTTAAGGAAGGTGTCCCTGTGGTGTTTGACAAGGTTGGCCTCTGTGTTTTTTTGTTGATGAGGATTTGCTAACAGTACTATTTCCCGTGGAGACGGTCGATGAGATTCATCCGAGGGAACGTTACGATGCTCCATCTTAAAGCCATTCAAACTATGTGTTGTGGGGCATATGATGCAATGGGAAGAAATCTCTGTGACACCAAAAGAGCACCGTCAGATTCAACAAACTGACGACATGGAAGGGGCGGGGAGCGGTGAAAAGTCCATTTGTTCAGGTGCAACCACTCTTTAAAGTCTTTGCATTTTCTATTCATGCGCTCACGCAATGAATTTTACGCATGCTGGTTTGACCCTGTTCATTTTTGCTTTTCAATGCATGTCACGGCATCTACCAAAGACTGAAACCAGTGGAATTCATTTTGAATGTGCATAGCGGAGAATGTTTCTTTATTCAATAGGTCCTTGTTTAAGAAGCTACAGTGGCAAAGTATCAGTTGCAGTGTAGTGCTGAATATGGTGGACCTTTGTCTCAAAAAGAGAAGAAAGCTTTTAAGATGTCACCTAATTCAGATTTTTTTATTTCAAATTAATTTTAATTACGCTTTGATTTATTTGTTTATTTATTTGTTTAATTGCCCTTAGATATTGTTACCAAAGGTATATTTGGGTAACAGAAATACAACCCCATAAGGGCTTACACATGGTTAAAAATGGTTCTCAGTAACATTTGTTACATCTAGAAATTATGTGGGCCTTTAAAATTCAGATAGTGATGGCATTTTTTGACCAACATATATACTCTGTATTGAGCAAGTATTGATGTATATAACTGATATATACATAACATATATCAAACATCCTCAAGATTTAGATCAATACTTGCCCATTACAGAGTAACTGCACACACTGAAATTACACCCTGATAGTCATTGTAAAGAATACAAACAAAAACATTTCTACAGTGCCTTCATAATTAAGACAGTTAAAGACCGCCATGCAATAAGGCAGTGTTAAAAAGACAGGCTCTCTAGTTGATTTTAATATCTGTTTTTCAATCTAATCTCATCCCACGTGTCCTTGTTGAGTTCTCCGTCTGTAACAACCTCTCCTCTGCCCTCTCCGTCTCCCTCAGACGCCGCAGGGAATAGCGGCGGGTCACTCTGTCTCACTCCATCCTTATCAGCACTCTCCACTCCTCTGCTCTGCTCGGGTCCTCTTGTTCAAGAGACTGTTGATTCAAAACTTTTTTTTCCTCTCTTCTTCTAACGCATTGCCGTATGCGGTCTTGTTTATCTAAAAAAAAAAAAAATCGAACCACAGAGATCTGCGGCGGTAGGCTGTCCCCTGCAGCTTAAGCCAAAATACCACATAATGCCTCAAGCGACCACCAAACGCTGTCGCCATTCGATTCTTAGCTACACATAAAAGTGAAAAGATTCAGTAGAGTTAGACACAAGATACTAACAAATTGTGAATTGGGGACTTAGTAGCCATTCTGAATATTCCACCAAAGCGCTGACCTACTTGGTGCACTTCGGCTGCAGTGGAAGTGACTGTTTGTAAAAGTTGAAAACCTCACCCTGTGTGTTCTGGAAGTGTACCTGTGCCACAACAAATCTCTCTGCGGTCTTTTTTCTGTACAGTGGCCGGTGAAATGAGAGCAGCCTTCTTTCACTGTACCGTCTCCGGCCCGCCTCACAACGCCACTTTTTTAACTGACTACTACGTCATGTGCCTGACTGCGCAAAGTGCTGTGGGCTCCGCTCGTGTCCCCTGGCAATTGTTCTGTCTGAGGTGATCATGTCAGCATGATCATTTTGTCAGCCTTGGGAGCTTAGATGCATCCACTTGGCCATGACCAGCTGTCAGTTCTGGGTTGACAGTTTGTGTTTGTGTGCCTAAACTCTAAGACACCAACTTCATATTTCTTTCCTTCCCTCTGCTCACTTTTGAGACTCTTGAGAGGTACTGCACTTTGTTACAAAGCAGCTCAGCCTTTGCATGATGTCATGCATATGAGAGACAGAAAAGAAAAACAATGACCTTTGCTAAGCTGTCTGAGCAGATACATCTAAACAGCACTGTCGTTAACTCTAGTAAATTCATGTTTTTGTATTTTTTTCAGTTTTGTAAGTCTTCAGTTAAACTATAAATAACCCAGATCCCAAATGATACCAACATCATTAGGAAAGAGCACAAGAAGGCAGAAAAATACCAGGGACCCAAAGCAGAGTTGGAGAAGATGTGGGATGTAAAGGCATAAGTGATCCTAATAAAGATTTTGTCTTTCAGAGCAGTAACACCTAAGTTGTTAGATAGTCCTCAGCAGATTCTAGGAAGAACATTTGAAGTCTCTGTTCAAAAAAGCACAATCTGAGGAAGAGCTGGGATTACAGTGGCTCTAATCCCACAACGCAACTAACTGGTGCTCCAACGTTATCTATCGGCAGATCCACCTTGATCGAGATGGACCGTTCTAAACAACGTATTTGGGTTGCTTAAGTAAAAACAAGACCCCAAGATGGGACAGTCAACCGATTGCTTTGCACAAAATGCTGGAAAGAGTTTCCATTTAACCACATCAATAACAAGCACACATTAGTTGGAGATTCCTCTGCAGGAACCTGGACAACCATGATGCCTGGCTTGCGCCAGACTTTCATAGATTGTTGGGCCTCGGATAATGTTAAAGTTCAGCTGCTGGCGACAAGAGGGGCTACGTCTGGATATTTCTTTAATGAAAAAAAGGCGGTTGGTTGCAATTTCGGCACTATGTCTGTTCTTTAGTTGAAATAAAACACATGTTTAGTGTATACATATTGCCTTCTATCGAGTATTTTTGCCCCCCAAAAAAGAAACTCAAGTAATAACGAATTAAATTAATCCAAAATTACCAGTGATACTGTGTGAACAGTCCAGCAAGCATATACAAGTATACAGCATATGTGAACATATATACATATGCTATAAGTACACAGGATACTACATACATATATATGTATATACGCAGTATACTTATATATGCTGGCTAGACTGTGGTCATTCTCAAACATCAACATTGGGTCTTCATTGCTACTTTCTACACAACAGTTTGGAGCAGCTGTGAGCTGATGAGGCAGGAGGTCATGCAAAGGTTTCACGCCCACTGCTACAAAAGGTCACGTCGATGTATCCTTGATTGAGACCACTGACTGCTCCCAAAGCCTCTGCTATTTCTGTGACCGCCTCTGTGATTGCATTGTGACGCACTTTGAGAGACAGATATGATCGCTGTTTAAATGCTGTGTTCTACCATTCTTATCTCCTTTTCCAGCTCAGGAGGACTTTGTGTCGCTGGCTGAGATGGAGGATTCCTTGCTAAAGAGCCTGTTTAGAGGTTACCAGAAGTGGGTGCGACCTGTCCAGCACGCGAATGATACCATAACTGTACGCTTTGGACTAAAGATCTCGCAGCTGGTTGATGTGGTGAGGTCACAAGACAAACACAAATGTATAAATAGCAACACAGAGCAAGCAGGCACTGGTTTTTACTACCCTGAATCCTGGCTATATCATCGATGAAATTAAATAATTCAGCCATTAACCAGATTGAATTATTCATTTTCATTTGTATATATCTTGCACTTTCTAAATAATATATTTTTACCAGCATAATATAGCTAGTGGTTACAGTCCTCCAAAATTATAAAACAACACTTTAAGGAATGGATTTAACGCAAGATTCACGACGAGACACAATGACATCTACAAATACTTTCTGATTCAGGAGTCTGCAAAAGAAGGAGGCATGGAGTAGTTTGCCTTGATAGTTTAAAATAGTTGAATAAACTTAATAAAAAACAAACATTGTCGCATTGTGGCAGAGACAGCAGGAGAACTCGTAAAGATGTAATTTGGGATCACTCCTGAAATTGGAAATTTTGATTCTTCAGTGTTTGTTTCTTGAAATACTAAACGGACAATTGAAACGGATTGCTGTATTTTCAGGACTAAAAGTCACTCCGGAGTGTAAATCTCACCGGCCAAAAACTGCATACTGAAGAAGAGAAAAGCATATATAAGTCGCATTTAGGGGCGCAAATTTAATTGATGAAATCAGAGTCAAAGAACAGACATTTTACCTTGAAAGGCAAGTTTCAGCGTAATGCCCGAGTGGATGTGCCCAACAATGACGATTTGCTGGTTAAACCTTATCTTTATAAGAACAATTAGAAGAATTAAGCAATGGTGGCTCCACCGAATCGTCTCTCTTTCACACAACTCTGAGCACCGCGGAGTTGTTACAATAGTAATAATACTAGAACAGAGAACAGGCCGAACGGGTGTGAACAGGTAACAGCTATTTAGATAAATAGAGGATAAACAACATAACATATTGAGTTTACCAAACTCTCAATCTCACTCCAAATCACTAAATGCATTGAATTTTTCATCCTCTGTGTCACTTCTGAGCCACCCCGCCAACTCCGGAGGGAGGCGGCAAGCCGCTTCCTCTGGCTGTTTTTGGGACATTGTTGTCTGATTGAGAGGCGGTTGCGTTGCATGAAGCGGTAACACCATGAAGGTCCTCCCGTAAAGTCATTTATAGTCATCACCTTGACAACTACCTGAGCGTGAAGACGTAGCGGCACCCTTGACAAGCATCTCCCGGCAGCACGTTGTTAAAGCGCCCATTTGTGACCTTGTTCGTCTAGCTGTGGCCGTCCAGCTTTTAGCTTAGCTTTTTTTTGTTGTCTTAATTGCACTTAGAGTATCCTCCACTTTTCGCCAGTCCCTCACTAGTTTATCGCTCATAATTTTCTTTCTTCTGCTATATTACCTGAATATTTCACTACATGCAGCATGCAATCTGCAGATTTTTCTTTTGGGGGTATTTCTTTTCAGTCTTTCTCATTTGTCTTTATAAGTTGATGCTTAAATTTTAGAATTTCCGTGATACAGGAGTAATAGGAGTAGCAGATACTGGCACAGAAGCCTAGAGCGCACTCTCGCGGCTGTCAGTGTGAAAATAACAAACATATATTCTAATATATAAGTTGCACCTGAGTATAAGTCGAAAGACCAGCCGAACCATGAAAAAAAGGGCGAATTATAGCCTGAAAAATACGGCACACAAAAATAATTGAGCAAAGACATGATCACGGTGTCATCAAAGTTGTTGCTGCAACTAAGGTTTGATAATTTATTAGTTACAATTTACTCTGCAGTGAACATATCCTGCGTGATGTCGTGTGTAACCGAAATAATGAAATCCAAAGGTCTGAAAGACTGTCATTCATATTTCATCACACATCTCTTCAGACTCTTCAGAATTTCTATTTTTTATTTTGAGTAAGATGAAAACCAGAGCTTACGTTGAGAAAAAATGTTGAACATATGGTGCATTTGGAGGGAGTTGATATAAATCACCGATGTCAAGGTCACTAGCGGACGACGAGAATGAATTATGGAAGGTAAAACAGGAAGGTGAAAAATGTAAAGACTGTCAATGGTTAGAACGATACTAAAGAGCTATGGTGTGTGGCTGAAAGGGCGGCAGGGTCAACGCAGGTTAGACTGAGGATGGAGGTTGTGAGGAAATAAAACAGGCAGGATAAGGAACTGAGGGAATTGAATGGGAAAAGACTCAAAGAGAATGAGAAGAAACATGAAGAAAGGTTAAAAGAGAGGTCTTTCTTGGAGGGAGAAAGTAATGAGGCCATCAGCCTGAGCAGAACCAGCGGGAATTTATTATTTATACACACACACACACACACACACACACACACACATACACAGACAGACACACAGAAACAGACAGAGAAAGAGAAGGAGAGAGAGAGATAGAGATGTTTTTTTTTAATGTCAGAGAGGGTTAAATTTTGACTTTATCGGCATGTGATCTTTGTTCTCTATATGTCCCGGAGATGATATTTAGAAGAATGCCATCTAGTGGTGTCTAGAAAATAAAATTCTTCCGCCTTGATTTTTTTTTTTTTTTTTTTTTTTTTTTATCAAGAAAGCGCTACCGATCAATTTTTCTTTCACAAAGATGGTAATGCAATCAGATTTGCTTCAGTGGTTCCAGAGGCCTTAAAGATCACCAAATCTATTCCATAGATCTCTCCCTCTGCTCGACATTTATTGTTTTATGTCTACGAAAGGACACTCCTGGACCTAAACTCGATACCCATGTTTAGCTAACAGTAAAAAAAACCCCTGTGACATTTACAAAATTATTCCTGCTATTATTTCCCATCATCCTCTTTTTCTTTTATTACTTTCCCTCTGTCCCGCCTCTGGCATCTCTCACTTTCATCCAACACTATATCCACATTTTGTACAGGGCAAATGAGGCAGCCCACCTTCTGTGGTTTTATCACATTATTTCACCAATGACGCCAGTCACTTGAGAGTTTCCTTAGCTTCTCTTCCCCCTATTTAGTGCTCTGTGTACATCTACTCTAAGCCAAGGTACTGAACCCCAGAGCAGCTTTCTTATTTGCAGGTCATAGAAGTCATTAACCTGCATCGAACCCCCACCCTTAGGTGTAAGTACTTTGCTCATGCATCTCAATGTTATGTCTGCAAGCTTCCAATTGGCTTCTCGGCCCATTGGCTTCGCTAACCATTCTCAATGAACACTACTCAGATTTATAAATTGTAAGTGAGAATCACCTTCCTTTCCTTTCTTCCCACAGGATGAAAAGAATCAACTGATGACCACAAATGTCTGGCTGTGGCAGGTACTTTATCTTTGTATTTTGAATTGCACTTTTTATCAGCTGTGCTCAGATTATTTATTCACAACATTACAGATTGTTTTCAAATGATTTCACACTATTGGTAATAAAAGGATTGGCTATCAAAGTGACTTTTATTTGCCACATTCGGTCAATTGGTTTACCTGTCCGAAGGAAGTCTTCACTTTGTTTTACATTGTTGCTACAGCTGAGGTCAATTTGGGTTAAAGACAATATACAGTACCTTCAGTTTTCACTTATTTCTGACCATAACCATAGATTAATGAAAATTTACAATCTCAATCTCTTATTAGAAAGAAAATGCAATGGGCACAAACAAGGTCATGGTCACAGACGAGCTAAAAACTCGTGACACATATGCTCTCAAGCTGTTTGTTCAGTTTTGAGGTCAAAATATTATGCACGTTGCACATTTTGCTTTTCATAACATACAATACAAGATTCCTGTAAATTTGATTTCTCAAGTTAATCAAACGCCACAACTCTATTTGTGAAGGAATGGATTGACGTGAAACTGAGTTGGAATCCAGATGACTACAGAGGAATTACATCCATCAGAGTTCCTTCAGAGACCATATGGCTGCCTGATATTGTCCTGTATGAAAAGTGAGTAACAAGTCGTCTTTACGCAGCAGCAACTCACACTCAGGTGGGATTCTAGGCATGAATCAAATTGCCTCGCCTTGTTTCCGCCCGTCCACCTGGATTCTTTGACCTCGGTGGTGAACAAGCGCTCCCTGTTCTCTTTTCTATCCGTCATCAGTGCAGACGGTCGCTTTGAGGGTTCCCTGATGACTAAAGCTATCGTACGCTGGGACGGCACCATAACATGGACTCCGCCTGCCAGCTACAAATCCTCCTGCACCATGGACGTCACCTTCTTCCCTTTTGACCGACAGAATTGTTCCATGAAATTTGGCTCTTGGACTTATGATGGCAATATGGTGGATCTGGTCCTTGTGGATCACTATGTCGACCGCAAGGACTTCTTTGACAATGGTGAATGGGAGATCCTCAATGCCACAGGAATTAAGGGAAGCAGGAGGGATGGCGTTTACTGGTACCCTTTTGTAACGTACTCCTTCATCCTCAAGAGATTGCCCCTATTCTACACCCTGTTCCTCATCATCCCATGCCTAGGTCTATCTTTTCTTACTGTACTGGTGTTCTATTTACCATCAGACGAGGGAGAGAAACTATCACTTTCCACATCTGTGCTGGTGTCACTCACTGTGTTCCTCCTGGTCATAGAGGAAATCATCCCTTCTTCCTCAAAGGTGGGTTAAACTAATTTTAATCGTGTTCTAGATTCCTCACCCATACAGTCTTCATCATCTACGGAGCAGCGTACAAGTCCCTCCTGCTCATCTCGAGCCTCCCAGGGTTTGATGTCTTCCTCAAGAACAAAAATGACAAGTGTCGAAATGAGTAAAATAAATGTTGCGTGAATGCATTATTTTGACTCATGAAAGATAGTGAGTGAAAGAGTCTGCAGAAAGTTGATATGCAGCATTGCAAATTTCAAAATTCAAAGGGCCATGTCTTCTCTTTTCTTTTCTTCTATCTTTCCTTTTTTCAATGTCCAAGGTTATTCCACTTATCGGGGAGTATCTGCTATTCATCATGATCTTTGTCACGTTCTCCATCATTGTCACGGTCTTTGTCATTAACGTCCACCACCGCTCTTCTGCAACATACCATCCAATGGCCCCGTGGGTAAAGAGCCTCTTCCTTCAGAGACTTCCCAGACTGCTATGCATGAGGGGGCATACCGATAGGTAATGTTGTACATTTTACACAGTATTTCTATGCACGGTATGTAACAGATAAATGGAAAATGAAATCGTTCCGCGGTTACAGATACCATTTCCCTGATATTGAGATGCACAGCCCTGAGTTAAAGCCCCGTAGAGGTGCAGGAAGGCGGGGCGGTCCTGGCCAGCAGAGGGGGCCCCTGGGAGCCAAGGAAGACGAGAACCAAGCCTGGCTGGCCATGCTGGAGAAAGCAACCAATTCAGTTCGCTACATCAGCCGGCATATCAAAAAAGAGCACTTCATACGAGAGGTCCGTAGACATGTGTATATATATATATATATATATATATATATATATATATGTTTGTTTGTGTTTGTGTGTGTGTGTGTGCTGCCTGTTGTCTTGCAAGCAATTAAATTTTTTATTCTCATAGCTTTTTAGAGAGCACTTGTGATATCTTGGTTCATATGCAGCGATGGGAAGAAAGTACATTTACTCGAACAGTATACAGTTAACAAATGATTTAATGTTTCCATTTGATCCTGCTTTATACATTACTGCCAAACTCTATGCATTTAACTCATATTGAGTTTTACATTTCATGTTATGCTCTCAATTTTTGCATAATTACATTGATAAAAACTATATATTTGATTAAAAGGTTAACGTGTATTGAACACTACTAATGTGTATATAATACAAATAACAAAATATGATGCCACACTATTAATGTCAATTATTGAGATTATATTTAAATATATTATCTGTGGGTTAGGACCTTTACTGTAATATTTAACACTCTTTTTCTTCTTCCCCTTTCGGCTGCTCCCTTCAGGGTTTGTCGCAATGCCTCAGAAATATTTAAAACTATTGTTTGTCTAAATTCTATTTAAGCGTCAAGGATTTCAATCCTCTGAAAATGCAAATAGATAATAAAGCATTAAAGCTGAATTGTCCCAAAATAGTTGATGTAAGTTTCATCGTGAAATGTTTGGATTTTTCTTCGTCTTCCTTTTTTCCATCTCTCATATGGGTTTCTTGCAGGTTGTGCAGGACTGGAAGTTTGTGGCTCAGGTGCTTGACAGGATTTTCCTATGGGCCTTCCTGACAGTGTCGATATTAGGAACTATCCTCATCTTCACTCCTGCTCTACAGATGTACCTCAGCTCACCTTAGTGAACACACATACTGGAAAAAAAGAAATCTGTACTCTGACTGAATACTATTTAAAGGCTCACTGTTGTTTTCCAGTTTGACCATGATTTATTGCTGATACTCTGAAACATTCATACTGTGTATGTTTTCTAGATATATATATGTATAGAGAGAGAGAGAGAAATATATATATGTCAAGAATACAAACTTACCTCTTAGCCTAATGATTAGCAACCCCCCCCCCCCCCCCCCCGCACTGGAAACTACAGATATGGACCTCGTCCTGTTATGTAAATTACATGCACAGTTGTGCAAAGGACTGACAGCAATAAACAGTAGTGTAAATTTGAACATTTCTGTTTGAACTTTTTTTTTTGTCTCTCACCGCCATTGCAACCACATAGCTTATATCACTCTATAAATTACCAGTTCTTTTGTGCATCATATCTTCTAGGGATCAATAAAGTTTATCTTATATTATCTCGAGAATGTTGTTAAGTCTGTTGTACTACATATGCTGATGCTAATAAAAACAGAAAAAAAAAAATTGATTGACATAATAAATATTCTGGTTTCATCAAGAGAACATATAGATGAGCAGATTTAAGAGGAGTCAGAAAGAATGGGTATGATGTTGATTCGAGAAATAAAAGCAGGAGCGTTTGTGCATTGCTGTAATGGCAGAGTATAACCACTGAGTGGCAGTGAGTGCATTGTTTTAGTAAGAAAAATAGTCAGGCTTGACTGAAAACCAGCAATGCATGGAAAAAGATGTGACATAAACAACTCACGTATGACAATGAACAAGATAAGCCAATGTGACACGTCACTCCTTTGGCCCTGATAGAGAGATGCACATCAGAAAGGCATAGTCATGAAGAAGAATGCTGAATTACTGAAAAGACAAGACGTGTTTAAACCTGACAGATATATTCGGAAATGACAATCTAAAAAAAAAAAAAACAAGATCTTTGTGAAGCTCAAGGATTTAATTACTTTTCAAGCAAAACACAACACACGCCGCAGTTCTTAAGTGATGGTTTACGGGTCTGTATCGATTTCCTTTGGATTTGTTAAAGCCTCCCTGAATTGTCTTAAAGGCCACATCATACGTTATAATTAGGCGGAGACAGTGTGTCATCCATTTCCCTTTTGTTGTTTTCCTCTTTTAAATTTGTCTGAGTAAATTTCCAAACGCAAGCTGGTGCCACCCGTCATTGTATTTGATGGGCGGCGTGCAGCCTGGTGATATCATAATGTTTGTGGTTTGGCCTAGATTTTTTTTTTTTTTCTCTGCCAGACGCAAGTTTGTTCTCTGATTTATTAAAATGGCTGCCATGCTTAAGTGTTTCGCATGCACTTGAGCAGTCTGACCTCAACTTACTCTTCCATTATTCACAGCGACAGATCTGACTCAGGGAGACAGGTGTGTGTTTCTCTGCATTTGTGAGTGCACGGGAGAGTCAGTGTGAGTGGAAGTGGGTTAACTTGCACATGTGTGTGTGTGCGTATAAGACAGAAGGGTGTTGACATGAAAATCAACTTGTAGGCCATCAACTGATGAAAGTATGGCAAATTTTTGACACGTAAAATACCAAAACCTATTCAATGAGTACATATATCTAGCACTCAAAAGAATTTTTAGAAAAATCTATTATTTAACAATAATAAACAGTATTAAAAGAGACATCAGTTATCTGTTTCAAGGGAGTGACATGGCTCATGCAACATTCTCCCCGTTAATGTAACCGCAATTACTCGAATACCACTTCACATTGAGAGCCATTTTATTTTTTGGATTGGAGGTGAAAAAAGTGCTGTTTGTCATTTATCAGGGTATTACAACAATTTTGTTATGATAGACTACGTTGACACAAATGCAAACCTCTGTAAAAGAAATTCTTTAGCTGTCATGGAAATTATCTTTATGTCTCAAACTTGAGCCCAGATTACTTTCTTTTTTGGACTACAAAGTCAGACCTCTTGATTGCGCGTCGGGTCTATCGGCAAGCGTCAAAGTGACATTTAAAAAAAAAAAAAAAAAAAAGAAGAAAAATATGGTACTTGAAAATTGTGCTAATTTGAACTGATTCTAATTTAGCGTGTCTTACCCGAACACCAATTATCATCACAATCTGGTGAGAGATGTGTGAGCGGCCATCTGGAATTCAGCTCAGAGCCCAGAGATAGTGCTGAGCGAGCGTCTGGGAATCTAAGCCTAACCTTCTCATTTAAGAGAGCAGAAAGCTTGAAACCCACAGTTGTAGAGTGGCTCCCTCACTGCCTGCGTCCAAAGAACCGGGTACATTTGGTAAGGGATGAGTCACTCTGACAACACTATCATGCTTAATAATAACATTAATTAAATTAAACTAAATTATTATTATAATAAGACTGTGATGTCATGACCAGCAGGGCTGGTTATGGACACCACTACCAAACTAAGATGTGTGTGTGTGTGTGTGTGTGTGTGTGTGCGGTACCAGTTTCTCTAAGTTTGCAAAAAAGAGAAACATAATAGACTGAGATCGAGTCTCTTACTCGTGTCTCTTATTCAGATACTTTGGGTAAAGGGGAGGTTTAAGTAATCTTGTAATCCAATTTGAGATTGTTTAATATAAAGTCCATTAAATTCTTAATTCCATCTGAATTATTCAGGATTTCCATTATTTGTACATTTTTGTGAAGCATCTGCTAATATTGTCGCTAACCAATTTCACATGCTGCAATTTAGGTTTGGAAAATGATTCATAAATAAAAACTAAGTCATTATTAAATCACATCTTGAACCTTGAATATAATTTTTGAACTTGTTTGTAATATACATGGTAATAATATTGTTTTAGTACTTTAGGTTAGTCTGTGATATTAACTGTGATTTTCCAAATAAACAAAGACGCTAAAGATCTATTCATAAAACATTATATCTAAGATTTGGGAAAGCAGACTTTTCTCCTGCTGTTAGTATTACCTTCCAAACACGGTGTTTAATTTTGTAAACAGCTTTTATCGTGGGAATTGAGGCACACACACAAACACAAACACAAACACACACACATACAGTCACACATACTGATATCAGAAAACGAGACCCATATTTCTATCAAACCGACAGCATCTTAGAACACAAATGGTTGAAGGGAACATTAAGAACAGGAAGGGCCGATCAGTGTACCGTCTCTGATTTGGTCATGCCTCACTTTCTCAAAGATGTTCCACAAAATGAGGTAATTCACTGTTTCATTGGTCAACAACTTGAGACTGACAGCTGTGAATATTCTACATTCATTCATTCATTCTCAATTTTGCTTATCCTGCACATTGCATCACTGGATGGCCGTTGCGGGAGGCAATCACAGCTGACCTTCAGCAAAATGCATTTGGCAGTCGGTCACACAACAACGTATACACTGAGTAACCTGTAGCTTTTAACATTTTAGTCTCTTTTGCAAAAAGGGACATATTTGGTGAGATGAAAATGTATGATTTTTTTTTTTTACTGCAAGTGGCAAATTTTTCATGTCTTAACACAGAACACAAATATAAAGTTTTTACCAAAATCACTCTGTCCTTCATCTTTGAATACCACATAAAATGAGCAAAAAGTCCATCTGGATACAAAGAAAGATTAAACATTACATATTATTCACTATTAAATTGCTCAATATGAACTTCTCTATCCAAAACATGTAAACAGGAAAATATAATTTCATTATAAAATTACATTATGTGTTAACAATGTTACAGTGTTTATAATACAGTGTTTTATTTTATTTTATTTTACAGTGTTTTTATTATTTCAATATTAGACACAGATCAAAAACACTAAACAGAAAAATGGGCTGATGGACCGATTTAGATTTTATAATTGATTTTATGCCAGAGGCTGCGGGCCGGTGTAAATTTGAACATGGGCTGCATTTGGCCTGCGGGCTGGACTTTGGACATGCCTGACTTAACTGAACCACATTCTTGTCAGCGTGTGGTGAAAAATTTGCCGGTCAGAAACAAATCAGATTAAAATGAAATTACAATCGAGAAGTCAAGCTCTCCTATTAAAAAAAAAAAAAAAAAAAAAGGTTTTAAGAGTTGACTTGAGAAACAGTGGCAGTCTAATCCATTTGAAAGCATTTTTGGTTTGCCAGTATTAAGGTTGATCCTCGTGTAAAGTATGAGAACCAGATGCTGAGCTGTTGTGCATTCCTGTATCTTTTGCTCCCAGTTGTTTGTATTCTGCTACATAAAGCCTTTCTGTTTTTAAAAAAAAAGGAGAGTGAGAGCTGCACAACAGAGAGGAAAATAGAAGGCCAGAGGTGGCAAATCCACTTGCTGCTTAAAAAATCCACTGTATTTTTGGTTGCAGAAAGATCAAAATGGCAACTGCAGATGAGCTCCTGAAAAAGACAAGAATTCAACACGCATGCGGCCAGCACTTTACCCTGCGTCGTGTTTGTGAGGAAGAGTGAGGTGTGGATTTGTTCTGAGGCCATGTACTGAATGCTGGGGTAAGTTGAGGTCAAGGAAATGACAAAATTAACTTCCAGGATGTGTCATCATCGATGTGACAACACATCCATTGAGCGACTGAGTAGTTGCGGTGACATTTGGGATACAAAAAAAAGAAAAAAAGAAGTCGTATTCTAGAGCGCAAGCCAAGGATCCAAAAGGGGAGGGAAAGAAATGGGGTTGGGATCTTTCAGACATTACATTTTAGTGTGAAATCTTCATGTATATTAATTCATTCACGGTTGATGGTGAAATTGTCAAGCCAAGACATTTTCCCAGTTTAAATCATTTTGCCCAGCCTTCAACAAAACCAACTGCAGAGAGGGAGGTTGAGCGCTAAGAAAGTCGCTGGTGGCAAACAGACTGGGTGGGCATTGGCAATAAATTGTGCAAATAAAAATGGACAAATGGAAAAATACTCGGAAGAACAAACAGGTCCACTAATGGAAACAAACACCATGGTCAGAAAAAAATGCACCGCCCATCTTTTTGGCCCTGTGAATGTGTGTGATGTTTGAATAATGTATGAAGCTGACTTGGCTTAACACTGGTTTCCTGAAATTGATAGAAAAGACTATGATTAATTGCTTTAATAGTGAAAACATTTATAAAAATATTGATTGAAATTAATTCTTATAATGTGCAGGGACTGCCAATTTTTTAATTAGTATATAACAACAGAGGAAAGGAGGAAGTCACTAATGGCAACTTAAGCCCCAAATCCAGTTCAAAGTTCAAAACGTGGTCAAGCAAGAAGAACGTTTGGAACTGTAGGTTTGGAGTCTAAAGTCTGGACGCATTCTTTGGAAATATTATGACCTGGAATACAAGAAATGTATGAAATAGATGTAACTGATACTTTGCAAAAGAGAAGTGTATTTACCATTTCTTTTTCATAATCTAAGGAGTTCATCCTGATCCATCTTTCAGCAAGGTGAAGACCGAAGGGAATGTATAATGTATTTCAACTCCGATGGTTGAAGCCCTTGAAAATCAAATCAAAGTCCAATTTCTGGTTTTGCAGGATTCATCGGATTTCCGGCCTTTATTTGATACGATTCAAGACCGAATGTGTGTTTAACGCCGATAGGTTAAGTAACGATCTCAAGTATTCTTGTGGAATTGCCATTTTGAATTGTGATGAAAATTCATTAAAGAAGTGAATTGCGGCCACAATTGCTGATTATGTGTTCTGACTGTCAGGTTTGGGGATTTGCACCCCATAGCCCATGGCTTTGAGAACTAAGTAATGAGGGTTCGAGCCATAAAAGGGACCTCCAGAGGTCATTCATTCATTGTAATCTTTACAGTTTTCCTCCAGCCGACTTCCAAATTATTATATACCCCGAAATACAAACCAAAACCCAAATGAAAATCTGTCTCTAGGGGGCTTTACGATCTTTAGACTTAGTCGGTACCATCTGTCGTCAGACCCCTCGATTCGAGCGGGCTTAATTTGGGCAGCTGCACTGAGTCGGCCAATGTTCGGGGCCAAAACAGTTCATGGAAGGAGTGAAATGAGAGCCAAATTAGATCCAAACATTGACTCAGAAGGATAGTATTATGTATTGATATCACTATTGAACTTTTGGAAATTGATTTCAGTTGAAAGAAGTTTGTAACCCGTGTGGGGATACAACTCTCAACTTTCACTGAGTAAGGAAGATGAAAGTTTCAAGCAGACTCAAGTGCTCGTAAGTAGCAACACAAACTGATTTTATGGGAACAAACGACAGATTTGGTTACAAATCCTCATTTTCACCACTTTCAAGGCACTTTTCACCACTGATCCAGAAACTGTCCCGCTTGAATCCAGCCCGTCACTTACTTGCAGTCTTGACATCGCTTCACCTATTATATCAAGTGCCGCACAAAAACCGTTTTCCCTTTGTTTCGTATAAACATGGGATGTAGGTTTAAAGTCTGCGATTATTGAAGTTCAGCCCCAGATTCAATATGCAGCAAAGGATTGAAAGGTGATTACAGAAGCACCGCGGGGAATTTCTTGGCATTAAGAGAGACTTGATTTTCTCTTTCACATCTGCTGGCATCTTTGCAAATCGAAACTCAGCGGAAAGCCACTGTCTGCACAAAATCAGCCTCACACACATATACACACACATTCCTAATAAGCAGGTCCGGTTTGTTCATCATAGAGGAAATGACATGTCAGTGACCCCACTCACCGTGGATGCCACATAGCGAAGATATCTAATCCTGATTGAACTGCTCGTTCCTGTCTCAGTTCGTGCGTGTGTGTTGTGTCGTCGTCTTCCAGTGGTGTCACTCACATGAGAGAGCCAGGAGCAATATAACCCTAAGGTAAGACATTTGCAGGTGGTGAAAAACATTCTGGGTGACCTGCCCCAGCTCGGGACATGACCTTGCGTTTGAGAGAAATCCCGGTCCCATTTGAAGCAGACCTTTGGGTCTGATGTTTTTTAAACCTGCCGTCCAAAGCCTGAGTGCCCGCTAACATACAGTACCGGATAATCTTAAAGTGAGGAAAACAGCATTATTTGAGAATCAATCAGCCCTGCTAGCCACACACAAGGTTTCAGTAAATATGAATAATTTATCTTTGCTCTGTATATTAACAGCTACATCAAAATATAACCATACTGAATAATGTAGTGTGTGATGGATTTCAGTTTTTTTTTTCCCTGAAGTGGCTGAAGCTGTCAGCTGGAGAGGTGAAGGTGCTAAAGACACAACACAGTGGTTTATCAAGAAAGAATATTTGCCATTTGGCTGTAAAGCAATGAAAATACAGTCCCATTTAGGGGGAAGCTATGGGAATATGAGGTACCAGACCGTCTTATATGGGCAGTTCCTGTATGACTGGTCTCAGAGCTCGGTCTGCATTGGATGCGCTGTTTCCAGTGAGGGTTTGAGTCTGTTCATCTGTTCACAGACAGAATTTCTAGGTGCAGGCACGAGTGGGTCTCTGCTTTTTGCAGATGATCCTTGTGATCTCCAACTCTTACCGGAGCAGTTTGCGATCAAATGTGAAGCGGCCGGGATGAATATCAACACCTCAAAATCGAAGGTCATAGTCGTCCCCTAAGTGGAGGGTCTTACACACAAAGAGGGGAAAATTGGAGTCAAAGTCAACATGCTGATCCCTGCCTATTACTGAAAGTCCTTAATAAATTCAAAGACATCTGAAACAGGACGGGAGAAATAAAAGAAAGTGGCCTGGACACATGTTTTTAAAAGTGCGTCTGTGTGTGGCCTCAATTCTCTGAAATCTGAGGTTAATCTAACATTTTGGCAGATCAAGTGCCTACGATCTTCCCTACTTCTCAGGGCTCCCCTTCACTCCCCACAAAATAGCGCACGGTTCGTAGAAGATGATGAATAGTCCTTTAATTTTATAGAATGACAAGGTTACTTGATTTCACTGAATTGCATGCCTCAACAGGTCCGAGCTGAGCGACGCAATACAAAGCAGATGGTCTTACTGCCGTGCGTGATTAGTGTAAATCCACGCTGCTCCAATAATTCCATGTTGGTTAAAATTCCAGTTTAATCTGTTAATTTGATGTTCTAATCACATTTAGATTATAAAGCTTCGTTATTCAGACGGGATCCCAACGGCTGAAGAATGTTTTCTTCATTTTTCCCGAGACACAGACGTGCCTCTTCCGTGCACATATAGTGCACATTAAGTACATATGCCGTGCACATTCAGTACATTCATGGTGATGTATGCTTTCATGTGCACTCGGAGGAGCCGAGGAGAATTCCATTGCCCATCCTTACACTTGATTTTTCTGTCCACGACACTGTTTATGTGTTATATTTATGACAGGGGCTCGAGGCTACTAAGCAATACTGTACATACATTTGCTGAGTGTAGTTTGGAGGGGGAAGGGTGGGACTTGAAAACACAACACAAATGCGAAACAGGTGCACATTGCGTGCACAGAAACTGCCCGAGGACACAGACTCCTACAGAAATGCACACTGTAACAACTCCTGCCCCGCAGGCTCGGCCAAGGACACTTACTTAATGTGAGTTGATGGCAGTCTGCATACATGTACGACACTGTCCACATCGTGCCAGAGGGAGACAGAAAAAGAGGAAGGGGAGAAGGGGTGGAGATGTCGGTGGTGGTGGTGTTGGTGGGGGTATACACAAAGGATGAGGAGAATGGGAAGGGGCTCGCTAGACAGTGTGAGCCGGCGAAATGCTGCAGGCGGTCTCCATAATGGTCTGAGGACATCATCACATCACTTGCTCAAAGGCAAGACTCAAGAAAATAGAATCAAGAAGCAGATTAGAGAAAAGAAAAGGGAAGACGGAGAGGAGGAGAAGAGAGAGGACGGACGGGATAGAAGATCAACAGGGTATGAGTAATGAGGGTGGGAAGTGGCATCAGAGGAATGTAATGAGTGACTGAGGTGTAAAAACAGCCACAGAAGGAGAATACGAGAACATTAAAAGGATGATGCGAGGAAGACATATGCGAGCAAGCCAACAGATTATAGGCGCATCAAGCCCTTCTCTGCGCTGGATAATGAGGCTTGTGTGCACACACACACACACACACACACACACACACACACACACACACACGCACTCTAACCTTCATTTAGTATCATGGATGAGGTGGTATCGCTTCCGCTGACAGAGCTGTACAAGCCTCTCTGCCATGCTGATGGAAGAGATTATGTGATGTGATGTGTTTTAACAACAGTTCAAGTAAAAACAAAAACGTACTACACCGGATGGCTGACATGCTGATCCAAGATGAATTCAACTGTAATGAGTTTGCGAGTTTGTCATCAGCATCTCGGATATGCAGAAATGCACATTGCCTAAAAATAACAGCATAAAAGGATGAAGTCTAATAACATTTAAAAAAAAAAAAAAAAAAAAGAAGATTTGTATGGTTTGAACCAGGAGTTTAAAGATGAGATGATTTCCTTCAAACAAACCCAAAAAAAAAAGCTAAAATTGTAAAAAAAAAAAATGACTTACATTTCAAATTCCTCTCATGATAAATGGTCTCCACTGACAACATTTCAGCACTTTGCGGTTTTAAAGCGCTTTACACCGACTCACATTGAGGGCGCAGCAGCCGAGCAAGTTGCTAACCAGACAATCGGAAGCAACTGGGGGTTCAGTTTTGCCCGCGGACACCGACCTGCTCTCTCCACCAAACCGCCCCATATTCCTTTTAATCTGATCTTTCATGGACCAGCTGAGCAATAAATCCAATATGCAGACGATTTCCAGAGCAAGATTACAACCTCGACAACTTTTTTTCGATATTTGTTTTTTCCGGGTTCAGAGTTCTGGCTTCTGTCTTGTAACTTGCCTGTTATTCAGTAAGTGTCTCAGTCAGAGGCAGACTGCACTACGCAGACACTTGATTAAAAAAAGTAGTGAACCCTATGCACGCGCTGGCAGGGGAGCTTTTATCAGGACAAATGAGACTGTATACCTAATTTATTGTAAGCGCATCCGTTGTTCAGCCACAAAGGTTGAACGCTCTCTCCAGGCCTATAAGGAGGAAAAGACGTGCCTTATCATGTTGATTATCCAGAATGGAAAGAATTCCATACACATGTTGTTTTTATTTCATGGATAACTTCACATAGTTCAACTTAACTTTACCCCTGCACTGGCTGTCTCTGCATTGCAGAAATTACTTGAAGTTCCTTTTCTATTGCTTTATAAATGGTGCGATTGATCAGATCTGCCAGCCTTTGACCTCTTGGGTAGCCTTGAATCTTCAGGTATGATACACCACCTTAACTTCAAAGTGGATCACGCAGCTGGCTATCTCTTCTTATTCGATTGAAAAGCCAAGGGCAGCTGGAAATTCAGAGATATTTTAAAAGCTCCGCCAAGACCGATGTGTTTAGCTTGAGTGTAATTTGAATGATCTATTTTTATCAATTTAGTAACATTAGAATCATTTTAGCATTTTATCTGCCCATATAAATTAAAATTGATATCCCTTTTATTTTTTTTTTATCTCTCTACATACTTACTTTTACTTGATTAACTATCGATTTAATTTGATTAACTTCTCTAAACTTGAATTTTCACTGACTCATTGATGGCTCTTAACGTTTCGTTTACTCTTAGTTACCCTTGTGTTTATACATTGAGCTTAACAAGATTATTCGAACATGAGTTTCAGTTGCTGTAAATAGCAGATTGGTTAATTTGTCATTGAAGACAGTGTCCGTTCATGTTTTGTCATTCCAATGGGAATGCGCGCCTGTGTGTATGTGTGTTTGTATTGTTGTCTATTTTCATAAAACGTGCAATAAAAATAATATATCGGTTGCACAGAGTATGATGTGTTTTCATCCCCTTTCGTTGTTTAGCGACACTAGCAGAGTTTTGGCTCATAGCAAAGGTGAATTATTTGTCGGAGCAAGAGTAATAAGAGGGAAATCAGAACTGAGAAAATATTGCGGTGCGTAAAAATAGGTGATTGTCGTAAAAGAGGATTCCAGGCAAGAAAAAAAAAATAGTGTCTCACCTGCTCTTGTACAAAATGTCTGAATAATAAATAAATGATTGACGCTGTGCAACGTTGGAAACAACAGTGGAGATGATAAGAGGAAGGAGGTCGAGTGAGAATATGGATTAGAATTTTAAAATAAGTTAAATAGGATTGAGGGTGGAAAATAGTAAGAAAAAAAGAATAAAAATGAAAAAAAAACTTTCCCAAGGTCAAGGAGGGCGGGTCCCCGACCGCGCGTTGTGCCTGCGCACAGTTTACGCGCGTCATATGAAGTCATCAACCATAAAGCGGGTGATCGCCGCATGACTTCGGGCTGCAAGCGAAGTTGACGGCAGCGGACAGGTGGGACTTTTACGGTCAGTGACGAAGGGAAAAGGGAAAAAAACACGCGCTTCGGTCGTGCGCGGGGATACCTCATATACGGGAACGAGAGGAGACCGAGGCGTTTGCGTCCCCCCTCCAGCATCCTCCTTACACACACACACACACACACACATACACGCAGAGGGAGGGAGGAGGAGAGAGAAGCGGAACAGCACCACTCCAACTTTTACATCTCCAACCGGCTGGAGGGGGAAGAACCATCGCTGCTGAGATGATGGACGCTCGGAAGATCTCCGCACTCACTGGAGTTTACCTGTGGGCGACTTTCTGCTGCCAAGGTGGGTCATTCATAAAGAATCCGTTTTTTTTTTTTTTTGTTTTGAAAATCAAGGGTTCTACTCAGAACCCCATTCACATCTGGAGGCGACTTCTGTCTCCTTCTACCTCCATGCTCTTCACAGCTGTGTGATTATATTTGTGGGTGAAAATTTAAAAAAAAAAAAAAAAAGGCTGGTGCATCACTGATTCTCCACCGCCTGGCGCACACTGCAACATCACCGGCGTGCGTGTGAGAGTAAGGCACCGTGGGGTCAGCTTGTTCATGTGGAGCCCTTTTTTTAATAGACTGACAACATCTGGCCGGGAATAAGGAGAAGCAAACCACCGTACTGCACGAAAACTGCCGAGGCTGGTCATCCCTTTTGTGTAATCTGCAGCCGGAGGATAGTTAAATGCGTGACCGGTAGAGGAGAGGACTTATATGTGAGGTTAAAACTGTGTAATATGTTTGAATCCCTTTTATTACATTCAGTAGCTCTAGATGGCGCATAGATTATTTTTACTTTCACAACATGATGCCCCCTACTGTGGTTATATGACTGCCTGGTGAGAGATTCTTGGGAAGGAAATATGAGTTTGTCATGCAATATGGAAGATCCCAAAGGAAATAGGAATAAAATGGCTGCGTAAAATGATTTTTCTCCTCGCAGTCGGCGTGAACACGCACACAGGTGAGGGCTCAAAGTGAGACGTCGGTGCTACAACAAGTTGCGCACGGTTGCTGGTGAACACAAAAGCGCAGATGTAGTCCCAGGGTACGGTTTGGGAGGGATGAAAGAATCTCCAACTAAATTCAACTTAAATGATGTCATGAGGATGTGAGGAGCGTGAACGCCAAATGCGGCTCTCGTGGGTTTTTTCTTGTAAATGAAAAGATGTAGGGATAAGATAATAAGTGAAGGTGTTTTTGTGTCTTTGTCTTGGTGCGCCTTTATCCCTGGAATCTGGGCTGAGATTAGTTTTGTTGTTCTTAGCTGTTTGTTATTCCTGCGTACAGCCAGTAGCAGTCTCCAGGGTGAGCTGGCCGTGGTCCTGAAACGGCCCGCTCCCGGATTAGAATGACAACCCCGGGGGCGGCAGAAGCAAAAGAGTTCAAGGGTCCTCTTCACCTGCCTCGCAAGAGCCGACGAGGAACTCACACCGGGCAAACAAATAAATCCAAATATCTTAGGTCTGGTAGCTTATTGTCCAAAGTTTTCACATTTTTCCATCCTCTGAGCGATACGCCAAAAGCAACATCTAGCTGTTCATCCTGCTAAGACAAGGATTTTTTTATTCAACCTCCCCCTGTGGCATATGTGATCAACAATTAGCTGCAAGAGAGATGAGGCGTGGAGCGAAGACAAGAGTTATCAGAGGAGGCTTTGCTTTGTACTCCAGCATTGTTGTAGAAAGGGCGTCCGGCCAATCGGAAAGTTGGCGGTTCAAACTCAAGCTCCTCCGGTCTGCACGCCGTAATATCCCTGGGAAAAACACTGAACCCAAAGTTGCTCCCGAAGGTCAGGTTAGCGCCTCGCGCTGCACCTCTGCTGCTAATAGTGTGTCAGTGTGTGTGTGTGTGTGTATGTGAATGCTTTCCAGTGCAAAATGTCTGTAAAGCCACAAGATGTTTTCCATAACAGGCTGTATTCAAATAATGGTAGCAATGTTGTATCTTGTTAAGCTTGACGGGAGGATGGAGAAAGTTTGAAGCAAGCTCACTCAAACTGGATAATTCATGCAATGAACACTAGGGTATAGTGAAGAATGCCTGAAAGAAAACAACTAAAACCAAAAACACTTGTGGAAAATGTTTCTCTTTTCCCATATAACAAACCCCTAGTAACCCTAACCATAATCTTATTGCAGACACGAAGTGGGGTATTAAAACATTAAAAACAAATATAATACTGAAAACTTGATTTAGAATTGATCATGAATGTTTGGAGTCACAGGTTGCCGTGTAAACATGTTGAATTATGGGGAAATAATGACAAATCTTAGAATCGGGAATTAAATATCCAAATCAATCTTTATCTTAATGGTAATTTGACGCTGTGAGACGATTTTGCAATCAAATCAAGGCACTTCAACTTTCACTTCACTTTTTTAAGCCTGGAAAGTGCACCCATTTTTTTTTTTTTTCTGTAGGTGTGTTTTCACCTTGTCATTTGAAGAGAAAATTCTTTGACATTAGACTAAAGTCAAACAAAATCACAGATAAATCACTCTTCAACCCTCGTAGAAATGTCCCAAGTACCTGCTTGACTTCTGCAAAAGCTTTCTTGAAACTTTGATGAAATTTGAAGGACATCACAAGGAGGAGCGAGATAATTTCTCATAATAACTTTTTTTTTTATTTTGCTCAATTTTATTCCTCTGCATCAAAAGGAAACTAGATCAGGCGCTGACTGAAGATACTGCTTTATGAATTTGCCGACGGCTTGGCAGACACATTTCCACTGGTAGCTTTTCAAATGGCTTCATCTCTGGATAGATAATACTTGTGAACATCATGAAAAAAAGGGCGCAGGCTCCGTAAAAAAAGGCTAATGTGTATGGGAATGGAGCTTTGTAAAGGAACAAAGTCATCGGAGGAAAATATTTTTTTCTGTCGTGCAGGAGATTGGCATCGGCAGTAGCCTTGCACACCATCGTGGCATTTATTCATTCTACAAATACAAGCTGAACGTCAGTACAAATACAGAACATTGACAAAAATACGTGGTTCCCAAGAGGGGGCGGCTCAGGCAGTTATTGCTTTTGAACAGCCTTCATCACCTAGTCTGTCAGAAGGCAATTGTAGCAAGACTGTATATGTTTTTCTCTTTCTTTGTATTTTCTTTATCCTCCTGGTCAGTTGTAATTGTGCAAGAGAACGGTTGTTGTGGTGAGAAAAAGCACACAGACAATGGCTCTATCTGTTTAAAGATGCACCTCTGCTGTTGCACATTACTGACAGGAAACAGGCTTGGTATCATTTTAAAATTGTTAAAATTGCCATTTCCCCCCCCCCGTTTTTGAAGAATGTTCTGGACGAGTATTCTTATTTGACCATTTTCTCTTTTCACCCACTTGATTTTTGTACCTCGGATGAGAAGGTTGATGTGGTGAATGTTTGCAGTGTTACTTCCTTTTTTTTTCTTCTGCGCATTATTCCATGGACGCAACCGTGGAATTAGTTCGACTTTTAATTTCTGAGCTGTATCTCTTATCATCTGTGTTGAAAATTCTTAGATTTCTGTCTATGTTCTCAAAATAATCATGTAAATGAAGTGAAGCTTATGCTGTTCTTCTGTCTGACTTCCTGCCCAGCTCATTCTGATGATTCCAAAGTGACACGCCTTCTGTCAGAAACACACTCAGCGTATTTCAAGTGAAGCGGAGCATAAACACACTTTTGTAAAGCTGGTAAAATCTGCCTCGGCGCATTCAGGAGCGTCAACTTGCACAGCTGCTTTGCCTTAACACTTCACCGATTATTGAAATCTCGCCTGAGTCTCGGTAATGATTTCGAAGAAAAAAAAAAAAATCAGGTCTTACAGGTCTTGCAAGACATAACTCTCGGACGAAGGAACAGGGTGTTCGATCAAGAAAAGGAGTTTCTCACGTTCAGTGAAGACATTGAAATACTGATATACTTGCTAGAGCAACAAGTAAAGAGGACTTTTCAGCAGCTGCCATTTTTTCATACAGTTGTGAAAATACACTTTTGGCTATTAGTCCCAAATCACTGCAATCCTGCCAAAAATTATTTTCTAGCTGGGAAAATCACTGGGATTTAGTGAATCACGGGAGAAGGCAGCTGCCCTCAAAGTTTGGATAGAGCTGCTTACATTTACCTGAAAAAATACACTGCCTGTCAGAGCCACAGTGATGATGCAAAGACATGAATCAGGCTTCGAATTTAACTAAGGGTATCATCGGTGATAACTCATCTTTTCAGCTTTGACAGTGATGGGTTGTTTTATTAATTTTTTTTACATTTTTTTACTTAAGCCAGACGCTCCCAAACTTTGCCATGGCCATTCCCTTCAGTCAACCTACAATAAACCAATTTCCTTATTTCCAATCATGCTATATTTGTGGTATATGTTAGTATGTGAAGTCATTTTGATGTCATCTGTCCTATCTAGGCTACAAAACTGAAAACACTTGTATGCATGTTTCAAAGGTGTCTAGATTCATAACAAACTTTTATTTGACTCAGAGAAAAACAGACTGTAAAAGAGATTATATCAGAAGTGTACAAGTAATCGGGGGGAAAGCGTGTTGAATCCCCAGGATTCAGGGGTACTGTCCTTTGTTGGCTGTGAATGTGGACATCTATTGATATTTTAAAGATGTTTTTCGGATACTCTGTTTTATAATGATAACCTATTGAACTTGGCTAAGTCTAGAAGTTAAGGACACTTAGGCATTCCACTGATACCATCTCAGCAGCGTGACGGTCCCTTTGAGCCGTTGCAGAGTTTGTTCATGAAATTCCCGACGCCTTTATCGACATACATGGCCGACTATAATATAAATAAAACAGGTTCCCCGCCAGGAACCCTGCCAAGATGCATTTACTGTGATTGTCTGAAATATACATTACTTATACATAGATGACCAAAAATGCAAGGAACATCCCATTATGTAGATTGAAATTAAATTATTAAGAAACAGACACCTAGAGGATAGAGGAGGAACAACTGTTACGCATAAAGGTGTGTTAGTTCCAGAGGAACATGTGTTACGATGTAATGTGTTTATCGTTTTTTTTTTTATTTTTTTTTTATCTTCAACTGAATTTTGCTCAAAATGGTCCAGGGGATTGGCATTCAAATAGCATTCTCGCGCTTGGGTGACAATGTCCCATTTGGTATTCATTGTCTCTTATTGACTTTGCGGTCATTGTTCTCCTTTGCACTATCGATTTGTTGCCCGTGTAAACTAAAACCACCTCTCTGGGACATTAAAGATTGATTCTGCTCTATTCTTTTTAAAGTCCCACTTATTACAAAACTGATATGGCTGCAAGCAACAAGCTGTTAGTGGTCGCAGTGTGGTCATCCAAAAAACTCACTAAAATGGGAAAAGCCCAGATTAAGAATGTGCTGAAGGATGCAATCAGCTGTTACTCATAAATATGACCCAAGGGTTTTTTTTTGAATTTGCTCTTTTGAGTTTACGCTTTCTTATTGTGTATTTTTTTTGGTCAGCAAAGAATAATCAATGGTGATTTTGGTTTTGCTTTATGGCGTGCCTGCAGTTGACCCGCGTCTTAACATATGTTCAAACTTCTATATTATGTATTTTTGGCAACACACACACACAGAAACACATTGTCTTCATCCACTTGTGTCCTGTCTCCTCTCTAACAGGGTGATTCTGAACAGAAAAAGAAAGAAAACCAACCCCTGCCTGCTTAAATAATTGGTGGCTTCTTCTTCCCTTGCACTCGTTTCCACTTTTCTTTCAGTTGTTTTTCTTCTGTTTCTTTTAAATGGGTTACCATAATTGCCCCGACTTTGGTCTGAATGGCTAAATCATCCTTAACAGGGGAAATGAGTTGAAATGAGGTGTGAAAATGCTCTATGAACAGAAGCCTCTCCTGGTTCCATGATATCAAAAAGGGCAGGTCACATTGTCACCTTAGCAGAGGAATTGTGTGTAATCCAAGGGAATACACACAAATTCCTCGTGCAGGACATTTAAATCATCGGGCTTGAAAAAAGTCAGTCTTTTTTGATTTAGACAGAAACAAATTGCACAAAGCAGTTCCAGATCCTTCTACTCTTCATCCTCTTACTTTGAAAATTTGATTTATTTTTTCTCTCTTTAGTAATCCAATGAAGTAAGCCATCTCAATCGTTTTAAAATAGTTTGTGCCACAGAAACCCTGTTGCCATCACACGTTTTCTAGGTCAGTGACACCGATGTCATCGGGGTTCCTTGTTAGGGTCAATTCAGCCTCAGTACCAACTGGCAACAGAAACACCCCATTACAATACTTACTCTACAGTGCTGTACTGATTTAAACAATGTTTTATTTATTAATAACAGCCTTTGTTAACATTATTATAGAAATTAAGACATTTCTGGAACACGCCTTGTATTTGTTGCGATACTTATTTTATGCAAGTTCAGTTTATAGCCATAAAGCACACAAGCCCGTGGGTTTCCATTTGAATTTCGCCGCGCTGATTCCAGTGAAGCCGTATAGAGGTAATAACTCACATAAAACCCACGACAAGTCTTTCTCTCTATGATTTGTTATTGACCCGTCTTTGAAAGCGAACATGACACCAAGGTCACCCAGTCCGTTGAAGCTGATTGTAAAGGCAGTTAATGCATCCAGGGTTGAACAACTCATAAAGTGAATTGCCTGCATACGGCTACATCCCCAGCAATAAAACACACCCTTTTTATTTTCCCGAACAGCAAAATTTCACGACCTTAATGATTTAGGGTTGAAAGACACACCTGGACCACACCTATGAAATGGAAAAATACGGGATCAGTTGTTGACGAGGGAAGTATATTGTCCCTGTTTGACATTCCTATGGCTTCGGCGATGGCGGAGCCCGTCAGTATTTGTGTATCTGCTTGAACAGTGAAATATATAGCGATTAGGGAACTGGTTTCTATTACTGAGGGTAAAAAAAAGAATTCATAAAAGCAAAACATTTTTCTTAAAATGACAACTTTCAGGTTAGGAAAGTGAATCAGAATCTTTTACTTTGGTAGAAATAAATATCCACTGAGTTTTGGTAGGAAAGGAAAGGAGGCCACTGAAATCTATTAGCTTTGCAATTTAAAGTAAGTTTCTTCTTTTTCTTCTATTTTTCCTCTCAGCTGCTCACTTCAGGGTTCACCAAAAAGAATCATCCGCCTCCATCTAACCCCATTCTTTGCATCCTCCTCTCGTACCAACTAACTTCATGTCCTCTTTCACTCCATCCATAAATCTCCTCTTTGGTCTTCCAACCTCAGAATCTTACCCAGATATTCTTTATCTCTACCTCATATGTATAAAATCCATCTTCGACTACATCTCAACATATGCTCTTCTTCTGAAGGACTCATTCCAGATCCTATTCAAAGGTGAAAATTTTGGGGAGTGAAAGTTCTCGCCATCATGCTACGTAATTCTCCATGCTCACATAAAGCACACGCTTTCTACAGCAGTTCTCGACTTAAAACCCCTTTGAAGTAAATAATGATCATTTTAATCACGTAGAAAAGCTTCGTGCGGTACAGTGATTAACGCTTCTGCCCCACAGCAAGAAAGTCCCATGTTGGCTTAGAATAGGAGAGTTTGCATGTTCTCTCCGTATCCCTGGGTTTCCTCCAGGCTCTCTGTTTTTTTTTTTCCCCCAAATTCCAAAAACATTTATTGGAGACGATAAATAGTCCAGGTATGTAAATAAGACAGTGAGCGGTTGTATGTTTCTATATGTTACCCTGCAATCGACTAGTGACCTGTGCTGGGTGAACCCTGCATCTTGCCCAATGACAGCGCGGATAGGCTTCAGCAGGCAAAGCTTTATAGATAAACTTTGAATCTTTTTTTTTTGTTGCATTGTCAATATGCCTGCAACTGAGTACTGTTGTTCAAAAATTCAGTTCAAGAGCTCCAAATACACCATTTTTTTTTTTTTTTGCTACAACAAAAACTTTTCCTTTTCCTCAGAAGCCTTTTACTTATTGAGCCACGGCGTCCCAGAAGAATGGGACATGCACGCAAACCTTGCCGCCGTGCAAACATCAGAAGAGTCGGGGGAGTGAAGGTGTGAAAGGGTTGGGATGGAAGTGTGTCTATTGTCCTGTTTATATCCTCTACACGTATCCGCCCTGAAGGCTACACCACATAATGAGGCGGTAATCCGCTCATCCTTAAAACCCTCGTGACCTCCTTTAACGTGACGGTTCACACTGTCGGCCAAGTACGCCAGGGCAGATGTTGAACAACAGATGAGCTGTGGTTTCTGGAGTTACTGTTCTTATCTACTATAACAATCTTGCCGCCGCGCTCTTTTGGTTGAATAAATGCTTTGTGGCTGAGCTTTTACTGCTTTCATGCAACCATCTGCCCACATGCCCGCCCCACCATGCATCCATAGTCTGTTATGGTTTATAAACCTGTCTTACGCAACAGAAATGTATCTGATGGATGTATGGCGGAGCAGAGGGGAGCCACGGCGCCCGCGACCTTTGAGATTTATGAAAGAGAGCTTTCACTACAAACTGCAGGTACAGCAATCGAAAGATTTACATTTGGGATTTGTGAAAGACACAATCCAGTCGCATTATGGTGATTGTGAGATCAACTGCTCTAAAAGATTGACAATAAATACAGGTCTTATGTTGTAGTTTTTTTTTTTTTTGGATTGGAGGATTAAGTAAGAACTAAAAGATTTTTGATTAAGTAACAAGCATCACTTGAAAAGCCCCCATAATTCTCAATTAAGAAATGCAACACTTTGTGATTTTCAATTTCACGGCATCATTTCAAAAATCAGATTTGCATTGATGGAATTCAAAAACACTCCTATCTGAGGAAGACTCGCAGGATCTTTATCACCTCCCGTACATGTTTTTGCCATGATGTTAAGAAACCATAATGTCAGTGAAATCAAATATACACACATTTAGAACATGAAAACTATTGTCATCTCGGGTTGCGTCAAAGGTAAACTGGATTTGTGATCATGACTGGGGGTGGAGTCCTCATCTTACATTATATTACTGTGCTTTTTTGCAAATTTCCCCTATTTTTAGCTCAGTTTAACAGCCATGATCAAATAATATTAAAAATTAATATTTTCTCAATGCACACTGCTGCTGTCTGGATACGAGTACCGATACAGAGAAGAGTTTTAGTGGCATTTTTTTCTATGTGTTTTTTTGACATGTAAACACAACCATGGGGTAAAAAAAAGAGAATAGTGAGTATCAACATAGCAACTGGCACACGGCCTCCAAGACACTGTTTGCACAAACATCCACCGTGTTTTAATTCCAAGCCCAGATACACTCAGCCCGAGGCTGCAACAAAAATCCAAAACTGTGTACCTGTTTGTCCAGGAGAAGGAAGAACTTTCTCCGCTTGAACTGTTCAGTGTTCGTAGAGTTGTACACAACAGGGAGAGCTGAGGCGTCTCTCGGACAAGAAAATCTGTTGAGTGAAATAGACAATTAAATTGATTATTATAGAGCTTAAACGTATGATATTATTTTGCCAATCAGACATCGTGACCCCTACAGTGTGACAGGGATATTCACTATAAAACTCTACTCCGTTCAGCTTGTTTAATCTCAGCTCGACTCCCTTCCACGCTTTCGCTGGCAGCCACCGGCACACAAAATGCAGATTTCCTGCCACACCAAGATAGGCTGACGCTGGCCAATACTCCATCTCACAAGTGCATTACAAGCTGTCTTTCTTTGTTTTTGCCTCATTAACTAATTAGTTATCCACTCAGTCATCGTGGGCTCTCTTGCGCCTCGGCAGTCACTCGCTGCATGTTTGCACATCATCTGACTTGGATGAGGAATTCATGGGTGAGGTGGTGGGGACACAGGCTGAGTCCTCTCCAGTGGGAAACTGGGAGATGATAGAGCCTGGAATATTTGTAAATTCGTGAATCAGCTAGTAGCCGTAGCAAGAAGCATGCTAAGCAATCATTCCAGCCGAGGACAAAATGTTGGATTTTTTTTTTTTTTTTTTGGTACAATTTAGCCAAATAATTATTATTTTGTCTTCCAGCTTTCATTAAAAATGTATTAAGTCTTATGTATACATTTTTTGGAAAGGGGCAGAGGGTATTATCTATGTTTATGTCTTTAGTTAGTTTACATTAGTTTTTATAGCTAGAAAAAAAAATTGGAAATCTTTTTCTAAAAAAAAAAAGTTCAAATCTTCACATTACTTTAAAGATGCGGTAGTCAATGTTAATCACGCTACATGGATAATCAGCCAAGCAAATGAGAGCAAAGTTGGCCTAATCATTATACTGGATCTAATAATTTTCTGTAACAATTTGAATCTCTTTGCTTCATTCTGCACATTTGTTGCTGCGTCTTCCAATTAGCTTTTTTTGTTGTTTATTTTCTGCAGAGCTCCAAATGAAAGCTAAACCCAGTTAGCCACGAACAGTGCGGTTTAACCATTTTAACTGGTATTTCCGTGGTAGTTCGTGTAAAGTGGATTAAAGAGAGCGGGTATATTGGAGTTCGATTTCCCCGGAGGGCAGAAACACACACCTCTAAATTAGTTGGTATTGCTCTACATGAACAGCCTGCTCCTGTTTGAAAAGAAAAAGCTCAATTATTCAGGGATGTTCATAGTCGCTGTGTAATTTATACACCTCACACAAGAGGTTCTGACAATGGCTGTTCACAAATAAGAGCTTTGTGCCTTATATATGTTATGGTTGACTGTTTCAATCAGCTCATGACAGGATTATTTAACAGAATAAAGTATCAGAGGGAGAATGATGTTGACAGAATCCTGCAGTATAACATAAATTGCTGTGCTTGTTACCTCATGTTGTTCTTTTGTTTTGGGTTTTGTGGCTATCGCACCATATAACCCCTTTTTTCTTTCAATCCAAAGCCAACAATAAAATCCTTTCTCAAAGAGAAACTGTCGAAATGACACCAAAGAAAACACAAGTTACCTTGATAGCAGAGCGGGTGCTCTTTTGCTTTGCAGATTGTAATATTCACTCTTGCAGCAAATGGATGTCTCATTCAGCTGAATCCTCTCAATGAGGCCTAATGAACACAAGGGGGACAGAGACAATCAGTACAATTTAAAGTTCACAAAGTTAATAATATGCATATCAGCATTTTGGGACTTAATCAGGATTTCTCATGGGATTTTGCCCTGTAAGAATTACTTTTGAAAATGACTGCGGTATGCAGTAATAGGGCTAATAGAATTTGAGTGGTTCGTTGAGTGGTGGAATTTGAACTGCTGGGTGAAAACCAAAGCAGATCAAATACGTCATTTTCTCAATTTATTTACAATGTCTGCACTACCTACTCATCCAACTTTATCATCTTATCTTACCCCAGGTTGTAACGGTGGCGTGTACCAGCGGAAGCTGTACCACGACCTCATGGTCAATTACAATCGTTTGGAGAGGCCTGTCCAAAACGACTCGGCGCCCATCGTTGTGGAACTTGGACTGACGCTCCTACAAATCATTGATGTGGTATGTACCTGTGCATGTTTTTATCAAATAAAAAAGGAAAAAAATGTAATAAACAAAACGTGTAAAACAGTAAGGTTTAAATCTGTTTGTTAATTTCTACATGAGAAAGATATTTACCTGTAAAGTGACTGCAGTGAACTCCAAAATACTAACATAAAAGAGTAATATTCAACTTCATCAATCACTCAATCACTTTGTTATGGAGGCAACCCACTGGGAGACATTGGCATTCGTGTACTTTCAGGGAGAAAAAGACGGCCTTACAAGGCCGTATTGGTTTCAGGGTCACCGAAAAATGCCACAGGGACCTTGCGGGCTGGAAGCATGGTTGCTTAAGTTGGTCCTGAAGCAAAAATCCTGGCACTTGAGGATCTAGGAAAGGTTAAGGAGAGCGAATGCTTTGGTGATCTCGGATCGGTTCTGGGAAAGGGACGGGGGACTCATGAATTGATCGTAGGGTTTGGCTAAGACTGTTTTTTACAGCTTAAGAAAACAATTGACCACTTCCTTGAGAAAGCAGTGCTGCTGGAACTCAACCCGCATCACTTAAGTGGCAGAAAGTGACGGTGAAGTAACAAAGCACCAGGTGATGATGACATTCTTATGCAGATGCTGAAGCAAAACTTTGCGTCAGGTACTTTTCATCCAGGATGATGAGGGATCAGTCTTGTTTGTGGGCACATGGAGCTCCGTTGATGCTTGTGGAAACTTGCTCATTTGTTCTTTAAGTGTTGATTTGAGGACCCCGACAGACTGAGGGAATGTGGGTCGCCGGAGTCTCTGGAATGATCCATCAATTTGGGTGCTGGGCTTTGCCAGGGCTGCCTCTGGCGCTGATGCCATTTGTTTTCTCATCGACAGATTCCCCAAGTCTAGAGAGGAACATTGAAATTTTTGCCTTTTCGTCATGAGTAAAATAGTTTCTCCTCCGGTGGAGCTCAAATAGACTTTTGACTCATGCTGACAATGAAGAGTCTGATGCTTGACAGGAGCATGACCGTGGCATCAGCAGTCAGGTATTAAGCAGTTAATGAAGAGGGAGGTGATGTGAAAAGCAACGCTACCTATTTATGAGTGAATACTTTTTTTAACCTTCACCCTCAGACACAACTTCTGAATTGTGACTGATAGAATGAAGCCGCTGAAATGAGCAGTTTGAGAGCTTTCCTTCCACAGAATGGGTGGGCATCGCTTCATAGATAGGGTGAAGGGTTCAAGCTTCCATTTAATTTGGGCGCCCTCTTGTTACATACCCTGAAATGCGTTTCTGGCACATTTGACAGAAACAAGGTCTTATAGAAAGAGCCGTCTGGCAGCACTGGGGACAGAGGTGTAAGGGTCGATTTAGTAAGTTTACGGCAACCTGCCCCTGGAGGAAAATGGATCAGAGAAGATAATGAAAAATGTTGTGGTTTAAGAAACAGTACCTGATATAATTCCCCTTTATTTTCATCACTGTGCACAATATTTGAAGGGTTTTAAGTCATCATCCAGTCATCCTAGATTTCAAGCTCACACAAATGTATGCGCACAAATGTACCAAAAGAAAACAGAAAGTCCATTTACCCCAACGATGCCGCAGAATTCCAATTTCTGCTATGCTTCACTCCTTGTCATGTCAAACCCCCGGCTCTGAAAGTGACATTTGTGAGGTTCAGAAGGAGTTTCTGTCACATCTCATTTTGATTTTTAGACACCGCAACAAGTTTTCATTCCAATCCCATATACCGAGGCAAGTGGCTTTTTGCTTCAAACTATTACATTGCGCGGTCCCCTCGAAGCATCGGTTGTAATGCTCTGACTTCAAATCACGTCTTAGCCCCAGATCTGAATCGATGCGTGAACTTTGTGGTTGAGGTGTTCTTAGATTAAGAGCAACAGAGCATTTTAGCATTTTACTTTTTCAAGGAAAATGCTGTGGCTTGGTTTTATCACTCCCTTAACTCCTTTACTGCCATCCACTGTGCTTCTGAAAATAAAAACAGATTTTTGAAACATGAGGCAGAGATTTGTGAACTTCTCAACATGTAATATATCAAATGTAAGAGCAGAGAAAGAAAGATTTCAAATGCCTATATAGACATGGTCTCAATCTTCCCTGGTCTTATAACGATTTTGGCCATTGTGCCCCTTATTAAAAAAAAAAAAAAAAAGAAAAGAAAAGAAATATGCTTCACAACCTAATCAGACTTAAATGCAAATGACAGAATGGCCAAACCCCTGAACTTCACATGACACTTACTCCAAAAAATTCTTACACTACCAACCAATCACAGATTTTGATGATCTTTGTCATTTACTCTAACATTTTTTTATGTATATTAGTTCCCCCTTTATCTACTTTATTAAGTTACATAAGGCAGTTTTTAACAATGCCCAAAACACTTATTTACAATCGCAGGTCTAAAATGTCATCAGTTGCAGGGAAAGACTTCAAATCAACAATCACTAAACAAACTGGAAATGTGAACCAATTAAACTCATCCGGATTCGGTGTTCTCTTATGTTATCCATCTTAAGCACCTTTTCCACGATAAACCTGCATATTTCTTGCCTGTTGGGTCGGCCTAACGTCCGAAGTGCTCATCCAAAAAACCCAAGCGGACACCATGTCACATCCCCGAGCAAGCCCTGTCACAAGATGTGTGCGTCTCCTTGAGTTGGAAGCGTGGGCTGTAACATAGGATTCCCATTCTATTATTAATATGGTCAAGTCTTCTGCAACACGTTTGGATCAACATTTAACTGTGGTCTTTGACGTAGAGAGGCCCAGTAAACACTCAAATAGCAAGACAGAACATACTGCCTGGTTCTTATTCAGAAAATATTATAACAACAGTGTGTGACTTCTGAGGTTGTTCAAATGAATGTTGTTATTTGCTATGAGAGCATTTTATCAGGTTTACTGTCATGATATGTTCATGCGTGTATATGATTAGGATACCGGTATTTGATATTTGAATTTTTCATTGGCTTAATATATAATGAATAAGCTGGCAAACCATGAATTAGTGCTTAATGGACATTTGTAAATAATGTAAGTGTGCTTGTGTATATTAGTGCATGTGTGTACATGTGGCCTTTGAGTCTTCCATCTGCTCCTGGATGACTGTTTAACCAGGGAATTGGGGCAGGTTGATGTCCCCACGCGGCCTCCATCACCATGAATAATAACACAAATTGGCAGACTTGCAGACGGACACATGCCTGGTTGCCGACCGGGACGGAAGGTCACAACGTGTTGGCGTCTAATATCCACATAATCCAGACCAAGTGATGAAGCGTAACTTTGGACACATTCCTGCACATCGAATGTATTTCAGTTGAGTTCAAAAGTAGGATTTCTATTTCGCAAAAGAAACAAAAATGGGTGTTATTTTTTTAAATGTATTTTTCTTTCTGTGAGATGACACCCTCTTTGTTCTGCGCCGGTAATGCTAAGACAGTGCCGCCTGCTGCTCATCCCAGTTCCCACTTAATACCACATGGTGGTGAAGAAAAACAACGCAGTTAATTTTGCTCTCACCTCCAAGATTTCAATAGCCATTTTTCATGACATTTAATGCACATTGAAGATGAAGCATTAAAAACAATGTCCTGCCATCCTGAAAATCTCATTAGCTGAATATTTGAACAAATATTTCTTATATTTTCCATGCCAAAGCTCCCGAAAGCAGAAAACGTTGCCATCTTCAAGTTACTTTATCAAGATTTTTTGTATCAAGCAGAAACAATAACTCCTGTACAGGAGCTTTTCTTAGCTGCATGAAATAATTGTTGTTTTTTTTCCTCAAAAGAAAACCATTAGTTCTTTTATATTTGGCACTAGATTTACAATAAACCAATTTGTGTGGTACATTACTCAAATCATCAACAGAGTAGTTGACAGAATATTGTGCAAGGAAAGGGTTCAATGACTGCAGCCCCGAAGAAGACCGACCTTCTCTCTGCACTCAAACTAAGGGGGCAATTTTGGGTTTTCCTGGAAAAGCTCTGGAAAATAGGGTTTTCAGAAGCAAAGCAGGAACCTTTCCACACATTAATAATTCATGTGCGAAGAGCTGATTTGTTTACTTTCCAGACAAAATATTTGATAAATTAGAAACGATGATATATTTTTTTTCATCAACACCCATACATAACCCTTCGAGTAATTTTGCTTAAAACATGCAATCAAATGCAGGGATCAATTTGAGAAACAAAAGGAAAAAAAAAAGCTTTTTTGTTGTTTTACAATGAGAACAAAAATAAATATGTATATTTTTGCACACTTAGGTGGGGGATTTGGGTGGTGGTGACAGAATTGATCACCGTGGATTAAACATTAACACACCAGTGTTCAGTCAAGCCATAGAAAAACTGCACAAACCAGTTACACTACACACACACACACACACACACACACACATGCATGCACATGCAAAATGTTCTCTATATGAGGAAGCATTTCCCATATGCTTTGCTTATGATGCTTATGCACATTCCCTTGGCTATGGAATTTACCATGGAGCTTTATTGTAATGTATGTATGTGCTTTTCTCATTCTACAGGGGCACCGTCAGTACATTTTTCCTTTGCTTTCAGCCTGCTCTTAAACAATGGCATAAAAGACAGATGACAAAGCAAAAATTTGTTTTTAGCTATTCATGCATTTAGAAACAGTACTCATCCTCCAGGACTGAAGGGTTGCTTGAAGTATACTTTTATTTTGTCAGCGCATGAACGTCTTACATATTGGGATTTAGCTGTAAAGCCAAAAGCTTCCTCTTATCAGATAATGTTTCATGCAAGATATTTAGCATCCCTCCACATGAATTTGTGTGTGATTCTCAGCCCTGAGAAGGAGGATTTGTGTAAAGACACGCTTGTCATTGTGCTGCTGCTATAGCGATCAGCGCCCCATCATCTGCACACATCTGTTGAATTGTCAGATGCAATACAGTATCATTGATGGAAATATGAGGGAGCCATTCGAGAGGGGAAATGCAACTGAGGATTCTGAGATGTGATTTGTTGAATTGGTGTCTTTTAAAAACAGGCTCTCAGATCAGGATGTTCTTATCTTTCAAGACACAAGATGAAAATAAATGAATCAGCAAAAAAAAAAAGAATATTCTGGAATTTAACATTTATAGTAACATCCTTGGCTATACAACATCACTTGACTTGCCAGGAGATAAAGTTAAAGAGCTTTCAGGGGGTGTAAGTCTGGCGTCTGTAAAACCAATTAGAGCAGATTTGTGTGGAGATTATAGCGTTTGGAGCGGGTTTGACCGAGGCAGATACTACCCATCGCTGCTGAGGGGAAATCCCACAAAAGTGAGGTCAGGCACAAAAAATGGAAACATGGTTCCCTCGCGGCAAAGCCAAAGTCAGGCGATGATCTGAAAAACGTTGCGACAGAGACGCATGTTGCTTTGTAAAACACACAACGAGATGTTTGGTATCAGCCGTGGAGGAACGATGCCGTTTGAGAGGGAGCAGATCAGAAAGGATAGGTGGAGATAAGATCGGATCAGGGATGGAGGTGTGGAGGCGAGGATGTGATAGAACCGTTTAAGAATTGGTTTTAACCACGCATCAAGTCAGAGCAGACTTTTTATTTTCATCTTTTCCATTTGGTGGGAATACACACCATTAGAAAGATGATTTTGGAGGAGAGGGACATGGAATACTTTAACCGTCATATTATGTTAAGGGTCAATTTGACACATTGGGTCAATGGGTGAAATGGGTCAAATTGACCCTTAACATAATTTGAGGGTTAAATAGAACAGTACCTAATCTAAATATTTTATGTTATGGCTGTTTCTGTTTAACATATGAGGATCCTAAACATTCCAGAGGTACTTTTTAAGCTATTTCTTAAATCCGCCATTTGGTGCAAATTAGTAAAGAAGCAGGGTTATGCAGTGAATACTAGATCAAGAACCTTTTTTAGTAAGTCTAATCTGTATTCTGATGTTCAGATCTCCATCAATGTCCATTACATTTCTTAAACAGTAATCAGTAATTACGCCGCATCTGTGCCATTAACTAAAATCAATCCATTTAAATCAAGTTAATCTACAATGTGCTCAAACCTCAGTCATCCAGACAGACAGTCTGGCTGGGATTTAATCCAGCTAGGTACAATGGGGGGACCAAAATGTCTCCCAAACACCGTTATGTTTAACCCATGGAATCTCCCGTAATGTCTTTGCAACCTTGACTTTGTGTTGAAATCTGGGATGGAGTACTGTCACAGAGACAGTTCCATGCTGTCATTGAGTGAAACCATTGCTTTTGACTGATCCAGAAACTGTTTTTCATGACAATAAAATATGCCGTGATGTTGTATCTCCATTTCGACTACTCACAGAAACACCGTCTCTCTTACCACTAAGATTTTCAAGTTCCACCACCAATAGAATATCCATTGAGGAAAGAACCTAAGAGTACTGTGATAAGAAGGATATACCAGATTAGGTCTGAAAAATGGGAGATTGAAGGAGATGAAGGGAGAAAATTGTTTTCATGATTCGATTTTTGCCACCGCCATGTCAAATCTCTTAAAGAGTTCAACTGGAAGTGTTATTCCAGCTGCCGTCATGGGCTATGTAAGCCTTTTCAATGATTCGATATAGAAAATAAAGAGCAAAACGAAAACAAAGCTGCTTATCCGTGAAAAAAACAGACACTAGATGCAGATGTAGGAACATGCTGCAAGCCTCTCTCACTGTCAAACACATTTTTCACGGGCAAGAGAGTGGCAACATGTCAGGAACAAGGCGTACCAGCGCTTACATGAGAAGCAAAGCTCATCACTGACATGTAGAATTTTGCCAAACAGACTATAAAAGTCCATTTGCAATTCAGGGACTTGGTTTTTTTTTTTCCTTTACTCCACTCCTGCCTATATGTCTGACCTCTCGCTCTTCCCTTTTTCCCCATGAACTATCTGTCCTCCCTGCCTCTTGCTGTCATTTTACATCTGTCTGATTTTCAGATTTTTTTTTTTATACTCAACCCTCCCACCCCTGGTTCTCTCCCTGACCACAGAGCTGACCCTTACAATGCGTGTCACAATGCAACACCAGCATTTCTAGTGTGCTAGCGTAAATAAAAAAAAAATAGTCATCTCCCGGTGGCTGAGCTTTATCCTTCGTGCTCAGTGCTAAAAGATAACATCTTTGACCTGCTTCAGTGGTCATTTTTATCTTTAGCATTAAATAAAATGAGTGACTAAATAAGAAAATAGATGATAATATATAAGCATTGGCTTTTCTATGTTATGTTATCTTCTATGACCACAGGTACGAAAAGACAAAATCTACTGTCATTATCATTCAGTGAAGTCACTAGCTCTTACTCACGGGCTGCATTGCATCTGCCTCGTAATCTCACCTTCTGTTTACCCGACATGGGGTATTTATTCTTTTCATCTTGATTTCCGCTGCAGAATGTTCTCATTTATTATCTGTCTGAAATAACATCAACTTGCCGCTGATTGTATCCTCTCCTCTTGTTTCCCCTAACAGGATGAAAAGAACCAAGTGTTGATCACAAATGCCTGGCTGCAGCTGGTACGTCGCTTCTCCCGGTCCTTTTTGTGTGATCGCTACACGATTCAATGAGTGTATTTTTGGAAGGTGTTTAGATCCCGTGGGCGCTGACATTCACATTTCCGCTGCAACAAAAAAATCTTCACCTGTGACTGCTTTGAAGGTATACAATCTGGTACGAGTAAAAGCTAGAAAACAGACTTATCAGATCAGCCTCTGACAACTTTTTGAAATGAAAGCCTGTAGTTTAGATAAGACAGATCAGAGGAGATAGTTGGGATGCCTAAGGATGTCATTTAATATTCCCCAAAAATTGTCATGTTGTGAAAGACAGCACATTCTGTGGATTTTTTATTCTACTGTAGAATATTATCACTTTTACTAACTCAGTGTTGCAATGCAGGATGTCGGTACATGCATTTGCTTGGAGAGACATTCTAGCTAGTTTTTAAAATGAGTCAGAACTAGTAAACAGCCAGCTCTTAGTTATAGTTTAGTTTAGTTTATAACCAAGTATGTCATTGCACTGATTTGTCAACATCGGCTCTAATTTACAGTAGGTCAGGATGAATGAGAGTGTGTTTGTGAGCGCAACTGTGGGACAACGGATGCAAAATAGCCCATGGCTTCAATCCGGAGTGTGTTTACATGCATGTCTCATGTGTGTTCATTAACATGCACTGTCCCAACCAAAAATAAATAAAATTTGTGTTATGGGTGTTTACGATGCTGTCACTAAAATCATATTAGACGTACCGTTTTGTAGAGCCTTCGCCGAACCTGCTCATCGTCTGGCTATATTCCAAAGAGGGTCCAAATAATACGTCTCAAGAATGTGGAACCTTAGCTGTCAATAACGGAGAGTTGAACATAAGACAGTGGCAGGACAAGCTTGTTTTATGGTCAGTTTGTCCTGGAAAAAATGGACATCAAACCAATCAGGTCGATAAAAAAGCAGAATTATCCCTACAATGTCACTCGGAATGACGCGTTTAAAGGTGTCACACATACCCTCTGAAAAGCTGAGCTGGTCATTGACTGGCTGGCAGTTTGAGAATGAATCAATCATTCAGGAAGCTGCGTCTTAATACTTGCATCCACTTTGGTTTGATGCCTTCTAAGTGGCCTGCAGATGCAGCAAATTTTGAAGGAGACCTGAGAAATGCATTAACAAAGTTGGAGCCGGACAGATGAAGTCACCTCTTCTGAACTATCAAGAAAAACGGGATTCTAGGTTCAGAGGGCATTGAATACAACTCGTCGAAAAGATTTTGAATGTTAAACTGTTTTCTGCTAATGTTAAGAGCTGACGTTTTCCGAAAAAGGCTGTTGTGTCTTAATTCTCACATAGGAAACGTGGCGAGGGAGGGTTGGATTACTCTTATGGTATTTCAGCTACAGAGAAATATAAGCAGAATCCTGTCTTTTAAAATTGAACTCCCAAATAAGTAATGTCTAAACCAGTGGTTCCCAGCAGCAGAAGTAGAAATAATTATGCATATATTTCTCTATATAATTTCTGCCTCATTAAAGTCAACTCCATCATTTTTGGTTAAAGGCCAGGTTGTGTGAGTGAACAAATCAATCTAAACTGCAGCAAGGATGACTGCTGTAATCTACATTTTAGAGCATTTTTCCGCTTTTGAAGAAATTGAAATGTATAAAAATTCAAATTATAAATGGAGGCTGGGGGCCTCTCCCATTAATCGTTTTATACGACAAACAGTCACAACAACATAAGTATGACCATTAAGATAACATCATAATAAATATTTTGATGTGTTTTGGATATCAGCCAGCCCATAGGGTGCCTGACATCTATAAATTAAAATGATTGTCTACATTTAAGCAGCAATTAGCGATTGATTACATGTCATCAAGTTTTTTAATATCAATTAATCAATGACTTTAATTAAACATTTTAGAGACAAAAGTCTTAATTTTCTAGTCCCAGCTCATTAAGTGTGAACTACGACCTCAAGAATGTCGGTGTGTTTGGGTCGTGGACAGTTTTAGCTTTCAGAGAATGAATTTCACACTTTCAGACCAAGAACCTGTCCGAAATTAGTGACACTCTCAAATGTTACATAACCTACTTGAAGACCAGTATCCTCGGTATCTCCTCACCTGTTCCCGAGAGACCAAGAACTCACTGAGCTGCGATTTGATCGCTTGGCTTTATGTTGCGTTTTCCCGGCCAACAAACATGAAAAGTAGCCTCTCCAACACCAAGCTGCCAAGGCTCACTAATCATGAGTGTAGTGATTAAGCCATTAGCTGCGTGAGTGGAGACAAACTCTTCATCATTTGGCACCCTTCAGACTAATAGTGTCTCTTGGAAGAGAATATGATTTTGGCAACAGTGCAAATTGGGCACAGATAGATGTGCAAGTACTATTGGGGAGAAATTAACAGACCCAAAGGCACAGAATCCCCTCTACACGTTTACATCTGCCTATATTTGTATGCACTTACATTAACCCATGTGCAGACATATGTGCACCAACAGATGTGCCCGGTGTACTGTGGCCACATCAGCAATGGGACTGTTCACTCCAGAGGGAATGTGCCTTATAGCTACAGCATCTGAGTGCTTGCGTCTAGTGTTTGTCGTGTGTACATGTGCTGTAGATGACACACACTCTTTCTCTGACACACGCACACACACATACACATACATACATGCATACATATTTACATAGAAACACACATATGCTGTACATGCAGAGAAGGGGAAAATCCTCAGACAAGCAACAGTATTAGCGTGATCACAATGCATGGACACGTTAAAGCAGTTTTACTGATCAGATATCACCTTGTCTCTCATTTTGAATTGAGAAAAAGGGGAAACAAAAAGCCCCGTCTCTTTATACTTCAGATGCCAACAAAGGTCTTTGCCAAATCTGGCTTGAGGCTCAAATGGAACTGCAGGGGGAGGTCAGAGTCAACAACTGTTGGGTTGGCAAGGTTTCCCGATCAGGCTTCATTATTTGAGTGCAAACTCAATAAGCTTCAAAGTAAGCTTCAAGGGCCTCCTGGGATGTGTAAAGGAGGAACTTTTTCTTAATTTTGGAATGGGTTTCATCATAATTCTCATCATAGTTGATAGATCTGACACACTATTGCTTGCATCGCTGCTGTGTGTGAGAGCAGTTTTGTGATTTTTTCTACAGTGATACAGGTAACTTGTGGTGTTGTAAAAACACTTTTCAAACACTGATGTAGTTCAAATGTTTGATCTTTAAAAGCGAATGGGCTAATGCGGCGCTTATGATTTTTGCAGTTGCAGAGTTGAAACTTAAAGTCAGAAAGAAATCTTTAGAGTCTTAACGGATTCTTAGGTGGTAAGCTTACAGTCTTAGTGCAGATGTAGCTCAGTCATTTCTTAGTCTTTGGGCTTACAACAACATCAAATCCATTTGGTATCATCACAAGTCTTTCAGTCTTTACTGTGACGCGACACAATCAATCACCAGTAATAGGAAAGCACCAACAAAACCGGACAAAAGGAGAAGTGGTCGACAAACAATCAACAGAGCGGTATTGACAGCAGAGATGGTACTTTTTTGCTTACCATCCAGAAAAAGGAGAGGATGGTGGAGCTGTGGGCAGTTCGGTCCAGCTTGTACAATGTCAACTCTCCAACATATCACGACTGAGAGGAGAAGGAAAAGTGATGGACTGAAATAGCAGAGGCTCTGCAAATACCCAGTGTAAACATTGCATGATGGAAAAAAGTGCTGAAAGAACCTAGTCGTAGTTTTCCGAGAATCTTTTCCAAATCTCTTCAAAGTCTTAAGATCTAAGATCCACAGATCCAAAGTGTCAATCTCAGCCTCAGAGTTTTAAGTGTCAGACTAGCATGACACTTACAACTCTAAAAACTAGCCTTTAGATGTTGGCTGGTGTGAGATGATAGTTTTAGTGTCGTGCCGCTTCAAAATCCTTTCAAAGTCTTGAGACAAACCAAATACAGGCTACATAACAGAGGAGACGGTACAGGGGTCCGGAATGTTTGGAAGGCGATTTTACAAAAATATCTACTCCGACATAAGAACAGAGACATTATATTATCTAACAAATGTAAGCAAAGAAAGGAGGATGTTTCAACATTGTGTGATAGGATGAGTTTTGATAGCAATTTCTGAAGTAAGAATGAATTAACATATCAGAAAAGGAGCTTATATTGGGTGATTATATCTATTTATCATGAATTCCTTTCCGACAGACATTTGCACCTTAACTCCACTGCCTTTACCATCTGTTCTAATTACTCTCCATTTCCCTGCTTATTTTATCCAGTACTGGACAGACATATATCTTTCTTGGAACCCAGAAAGCTACCCTGGAGTTCAGAACCTGCGTTTTCCTTCCAATCTGGTGTGGGTCCCAGATATCCTGCTCTACAACAGGTAAAGTGTCATTCACTAAGTTCTCACATTTTGTCCTGTCTTGTTACTGTGTGTCTCACTTTGGATTCTCTTCTCACCTCCACCAACTTCTACTATCTCCTAGTTTTACCTGGTCTGATGTGAGATATAGAAAAATGCATACATGTATGAAGAAAATACAAAAAACATGGGCATGTGAGCATGAACTCTGAAATTACTCGTAAAAGCACAGCTATTATGATGACCCAAATAGAATTATAATTTGCATTAAACACAGGCCACACAATGGATGCTTCCAATGGGGTTCCAACTCACAATTGTCCAGGAGACGCAGCACTACTACTCTCCCAACGTGGCCGATTTGCACTCGGTCCTCAATCAGCCGTTCCTGTATTGACAGCTGGAAGCAAAGGTTCTCATTATACAACTTGACATCACATTAGAATACATATCTTAGTTGCAATATTGATTATTATCTGAGCTGTTTGACAGTTTGATCAGCATTCTGGGCACCTGATGTGTTGCACTGGATTAGTATAAAGTGGAGGGCAAATCAGTCCCATGAAAACTTGTGTCATAAGGGTGGGGTTGGGGGAGATATATTAGCGTTAGAGATAAAATGTTTGATATTAAAAGAATCTAAGTTGTTTTTTCCATTTGTTTTTGCCAAATTTGCAAATGTTCTTTACTTCATATTGCATTTACAATGATGTTGGGTTAATGTATTCTGGGTTGCAAAATACTACATAAGTTGATTCTAATATCGCAGTCTTTAAAAAGAAATAATGAGTTAAGTGCACGGTTGGGCCCCACCTCATAAATACATATGAATATAAATGACATAAAGAGTATAGTGCCTAAGGACAGCATCCAGGGCCGAGCGACCGTGCGGCGTGGGCATGATCATATCAGCATACAACGTGCTGCGCGACTGTAACTGGACCAGACGAGTCATCTTACTGCTACACGGCCAATCATAAGCCGATGGCGTGCCAGAAATACTAATACCTAGTAACAGTAGTATTAGTCACACGGAGGGCGAGTAGACATAGATATATATACAATATTTTGAAATACAGTGTAAGTCATGGGCTCACGCTGTCTAATAAAATTCATTTCAGTGATCAATAATGACATTCTCCACTGCCCAGGTAAATATAGTTTGCCCTACCATGTCCCAACAGAGCCGTTTATTATTTACGAATACCGCATTTAAAATGATCCACAGTCTGTAGTTTAACATGCATGGATCAGAGAAGTTACATCCTGAAATGTGTTGCTATTTATCAAGAAGCCAAACATTTTTTGTAACATTTATGGCATTTGCTGAGGCTCCAAATGCCCAACAACACGCTTGACAATGGAGTTTTTTTTTTTTTTTTGTTTTTTTTTTCCAAGATGTAATTTCACCCTTGGTTAAAGTCTCGTTTAATGAGATGATTGAGCCACTTCTCCTTCATAGAGCGTAAACTGGAACTCCAAAAAGAGTTTGCATCTTGGGCATCAAATGGCTCAAAATGTCAAAAAGATAAGATATTTTGAAGTGTTAATAAAGCATGAGGGTTTGGATGAATACCAAGTACATAGGTTGCATTAGCTGTGCACACAATCATTTCTTATTTGGTGTTTACAATTTTAAAATCAGATATTTTCATCTTATTTACTGAGACAGTTTAAGTTCTCTCTTGCAACATTCATCTGGGTTGAGCTCATTTCTTTTCACATGTTTGTCGCAGAATGGGACTTCCATAGATGGAAGGAAAGATAATCTGTCTCTTGAAGTGAATTGTATTCTTTTATTTGTAAGTCAGTCTGAGCCTATTTTCTGTTCACCCAGCTCAGGCATCTTGGCTTTCTGCTGTTTACGTTTCTATGGTTCTGTTACAGACTGACAAATGTGGAGAAAAAAGTGAATTGTTCTTGGATTGATATTCAGAACGTGATCTGGACTCGCTCTGGTGTTCAAGTCTCCTGATTATATTTCTGAAAGGCTATTGAAAAAGTGTTACCATGGAGGACTAAAGGTTGCGGAAATTTTCAAAACTGGTAAAAGGGAGCGCAGCAATGGGATGCAAATGTGGAACATTTACTCACAAAAGATTTGATTTGTATGTGAAAGAAAGAACAAAATGCTTGTTTTGCTCAAAATATGTTGTTTTGGTCTGGTCTGGTTTTGGTGGGAGTGACTCAGATGCATTTGGCCGTGACACACGCACACGCACACACACACACGCACACACACACACACATGCTTCTACACATTGTCAATACAGCAAACACGCACACACACTTCTACACATTTTCAATACAGCAAACTGAGGGTAATTTTCAGACAAATGCACTTTTACTGAAAAGACTTCACATTTAAATCACTAATGGAATCACAATTTGCAAAATGCCATCTGCGTGGCTATTTCATGCTACCGCCGGCTGGAAAAAGCACCAGAAGAGAGGGGCACTGTTATTGTTAATCATAATTTACCCCCTGCCAAACCCCACAAGAGGGTATTAAACAAGGGAGTAAGATCTTTTGCACAAAGTCTCCTAGGGCATCGCTCTCTCCTGCCAAACATGGCAGATTTAAGTTGAATGATGGGTGGGGCTGTCAGCTCTACATTCAAAGTGATGGAGGATTCTTTTATGGTGGGATGGTTGGTATATGTGTGAAAGAGAGAGAGGATCTCGCTGCAAAGATGATGTAATGATAATGACAATATAATCCTGACATAGAAGCACATTAGTACAGGCATTCATTATGCATGAGGTATAAAGCATGACTGGAATAATTAATAGATATATGTCTGACAAACAAGAAAAGAGATTTAACCTGTGACCCAGACTTATATTTTCTCCATGTGGGGATGAGATAGTAGAAGCAAGAGTTCAGCAGGGACAAGAACAAAGATTATGCATTAAGCAACTCATAATAGAGACAGTTTTGGACGATTACTGCATGGAAGTAAGGGAGGGAGGGAAATGTTACATTTTAAACAGTTTGGAACGTCGGAATACCTTTTACAATCATGTTTTTTGTAATAGAATAAGTTTGCAGGGACAGAGTCTCGGCTCAAAAGCTGCCCTCGAACACACCAAAGACTTTAACCGACAGCGATGCTTATGTTCTGCTTCTGTGGAGTTCAAATAACTCCTCATACGGGTCTCAGTAATAGGCGTAGGTTCAGATTCGGAAATTTTTCACTATCATGCGGATATGTCGGTCAGGAGTTTCGAGTAAATGGGGTCGCTGCAAATCCCTTTCAATGTTCCTGGAGGAGTCTCACTAGGGGTGATTAGCGAGGAAAGCAGACTGTTTATATCAACACATTGTGCTACTGAACATACTTTTTCCTCAACAAAAGGGTTGACTTGGGCAGATGGGACTCTCACAACCTCCTCTCCTCTAACTCTGACAACAAAAACATCTGTTTTCAAGTACAGAAGGCTAGGCGAAAAAAAAAAAAAGGGATATGTTGCATTATTAGTTAAAGCCAGGCTGACACTGAAGGAACCCTGTTTGAAATCCACCGAAGAATTTTCTCTCTACGAAATGTGTGCAGACATTGTGCTGTTTTCTCGTGCAGTTCAGTAACATAGAAACCCGGTCAATTCAATCCAACAACACTTCAAGAATGTTCTGTCCTTTAAACAAATCTTCTCCCTAAAATTCGTTCAGTTCAGCACAAGATTCAAAAGACTAACTGACTGACACACTCTGTGTGTGTGAGTGTGTGTGTGTGTGTGTGTGTGTGTGTGTGTGTGTGTGTGTGTGTGTGTGTGTTACAGACATTGGGCTAGAGTTGGAAAGGTTTTGATTATAATTGGTGCTGACCATTTATAAACCATATGTGATCAACATAATCGTATACTGTCTTTCTCTGATTAACATTTAAGATTCAAATTTATTTTGCTTTGATACTCTTTTGCATTATTTATGTTTCTGTGCAGAGAGTTACTTCTCCCAAGTCTTTCTCAATGTCAACACAAGTAATCCTTATATACCACAAGACACTAATATGAATTTCCCCCACATCATTAAATATTGCACATATTTGTTTTTTTCTATTTATTCTTTTTTAAGATCACTGACAGCTTTGTAAATAATTCATGACAAATCCCCCATCCTATTTTGACTCTGAATTTGATGAGGTAATTGCAAGCAACTTTAACTGAATTTATATCAATCATTTTATGATCGAGGTGTGGATAATAGTTATTGGGTACTTTACAGGGGGAGGGGGAGGCGACATTCATTGTCAAGTGCAATTGAATCAAGCTAAAATCTGGGAAGAACATTCCACAAGTCAGCAGCAATCAAAACATGACACAAAATCAGGACTCCAACTCTACCCACTCAAGTATTTTCTCTCATCAGCAACTTCTACCTCTGACTCGGCGACTAATGCGATGTGCATTGGACACATCACAAGTATTAAGACAGCGGAAGGTCATGAACACTGACTCATTATTTTGGAAGTACTCCAGAGATCAGCGAACTCTTGTTTTTAGTTAAGGGGCTACAAGTAGGTTTTGACACTTTCCAGGGACACGGAAATATCCTGTGTTTGAAGAAGTCACTTGTATGTCTGTGAAGGTTCTCAGTCATCCACGGCATGGTCAGTTTTGACATATGTTATCACAGCAACTGGAGTTTCTTTCTGTCCTCGGAAATGTTTCTCCTCTCATCCGAGAACTGCCTTCTGTTCTGAGCCTGAGAGCCGAACCCTTCAAAGAGAGAAACGAAGTCCCGTTGCCGTTATAACATTTGACGACGGTTAAGTCTCTTCAATTTTGACTTAGAAATTCAAAAGCTGTGCATTTATCCTGTCATCCGCACATCGTTAGGGCCTGCCACACAGAAGGGTGTAGATGTGTTACATCTTCATTTATAATTACTTGCAGAGAGACTGCACCTTTGTGTGCTTTGTTGTATTTTTTGAACTACATGGAATGTGTTCTCAATAGACTTGCAGTATTTGCTGAGTGCATTTCGGTTACACTGAACACGAGTTGTTGTGCGGGCGGACCGATGCAGAATGTACACAATGCATGCTGAGCATGTTCTCTTGTCAGCAACGCCACTAAGTCGTTCTGCATGAATAATTTGTTCTGATCCAGGCATGACTTTGAATATTTCAACATGCGATACATTCAGTTGGGAAGCTACAAAAGCAAAGGGAGAGTTTCTTACTTTCATTTTTTTGCAATGTAAATAATGAAAGCTGTTCCTCTGTTGGGATTCCCTCGGAAAATAAATATTATTTGGCTGATTGGGAGTTCCGACAGTTCTGACATGAGTGGCGGGGTGATGTTTGAACAAATAATTCAGGCATCCTTTCACAAGAATGAAATATAGATGTGGGTGATATTATTGCATTGAGCAGGGTGACAGTGAAACAGTGCTATTCCTGACGGTAAAGGCAATGTACTAAAACCTTATTTTTCTGTGCTCGGAGGTTTAATGTGAACGTGTAGTTAAAGCCAAAGTATACACGCTAATGACCGTTTTATAGATTGAATCAGCAACTTTTTCACATTTTTTTTTCTTTTTCGGCTCTTATTTCTGCTTTAGCATTTGTAATTGCCCCCCAGGGGATGAATAAAGTTTTTCGAATTTGATTTTGAATTAAGATTAGAAGCTATGGCAACAGGATGTTGGGCTTCAACACATTTGCTAAGTCCTTATCTGGTCCATTTGGCATCAATATTTGGAGGAGATCTGTTTACTAATCAGATTGAGATCTAAGATAAGTCTTCAATAAATGTCCTCATATACTGTTATCAGTTGTCATGTTTTCATGGTAATAAGTGCAATAACTGTTTAAAGGAGGAAAAATCCACCAAATCCAAGAAATGTCAAAGATAGAAGTTACAGCACTTCCTGCAATCTCCTCATCCTGCCAGTTTATTTTATATCATTCACTTATAAGAATGTAAATGTGTTCCAAATGGCTGCACAAGGCTGAATGCTAATTTAGCACATTCTTTCTCAGCATTCAGAAGGAGATCTTACAAAATATTCTGGCAGCCTGTTTGTGCAGCAAAATGAAAAAAGGTCATTTTATATAAATTTCTGATGGAGTGGCTATAAATCTGCACCAGGCAAAGCTTCGTCCCATCATATGGCTTGTGGGTTCCTTCTCAGCGCAATTAGTCCAAATTTATGTTCTACCTGTTGACAAAGAGCATTGAGGAAGTGGTTGGTTGTAAGTCACTTTCTCCATTAGGCGTTAGACTTAAACAGTAAATATTCAAAAAGTATGAAGAGACAACAGCAAATTCTGGAAAAGAGCAAGGCGGTTTGGTCCGAGCTTGGATGATCACTTATTTACCGCTCAAAATGACGTACAGCTTCAGTGTATCCCATCAAGACCATCTGTTGTTATGCAAATTACTTGACGGTATGACTATATACAAGACAATGCAATGCATAAACAAATGAATGTGTAATATGCTACCGTTTTATCTGTCTGCTTTATTGCTCCTGACATTCAGGTCTGTTTGCTTATTCTTTCATTTATTTGTTTGGCAGAACAGCTCAGCAAGAACTTCATTGATTTAAATGAGGTCTGCCATGCGCTCAGGGAGCAGATTTCAGGATTGTTTTTATATAAAAAAAAAAAAAAAAATGAAGGCTTTGTAAATGCAACACTCATCCAGAATTAATGTAGGTATTGACTGCTACCTCACAAGAGCCTGTTAAAAGATTAAAAGCTTTGAAAAGGTATTTGTTCACCCAATTAAAAACACAACGTCTGTCTTAAGCTAAATTCATTTACCAGAGTCAAATGATTCATTTTTCCACATTGTTCAATTACAACGTTCTTTGTACTTCACATTGTAAGGATAATCCCAGCAAGTATGAAGGACATCTCGACGGTGAAAAAAACATATTTGTTTAAAGATGATCAGTTAAATTAAACACTGCCTGTCTGGATTGACACTAATCCTCGTAATCTCTCCACTCTCTCTCACTCACATATGCTTTCGGTCGTGTTAGTTTTTGTCCTTGTCTTTGTCTGTCTCTCTCTCCATTTCACTCTCCCTCAAACGCTGCTCTCCCCACACTTTCTCATTACAAGAGTTCCAGAGCTTTCTATTAAGATGTCCCTCTTTTATATTCTGTCCAATTCACTGCAGTGCTGACGAGAGGTTTGATGCCACGTTCCACACAAACGTGTTGGTCAATGCTACAGGATCCTGTCAGTATATCCCACCAGGTGAGGCACTGAAGATTCATTTCCTCGCAGTTTTTCAAGTTTTCTTCCAATTTTTAACGTTACATTATCACACACACCAATCTCTAGAATAAATTTGCTCTTGGTCGTGAGATGGTATCGTCCAACCTTCCTTCAATGATCTACAGGTTACCTGCAAATCAAAATTGGCTCATGGCATTAATATTCACCGTTAGACTTTGAAATGCAATATTTTTCTATGGAACATAATATATGAAAATAAATCCGTTAATTGATGCTTTCCATGTGACAAGCCATTAGTTGCGATTTCTAAATAATAAAAAATACTGTAAAAATGATCAATCAATGAATGTAATTCATGGGGGAACTTTACAGTAGTTTTGCCTCTGGTAAAACCTGAAGTGACCTGTTGTATTTTTAAAAAGTCCAAAAATTACACACAAGGAAGCACAAAAATATGCACACAAGAGGAGGAACATAAATGGGCATAACAAGTCAATCATAGTATATAACTCTAAATGCTGTAAAAAAAAAACAACAAAACATTATTTCTGTGCAGGCATCCTCAAGAGCACCTGCTACATCGATGTGCGGTGGTTCCCATTCGATGTCCAGAAGTGTGACCTGAAGTTTGGCTCCTGGACCCACAACGGCTGGCTGCTGGATCTCCAGATGATGGATGTGGACATCTCTACGTACATACCCAACGGGGAGTGGGACCTCGTAGGTGAGAAGGAAGGAAAACAAAGAAACTAGTTTCAGGCTTTCTCAAAATGTTATGCAGTTGTCCGTTTCACATAACTGTGTTTTGATTCTTTGTGCAAGTGTGACGTAACTTAACACATCTTTGCTGCTGGAATGTTCACTTGAAAATATCACAGAATGGGAGGACAGAGAGGAAATTATCCAAACAGACTCAAATAAATAGAACTGCTATAAATATCAGCAGACATGCTAAACATCACAATTCTCGGTTGCTGAATTTTATGCATTTATTCAGTGAATCCACTAATCCTTTCAATGTGTATGGAAAACGTAATAACCGCCTCATCAACTCGGTTGTTAGGCAGTCTGCAGACAATGATACTGAAACAATAATCATGCTTACTAACCTACAGCTAAGTGCTTGCTGAGACCTTAGAAAAAAAATAAAAGTAAAATTTTAAATTACGTCTCAGCTGGAGCTTGGTCACCCATTGTATGGGGCTGTTCACTGTCACACTTTTTCCTTAAGTAACAGTTTTACAACAGACAGTGTTTTCCTATGATATGTATATTGAGCTGTTGACAAGATTATATTTGATATGGACCAAAGTCATTAAGTTGGTCTGTATAAATGTAATCATATATAAGAGCATACGGATCAGTGGTGTATGATTTATATGCTTACAAGAGTTATGCCAGCAGTAATAAGAGCCTTTGCTTAATTAATGCCGATCAGCAGGGTGCAAGACAGCAAGTGACAAAAAATGACATGACACATCATTTGGAAAAATAATGAGAGGAGCAAGATCTTCTAAACAAGTTAGAGTTTTTCCTTTTAGCAGGCTTATCCATGTTGAAGATATACGCTAAAGAAGCGTTGCTCCAGAAACGGTTAGGTGGGAACAAATGAAAATGCTTTTTATTATGATATGAAATTCTAAATTTTTGTTGGCCTTGTGTTACATATGGTGCCAGTTTAGTTTTGAGATGTATTTTTCATAAGCAAATCAACAGAACATGAATTTACACTGTAAATTATTTAACAAGCCACATGTTCTTTTTTGAAGGCCACCTACAGAGGCTGTCTTCACAGCTAAACAGGCTTCCATTTAGCGCTGTTCCCACACGGAAAAGTTGAAATTAATGCATCACTTAATTATGAAGGGCGTCATTTAAAAAGAACAACACTTATCTTTCGATACCTAATTTGACATTTCAGTCCTCAAAGGACTCGAGTTTTCCTAATTTCTTTATCGTATTTATTGCTCTAAATAGCATCACATTATTTTTCCTTTCCATTACTTTCTTCTTGAGTTTATTTCTAAAAGCTCCTCCCACACTGAGCCAGTTCATTTTCAGTTCACAAGGAACAAAGAAAGCAGGTATTATTCAAAGATGTAAAAAAAAATACAAGAAAGTACATTTAATATCAGGTTACTTTATCACCTCCTTGGCTTCTATTTGCCCTCTTAATGTTTATCTTTTAAGCCCCATCTTTTCTATATTTTGAGGGTTAAGATCTCACATTATCGCCACCCCAGGTGTCAGGGATTATCAAAGGCCAAACATAGAGTTCATACGACACACACACGCATACACACACCCACACACACACACACACATTGTAAGGGTACCCAGCTGGCCCTAGGTTTCTGTGTGTGTGGCGACAGCTGGCACAGGGATGGTTCACTTAATTCAGGCACGTCCAAGCGGCAAGTTGGCCAAGAACACACACTGTCCTGGTGCTTCAGAACGTATCCATGCCAGGCTGTACTCTCAGACAGACACACACATACACACACACACACACACACACACACACGATTTAGTGGATACATCTGCAGACCCGCAATCCATCAGATTAATAGATGGCTATTTCTCTTGAGTGTTCAGGTGATGCAGTTTAAATTGAATTAAATAGAATGCTTTCAATTTATGTGAGTTCCCATTGAAACAATGGTCTTATGCTTATACACAGCCTTTCAGAAAAGCATCTCCTTTTCACTTAATTTTTTTTTTTTTTTTTTTGAACCACATTTCCTATAAGGTTTTTTTTTTTCTAAAACTACCATAAGAAACAAGTGATCCATCCGTAAGCATTCAATCCAGTTTCAAACCATAGCGATTATTTAAAAAAGTTTTCAATCAGAATTGGAAGTCACTCGATGTCACGTTCACCGTGCGACTTAATTCTATATTACTTACACGATCATGGAGTCCTTTTAGATGTTAGTTGGTTGCTTTGCTTCATAAAGTAAGCCATGGTCTAATGCAGTTTATGAACTAAAATGATAATCAAATTCATAATGTTTTCAGCCATGGAACGCTGGAAGAATCATACTATAAGTCTCTGCCATGATGTGAAACAGATGCCTCACAAAATTTTTTATGTCTCCCCAGGTGTGCCAGCGAAGCGCAATGAGCTGTATTACGACTGCTGTAAGGAACCGTACCCTGACGTGACGTTCACTGTTACCATGCGCCGCAGGACACTTTACTACGGCCTCAACCTGCTCATCCCCTGTGTGCTCATCTCCGGTCTGGCCCTGCTGGTCTTCCTGCTCCCTGCAGACTCCGGGGAGAAGATCTCGCTGGGTAGACCATAACCCACACTAATCAGGACACCTCTGAAAACATAGCTTCTCTCTCGCTCTCTCTCTAACACACACACACACACACACGCACATTCACAGACACTAGGACGATGATTCATTACTGTGGTCAAACAAACAGACAGAACTGTTGATCTCCGTCCACCAGGTCTTAAAGCTATTGCTTTCCCATTTATTTGTCAATGCTCTATGCAAATACTGGCATTACAGTCAGAAATTAGCATTTGTGTTTGATTCTATTCATTAGCTGACATATAAAAGCCCAATTATAAGCACCAAAGATAATCACCTGGACCTGAAAATGCCAGCTTGTTTTAAAATGCCATCAAGAGAGACAGGGTCAGGGTAAGAATACACACCGTGAATATTCTCTCCAGGTGAGAAAAAAAGGCCGGATTTCTCAAAATCATGCCGCAGCAGTTGTCACCTACTTTGACGTAACCAGATGCATTTATTTTAAGGTCTCTTAAATCAACATTTAACAGAACAGTGACTTGGTGATGAAAGATCTTCTCTCCTAAGCTCAACGCTTGTATCCGCTGTCTTTCTGTGTTTCTAGGCATCACAGTGCTGCTGTCGCTAACAGTCTTCATGCTACTGGTGGCAGAGATCATGCCTGCAACTTCAGACTCCGTTCCTTTGATTGGTATGAGGCGTTTTTGCTCAGTTATTGTTTGTTTTGATGATCCATACACTTTGAGCGTTAGAAATCAAGAAGAAGCGGTTCAGGAGCATGATATGAAAATGGCAAGATACTCTGAATTTTGCTACTTTTTGAAGGACTGGCTCAAATGAGAAGTTATTTAGGATAATATGAGTCACCAAGTGATATCTGACAATATAGAGCAATAATTAGGATAGCGGTCTGACTCATAGAGACTTACGACTCAAGCAGAAACACCAGTGAGTGTACATATTTCTTAAAGTACTCATTTAGAGTCAACTAAATTGAATATCTTCTTTTATACTTTCCAGGTTGTAAAGCCATAATCAAAGAATAATAATAATAATAATAATAATAATACATTTGATGAATATCCAAAAGACTACTATGTCATATTTCAAACAGCACAGCCAAAAGGCTTCATCAAAAAAGATAAAATATAAAAAACAACTTCCAATAATATTTGGTGAATCAGTGCAGACCTTTCACTCTCTTAGCTCTTTGCTCGCAAATTTATTCTAATTTAGATTGCTGTGATTTTTTCCGGTTCAGGGCCTCTCTTTGGCCGATGCATCGAATCTACCCGACCAGGCACTGCAGATCATTAGGATCTTTGACAATGTTATTATACTCATCAGATATTTCCGGTATTTTTTGTAAAGCGGGGTGTCAGGTATGAGTGGAAGGGAGGTTATGGATAGAGACATCTCATTGTATCATTTGGCTGCTCAGTGATGTAAAACAAAACTGAGCATGCTCACTGTCATTGGAGTCGACACACTAACACATGGTAGATAGAGCTAAAGATGCAAAACTAAACTAGATGCCCCGGAGTGTTCACCCTGATAGGCTTTCATTCAGCTACAATTATGAAGTGAGATCAAAATATATTTTGTGTTTGTGTTTATGTGCTTGTTGCGTGCATGTTTTCATGCATATACTGCTGCGCCATCTTTCCATGGGTGCCTTTGCCTCCGAGCGCACAAATTTTGTTTGGTTTGTAAATTCGGGAGTGAAACAGTAGTCATTCTTCTTCCAGACACAGTTGGAAGATTTTTTGTTTGTTTGTTTGTTTATTTGTATCTGCTGTGGAGTCTGTTATATTTCAATGAACTTGTTATTTGCACTTTTGGGTCGTTTTCAGCTCAGTACTTTGCGAGCACAATGATGATTGTGGGCCTGTCCGTGGTGGTGACAGTTTTGGTTCTACAGTTCCATCACCATGACCCCCACGGTGGGAAAATGCCTAAATGGGTAAGTTAAAAGTTGAAGTCTTTTTTTTGGTGATAATACTTAAATTGCATTGCTATTAAATTGGTCATTCTGCCTGGCTAATCCTAATCATTCATTGAAAGTGCCTCTTCTCTGAATGATTTGGCTCACTAACTGTTTATCCGGCAGAGAGACGACTAGTCATGGTTGGTAAGTGGATAAGGTCACAGAATGAAGGTGCAGGGCTGTGGGACTCGACCTAAAAACCCCATTATCTACAACCATCCGAGATATTTGACATAGTTGGTATTGTCCTGTGTTTTTCTTCATCAAAAGTTTGATGCCGTGCAGAGATTTGTCTTCCAACTGGGTTAGAAACCATCATTTCACAGTCTGTTAGTTTCCTTGAGTATTTATGCATTCATGTTTTTTAATGAAAATTCCCATTATGAGTCGAATTTTACTTCACGAAACAGGGTGGGCGGCCACTCTTGCGTTAAATTATGTTTCACTAAGAAACAAAACAAAACAAAACATCTCTAAACAGAAGCTACATATTCCTGACCCTTTGTTTTAACCAAAAGTAGAGTTCAGTCAGTAGACTCGATTGTTTTTTTTCCTCAGTTTTACCAAAATGTGCGTCCTTCTTATTCCTTTCACCTTTGTCTTTGCGCCTCACATTTTCACCCAGGTTCGGGTCATCCTCCTCAACTGGTGTGCCTGGTTTCTCCGCATGAAGAAGCCTGGAGAGGATCAAAAATCACCCGTGAGTGTCAGCAGCCCCCCAACTTTCAAATACACTCACCCGACTTCCCACCATAACAGTACCAACAGCATCCAGATGAGCACCATACCAAGTCAAGGCTCTACGCAGTCAACCGCAACCAATGGGAATATGAACCTCTACTTTGGATACCATGCCATGGGAACAGACAGCCCGGCTTTCCCTCCCAGCACTGATTCGGGTGTGGTGATGTGCGGAGGAGGTATTGACGGACACCCGAATGGCTCGTCCCAACGCGACATCCACTCGGACCACACGCGGACTTTACTGCTGGAGCAGGTTCCTGAAATTTCCCGGATCCTGGAGGAAGTGCAGTACATCGCCAGGCGCTTCAGAGAGCAGGACGAAGGGGAGGCGATCTGCAGCGAGTGGAAGTTTGCAGCGGCGGTAGTAGATCGTCTGTGCCTTGTGGCCTTTTCGCTCTTCTCCATCATCTGCACCTTCACGATCCTCATGTCGGCTCCCAATTTCATCGAAGCCGTGTCCAAAGACTTCACATAAGGCGAATCGATCCTGTGAAGATGATAAGCAAACGGTAAAACGTCTGACACAGTTAGGACAGTGCCACACAAGCCTCCTCTGCTACACCACTGTAGATCCTGCGGCTCAGAGATGTCATTACTTCCAGAACCTTTCTCTGTGTTTCCACACATTTATTTGTAACATAGAGAGTTCTTGTGGTTTCCCCACATGATACCAAACATACTGTTTACCACAGAGGAGCATGAGGAAAACACAAGAGAGTTAATCATGTAGAAACTGACACGATACGCTTTATATCTTTATCGTCGCTGCCTGGTTTACCTGCCAACACACTGCATCTCATCGGAGAGCATTGCTCTGACTCTGTTGCTTTTGGATTGTTTTTTTGTTTTTTTTTCAACATTGGCTTCCATCATGGCATCATTTGGAAAAAATCTGAAAGTCTGTTTTTTTTCAGGTGAGTATTGCAGTAAAGTGTTTTTCTTCTCCCCGGAAATCTTGGGAGGTAAATAGCAGTTGCACAAAAATACTATCATGGCTGTTTTGTCAAGCGAGCTGCTGAGTAATTTTGGAAAAAACAACTAACCTATGAAGTTATTTTCAAAATTGTCAATCTGCCACCCATTTCCAATTCATGTAAATAACAAATTTGCTCTTCATTGTGATTCAAATCACACACACACAAGTTGCCCTTTTATTTTTATCGTGTTACCCCTCGCACAGCTCAGATCCTGGTCCGATACCTATAAATGTGAATGAAGTTTTACTAGTATCATGGAGTAGTATTTTTAACTGGGGCAACAAAGGATTCCTTTTCAGCTTTGTGCTTCTTTTTTGAAATTAAATTACACCATGCTGCACCTCCGAAATGAATCTCCTCAAAAGCCCTTTCACCCATACTTGCGTGACCGCACCATTAGTGTAATTTGTGATTCAAATACAGCCACTCACACAGGTCATGTATTTTTTCAGTGTTATGGCTCTCTGTCTCGCGTGCTATGGTTGTTACATACTGTGCTGCAATATTCTTACAAAAAACATGCCATAGAGTAACACTATCAAAATGAGTTTGGATTGAAAGACAACGTTTGGTCTTTAGAGGAGAATTTATACTTTTCTTCTATGGGAATGTATCTGGCCCCGGTCTCATGTGACGAGTGATTTTTTTGTTTTTTATGCTGTGAACACTCTGCAAAGGGCAAACACTTACTAATCTCCAGTAAACTACATGCAACTAGGATTACCGTGGACCTTATGTAACGCATTTATGTTGATCCACGCATCTTTTTACTCCCTGATGGCTCAATCGGATCCATGGCTGATTCTCACTGTTGCGCAGATGCAGCTGATTTCGAGCAACATCCTCAGATATTGCAAACTTTACAAGTGCTGGAAAAAAGTATACTGAGTGACAACAGTTCCTCGGTTTGCTGAGTTTAAAGGAACAAATGTCTGCCGTTCTGTTATTGCTTCCCACCACATTTTTTAACCCCAGCTCTGTCAAAGCCCTGAAATACTGCTATTCACCTTTTACGGACAAAGAGGGCATCTTCATCCTCAGCTGAATAGCTCATGCAGAAGTTTGCAAATATTCATTTTGTGGTTTCTCACCAAGTTTGATCTTTTTTTTTTTTTTTTTTCAAATTTTATCATAATCAAGTTAAGTTTTGTGTAACAGCCAGGGGTGTGTTTTTTGTTGTTGTTTTGTTTTGCACTTGGTTTAACCATAACTGATGTAATTTCATTGTGTGTGTGTTTTTTTTAAATTTTTTTTTAGAGGTTTAAAAGTACTATTGCACCAGTAGATGTTAATGATGTAGTATTTATCGAATGGTTTGACATTCCGAGTGTCTTCCTGCGACTCTGTCATGTTTGTACAGTAAATATGAAACTTCAAACACTAACAGTAGTTGGCTTAGTTTTAGCAGTGCAGGAGCAGCACAAATCTTCACCGCAACCTGCCAGGTAATCATTGGCGGTGCTCGGTGTGAAGATTATGTTTTATTTAGGCTAACATGTGGCGCCTAATTTCCCAAAAAGTACATTAAATGAACTAATCGTCTGTTAGTTTAGTTGTTATGAATATGCAGACAATCTTCAACATAAATGAATAAGTACATCTACGGATTATCTTTACACGCCCTCCATAAGAAAAAAAGTTGATGCTGAACAAAGAAGAGCAATGCAGGAAAAAACTTTGGTTTGACAGAACAAACTGTTTTTAGAAGAAAACCCATGTCAATCATGCTGTTTTCGGGTCTCGGATGATACGAGTACGTCGCAGAAAAGGTTGGAATGTGCCAACCCGCAATACAGATTCATCAGGAATGGACGTCTACGGGAGATATTTGACTTGGACAGAAAACTAACGGCAGCCAGTTCTTTGGAAATTTCATGACATATCTGTGACATTACAGATATCTGTACAGTTCATCATGTTCATCTGAAGAAAAGCGTTTGCGGCATTGATTGTTCAAGGCACGTCAAATGATGATCGATTAAGAATTCTCAAATGACCCGTGGACATTATTGTCAGTCAGAGAATAAAACATGTGACGGAGCACCTGTCATAATTTTGAACAGCCATTGAGAGATGAGTTAAAGACAGACTGTGGCTGTTGTGGGAAGCCAATAAAATCACAAACTCTTTAAACGTCACCATTGTTGTATTTTTCTCAACTTGCGTGTACTTTATTTTGTGGTTTGTGCCTCTTTACTGAGTATTGTTTATTCTCCTGTTAAGGATGTTCATAAATGCTCACTGCACATGGATATTTTGAGAAAAAATAAAGGAGAAGTGTGATAATTGACTGGCTTGCTTCTTTTTAAACCATATAATCAGTTTTCAAAAGTTGCCGTGAGTAGTGGGATATCACATTTTGTACTTTTTGTGACAAGTTTATGCCCAGTGACAGAACAACAACCGATCTCAGCAGAACGAAGGGGAAACTAACAAGCTTCATTCTCTAACATGTCAGGTTCTTCGAGTGAAAAGCAAATCACGGGGGGAAACCTGTGGAGCAGAACCTGTCGAGTGGAAAGAAACAATACAGGAGTGAAAAAAATGATGAAAAACAGAACTTCCAAGGTGGATGAGGACATTAATGGTATTGTTCATGTTTTGTTTTCCTTTCAATCGTCAGGGATAAATGGGAGATAAATGTCTAGTAAAATAAGGTTATTACATTCAACAGCAGCAGCGCGCATCTCTTTAGGGATGGACGAGCCTAATTAGTTGTACAAATTTAAGTCTCCCTCACCGTGCTTGTTATCCTGCATGCATATAGGCATGCAGGATAACAAGCACTTGCAAGCATGATGAGAACCATCATCTTGAAAACTCCTGCACCAATAAAATGAACAGTGGGACATTGACTGATTCCTATATTACCAAAACAACAAGGACTCAGGAGGCATAAGTAAAGTGTATAACTGAGGAGAAGACTAGCTAGAGTAGACAGACAAGAAGATGTTTGTCTTCAAAATATCACAGGTGATCTGGATGCTGAAATGAAAGAAGAGTCATCATATTATATTGTATAAAGCATTGAACAAACAAGCAGGAAGCGGGTTGGGAACAGCAGTATTGTAACAGCCATTAGCTGATGAGATGAGGGAGCAACAAGAAAATGGGACTTTCATGAGATATTTTACCTCTTGAGATGGGTATTTTAGACCAGAACAAGTTTTGGAAAAGTAATTAATGAAATCAACAAACATATAAAATAGCACATAGATGACAGGCTGCTCATGCAAACACACACGACACACGCTACTCATCAAAGTGATGACAAGTTCAGATCGGTGTAATCTAATCTTAAGCTTCAGTTCATTCCAACAGACAATTGCATGGAATTGCACCACATAAACAACAGAATACACAAACCTTACATATTCCTAATGTTCCCACTGCACCCTTTCCCTGTGCATTGTGTGTGAATTGAGAGGGGGGGGCAGTTCAGGTGAACTGGAGTCAGTTTGGTGGCACTGCTGGCATCAGGTCAACTGGAATGGATGTAGTGCAGGATTTTGTGCAGTAAATGTAATGTAAAGATGACGCACCTGCCGCTCCTGTGAGGTCTGCGGGCATCGGCTTTTTGGAACGCTTCCATGCATGCACGCCCTGGTGGTATTCAGGTGCAGTCAGTGAAATGATAAAAAGCATGTTCTATATATTAAACCTCTAAATAATATCATAACTTGATAGACTAAAGATTAGAGCAGTATTTTGTTAAATGAATGTGACTTGGCTTTCTTAGAACATTTCCAGCCAAACAAACCTCCGTTCTTCATTCATCTTCATTTAGCTTTAGATTGACAGCTTGTCTAGGTCTATCTAAGTCACCAATTTGCATCCCAAACACAGGCATATTTAACATTTTGTGTAACTGCCCACTGCTTACACATAACTCTCCCTTCAAAAAGTATTTCTTTGAACTTTTTACCACAATCTTTTGAAAGTCACTCATCACTGACAGTGTGCACAGTGTGCAGAACACCTGGATGTCAGAGCTACGGAAGTTTGATAATTTCAGTGCCTGGTGAGTAATCTGTGTGGCATGGACGGTAAAATCTGCTTGGCAAACAGTATCTGCGCAGTTTAAATCACTCATGAAAATCCCAAATCCTCCATCAAGCTAGATCAACTCCAAAATGATAAAATGTTCACGTTACCTCTGTTGATTTTTGTTGGCTGTTTACTTGGCTGTATCTCAATCCAACCCACGTATCAATCCCCTTTCTTTCCATTTCCCCCTCTTATAAAATCACCTTAATTTTCCTGGGCACATCTGTTTTATACATCAACTGTCCTCTCGCTCTCATTTAATCCACAGGGATGAAACTGTGTGTGTGTAGAGGGGGTCACAGAACGTAGCTGATCTGGTTTCAGAGCGACTGGGGCATGAAATCTCATTTGCTCCTTCAATCCCCCCCTCCTCTACTCCTCCTTATGATTTCTATCCTAATAACGGTACAGTACATTCAGTTATCCATAGAATATAATCTTCACTAGAAAAAGGACTGATCTGAAGAAAGTAGGTTAATAAAAGAGGTTAGGAGACCAGTGCTTGCTGCTGTTATCACACAATTTGCGGAAAGTCGCATGTGCATAAAGTCATTTGTGCAGCGCTGAGTTGGAGGAACACAGCACAAAACTAGATATGGACCACTGAGCTTTAGCAGGGGAAAGAACATAACAAAAAATATCAAATAAAAAAACATTTCACTTACCGTAATTGCATTTGAATGCAAGCATGAATAATAAATTGAAAGGTCTCCTCTAAATGGTCACATCCTGATTGAGTTTAACGTAAAGCCCCAACAAAACTAGATAACTCATCACCTTTTACAGCTTCATGGAAGGTTTTGCGTAACATTTGATAAAAACCTGCCTCTTTTGCAGTTCCCCATCCCTCATCCACCTCTTGCATCTGATATAGTAAACTTATTCACAGAAATACCAGCTGTAAGAAGGTGTCTGAGAAAAAAAGGACTAAGAACAGCTACCAATTACATTCAAGAAATCGGTAACGTTAATTCAGTGAGGTTTACCGGCTCGTCACACTGAAGCACGCGGGCCATCTGCTCCTCTGAATCCGAGTCAACCACAGAGACACGAGCGCCTAGAACCGTCCAGGAGAAACCTGCAAGGTGGAAAATGACCTTTGTGCCAAAGGCCTGAGGTGAGGATTATCAGGGCAAAGATGGAAACGTTGGCTAGGAATATGGAGAGGAAGAACGTCCAGTACCTTAAATCATAAGACATAAACTGGGGCCTTGTTGTCACGCCGCTGGGTCTGGCTTTGTGCGGTCATCTTATTAGTCTGAAAGGAACACATTGCTGCCATGAGGCAGTTCGTCCCCTTACCTGTGAGTTCATAACATTATACAGATTGTTAGATTAATTCAAATAATATAATATATAATTCACAGTATAACTGCTGCTTATAATTTACTGCGCCGAGGAGCAAAAACAGGTAAATTTGCCCTGGCTCAACAAACAAGGTGGTAGTTAAGTGTTTTTTTTTTTTTAATGTATCTTAATATCTGTAGAGTATAATTGCTTTACAGATGGACCATTGTGAAGGACACTCAATACAGTACTATCCTTCGTATTTATATTTGGTTGGGCTATGGTTTTGCAATAAACACGTCACACCAATGACCAAGATCAGACTTTACCGTTGCTTCGATGTGCAAAGACCCAGAAGGAAGAATGAACTTTGCTGCCATACACTGAGAGAGAGAGAACGGGAGAGAGAGACGCACCGGGTCTGTCCGAGGCTACAGGACGATCGAGAACTGTGAACAAACACTGATTTTCAATAACATCAGAATAGAAAATACCCTCAACTTTGCAAGCAATTTTGCACTCCACTGAGAAAAGATAAATAAAATCATTGCTCCAGTGATACACATCCAAAATGAATATTTATTTGTTTAATACAAAAATAAAAAAGTTAGTCGTCTAACTGACACAACAGAGCAGAAGCTTTGGATATCCAATAGTCACTGGGCCGACTGGACGGGAGCATGACCGTCACAACAAAATTAGTCGAGTGGCCTGGGGTGAGACAGAAATCAAAGTGGACAAAAGGTCAGTTCAAAAGTTCAACGTGAAAGTGCATCAGCGTATGATGTGGAGGAGAAATGGGAATAAAAAGATCCGCAGCATACCTGTGGTAGAGAGCGTCCCTGCTCTAGCTGAGGTCTTATAGAGAGGAGCGTGATACAGATCGGGCTCAGGCACATAGTTCTGCTGCGGCTCAAAGTGCACCACCGGCAGTATGCCGTGCATCTCTCTGGGTAAGGAGTCCTCAACCACCATGTTGTCATCATCCCAGCGACAAGCATCCATGAACATGCCGTGTACTAAGACGCCATTCTTCAGCTCCGGCAACTGTATCCAAAAAATGACAAGTTCAGACATTCCTTTAGAGCAACACCTTTATAACACAGTGACCAACCTCTCTTTTCAGCCCAAATGATAACTACCAGTAAATTTAAATGGGGCAAAGTTCTAGAACCAGCAATGTTTGATGTTTATCCAGCGATGTCCTCTCGAGCTCATAGATTTAATTTAATCAGTGAAACTGGAATTGCCCTGTGATGATAATAACTCTCATATCAACATATCGGTTTGTGTTATTTTGGATGTCCTTTCAGGCTAGTTCAAACCAAAACATAAATCATTATATATGATAACATCATCATTGCCAGATCTGGGAAAAGTGTGCAATTTGGATTACATTCCGATTAATAAAAAAGGAAAGTACTAGGATGATGTGGGTGCACACTGAGACTTCTGCAACTCTGATATACATATTTGATAGTTCCATTGTTTGGTTAACGATGGATGAGCAATCGTATAAGCCCAGAAAAGAAGAAATAATGTAGCCCTGCCCCCCCACTTGTTTTCATTTCCATCTGTCGTTTCTTTTTTTAGTTACAAACACGGCCGATACCTGTCCATATTGCCTTTTTCACCTAAAGCACTCAATTAGCTTTGCCGTACATCAACACTAACCTGAATCCCTTAGACTTAAATGCGTTTTTCCAGACATTTTTTTCTTTTTCTTTTCACCCAAATTTTGATTGCTAAAATTATCAGGAGTTACAAAACCCTGCAATTGACATCTTCACAACATTTTCACATGTAAATATGTAAATATTGTTATCAGAGGAACACACTTAAAGTTCCCTCATCTGATCCTAGATACTATGTTGGGATATAGAACAGAAATTCACCCATAAACTTGAGTAATTCCTTAATCCCGAGTCTGTATTGTGTCTTTTATAATAATTCTTTGGGCGAAATATGACACCGTCCACCTCATTATTTTGTATATTATTTGTTTTTTGTATATTTCATTACATCTGAAGACATAAAACTGTAAGCATTTTATTATAAAACACATGTATACTGGGCTGTTTTGTTTATTTGCATGCATAGCATCCAGTGCCGTTAAAGGCAAACAGTAGCCATTTTCAACCGTCAGCCTCGATGCGAAAAGACGGCTAGGCCTCCTGAGGGGGCCTCATAAATTGAGTTTGACACCCTTGTAATGAATTCACTGTACAAAAAGCGTTTCCCGCAAAAACGGCCTCAGATGTTTTGCTCAGTGAGCATTTAAACTGGCTGAAGACCAACGGTAGGGCACTGAGGTGGAGAGGAAATCAATGTGGTGTGTAAATGTATGTAAAATATCCAACATGTCGCTATCTTCTAATGACCACAAAAAGTCTCTCTGTTATCAGAGAGAAAAAAAAAAAGGTGGTCTTTTACTTTGGTATGCAGTGAAATGGTGACCCTGTAAGGCAACAGCAGATTTGCTTACATGAACCAGTTCCAGAATGAACTGAATTCAATTATTTTCTTCTGCTTTGCTTTGTATTTCAAGGCTTTGGCAAAACAGTTAACTCTCACTCAGTCAACGTCTACAGAACACAAAAGACACACAAACCTAGTTCCAGCTTTTGACAGAGAGCCACAAAAATTAGAGCTCTTTTACATCACTGTGAGGATGTTAACTTCTTTTTCTTCTAATTATGAAAATGAGGCTGGCTGCCAGAGTCAGTGGGAAATACGGAAGCCCAGCCTGACAGGACTCACCGAGTCATTAATTCAGTATTTTATCTCATTTTTGTATCATCAAGGCAAAAAAGCCTGGGTTAAAATATATTCTATGGGTTTCAAAATTGCCTGAAAATGCCTCTAACAATGATCATTTTGACAAATTAGCCATCACCTCATCATCCATGTCAAGTTTTTCGTCCCTTTTTAGCATGCGTTGAGCCTCGCAGACGGCTTGCTGGTCTCTGTAGGCAGGAACCATGTTAAAACGGAAGTTGAGCTCATCAATAGGCAAATTGTACTGCCTGGCATGATTCTGCAGAATCCCTAGAAGCCAGCGAGGAGAGGAGAACACATATCCAGCTTTAATTGTGTTGATTTGAAAGGATCAAAAGTATTTAAATGGGGGGAATGCAGTGTTGGGATCCCTTGACATTCCCTCAATACTTTGATTTGATTACTATGTCTTCTTTGCTCCTTATACTTACATAACAATGAAATTTAAGTGCTATCGTGTCACTCTGAAATGCAAAGATTAAAGTGCTTTTGTGCCGCAGGTATTTCTTACCAGTAAGAAACCCTTGGGGGAAGAAAAAGCCAGAGATCCAAAAAGATTTGGGCAGTCCACATGTGATCCAATTCTAAGAGGAAAGAACAACGGAGAGGGAAATATGTGTCTTTAAATAACCCAGCATTTTAAGGCATTCTGTATTTAACAAGCCATGGCCCATTCCAGGTTGTCCGTTACTTATGGGACCCAAAAGTGAATGTGTGACTCCACAGTCAGGTGGATTTTTTCCCCCGAGGTGGTGAGCATGTGCAGACTGGCTCACAGGCTACCCGTCTCTTTTTGAAATAATGCCACACTCCCTTTTTTGTTTGGGTCCTATCTGTGTGTGTGTCTATGTGAGAAAGTAAAATTGGAGTGAGTGTACGAGACACATGTTCAGACCAGTCTTACGGAAGAACAGTTTAAGTCAGAGGAGATGAACCAAGCGATGAGAGAGGATATTTAGGGGAGGGCGGGGGTTGGGGTGAAAGAGGTCTGAGCCTCAGGGAAGAGCCTGGAATGTTCATGTGTTTCATGTTCAGTGAGAAAAGATACAATCAAACACAGACACAAGAGCACACAGAAGCAGGAGCAGGAGGATTTCTCTGTCACATCTTGTGTGAGCATCAGTAACACAAACGGACACCCAGGCCAAAAAAAAGGAAATTAATCATATTACTATAGTGTTCGCTTCTGTCATGGCACTCCAATTAATCTGGTTTTTAGTGAGCTTTAAAATATGTCGAGCACATCTATTTTTACAACTCAGACTTGGCAGATGTTTAATTCACATGAGCAACACCTGCATGAGAGTTGGCTTATTTACTACCGCTGACCTGAATGAAGGAGGTTCTGAGGGTTAAGTCTTTCACCCAGGAAGCAAGGGTTTTGAGAGATGGGTAAGCAGAATTTGACCAGTGTGTGGGAACCTGGTTTTTCAAGAAACTTGTGTAGATGCGGTCCATTTCCTCAGACATTACCACCAGACCTGCGATGGCCTTCTGCAGCGTGGAAAGGGAAATCTGGGGAGGGCACGGTGGGGTAAGAGAGGCAAAAATAAAGAATTCAAAATGACTGAAAACACTAAAATCAATATTATTTTACACTAGCAATGAATCAACTCACAAAGGGTAATTTCAGATCTGTTCCTTGAACAAAGAAAAATTATTACTATTTACTCTATAGTGCACTCCCTTTTACGATGGTTTACTGTGACTTTCACCCCACTGGGAAGCTTGTCCAACCTGCAGCTGTTTGATTTAAGACGAATGCATAAATCCGGTTTCAGTATTGTATTCAACAATTTTGTGCAATTTATTGCAAAATATTGTAATCTTGCAGTATGTGTGCAGGTTTTATTATGTTCAGAATTATGTTTGCTGACTCCCATCCCTTCACCCAAATGGTGAAAAAAGTAATTACAGATTTCAACACTTGGAGCGGGACAAAACATGGGGCTTATATAAGATAGCTATTTCACAGAAACAAACAAGTTAAATTAGTAGTTATATAATCGATCTTTTTGTGTGTGTGTCTGTGTGTGTGTTTGTGTGTGTGTGTGTTTGTGTGTGAGAACAATGTGTTTCACCTTGAGCACTTTGAGAAGCTTATTAAATCGGTCAGCTTCCTGACCCAAAACAGTTGTCAGGGAGTTAAGGCGTCCATTTTTGTCTCGCACAAACAGAGATTCCACTGCCTGGTCCATGTCCAAAAGGTCTGATCACACACACAGGCACACAAGCACACACAGAAAAGATGGTAACATAATACATTAAAATGTAAAATGGTTTTAGAAACTGACTTTGAGTGTGTCTTCATACCTGGTATTTTGGATAGAATTGACTCTGCCAGCTCATTGACTATGTCATCATTGCTTTTAGCTCCTTGACTGGCTGATGAGCGAGGATTAACATCCAGTATGGTGTTGATAAGAGTCACAGTTTCTTGACGCTGATGGCACAAACGCAAGAGACATGCACATTCTGACTGCAACAAATTAAAGTGTTCAGCATGCATTCTTTTGGATGCTTGGAGAGATATCATGATACACTATTCGATGGCATCGATAAAAATAAATTAGTGGATGCACAATCTAAGGTGGTGTTTTTTTCATTTAAAATTTATTTTAATTTTGCCTGAAGTTATCATCAACGTCTAACTATCCCAGTTTTCAAATGAAAATGACAAGACAACAAAGTGATGATAATCAGGGACACAGAGAGAATAAAAAGTATAATACTCAAATGATGACTTGTGGAAAAAGTGAAAGCGTGACTGAAAGATACACAAAACTGCTGATTTTGTTCAACCTGAATTTGTATTGTATTTGTACTTTCTTCTGTATTTCTATAGTATGCTCGCTCAAGCCACAACCTTATTGTGGTGTGGGGGGTTCGTGTGTCCCTGTGATCCCCAGAAGCTATGTTGTCGGGGTTTTTGCCCCTGGTTGGGTCACCCAAAGTAAACTGGTCCTGAGTGAGGGACCAGGCAGCAAAGCATGGCTCAAGAAGGCCCCAATGAAGAAAAAACAAATGGACCTGTTTTTTCATTGCCAGGACTTTGGTCACCGGGGATGGGGCTTGATGGCGAGAGCCTGGTGGCCGGGCCTGCACCCATGAGGCTTGGTCAGGCTCAGCCCGTAATAGCAACGTGGGTCCCTCTTTCTTTGGGCTCAGCACCAACAGGAGGGACCATGGGAGTCGGGTGCAATGTGAGCCGGGTGGTGGCCCGAGCAGGGGACCCTAGCAGTCCGATTCGCATCTGCAGAGGCTTGCTGAGGGAAAATGGAGCGTTACCTCTCTGCCGGGAAAGGAACCTGAGCTAGTGCATGAGGCTGAGAGGTTTCGCCTAGATATAGTCAGACTCAACTTGACGCATGGCTCGGGCTCTTTAACCAGGCCTCTTGAGAGAGGTTGCACTCTTTTCCACCCTAGAGTTGCCTTCGGTGGGAGGTGCTGGGGATGTGTGGACATATTGATTCCCCTGCAACTCTACTCTCCGACTCTGCCCTGCATGTTGGGGTTCAACCCAGTGGATGACAAGGTAGCCTCTGTCTGCCTTCAGTTTGGGGGACGAGTTCCAACCCCGTTGTGTGTGCCTATGCACCCTACAGCAGTTCACACTATCCACCCTTTTTTGGGGTCCCTAGAGTGGCTGCTATAGAACACTCCTGTGGGGGACTCCCACGTCTTACTCAGGGACATCAATGGTCTCCTGGGCTGTGCCAGCGAGACCTGGAAATGTGTGATTCTCAGGGACGGCCCCCCTGATCTGAACCCAAGTGGTGATTTGTTACCGGACTTCTGTGCTCTTCATGGACTGTCCATAACAAACACCATGTTCAGACATAAATGTGTCCGAATGTGCACCTAGCACCAGCACAGCTTGGGCCGCAGGTCAATGACTGACTTTGCGGTTGTATCATCAGACTTGAAGCTGCATGTTGAGGACACTCGGGTGACAGGTAGGGAGGAGCTGTCCACTGATCACCATCTGAAGGTGAGCTGGCTCCGAAGCTGGGGGAGGATGCCGGTGAGACCTGGCAGACCCAAACGCAACGGGAGGGTCTGTTGGGAACATCTCCCAGAGTCCCCCTATCAGAAAGTTTTAACGCCCAGCTCATGCAGAGTTTTAACTACAGCCCGGGAGAGGCTGGGTACATTTGGTCCAATTGGACCATATTCTGTGCCTCTACTGTCGAGGCGGCAGACCGGTGCTCGTTGCCTGTCGAGGCAGTAACCCCGGAACCCGCTGGTGGACCCCAGCGGTTAGGGATGCCATCAAGCAGAAGAAGGAGTCCTACAGTGCTATTCTGGCCTGTCGGGCTCTGGTGGTAGCAAATCTCTCAATTTACCAGTCGATCTACGTTCCTACCCTCACCTATGGTCACGAGCTGTTGGCCGTGACTGAAAAAAGAAGGTTGCAGATCCAAGCGGCAGAAATGAGCTTTCTCTGCAGAATGTCCAGGCTCTCCCTTAGAGATAGGGTGAGAAGCTAAGCCATCTGGGAAGGGCTCAGAATTGTTGCTTCTCCACAGGGAGGAGTCAGGTGAGGTGACTTGGGCATCTGGTTTGGATGCCTCCTGCTCGCCTCCCTGGTGAGGTGGTTCGGGCATGATCAACCGGGATGAAAAAGAACCAAGACCCACTGAACCCGATTCCAGATAAGCAGTAGAAGATAGATTGATGGATGGATGGATAGATGGACAGTATTGCGACTTACCTGGAAAGCCAGGTTGGCGTTTTCATGCATGCCAAAGACCTCAGGATCGTCAATGATTGGGAGGCTTTCAATGTATATATGGAACTGTTCTAGCTGGTCTGAATCTGGGGCATAGTATGTGCCTTAAACACAGGAGAAAAACAAGTTAACCCCAAAAAAATAAAAGCAGTGCATTGAGACGTGTCAAATAAAGACAAATGACTGCAATATATCTTTAATGCCTTATTCCTGTTTAGGGATTTTAGAGCACCTGAGGGTGAGAAGGTGTAGCCAGGCTCCAGGGTTTCAGGGGAGAAGAAGCCTTTAAGGACAGTTCGAAGGCAGCGCTGGTCCCAGGCATCCGTTACTCTGCCTCCATATGTGATCTCACCTGATAACACACACACACACACACACACACATACAATGCTATCAGTCTGCAGTGCTATCTTACATGTTTGTTTTAATGTGCAGCTGTTCAATCCTGCTTTATGTTTGAGATTGGAGCAACAAATTATAAATAACTAGTTTCAGTCAACACTAGAAACTTTTTTTTACCAAATAAAATATAAATGGCATTTCACTATAGATGAATGAAGCAAACATCAAATATAGGTTTACATAATTTATATAGATTATATATAACATAGCATAGATTATATATATATATATATATATATATATATATACATGCCTGCAAGAGGATGCAAAGCATAGCACTCCATCTGCCACTTTGTAACCTTCTTTCTCAGTAGAAAATGTCCACAATGTACTTTTTTCCTAATTTTGAAGCCCTTTTTATCAAGACCAGGCCAAAGGGAAGGGAAGGCGGGTTTTGTATGGATATCAGAGGCAGTCAAATGGTTTCCCAGGATAAGAGGACATAAAAGATTAGGACTCATTCTGCATTGACACTGTCAGTAGTTGGATGCCCTCTGGTATTAAAGAGGCAACTCATTTGGCATTGTTTAGTCTTAGTTAACTAAATTTGATCAAAAACAAGAGACACATTATTTGTAAAATAGTGATTGTGTCATAAAAGTGAAGGAAAATGAGCAGGAGTAGCTTAAGAGGATACACCTCACAGATTCTTTAGCATAAAAAAGTTGAAAACACAGACTGGAATAAGAGGGGAAAAGAAAAAAAAAAAAAAACACATGTACATATCTCACTTCAATACCGTCAGCACATACTACGTTTATATTTTTTAATCTTCACAGCATGATTCCGGTCACACATTGGCATGAACTTTATCAGGAATCCAGTGTTTAATATGACTAGGTTCTCCACATTACATTACATTTTCAGAGCGTTTTTCTTTTACTTTTAACAATGACAAAATCTAATCTCCCCCAAAGTCAGTTATGTAAGACTGTGAGGAAAGAAGGAAAAGGGAAAAAAAAACCCAGACACATCTCTGTTTAAGCCTTTAGTAAGCTACAGGCGTGAAAAATCTTGGCAGCGGCCTTTTTGCGCCAGAAGAGAGGAACTGGTCCATCTAAAAGAGGAAAGGCAATATCATGCTTGGTTTGAGCCCAAATTCTCTCCCTCTAAGAGACTGCAGCCCTGGAAGAGGACGGCTGTTGAAATTAAGGATTAAACTAAGAACACATTTTTTTGCAGTAACAATGAGAGATATCAATTTGCAGCTTGAGTGTTACACACTATTGAAACAGAGTGCAGCACATAATCATATGGAGGTACAACTGAAAACTAGATTAAGAGAAAATATGGGATGTGATGAAGACAGTAAATTGAATGAATCTTTTCTTTCCCTTAAGGTACTTTAAAAGCTTTAAATTTATATTAAAATTAGATTATTAAATACAACTGAAATTTGATCAGCTTTATATAAATCCAGGATCTAAGGCAAAAATGCATTTGGGTGTTGAAGTCAGTATCTCATGATGCAACAGAAACACAGTCTTACAGAATGTCATCTTGTGCTAAACTTGACTTTTGATCTCTGAATATAACATACCATCACTTCATGCTTTTTGACATTTCTGTCTTTTTTTTTTCACATAAAATCGTATCAGTTCAGTGAATATTCCAGACAAATGTTCAAATGTTGACTGAATGGCTGAAAGGCTTTCCACAGATATTGCATTCATGAGCACACAAATGTGTTTTAATCCCTGGCCATCAAAATTAGACAAGTTCATTCTTGGGTGGAAATAAATGTTTGCAGCCTGGGTGTGGAAAATTCCAGGGCTTTACTGACATATTGTGGTCAGGAGGATGGGACAGATGGCTAGATAAGCCAGACAACACAATGCGTCTGGCCACAGCTCTTGCTGTTTACCGAAACCACTTAAATGGGTGTAATCTGAGGTTTGTGTCAGTGTCTTTTGATTAATTCTTTAAACCTAATTGACTGATAGATGGCAGCAAACAGCTGTGCGACCTTTGTTATTATTTTCCATGATTCAGCAGTTTGCTCTCTTAATGGTTTGATTTCATTATTTTTAATGTCTGATGGAAAAAACAAACAAACAAAAATAAAAAATGGTGATGCATTCGTAGCCAAATAGCTTACTTCTGTCAGTTTGGGACAGGCAAACAGCATTTCAGAAACAGGACAGAAAAATATGAAGTTATCATAAGTTTAAGTGACATTATTTCTCCCAAGCCACCAAATTAGGTTTTTGGACGACCAAGAAAAGATACTGTCATCTCGAAATTTCCTGTCTGCTGAAATGAGTACATTTCCTGTAATGCACATGCCAAATTATGCAAAAGTCATATTATGGTACAATGTAATATTTGTCAACAATATTACAGCAATATCAAATTATTTTGTGGGAAGCTGGCTGGTGGTGAGCCAAGCACAGTTTTTCTTTTTTCAAACACTGGCCATAATCAAAACATGCTAGATCTGTGGCCGACATGGACAGTTTGTTTCCTCTTTGCATGATTTGCTTACAGACATCACCTCTTCCCCTTTCAGAGAGTGGTCAGATGGTCAGATGCTTTGCATCACATTCAGCACCTCTGGGTTTTGGGTTAGGGTTCTGCTAAGGAGTATAAGCAGCACTAAGCCAATTCCCACACACAGACATTTCTGGATATAGACTACTGTGTTTTTTTTTGGAGCCTTACCGAAAAGGATCGTAAAATGTATTCAATGTAAAAAATAATTACATGGAAAGAATAAAAAAACTAAATACATACATCTTACAACACATCCCTGGACAGATCTACATGCTTGGATATGATTGATCGTTGCATACGCCTCCTTACCAGTGATGTAGATGAGAGCATCCCACGGGATGGAGCCATCTTTACAGTAGAGGTTGAGGTTGAGCAGTGCACACTCCCTGTCACTGTCATTGAACTCATAGCGGATGTTCCAGCCCAGTGGACCAAACTTTTTACGTTCCTATATGACAAAAAATAAAAACGCATTTCCTGTGAACATATCTATTTGAAAAAGCCAGATAACTGGCATATATTTACACCAACAAGGGAAATATATCCATAAGTATAAAGGGGTATTGTGCAGGTGATGGTTAACCTGGATGATTGCATGGAAAAAGCATATTCCAAAGACGATTTTCCTCCATGGGCGTCCCAGAATGTGGTCTTCAAAGAAATTGCTGGTGATCTCTGTGAAGGCCCGTCGCATGTTGGCTCGCAGACCCTTAGGAGGCTCATTTGTCACCTAAAAAAAAACAACAAAGATGTGCACCATGACTGAATAGCTGCTGTCTGAAAGACCACTGTGTACTCTGATTTTCCAAACTATCATATACTCTAACAGACTAAAACTTCAAGGTAGCTAATATAAATGTCATTGCTACAAATGTTTATATATTCAACCAGAATATATATATATGCTCCCTGATATTTTTAATATCAAGGGGCATCATGAAATTTTCATTGCTCCCTGAAATTGAAAAAAAAAGCTTTTGACCCAGTGCCAGAAATATATACTATGATCATCTGTTCATTAGAATTGTAGCAACATGTGGCAGCTGTTAAACAGTTGCTAATCTCATGCTTCACTGATAAAGAGCAGTAATGAACAAGCTTCGTTCAAATAACATGATGAAGTTTTCAAGAAGTATGAAGAATGCGGTTTACAGATTACTGAACAGTCAGTGAGACATTCAGTCTTTAAATTAACCTAAACAAAAATGGTAAATTAGCAACTGACAGCCTTATTAATATGACTATATAATAATATTTTGGGACAAATACTCTATTCAGCTAGTTCCGAACAAAAATCCACAGGTAGAATATCAGATAATTTTAAAATTCAAATCACATCCATTTGGTTGTAGGCCATTGTCAGACACCCTGATCCCTACAAACACAAATGAAATCTTATTTTCTAATTCACAGATTACAACAAATAGTGTCTAATTGTAAAGATGATGATGATGATATCACGTGCATAATAATAAAGACATTCATGCTTGACTAAAGGCCATCATACCGGTGAGAATTCGAATTGTTTTCCAAAGGTACACTTTATGTATTGATAGAAAATCAAATCCCTTCAGATAAAGGACATTAACCATGTTAAGTAAAAGTAGACTGGAAGAGAAAAGAGGTGTAGATTACCTTGACGGAGTTCTGGAGGACTGTGACAGGAAATACCTTTGTCGGCATGGAACTGAGAAACAAGCGGAAGTTTTCATGGATGGATGTGGCTGTCAAAAGAGTAGAATGTTACTCTTTACAAGATGAAACAAGAAAAAAATTAGGACAAAACATTTCAACAATATCCTTTTTTTTTATCTATGTTTTCTTTCAATTTAGTAAAATCTGAAAAAAAAGAAAATTACCAATAATTGCACTTTCAGTTTTCAATTTCACTCTACCAGTTATACACTGGATGTGTTTCTAAGTCAGAATGCAACTCAACCAGTGTCAATGGGTTTCTCATGTGCAGTCCCAATCTGCAGACACTGTAAGGCTTTAAATGTCATTCATACAGTCAAAGCAATGTCGTCAAAATCTAGCTGCTTTAAGCAATGAAGACAGATTTCCTTTATAGGTTACTTTTGTTCTAAAGTTCAATTCTCCCAGCCTAGGGGCATCAAGGAAAAAGGCCATTAACTTTTTTGTTACTAATTTTCTTAATTGGGGGTCAAGAAAACTAGATTGTATCCCATCTCACACTCCAATATTATGACCTCGTTGACGCTGGCCAAACTTGCAGGCCGTAAATGTCAGGTTTGGTGGTGTCCTAATGCCAGAATAATTGAGGAAGTTCAAATACTTCACTATTCTGGATACCGAACCTACCTATGACTTCTTCATCACCTCTACTGCCTGCACCAACACGTCCACTGAAGTCTACACCAATTACCATTCTCTCATCTCTGGGGATATTCGGCATTACATCATTCAAATCATTCCAGAATTTTTCCTTCTCCTCTAACTCACATCCCCACCAATTTCAAGCTTCAGACTCATCAGTCTATCTGACACTCTTTTCAGCTCGAGAATATTCTCAACAAACTCTGAAAACTCTGAAACTCTGAAACTGAAAACCTGCACCTAACCTTCAAGCCTTGCTACATTTCCCCCTCATTTCCTGGAAACACAAGATATTCACCTTCCTTCTCTGCATCATGTCAACCAACTCTAGCTTTTCCTGTCATCATCCTAATACTCAAAGTACTGACTCTCAGTCCCAAACTCTTGGCTTCGCAACGCACCTTCCGCCTCTCCTTCTTTAACCCATAATTGCACTGGTACCCTGATGGTTATCGGCACCAATAGCAGATGTTGTTAACCCTGGCCTCCACTGAATTGGCATGAGTCATTGGCTTGATTTGTACATTTGGTTTTGGCACAAGTTTTACGCAGGACGCCCTTCCTGAGGCAACCCTCTACATGTATCCGGGCTTGGGATTGGCTCAAAAAAACACGGCCTTATGCCTCTCTGAGGCTGCATCAACCCCAAACCCTAGTGGTTGTATATTGAAAACTCCCCAAACTCCATTTGAACTGAAGAAGCCCCTTGGATGAGAGGTAAAATGTCTTCAAGTGAAGAAATCGAGTCCAGTTGCCACAATAATATTTGAAACGGATTAACCATGACCTGGATGACTGAGAATATTATCACATATTTTTAACTGTCTAAAAGACTAGAACTGGAGAGTATATGGTTATCAGATATTTGTTATTGTTGTTATCTAGCATGATACTTTTTTTTTTTTTGTTGATAACCGTAACACAATGTTTTATATACAAAATAATTTAGTAAATTATTGCACCGTCTTGTGAAAATCAGTTTCAGATCATCTTATCACATTTACAGTTACTGTGAGTAGACACATGTACGAATACCATGATTTTTTCACCCCATTCACATCAAGGGTATCCTTTACCAACAAGGCTTAAAATACAAATAATATACGATAATAAATTTGATTTAAGATTTCAAAGATCAAGTGAATGTTACGTAAAATTGTCTGCATAAGAAAATGGTATGGAGGTCGGTATGTATTTGTCTAAGCTGTACCAGGCTCTGTGAAGGTCTTGATGAGCTCTTCCATGGCTAACATCCAGGACACAGCTAAATGGCAGTTCTGTAAGAACACCCAGTTGCCATTCTTCATCGCTGCCCTGATCATCTTTTCAGCTATTGGCCCTTGTCCTTGACCCAGTGAGATGGACTCAACTCTGAAAATAGAGAGAAATGTAAACAGCCCAGATTGTAAAAATCTGATCATCATTAGCAATAGCCTGGTGAACCGTACAATCAATCTTTTCCTCAAGCAATAATATGGCAAAAAAAAATTGACGATATTTCGATCTACTTTCATAACCTTTAGTTACTTGTCACATTGGATTGAAAGTGATCCAGCTTTTTCCATTTGTTTTACCTGTCAAGACAACCTCTTTCTTTTGCAAAGCGCTGGAAGGCTCCCATGGGATCAGATCCTGTGCTGAGGATGAAAACCAGTGGCGTGGAGGGGGACATGTCGTTGTAAAGATTAGCCAGGTCAACAGGAGGGTTTTCCACAAACTGCTTCCCCAGGCAGACAATTACAAACTCTGTTGCTGCGAATACGACCTAAGCAACAAAGAACAAAATGGAATTATAGAAACACATTAAAAATGATAGTGAGGATAAGCAGTAATAGGAAATGAGATATAGAAAATACAACAGGTCACAACCATTATGGAGAGTACTGTGTCCATGAAAATATAGATGGAAATAAAATAAAAAGTTTTTTTTATTATTATTAGTTTATAATACTGGAAGGACTGAGCAGTTATTTTCCTCAGTCATAGCGGTTGTTTCACAAATTTGCCTGGTGTCACAGAAGGATTTGGCAGGACCTCCAGATGAATATGGTGCCATTTGAAGGGGAAACATTCAAATAGCAGCCAAACCTCCTTTTCACAGACAATCCATCTAATCATTGATATCAGCCAGTTAGAGAACTTTAGAGAGCTGTGCTCTTTGATAATATCAACCTCACAGCATCAAAAATGACAAAACAACAACAAAAATTGTGAGAGATTTCCATATGTTATCATGGTCTACCTTTTCTTCCATGAGGCTCTTAATGAGGACCAGCTTCTGGAAAGGCCCCAGCCTCTCATCCCAGTGGCCTTTAATATCTGTTGTTTCTGTGGATTCTTCAAGAGGAGGCACATCTGAAACATAATCTTCCCAGCTGTCAGGATTAATGGATGCTTGGAAACGTCCTGAAAGAGAGGGGGGTCGTCATTTCTTGTTGAACAACTCTACATGAGCACTTTCAAAGTGTCCCTCACTCAGTGATGAATCTGAGGATTTTTTTAACTATTTGAGAGAAGAAAAGTACTGTTGTATTTCGGTGACTGTATTGAAAAAACAAAAAGAATAGGCAGCTGAGCACATAATGCAAGAGCAGATAAAGCAATTGCCGGTTTACCTAGCTTAACATAGATGTGTGTTCTGGTGATCTCCTCGGAGATGCCCTTGAAGCAGGGTATCATGTCCTCCAGCTCACAACATGTCTCCCAGTAAAAATCACTTAGCCACGGAATATCTGGCCGCTCTGCATATTCCTATGTGAGAGAGCGAGAGACGAGGGAGGTTATTACGGGAGTATGAGGGAAAATCTTACGTAGGGACCAGTGGCAAATAAGTAAAAGCAAATCAGCCTCTGGTAATTCCATTCCATAAAACATGAGAAATGATCCTGACAACAATTCAAATTTAGGAAGAGCAGTGAAGATGATGGATGTATTTAGGATGTAGAGCAGGGGTGGGCAAACTACGCCCCGCGGGCCACATCCGGCCCATTGGTCTTTTTAATCCGGCCCGCCAAAGATTGTTACAGAATTCATCCTTGATATGAATGATTGGATCAATGAATGTGGGAGCTCAAACAGGAGATTATTTCATTTTTGGAGCTACTTGAGAACACTTGAGAATTTTCCTGAGCTGAATGACACAGATTGGCTTTGTGATTTAACCTTTACTGTGGACATACTGATACATGAATGAGCTGCACGTGAAGCTACTAGGATAAAAAATCGCTTTGTGCATGAAATGCAAGCAAACGTCAGAGCCTTCCAAACCAAGCTGGTTTTATTTTCAAAGCAAATGTCAGAAGAGTCTGATATGTACTATTAACAAACGCGTTTTTTTTTTTTTTTTTTCATATGTATTGTATCTTGTGCTCATCTGGCCCGTCTATCAAATGTTAAAAGTCAATGCAGCCTCTGAGCCAAAAAGTTTGCCCACCCCTGATGTAGAGTAAGGACAGGATATTCGATTGCATGGAATGAAATAGAGGAAAACCGGGACAGGATTACTATTAGTTATTAGCTATTGACAAACAAAGCAGGTCACTGTCAGATGATCTTTCCTAATTCATGCTGAAGGAATCATTGTGAAGGAAGAGACAAAAAAGATTAAGAGTCGATTCTGGTCTGAGCAAGGCCCCTCTAGAATTTCAGGGTCTCTCCAAAGAACTCACGTAGCCGACTTGTAGGCTTTTGCATTGACTGCTCTCATTTGCATGCAGGCTGTGTGTGAAACAGATATACTCTTCTTTTCTGATCTCCCCTTCACAGAAATATTTACTTTGCTCACCTCTCCATAGAGAGACCCTGTCACATTGTATTCGGTCTTAATCTTACTGTGTTTCCCATCAGTTTCAGTGGCAATAAGCCAGCAAACAGGCACAGGCTGATTGCCTCTTTATGAAAAAAAAAAAAAAAAAAAAAAAGAAGAAGAAAAAAAAACACGAGAGGCATGGGAGGAGGAGGAATTGAAGGTACAGCCTGCAGGCTAACCTAAAATAATCTTAATGGGGGATAGTAAAAAAAAGCACCCTTTTTATCTGGAGCTGATCAACCCAAAAAAATAAAAATGAGGGAAAGGAAAAGATTCCTTTGAGTTTTGCTTTCTTTGTTGTAGAAATGAACATACCTGGATGTTACATACAAAAAAAAAAGGTAAAAAGTTGTTTGGCAAGCTGCTCCCTTCAGGGCTTGCCACAACCAACCAATGTTCTCCATATAACCTTATTCTGTAAACATTCGGTATTTTCTCACACCATGCCCTGCTTTACAACATCCATAAATCCTCTTTTTGGTTCTCCGCTAGACGTCTTGTCTTGCAGTTCCAAGCTTAGCATCCTTCTACCCATATATTCACAATTTGATTTGCAGCTCATAACATAATTAAAATGGGCCTTTATCTCTGTTTTTCCTGCAGCTAGTTAAGCTGCATGCCGTTCGATGTATCCTGGCTTCATTGGCAAAATCTCCTTAGTGACATCGGGCTTCTGGCACAAACACTCCAGTCATTCTTTTCTCAAAAACTCAGGCAAAGCAGTTGGCTGAATATTAAGCTCGCTTATTTCTTTTCTTTTTAACAACCAGGAACATCAATGATATATAGAGACCTCATACTTTTTAATATGTGTTTTAAGCACCAGTAAATCTATTCGGGTTCCCGCTGTACCTTTTCCAAAGATGCTGCAGCAGTTAGGAAGTGGTGCCACTCTTCCTCTGAGATCTCATCACGCTCCTTCATAATATCCACGCACAACATGAAACTGTAGATTAGCTTGTGCTGCTCAAAGAGACCACGGGACACATTGATGTATGAGTTGAGCAGGATCTGGTCCAGCAAGATCTGGAGACGCTCCTCTAACACGTTGCTCTTCTCGGACGTTTCAATAGTTGAGTTAAAGAGCTAAAGTTAGAGAAGGAAACGAACCTTAAGACCATGACAGAGTCTTAAAATTTGAGAGCGATGCTTATCTGTAGGCTGAATTTCAAAGTATAGTCGTTTTCCCACCTGTTTAAAGTACTTTAGGGAGAACTGGTACATTGGATCGATCTCAGAGAGACTGGCGATAACAAAGTAGAGGACGGAACCTCGGGTGGCAACGGGTCGGTACCGCTCCCTTGCAGAGTTAATCATTAGTTCAGTGGCCTCTGCTTCTTCCAGGCGCTGTTTTATGGCCTCTGACATCACCTGTGGAAAGGAGAACGGAGAAGTATTGAAAGGAAATAGAGGGAAAAGACTTTAACAAAAAGTTTGAAACAAGTGTTTCATATACTAAAATCTTAATGTACCTTTGACTCCTGAAGTGTCTCAACAAGCTCCTCATTGTCAAGGATATTTCCTTCAGAAGTAAAGAGGAGCTTGAGGATCCGGTCTTCAATAGCTTTCAGCTGATTGCGGTCGGCATTAATGCGCACGATCAACTCATTTCTCTGCTCCTCAAGATGTGGACTCTCCAAGCGCACCACTTCACTGAGGAGTGCAAAAACGTGACAAGTAAATAAAGATAAATAATGAGAGAGTATTAATTTCATTATGCGTGTAAAAATGCACATGATATAAAATTATTTTTTCAATTTTTTGAGCATAGAATAGACTCTATATGAAATATCTAAATTAGGCTTCGTTCTGCAATAATTACTTTCTGATTAAGATATATGAAATAGGTTTTATTATGCACGTTTTTAGATCATTGTTTGACGTAGTACAGTTTGTTGGTTAGTTTGTTTAGATAGCGCCCATCTATTATGCATATTTCATACGAATCTTTATTTCATTTTATCTTGTACAGCTGCTAGTGGGCCTCAAGTAACACATTTTGCTCCATTTCCATCAGAATGAACTGACATTAAACTCCTTGAATACAGTCGCAGCATTTGACCCAGCTGATGTGGCGAACCTGTTTGTCAGGGTTCTTTCTATGTTTTCTCTCCTCTCACTGTACTCCCCTCTCTCCCTCACATCTTTGCTGCATGCTCATATCTACCATCTCTAGATATTTTGGTTTTGGTTTCAAAATAAGGCCAGCTTGATTAACAAGATAATAAAGTATGCCATCTAATGAATAAACTGCATGCATGAGATGAATTTTAAGTTTGCAACACATGCAGTTAGAAGACAAAGGGTACACCATAGGATCATGTGATGTGGGGAAAAAGTAACAATTGAATGTATTTAAACATATTCAACATCTTGACACCATTATCAAAATATAAAAGTCAAATGCTATTTTTAAAAATGAAAATGTGTGCATCTGTTAGTTGTTGTTTTGTCTGCTTTTATTATTTAATATTTAATATTTACTATTTACCATTTTATAAACAAAGTATCATCTTATCTTTTACAGAAGCACATACCTAAGCAGTTGGTCTTCCAAGCCAGACTTTGTCACAGTGAAGTTGATGATGGTAACTTTAATACACACCTGGAGGATTACAGGAAAATATATGGCTTATATACATCAGGTGCCAAAAGCTTATCTCCATAGTATCAATTCCTCTGTATTTACTCATTCACTTGCCAAATATTTTTCTGCTCTCCTAAGCTGATGTTATATAAAAGGCGACAAAACAATGGGCGAAACAATCATGGGCACAAAAGTAGTCAAGACCGCAGCCGGAAGCCAAGGTCTGGTTGCATCATCAGACAGTGCTTGACTGGCACAAGTGTACAAAATCTCTTGCATTTGCTGTTTTATTTCTCTCTGCATTCTGCCAGTACTAAAAATATCAGATTGATATCTGATTGATGGAACCTGCAAAAAGCCCGGGTCTGACGGTGTTATTGTAGCAACAAAACCATGGTGACGATCAGTATGTCAGTTGCAAGCTGATCCTGACAACAGTTGTTGACAGTTAACAACAGTTGTACACTGAGAATTGCTGAAGCAGAAAAATAAACATTGCCTTAAGCCAAGGTTCAATCACAGGTTATTTAGGCCTTTGGCCTGTGTGTTTGTGTGTGTGTGTGTGTGCGTCCGTGTGCTTGTGTGTGCATGCATGTGCATTATATCCTTACTTCTGGTAGGTAGTGTGGGTTGGTCATCTTTGTGGTCATATAGAACCTGAAATTTTTGTCATAGTCGATGTCTGAGTCTCCAAGGCGGATCAGTGTCCGCCCTCCAGACACGAATGTCTGCTTGAGCAAGATGGGCTCCAGAGCCGGATCCAGGGTCTCCTTCAACTATACTCAGACAACGCAAAATGTACAAAAAAAAACAAATACCTGACACTGGTGCTTTGGGGAAATGCATGTTGACTTGAATAAATTCTAAAAGGAGGGAAGTAATGACAAGAAAACTTTTATCATGACAGTGCGTATGTTCCCACCTCTTCGAGCAGAACAGGCATGCCCATGCGGATGGCATTTTCCAGAGTACGGAGGAAATTTTGATCAGTTAATTTGATCACAATTAGACCGTGCTTGGCTTCCTTGGAGCGGATCCATCGGTTGGCCTGAGGCAGAGAGAATTAACCTTAATATAAAGTAAAACCATTACAGACCGTTACATATTTTTTAAGCATGAGGATAAGTGGCAGTACTTGATGTTATTTGCACGGCATTCTAGTCAGTGATGCTATGCGAGTGTCACAAGAAAACAAACAAGGGTACTGCACAGATAAATGTTATGTAGCACACACATATTGTATAAGGACGCTTTATATAGAAGTTGACAGAATTTCTGTCTGATCCATTTTTGCACTTGACAGCATAGGACAAGGGAGCCAAATAAGAAGAGGTTGAAGGAGGAGGAGGAAAAGGATGAATAAAAAAAACAGTTAAACACGACAAGAGGAAATTAGAGTTGTCAGTGGTCAAAGACTAGTGGGTAGTCAGCTTCAAGGAGGCTTAGAAGGCAAAGCCGTGACAGTATTTCCATGTTTTTTCTGGTTGGGGGAGTAGCACTTTTGCAGAATCTGCAGTGTTTACTAATGTGTCTTTGCGCATGAAAACACACAAATACTGTTAGAGTCCCAAACATTTTTAAGTACAAGCACAGATAGCTATAAATGTATGCAACTAAGGCAAACATGTAAACCGAAAACACATTTGTATTAAAACTATTTGACATTCACACTTCACTACCCACAATGTATGATGGCCCTAAGAAAACAAACAGATTAATTGAACATGACATATCTGGTCATTGGCGGAGAACAGAAAACCGTGGGTGTGGGTGTCTTGCGAGAGGGGACAGCATGTCACGTACCTCTGAAAAATCAACAAAGGTTTTGGATGACTGCATTTTAGGCTAAATCATTGGATTCCACCAAAGGTGCAAGTCAGGGACATAGATCTGATCAAAAATCAACTTAAGAGTTTGGTGTTGTGTTTACAGGTTTGATCTCTTATGTGTCCTTGCATGTAACTGAAACTACATTCATAACCATGGTACACCATGATAACCCTGAGTCTATAGTCCAATCTGTTCAAGACACAGTATTTCATAGTAATTGAAGAGCAGTGTTGTCATTGCTAGAATTATCTAGGGAGACAATTCTTAAATTTATTAATTTTCGTGATCATAGTTATCTTTCCCTTTATGGAAACAGAATACTTCCTTCAAAACCAATTAACATAACAAGTATCGGCTCAAGAGAGGTTCAGAGAGCCTGACTGTGGTGTTTACAAAGACCTCCACAGAATTATATTTTTATCTCAGAACTGATCCTCCTAAGACCCACACTGCACAAACCATCTGCACAAGGGACACGGGACACAACCCAGACATCATAAATTAAGGTTTAGCAACTGAAATACCTGACTTGGTTGGACCCCTGGGACCAAAGTCAAGGACACTGGAATTGAGAAACACCTGTCGTCTCCGACAGTTCCCCCAAAAGACTGCTAAAGGAGGCTGGGGGACGCTTTTATCAACGAGACAATATATCTTTGAATACAGTAGATGTTTCCCCCTATGATCATAAATAAGAATTATGGTGAATTCCCAACTCTGAAAGCCATCCTCTTCAGTCTGTTTCATATGTTAAAACACAGTTTCCACCAAGAACTTCTCGAAACAGACATTATTTCTAAAAATGATCATGCTTAAGTGCACTTTGTGCAGTGTGTGCTTCTTACATGTAACGGTGCAGATATACTTTTAGAACCAAAACTAATAGATCACAGATGAATCTAAAAGCTGCATCATCTGTAACTTCACCTGATCCTGCGGGTCGATCATAAGAGGCCAGCGACGACCCTCAGTCACCAGGATCCCATTCTCTGTGGAGACCGTGTCGCGAGGCAGACCTTCAGTGTTCCACTGGCGGATCACGTACGGATCACCCAGGATGTTGATGAGGCTGAAGCTGGCACTTATGGGAATGTTTAACTCCTGGCACTGTATTATCCATTGGTCAATCAGCTGGGGCGAAAGTGGCATAAATTCGAAAATAATTGGGTTTTTATTTTTTTCTTTCATGATTTAGTTTTAACCAAAATAATTTTTTTTAATTGCATTTTAAAAGTGAAATTTAAATTAAAAACATCTTGTTGATTTCCAATCCTGTAATACTTTTCCATTTGGACAATACAAACAAAGCCCATTTCCTTACATTGTGATGTGAACTTGATTGCACAGTAATAGTTATCCCAGTTATCTGAAATACAGTAACAAATACCTCTCCAGATTGTGTGACATGTTGCACCTACCAACTGCCTGTAGTGAGAAGTGAATGCTCCATAATAAGCCACACAAGCAGCTGCGATGAAGACGTTCCCCACAACATTGATTATCTCTTGTTCAAAGCAGGCGACACTTTCCTCCCAGCGTACTTGCTCATCACCCAGAGCAGAAGTCAGCTTTCCTGCTCTGGTCAGTCGAGCCTGTGTCAGGTCCATAGTGTTGACTTTCAGTCACATAGAGCGAGACAGAAAAACAAAAATAGGTTCAGTGATTTATTGAAAGTATCTAAAAGGGTGAATATGAATTCCTGGCATTTTCATAATAAATGAATGAACAAACAAACAAATAAATAAATAGATAAAATAGTCTAGTAAAAACTAGTAAAAAAGATGGAAATTGAAAACTCAAAGGGGAATGCAATCACCCAAATCCTCCTTCTCATTTATGCTGCTGTCAAACTGTTCCTGTAAGAGTCGGATCTGGTTCTCCACCTCTTGCAGCTTCGCTTGCTTTTCTCTCAGTGTTGCCATGGTCTCATCCAGCTCCGCCTAAATGGTTATTCGAGGAAAAAAAAAAGATTTCGGCGAGAGGAAAATGGACAATGATTTTTTTTCACCTACTGAATATTGAAGGGATCAACAAAGGCATACCTGCTTCATGCTGTTGTTGATGTTTTGCACGATATGTAACACTGTGATACAAAATTCCTCATCTTTGGGGTCATGGCATGTTTTATAATAATCAGTATCATTTAAATCATTTAAACATTATAATATGGGACACGGCCTCAATGGATACCCTGAACAAATTTGGATGTGGGGCAAACATTTGTAAGAACTACCCTCCGATACTCGATGTTCTTGCCTGGTGGACAACTGAGACTTTAATATCATTGTTAAAGGGGTGATATCCTTGATTTGACAAACCTGTGCTTTGGCCAGTTTTTCTCTCTTTGGTCCGACTTCCTTGAGGACTTTTGAGTAAAGATCCATGGCTCTGACCCACATGCACATTGACCTGCAGGCTTTGGATACTTTCTCCACCTTAAAGCGGAAACATAATATATAAGAAAATATAATTATACTATATATAATATAATCCCTAACCTCGTATTTCTTTATAGTAAGAAAAGAATAAGGCACTTCATAATTTTGTACATATCAGATGTATGATGATTTATGAGATATGTCTGAGTACGGGACCAGAAATTCAAACATACCCTCTCAGGTATGAAATCAGGGTTGTTGACATATTTTTGCAGCTTGGCCAGGATCTGGGGCTTGATATTGTCCTTGTCATACTCTGTCAGACGGCGTAGAAAATTGGCATCGCCAAGTAACTGTTTGGCACTGAGCCAGTCTGGCCTGTTAGGAAAAAGGAATTCCAATGAGGGACTGGTAAGATTAAAAAAAATTAAAAAAAAACCTCGAGCTTATGCCCAGCTTGAAAATATCCACATGGAGATGAAACTGATGTTTGCTAACTTAGATATATTTCATAACCTGCTTGGAGATTTTCTCCTGTGAGTTCATGACAATTTATTTTCTTGGAAAATTCCCCCTGAAAATTGAGACTTACTCCTGTGTTTTTTTCCCAAAAGAGGAAATTCATAGAGAAGAAATGCCCCCTGGAAAAGTCCTGAAATAGAGTATTTTTTTGGTTATTTGCTGGAATTATCTAACTACCTTACCTTTCTTACCTTATCTAACTACCATTATCTAACTTTTCCATTTTGCCTCATTATTGCTAATGTACCGCTGACCTTTGTATTATAAAGTTTTTTGGCCTGCCACTCTGTCACATCTGCAAAATAAAGGTGCCCCAGTGGTGAAGAGAGGCTGGTGAAAGGTTAGAAAGGCAGGATACTTCATATCCTGATTGATTTAGAGCAACAGTGCATGGGATTAATGACTGATGAAATTTAACGGTTGAAAGAGGGATGAGTGCTGAGTCAGGAGATGAGTAATCCTTCTAAAATTACAATAACGGATTAAAATTGACCCAAATCTCCCGGCACGCTTTAAAATGAGTTTATTATAACAATAACTGAAATTGTGTTTGCAGTGGTTATTCTAAATATACCAACATAATCCTGATCACCTTTTCTGAAGATGATGATACTTTAAGGTTTTTGATTGTGCCTAGTTATCAATTAATGAATTCATGATTTATACCGCTCATCCAGCACTCGGGGGCGTGGGGGAACTGGAGAGTATCCCAGCTGTCATTGGGTGAGAGGCGGAGTACGACCTGGACCGGTCGCCAGTGGATTACAGGGCCACATACAGACAAACATTCACCGACTTATTCACATGTCTCGGTTCTTTAGGGTCTCTGATAGACCTTCTGCATATTTTTGGTCTTTGGGAGGAAATGAGAACCTGTAGGAAACCCAGGCAGACATGAGGACATGCAAGCTCCACACAGAAAGGTCTGCTGTAGGCATGCAACTAGGGTCCTTCTGGATTCTAGCGAAAAGGGCTAAACACTGTGTCACTGTGCCTGGTTATAACAAATGAAGTGAGAATACAATGTCCCTAATTAGGAAAAATTACTTATGATTCTGTGTATTTCCCAGACTGGTCTTCTGGATGAATAATCTGACCAAAAAATAGTTGCACACTTAATGGAAATGGTCAAGTGCAAAGTACAAGAGGACCAAATCTAACCCTTGTTAAATTAATTTTTAACAATTTAGTTTTTACTGTATATCTTATTCTCCCTCCTTCCTACTATTATCTATCATTGTTATGTTTTTGCTTGAAACTCTGGCACAACAATTTCCTTCGGGATGAATAAAGTTGTTCTTATCTTATCTTATCTTATTAAGGTTTTTGCTGAGGGACACCTCAGCTGAAATAAAGGAGCAGTTAATGTAGATTTTTGCACTTACTGTTCTAATGTAACAATTCTACTCATAATTTTGATTATCGATTGCTTTAGGCCACCATAATCAATTATCATAAGCAGCAGGCTTTTCAAATTTGAAAGAGGGAAGTCCTATATTAATGTTATCCAAAAATCCATCTTGGAAATAATTATTAGTATTCAGGCAGCAAATGAGGTAAACTGACTTGGTGCTGAGCAAAATGCAGACGGCCTCCATGACGGTCATGACCAGGTCGGGGGGTTTGGAGAAGACCTTGATCTCTGAGATGTCAGCCTTGTCAAGCGAATTAAGGGCTTGGTTCGCACATTCGAGGGCTGGCAGAGCCTCATCCAGGTCCCTCTGGGCATCATCAGCTATAGCCTGGGTATCTTCAGCCTTGACTTTGGCCAAAGCCTCATCTTCTTTTACCACGCTACGCACCTGTATTAAGCATCAGTTTTTATGTTACATACTGGTCCGGTAAAGCGGACCCATGAGGAAAAATGAGCTTTTTCCTTTTTCAGTATGCTCTGCTTGGGAAAAAATATTTTGCGTAGCTTACATGTTTTTTTAATGAGTGCCTGTATTACCTCATCAGCACTCTCTTGGTCAATAGCCAATTTCTCCATGAGGGCATCGACATCTATGGATTTCTGTTTGAGAACTGGCTCCAGCGCAGACAGGTCCACTTTCATTTCGTCCACCAGTACATTTGTCTCCAGCAGCTTCGTAAGACCATTCTTCACACGGTCCTTAGCCTGTATACAAGTTTTTATTACAATATCATCGGCAAAAAAAAAAAAATCATCACAAATGATGTTGTCAGAACAGTATGTGTCCATTTTCCTCCAAAAAAAACTTTTATAAAGACTGATTAACACCAGAATGGAGGTATTCTCACTTGAATTAATGATTTTTGTGATGTAACTTGATAGTCAAACTTACAAGCACTAATTGCTGCCTCTTCTCCTCCAGCATGGACAGGTAGAGGTTAATGAGCTCCAGGTAAGAGGTGGGGGTCGTGTAGTAACGACGTCTTAGCTCAGCGTAGAATCGATCGGCCATCATTGCGACGCTGACATGTATCTCCACACACAAAGTTGAGAAGCACTCTTTGAGTTCCTCACTGCCAAAGTCCACATTCAGGAAGAATGCCTTCGATACAGAGAGCAGTGCCTCACGGGGCCACTGAGCATCAAATGTGAGAGAGGAGGATAATTAATGAATAAAAAAGCATTAACAACATTACAGAAACCGTACTAGTCCATTCCTAACCACTGTCAAATACATTATCCAGTTGAGTCATTTTAAAGAGGGAAACATTATTCCTTCTCTGATTTCAATTTCTTAAATCTGATAATTTCTCAGTTTCTTCGGTCCTCTATTAAAGTATCTTGAATACCTTTTTAAGACACTGCTCAAAAAAATAAAGGGAACACTTAAAAAACACATCCTAGATCTAAATGAATGAAATATTCTTATGAAATACTTTGCTCTTTACACAGTTGAATGTGCTGACAACAAAATCACACAAAAATGATCAATGGAAATCAATTGTATCAACCCATGGAGGTCTGGATTAGGAATCACACTCAAAATTAAAGTGTAAAAACAAACTCCAGGCTGATCCAACTTTGATGTAATGTCCTTAAAACAAGTCAAAATGAATCTGTGTTGCTTCCTGAGTGGACACTATGATTTCACAGAAGTGTGACTGACTTGGAGTTACATTGTGTTGTTCAAGTGTTCCCTTTATTTTTTTGAGCAGTATAGTTTATTGTGGTTTACGTTAAGACAATAACGCTGTTGGAGACAGTGATAAATAGCCATGAAGCATGTGGTCTGACATTTTAGACCTCATTCATTTTACCTGAACAAACCAATCTATGGTGCAGCAGTTGACCAGCGAGGGAAACATCCGACAGCGAGCTCTGAAGGCATCGCCCACAGGACTCATACAAAGCACAATGTGCAGCTTCTCCCGCACACGAGCAATGAAATACTGGAATACCTAGAGACAAGCAAACGCACAAACACTGAAGTGTTGATCTCAAGCAGCTGATGCATGTTCCTACCGTTTCCTTGTGAGCGGTGTGTTTAATCCAAGGTTATTGAAAGTATAACTTGCCAATGTGTGCAGTTTCAGGATGTTACCGGCATCATAAATAATGTTACTTTCTTTTTATGAGATGCAAAGTAGCCACTCTGTGTTGATCCTTCTTAACCTCTATTAAAGATATTTGAACATGTGAAGTATATAACATTTATGAAAGGAGTCTCTGCTCCTTGTAGTTGTTTGCTCTCTCGGAACAAGTCCTTGTTCTACCCTTGGTTTCATTTGGGTGTCAGAATTATGATGCAGATCCTCATAAATCAGCTTGAGAATCCAAGCTGATCTGCATCAGCTACAAGAAGCAGAGAATCCTTTTATAAATGTTACATGCTTAACATGTTCAAATATCTTTAATAGCTTTTCTGGTCGACATACTCTGATGTCAGAACAGCAGTTATAAAAAGAAAAAAAAAAAGGATCCCGTAAAAAATGTTGATGCCTTAATTCTGGCCTCAAGCAATTCCTGTTTGTTGGTGATAAGTCTTGCCTCTAAGTAAACACCTATTCCTTTGTGCATCCATTGGAATCAGTTATAAAAATACTGTCTCCAAATATCTCTTCAGTCAGAAGAGTGTTTCCCAATCCTAATTCCCGGGACCAACTACCTCAAATGTTTTAGATATCTTGCTTCTCTAACACACTTAATTCCAAAGCACCAGCCGTTATCAGGTTTCGACAGAGGGTTGTTGGTGACTCAGTCATTCAAATTTTGTGTTTTGGAGAAGGGACACAAATTAAACATCTGAGCTATCTGCAGAAAGGAAGCTCAAACATTCCCGCTGAAAGCACTGACTTGAAAAGTTGTCCAACAGATTCATAGTATGGACAGTCACCATCTTCCCACAGCTTAATTTCCTTATATCTTGACTTAACCCTTTCCCACATGCAAATGTAGACCAAAACATTCAGCATTTCATCGTTTAATATGAAGGGATGACGAGTGAGTTTCTGCAGCTTTACGTCGTTGTAATCAGAAGTGGCAGAAAAAAAGATTGGTTGGAATTTAATATATCATGTGTTTGTGTGTACCTCGTCCCTGTTCTCCTCACTGATTCCAGCCTCTTTGGCTTTTGGCCGGGTAGCTGCAAGCACCTGCTCCAGCTCATCTTTCTCAAAAAGGTTGGGCACCTCACCGGAGTTGAGCATGTTGTTGATATCCTCCAAAAACTCCTCCACCACAATCTACGAAATGTAGGCAGGACTTCTCAAAATATCTGCTTTGCACACATTTTTGCCGTCGATACTTCAGCCTTTGAACCTTACCTGAGTGTCTGTAAAGAGGAAAACTGTATCTTTTCCCTCCACCCCAGCCAACCTGTATAGCCTCCTCAGGTCCTCATGGAAGCTGTCATAGTTGTAGCCTCTGGTCAATTCGATCTCAAAGCACTGGTATCCACACATATGGGAAGCTAACCGGGTAAGTGACTGCTTCCCCGTCCCTCCCACCCCTACGAGCAAGGCGTTTCCTCGCTCTTGGCGAATCATTCGGGCAATCCTAGGAGAGACGAAATGCACACTGGTGTTTCAGCTGTGATGCTTTAAGCCGAGCACAATTTGCAAATAAAGTTGAAACTATGCATTATCTAGTATCTTCATATTTGAATTTAGAAGAGTGCTGCATATCCACCTTTTTGCTAAGTTGACAAAAGACTTTTTTTCATGGGAAAAAGATTAATGTCATAGTTGCTACATACCAGTTAGATATTTAATAAAATATAAATAATGCAGGAGAGGGTCTCTTTATTTTAATTGTCGGAGAATATGCTCCCCCTTCCCACCACACTACATTTATACCCGAGAAAAGATTTGTGCGGTGAGCCATATCATGAAACATTACTTCGGTTTCACAGATAGAAGACCTGGTCAAGACATCGATTTGTATCAGGACTCTCTCAAACAATTAAGAGAAAATTCATAGTCTGTAGGGTCAATATCTGTCATTCTAGCTAAATGAATATATGCTTCTTTCAAATAGTCAGCTGTGATTGCTCTAGAGAAAAAAAAAAGATATTACTACACATGCGTGGTACCTCCAATGTCCTAGAGACTCAAATAACCCTTGGGAAAAAAGCGTTTTGTGGAGAATACAAAGTAGTATCCACATATTACCTTCCACCAACTAAGTAGTCAATGCAGTTCAGAGGGGCTATTTTGACCTTGTATCGACACTTGACCTTAATGATACAAAACGAGTGGACAACAGCTCAGTGGAGAACATGTAAGATGTGAATGCACCTTCTAGGCGAGCCAATTTGGTTTAATTCACTCTGAAATTAGCTGATCTGGCTTACTTAGCAGGTGGAAAAGTGAGTGGCACGGATTGCCATTTAGTGGAGGGAAGATCAGATCACAACTGATAATCTTAATTCTGGGCGGAAACACACTGAAAGCTGCTCATTTATTATCGCTTCACGATGGTGTTAAAGCATGATAATATGTATTTCAAAAAGGGCCACAGGTTTCCATGTAGCTACCTTGAGACATGCTCAATGGCATCCTGGAAGAAAACCAGCTTGGACTCCTTGGAGAAGGTCATGTTATAATCACTGAGGTAGTCCTGGAGAACAGCCTGGATCTTATTCATGTCAGTAAGATCCTCATAAATGCGCTCATCCTTCTCTACACCCACCTGAGAAGGAATTTGTTATGGAAAGCAGGCGAATTGAATGAAAGATGGGATTCATTTTACTTTTAAGGGTATGAAGAATATTCATTTTATAGACAGGCTGACCTTAATAAAGTCACCGAATATGATGGGTTGAGTTACAAAGTATGAGGGCTCCAATGTTATATCAAAAAATTTACCTGGCAAGAAGAGAAATGAAAAAGTAACTTTCAAGTGGATTTTTAGCATCCATAAAGTTTTCCCAGAGAGCGGTCTTACTGGCTACGTCACAGACGATAGTGTTGAAATAAGTCTTATCCTGGTTGTTGATGAGTCGATCATGAAACACCCGCTGACATTCATGGCAGAAGAGACGAAAGATCTGGGTCTTGTCTCTTATCTGACTTGAGTCACTCTGTAGAATACCTAAACATCACCAGAGATATACACAAAAAGATTTTTTTTTTTTTTTTTTTTTTTTTGTTTCTATGGAGCTTAAACAGACGTGTGTGTACATTGGACGAACGACTGAAACAGCCAAATTAAAACACAATGTCTTGTGGTCTTGTTTTATAAAATACTGTACTGTAAGACTATGGTATGCAAATTTAAGCAGGCAGGTGCAAACCTTGAGGAAGGATGGGAACATTTTCACATGAGCATCATCAAAAATGTTTTTAAGCCGTTGCCACCATCAAAATTGTTTTGTTACTGCTGTTATCCCCCATTGTCTGTTGTCTAGCAGGTCAATGGGAGATGGTAAGGACTCTATGCCACACAATCTGGCTGGGTTCAGCTTTACATTGTGGCTCTTAAGTGGTACAACTACATTAATAACTTGTGACAGGAAAGCTGTTAAAAATAATGGTCAATCAAGATGCATATTTAATGCTAAAATATGCAGAATCCTGAAGTATCTTGGTGAAGATACTGGACTTAAATTTCTGGTAATCTTGTGTCAAGTGTTTCATTCTATTCCTCATCTTCACAGTTTAAATCCATAATGTATTCAATGTGTTTTATATCCAGGAATCAAAGTTATCGGTCAGATGTTAGCTATGCAAAAGATGGTCTTCGGCATACAAATGACAAGTGCAATAAATGGTTTCCATACAAATATGGATATTGCGCAAAGAAAAATTAGATTAATGCATACATTTCTAAATGCAGCTAATTCTAATTCTCATTCAGTATTAAAAGTAATTCAGGGTGAGTGAATGCAGAAATATTTTTATTATCAACATTTGAACTGCAGAAGGGAAGATTTCTCAAAATTAACTGTACATACCATCTTACTGTTCATTTAAAGTTATTCCTATCTTCATCCTAATTCCAATTCTACCAGTTTAAATCAGTTTGATTGGATCAAATAGAAATATGGAGTCTATATAAAAACAGAGATCTCATGTCAAACTCTGCACTTACACAAAAGTTCAGTGAAAGAAGACAAAAACAACATTCTTATTTTACTGGATGAATATGATTATATTAACCCCCCAATTTTTTATATTAGTAATAGTAGTAGTAGTAGTAATAATAATAATTGAAAACTCAGTTAAATGCAAATGTATCAAACTAACCAGGCACTGCACTAAAGTCTGATGCACCTGTTCTTTATTGAAATGTGGAAAGTTAAGGTGTACATTGAGATTCATGCATGTAAACAAGTTCACGGCTCACCTTGAACACACTTGGAGAGGTCCCTGAGATTAAAAACGTAGTGAGACTTAGCTGGTGTGGGCAGGAGATCCATGCTCAGACGGTTGTAAATCTCCACAGCTGCATTTACAATCTGTCCTGCACAGTCCATCACTGTCTGGGAAAAGTCACTGAGGAAACCAGACAATATAGCCTGAAGGAATATTGAGAGGGGGAAAAGAAAGAAAGATTGCGTCAAAGTTGAGATACAGAATAATTTGTGATTGTTGTGGATGATAATAGTAGTAGTAGGAGAAAGCTGGAGATAGAAATCAGCATGTCTCGTGATTGTAACGATACATGCTGTTGATATTGTGGTGGATGCTTGTGTTATGGGGGAATCTGTGTAAGTTGAGTGTTTGGTGAAACTGACTTTGAAAATCTGTTTGAGGTTGGTTTCTGAAGGTGTTGGCAGACACAGCATGCTGAAGTGGCGAATGAATCGAGGGGTCACGGGATTTCGTCCCCCACCCGGAGGAGCACATGCTGCAGCAATAGTCATCCCCTGGATGGGGAGGAGGAAAAGAATTGACTGCCAAATTAAAAGGATCAGCAAGTCACGGTCTCTTTTTCATAGGAATTATACTGCAAAATAGCCATGCACATTCGGGATGAATGTATTTTGGATCATTCTTTTTGATACATTAGATTTTTTCCTGGACATACAGATTTAGGTACAACTTAACATGGAGTAATGCATCAGAAATGATCTAGTTGTGACAAATACATCAGCAAGAACAAATGTTTTCATGGTTTAAGGTGATGTATTGTTGTTTGAAAACATACTCAGGACATATTTTAGATAAATGTCTTCCCTAATAAAACCTTAGGGTATATTAGGAGATAACAAAACATCATGGTTACATAAATACTCTGTAGTTTTACTAGCTGAGCAGCAGAAAATCATTTGAGAAATCCTGCTCTCTTGGTTAAGTGAGAGGCTAATCTGCCCCACTTTCCCCAAAAATATGTGAGGCGCCTGTAAAAGTTCTATTTAAAGCAACTGTTCTAACAGAAGAATGAAGGGTATGTTAACTAGTCTGTTTGCATAATAATAAATAGGGCAGAGCCATGCTTCAGGCCAGCATACAGCTGGACTCAGAAGCCCCTGGAGCATATGTATCCATGCATATTCTGTGTTGTCAAAATTCAAAATAATGATGCGCAATAATTTTTTTGTAATGATTTTTACCTGAATCTCCTTCCAGACAAATTTATCCCTGTCGTAAAACCCAGAAAAGTCTTGGAACTGACGGAGGAGTTCAATAGGGGGTTGAGAGCCATAGCTGTCCAGCTTGGGCATATTCAGATCATCCACAAACACCACTAGCTTCTTGTTACCAGGAGCGCCTAGAGTGGAAGTGGGGAATAAAACATAATCAGAGAGAGAGCAAGTGACAAATTGATGGATATACAAAAGTTGGAAAGTTGGAGTTGGAATATGGAGATGCACTGCTGATACAGGTACATAGACAACTTCTCAATGAATGAATGAATGTATGCATCACATTTGTATGCAAAATAAAAGTGCATTAACCACCAAGCATTATAAGACATTGTACAATAGATGGGGGTAAATGAAATAATAAGACGGCAAGATTTTACCAAGAACGTTTTTCCTCTTTTTCTCTAGTTTCGACTCAATGATTTCCTGTGTGCGACAGGACGAAGTCTGAGCAGAGAAGTTAATATAGACAGGGATGTAGCCTTCCTTCTCCTGGATGCTGTTGAGAAGACCCCGAGCTACCACTGACTGTAACAGGTTGCAGAGAAGAGTTCTTGAGTTAGCCGTATATAATTCACATATTATACATATTATATAATTTACACTAACACCAAAACACAAAATGATTCTAGCTTGTGTGTGTTTGTAAATATATGCATTGGGTTGCTTAATATTTGTACTGCATTTGAAAGTCCTTGCCTTCCCCACTCCGGTACCGCCAGTGAAGAGAACAGAATGTCGCACATACAGTAGTTTTTCCATCAGGTATCCAAAGCAGACAGTGTCTGTGGTGGGAACCAGCATCTCAAAAAAGGGTTGCTCGTTGCTGTACTGAAAGGAAGGGATTATCTTGTCCCATGGTTCCAGACTCTTGCTGCTAAAGTTGATGTACACGCTCCACAGGGATCTTTCCTTTGGAAGCTACAAAGGAGATGGAGGCCCATATTTAGCAAAGTTCTAAGGAATACATTGAAATGCATGCGTTATTTAAAACTCAACCAACAAAGACACATTTTTGTTGAATACATATTGAGTATGTAGTTTCATTGTGCTTGTGCGTGTGTGCATGTGTGCGTGTGAGGCAATGAGTGTGCGTCCGTGTGTGTGTGTTTGTGTGTGTATGTGTGTGTGTAATTCCTCAAGCTCCCCTGCTGGGAGCTGGCTGTATTGCAAAACATCAGGGGAAACATTCAAAGACGAAAGAAGGTGGTAGGCTCCTTTCGCTTTCCCCTTTAAGGTTCTACTTCAGTTAATAAAATGTCAAGATAATCCCATGGATGTTTTGAGTTTAGGCAGGTCACATGAAGCAGGTTCAACACTGGTGTCAGACCTGGGGTTGTTGGAAGGTGAAAACACCTGTGAGGTAGAGCTTTCCTCTAACTTGCTGCACAGAGATGCTTGAGGCATGGCCCTTAAACAAACCTTTCCTCCATATCTGCTCAACAAAACTCGGTAAAAACATTACAAATATCAAGCTATGTGTTGGATGTACAATGTACAATGTCCAGTTGGGGCACCAAAATGTGACAATCTCAGAACCAGCCCTCTTGGATGCGGAAGTTTAAATTTCCCCCATTGCTAAGTTATACCTTCACAACTAATGTAGCGAGATTGGAGAAGCGAAATATTCATTTGCAATTCAAGTTTTTTTTACTTTTGATCTAACCAAGAAATAAAGAAAATAGTGTGCTTTGAATGTTATTCTTATTCCCTCAAGTTGGGGAACAGCTCCTTCTTGTTATTAGCTTTGCCTCAACCCTTCAGTTGCAGGAGTGCTTTGTTTTATCATTTGACTGTCAAAGTTTGCCAATAAATGTTATACAATTGGGTAAACAAGCTCCTGTAGGACTACAGTGTATACCATTTTTTTTTTAATACATACTGACATCTTTCCTTTTTGTATTACAATCTCATAGCACCTCTGCAGAAAAGATTTAATAACAGTTAGAGGACCCTGAAAGATGCGTACATGTACAGTATATACCTTAGCATTGCTGTTGTCTTTAAACTGCTCTTTGACAAAGTTGTCAAAAGATTCCCAATGAGTGCTGTTCAGGTTGCCTCCGACTGCCCATAAGTAGCTAAACACGAAGGTCTGGCAAAGTACACTTTTGAGTTGCTTTGGGTCCTATCACCAGGTCAGAAAAAAAGACACACACAGACACAGATACAGACATGGACACACACATAGAAATAAATATAAGCAGTCAGTAATGGCCTGGTTCCAACGCTGTACACTTATTTTAACATATACATAGTATCTGCACTGATTCACTAATAGAACGAAACTTAATCAGACAAAATCTAAGCTGAATGTACCATTTGGAGGTCTGGACCATCTCTGCCCAGCAACAATGACTCCAGAAGGGAGCAGAGAGTGTTGACTTTACTGATGTCCACCTGCCGAATAGCCTGGGTGCATCGCTTCACCACAAACCGAAGACCCTTGTCCACATACTGCTCGAACAGTTCCAATAAGAATTTACGCACAGGATCTGGGAACTGGAGAAACAACAAGGAGTAGAGAGGTTTTTTTTTCCATGAGTTTTATAGTGAGCAATGAATGCAATGAAAGAATTAAGGTAAGGCAGAGACACAGGGCACACACAGAACAACCTGCATTGAATAAATAAAAGATTACCATACACAGGCATTGGCAAGATTTAACTAGATACTAATATGCCTTGAAACACACACAGATACAGGACTCACTTTTACCAAGACTTGAATAAATAATAGAGCTGAAGTAATTGAAACATAACTATACAACACACAATGCATATTATCACTGTCCCTTTTATTGGACCAGTTTGATGCCAAGCCAATTTGTCTTTAACAGGGACTGACAAAACATACATGGACTGGTTTCACTGTGACTGCAGAACCAAAATGATATGGAAATAAAGCATAATCATAACCTCTCAACTTTTATAATTTGTCTGCAGACAGCAATTTGTTTTGCAGCATTGGGAACAGCATAATAAATAAACACTACATTCTGCAAAAGGAAAAAAAGCAATGGTACAATACAGAATAGCAAAATACACTAGGTTGCAGGTCAACATTGGCATTGCCGCAAACATATAGCAGATCATACTGGATGGAAATCACCGCAATAGTTTCCCCTTGGCCAAGTGTTTTGCCTAATAAGGGCTCATTAACTCCTCGCCTGACCTGCATTCATGAGTGAAATGGCTGTGTAGATGAAGTAGCTCTAAAATCTAGTGCTGCTAATCGGAAACAATTTAAACCTTGAGCCAGAAAGCATTAGCTTTAATTCAGAGAACTGGGGATGGGTACTGTGGCAAAGGACGGCAGCTGCCTTCACTCCAATGAGCAGAGATCTAATAATGAACTCTTACATTCTACAATAACATTACAGCACATCTTCTGTAAAGTGGAAAATAAGATGAAATAGATATTACAGAAGATGGTGTGATATTGAGCAAGAAAACAAAATAAAAATCCACTTGATTACATAAGTGGAAATATCCCACTTGTATTATGTCATAGTGCCTTGTCTATGTTATCCATTTGTAAATGAACCCATTGTGCATTTTCTCCTTCTAGTATCTTGCATACAACGATTGAAATGGACAAGGCATGTTTTTTTTTTCTTCGTAATTTTCTTTTACGCATTTTACTAATTATCTTCAGTGTGCAAATTGTAGATGCATATGTGTTTGTGAGCATTATCGTGTTGTCATGAACAAACCTTTGGTCCTATACCACTGATCCATGTCTGGACATACGGCATCCATTTTAGTTCATCTGGGTCAATATACACCATTCCACAGCGACTGACCGTGGCTGGAGATGCCACAGCCAAGTCCTGGACCTGAGGACCAAATATGTTGGATTTATTTTATTCAAAAATTCTTTAACACCAAGATCTACAGGACAAAATGAAATGGGCTGATCTGGGAACAGGTGTATCACTAACCTCAAACACCATATGTATGGATGGAGTCAGTTTGATTCGTTCACTGTTAGCCAGACAGAGCATTTTATTGTCATCCAACACGGTATTCATGTTCTCAATCCACAGAGCGTCAACCGGTCCATCACAGATCACCCACTTGTGATCTTCAGTCGTGTCACTTACTGCATCACGAACACTCAGCGCCATTAAACCATCACGCCACTCCAGCGTCAATGTGTTAACCTAAAAAAAATTGCAGAAAATCTAAGAACAAGTATGTAAATCAGTGTTGATAATAAAAAAAACACTGCTCAATCTTGTCATACTAATTGCTGTACCTCTCCGTAAAGCTCTCCCATTGTGACAGATTTGGGGTTAAGAACATAGGTCTTGACTGGCTGATAGAAAGGGTTGATCTCCCTCTGGTCACTATTATAAAGGGTATCCAGTGTGTCTGCCAGAACTTTGTAGACACTGGTCTTACCGCCGCCCGAAGGTCCAACCAACATCACACCGTGACGGACTAACATGGTCTCGTAAAGTTGAATCACCTGTTGGTGACGGCAGTGAGGGAAAGTGTATATCTGAATACTGTGTATAACAAATTATTTGTAATTTTTTTGTGAATTAAAAAACTGAAACATTTTTTTCCTTTTTTATATATTTCATATATAGGCTGTTATAGACGGCTGTTTTATATACATAAAAAAAATATAATATATAGAAGATAACTACCCTAGAAGTAGAAGGGACTATCTGCCGGTCAAGTGGTAAATAGTAAGTCCATCTATCCATTGTAAACAGTCCATAAACAGTAAGTTGTTTGTTTTTTTTTTGTTAATACTATCAAGTAATTTAAAGGAAAATCATTCTATAGGATGATAAGGCCTAGTTGTACCATGCACAGGTTTTACCTTCTTGGTCATCGTAGGCAGAGGCTGCAAGTTTCGCTTAACCAGACACTCCAGAATGGTCGATTGCAAAATACCATAATCATGTTCAGGGATACAAACCCCAGGGAATAAATCAGACAGGATGCCACTATACACGCATAAACACAAAGGAGACAGTCATTAACAGGTAGTGATCACTTCATCTGATCTCTTGTGTTGTATTTCTTATTCAAGGGGGTTTAAGTCATAATTATTTACCCAAACAACAGTGCATCATCTGTGAGGAACTTTGGGAGGTTGGAATCTCTCAGGGCTCTAATAAGTACAACGTCCTCACTCAAATGGGGGTTATCTCTCTTTAGGGATCTACACAGACAGGCAATCCAATGAATGAATGAATGAATGAATGAATGGATCGATAAAAAAAAGGTGCATATCACAAAGTATTAACATGAGATGCATTGTGTATTTACTGCTCTTCCAAAGCTCACAGTGATCAAGGGGTTATGCACTGGAATTGAAGTTATGACAGTTTAAACTAAACATGTAAATCTATTAAGTAGTTGCTGTCAGAGAATAATTCATTCATTTGGTTAATAATAACGATTTTGAATTGGTAGATATTAAATTCATTAAATTATTTAAATTACATTCAAAAAAGGGATTCACTTATAGGGATGAATATTAGTCTTTTTCTTCTCCTATAAATATAAGTAATGCAAGCAAACAAGGGCAAATGATGATTTGACAAAAATATGGCTGATTTGCACATTTTCAGTTTCCAAATCAGCTGATGATTCAACATTGCATTAGTGATCCTCCAAACAAGTATGATTAATCATAAAGAATTCAGTAACGATAAGACATTACATTATGCAATGATTATGAATGAGATTCAACTTGAAGTGAGCTTAGGCATAGGAGCATTATCTAGGAAAAGATATTAATCACAGGCCATTTACAACTATTTCCTATATTTTACCTTATGAGCAACAACTGGGAGCATAAAAGGAAAGAACGGCTGTCTTATGTAATTTTAGCCACTTCATGTACCCTTACTTTCATCCAGTTTCGTGGAACCGAATAACCTTGGTGAATCGGTTTTGCCTTGCCCCAGCTCGAAAAGCAAAACTCATTCTTTTATTGATATGGTTTTATTCGGCCTGTAGCTTTAATTCCTGATATCTTGAAAGGCTTTTTAAGTAGCAGCAAAGTTAGGCCTTAGTATCTCTTGAGAGAATAGCAATGTAAATACATCTACTTAACCTTCTATCCATTTTGCATTTGGCATAAGTGCATGCCCATCACGCACACGCACACGCACGCACACACACACACAACACACACAACAGAATAAGAACATCAGCCCTGGAGTTACACAGGGGTACAATGACTTAATAAGTCAATCTGAAAAAATATAGAACATTTTCCAAACTATAAAGTGCCCTCTTGAAAAATTGGGAATTCAATAAATCGAGGGACTTTCATACTGAAAGGCACTTGCAATGATATTGACACTCAGGAGGAAGAATATTTTTCTTTTGCTTTTCTCTGCAGTAGAAAAAGCATGACAGAATAGCACCATTTGAACACGAAGCTTGTGTCTACCTTCAGCACAAAGAAATCTATAAATCTAACACAGAAATGTCCTTTTTTTTGAGTAACCCTATAAATGCCAATAAGAAAATACAAAAAAAAATACTGTAACAGCAGCATACATTCTTGACAAAGATTGATCACTGATCCCCCCAAATTAAATAACAATAAAAAGATCCTTAACAAACATTTAGCTAATCGATGCAATTGCTAACTTCCAAATTTGATATTAGCAGTCACAGTAATCTGACCAGAGACTGCCCAATACTTAATTTTTAAAAATAAGTTCAAAAAATGACAACTGGAAAATTTGAATGCTATATTTATCCATTGTGGGAAACTGTTCTCTGCATTTAACCTATTATGGCTGAATCGTGAGCATTGGGAAGCCGTTTAGCCAGGGGGGGCGGATAGGGTTTTCTGTATCTTGCCCAACAGCACCATGGCAGACAAAAAGGGCTCGGGTATCAAACCAAGTATTTTCAGTTCTAAGGCAACCTGTGTCAAGCCCAAAGCCACATCAACCCTTTACATAAATATGTGCATTTGACTCTATTCATTATGGCAGGTCACGACTGTGGCTAAAATGTAATCTTGTCAAATATAAATACAGTGGCACAATATGTGGGCAGAGGGTATGACTGTGTGTATGTGCATGTGTGTACTGTACAAATGCTGGTCCTGCTGGGACAACCCTGCAGAGGTCAATGACCGTCATTTTTTTTTTTTTTTTCATCCAAATGTTTGCATATCAGTGTATGTTTGAGTATGATGCCCATATCGCTGACCCTGCCATGACCAGAACAGACTTGACAGCTCTCATGCCAAAGTCGTAATGGTCCTGCTGGGACAGTTGCTCTGAGCACAGCTTGTACATCTGGGTCATCTTCCTTGCCAAGGTCTTGCTGGACTCAAAACCCTCGGAGTACAAAATTACCTGAGGGATGAAGGGACACTGATTAAATTAGATGTAAAACAGATATACCATTTTGATGAAAACGGGGAATGTAAAGACAGAAGGATGTATACTTGCACAGGTAAAGGAATCATTACCTCAGCGATGAGTGCATAGTTTGGCACCATCATAGCAATAGGTCTAAAAAGAGCTTTAAGATTGTCTGGAAGTTCTGTTCTTCCAGCATAGCCTGGGTTCATTGTGATAAATGCAGCACATGTCATCACCAACTTGATCTCTCTTCCCTCAAACTGAAACCGTGACAACTGTTTGATGTATTAAGAAAAGAAAGTTACAAATCATGAAAAATATTTTGCCAGAATGTATTTGAGTAATCTTTGCTAATACTTTCTTCTAGGGTAATTTCATAAACTTGCTTGTACCTTAGCAGCTTTAGCATTGCGTATTGTTATGAGCTGCTGTGCAATGACTGACAGCACTTCAATGTCGATTCGGTTAAATTCATCAAAACAACACCAGGCTCCAGACTGAGCAAGCCCGCTGAAGAAGCGCCCCATCATCTGCAAGAAAGAAAGAAACTTGTAACTGATTGTGGTTAAGTCTAATCGATAACATATGAGACAAGGAATAAAAAAAAAAAGAATTAATGCATGAAACAATGCAATGAACATTAAGTCTGAGGTAAGACTCTCAAATATTATGCTTTCATGATGTTGAAGCACTGCAAGAATGTGACCGAAGGTAAAGTTGCATCCACAGTAACATTATGACTCATCTTATTAATAGTTAATTCTCCATTCTGCTTCTACAGGTCATATCCATAATCTTCTTACAAGCCAAAAAAAAAAAGGGGGGCAATTATTACAGATATGTGGACAAGCAGAAAGTGGCAGTAATTTTATTGTAAATCAACAGCTTGCCTTGAATCATTAAAATAAAACAGTAGCTACAAGGTTACCTGATAAAATGTACCCGTTGTAATGAATTGTTTTGGTAGAAAACAAATACATTTTTGAAATGCAACAACAATGCATGTTGCGACTCTGACAAAAAGGAATATCTAAATTATATTTCTTAATATGCTACTTGATTAACACGTTAGGTATGTGAAGCACATGTCAAATCAGAGCAGCCTCTTGTGTAATAGGGCTGGGGGAGAATAAATGAAGTCTACACATTTTCTTTCAGCTGAACTAACTGGAACCTCACTGTGGGGATTATTTGGTGTAAACTGGAAAGAATATGGAACTTCAAGGGTACAGGAAAATATATCGTCAATGAAAAGGGGGTACTTCAAAGATATTAAAAGTTATCAAATGTGAATATTAGAACAGCATATTTGGTTGAAGTTGACTCCGTCAAACTGTGGGACATGAATACGTGGGAAGAATAAGTACACAGAGCGATATCACAGTGCTTAGTAGAATTGTGACGTGGAGGGATATTAAGGTAAAGCATTGAGTTAAAATGTTGTTAATGCATAACTGATGTATATTAAATAGTTCTCAAACAGACTGACTTACACTATATCATTTCTACTATGTACATAACCTCTATGTCTAACTCTTAGAATTTGGGGGAAGTGGGAGATTCATATACAAATGCAAGACCATGTAAAAAAAAAACACAGGTTAGAAGCCTTGACTGCTTTTGCAACAGTGCCATCTGAAGGCACCAAAGAGGAGGCACGATGGGCCAGAGTACAGAGAGCAAGCACATGCCAAAGCAGTGAATTCTGACAGCAAACGAATACACGTTGAATTAAAAGACAATGAAGGCATATCAACAACATTAATAAAAATATGATAAGACTTAATTAAGTAAATAAATGAATAAAATCACAAACCAGGGACCATATATAAGTCAACAATGATACAATTTGATAAGCTGACCTTATAGTCAAGTCCATCAGAACAGTTGAAGACCACGCATTGAATGGCCAAGGCCTTAGCCAAGTCCTTAGTGGTCTCTGTTTTGCCGGTACCAGCCGGTCCAGCCGGAGCTCCACCCAGGTCCAACTGAAGAGCCCCCATCAGACACAAATAGCACCGATCCTGCACCAAAAAGACAAGGAAGGATTTAGAGCAAGATCAATTTATTGATGTATTAACTCAATTTAAAACCAAGTGTCCAAAAAAAATTGGTTTCCTGTCATTTTTTTCTTCAGTCTACAGCAGGAAAAATACTCAGCAGAGCACAAGAGCGCATAACAAGAGTAGTTATTCACAATTATGGTTGAGCTAAACAAACTAATATTGTGATTGAATGTCGAAATTTACTGTTCATCAGGAGAGAGGAAAGTATTAAGTGTTTCAATCCCGACTATATTTATGATTAAGTAAATCTTACAGATAATTTTGTACTGTGCTTGGAACTAACCCTGATGGCTAAGGATGCCCTCCTATTAAAATAATATATTAATACTATATAATATATATATAAGTTTATTAATGCCTTCAAAATTAGCTATACCCTTGGAATCATCATAAGATTCCCTATGAATATTTTGAAACAGGAAATTGGTCCTTGATTATGTCATTTCAACTATTCAACAAGTATTCCTATTAATGATCTTTGATAGGTTTTAGTAACAATTTTTCATCATATGAATGTTTATATTCTCATATCAGCATCTTCGAATTTACATTTCTGGAACAGAAGACAAGAGACAATATCAAGAGGTTCTATTCAGTGAATTATTGCTTTCACTTACCCGTGTTTTATACATTTTCAATCCCATTTCATTTTACATTTTATTTTATGAACATTTTCAAGAAGCTATATTGCAATGGCAAAACTGCTGGATGACGGTGTAATGAGGGCTTGCTGTGGTAACTGAATTGAACATGCTTTGTTGTCAAATACTATAAACGAATAACCTGGAACCCCGTTGCCATAATAATTCTCAAAAGGAACATAATAAGAATATGCATGTAATGCTTCTAAATGAACTCTTTAGCTAAGAGAAATACTTTCACCTCATAAATCCAAAGTTGATTAATAGGGCTTATATCTGCCAGCATGCAACTGAGTATATTAGTCGTATATTTGTATATTTTAAAGGCGATATGCGGATTTGCCTGTCTTCTACTCAGCAAGCCACTTGATACTACACAACTGTACAATGAACATACATATTACTATGTATTATCATTTTTATTTTTCACTTGCCAGACCAAACTCCAGGATTTGATCACTGTGAGGTAAAGGGTTGTGGATCTTTGTGTTTACATATATCACCACATGGATGTCATATGTTTACCGTAAGTGGCGTGATGACCAGCCTTGGACAGGCTCCCAAGTATTCATAGCCATATATATAAGTGGACAGAGCCATGGTGGCAATACAGGTGTCCATGTCATGATCCCAATAGTAACGTAACTGTCTCTGCCATTCAAAGTTAGTTCTGGTGTCGACCTAAAAAAACGAAATTAAATGAAAAGGGGAGAAAGAGAAATAAGGCATCTATCATTTTTTCATTAAGGTATTATATTTCTAATCTCAGTTGTTCAGATATATTGTAGTATACCTTCTGGCGGACTAGATCTGTGACAATGTCTCTGGCATGTACGTCAATGGTGATGAGGGCAGTGATAATATTACGGTGTAATTGTGGAAGTTTGCCTCGTACTAGTGCTGCCAGGGCATTCAGCCTCTGGGATCCAGAAAACACAAAATATTGAAGGATTAGTTTAATATACTTAAGCATAAAAGATCGATTTATCAAATTATGAATATTAGGGTAAAAGGTATTGTACTAATGAATGCAGGTTACATCAAAGTTGGTGAATTCAAATTCTTTCAAGGCAGCAAAGTGATCATGATCTCCCTCCAGGCAGGCGTCCATGTCCCTGCACCACATCATCTGAGAGATAGTCAGCACCACCTGGCGAAAAGATGAAAAGTACTTTCAAACTATAATTTAGAATTAGAGACCATCAGAAGAACTTTAGTATACCGGTAATGTTTTTCATAAGATGTTACTTTTTTTTTGAATAACCGCAGCACAAAAGGGACAGATGCCTCGTGATATACTAATGCCTGTGACTGTGTGTGTGTGTGTGTGTGTGTGTGTGTGTGTGTGTGTGTTGTGTGCGTACCTGTGATGGATGTCCAGCCACCACCCATTCCTCCCTCGATTTCACCTGGTAGTCTGCAATAGCAGCCTTGCTGAGGCGTCGCAGTGAGGTAAACATAGCCTCCTCCACCTTACAGAGCCAGTCCTCCACATTGCCTATCGCCTTAAGACCTTTGGTCAAACTCACCTACACTTGCAAAATACGAGAAAAGCTCAACATTAAAAAGTGAAAGTGTATCTGGACTGTCTTCTTTAAGAATTAAATATCTGGCTTCAATTCAAGTAGCTGATGTGGCGAAGGAATTCTAGGGCAGTAATTAATCCATTGAGCTTAAAATCGGTGGGTCCCATCAGGCACGGTGGAGGAGGAAGCAGGCAGTATCAGTTACGTTTCCAGTTGGCTCAGAAAGGATTCACAAAAGCCTTGTTGGTATAATTTATCAATGATGAATCGACTCGACTTACTTGAACGAAAACACAAACATACACAAAAATAAATGAAAACTAAAAAAACATCCCGATTGGAAAAGTATGAGTATGAGATATAATACATGAGACTGCCTCTGACTGGGCTGGATTCATCTGAGACACCATGCACATACTGAGGAAATGTATCATTTTAAACCAAAAGTACTAAATAAATATTGCGTTTGTTTTGTCTAGAGGATTGAGCAGAAAGTATTAGGTCTGTTCTAAAAACACGGTGAAAGGTTATAACATCAGTATGTCCAAGCGGTGAAATGCATATCAGCAATTGTCGGCCAGGTTGAGAAAATAAAATTTCGAACAGATCAATTTAGTTATTTGCTATTCAAGTAAATAACTGTCAAGCCAATAAGAACAGTGCAACAAATAAAACCCAAAGCTTGAAACTCTTTAAAATTGTCCGAAATAACTTCGGGAAAATTAAACAATAGTTTCCAATAGCACAGGGGTCGATTGTTTTGCATTGGGCAAAATAAGGTTTTATTGATTTCTTGCATTATTTGACAGTCTACTTTCTGTCCTAACCGTACAGTTTGTGGTCTAGTGATATTGATAAATAGAGATAGGCTGCATTTGCTGCCAAAATCCCTGGATTAATTGGTGCGTTACCTTAAACCCTGTTTTTCAAACTAGTTCTGGTGACGATTGTTGGACTTTGGGTAACAAGAGGAGTATAACTGAACCAGAGAAGATGGCAAAAGAAATCAGGTTAGTCCATGCTGACCTTCTCTCCCTCAGGGGAGACCATGAACAGGATGTCTTTGCTGTAGATCACCTCCTGTTCTCCAGTCGCAGGCACACCTCCTGCAGGAGTGGATGGTTGGCCCGGAAGTAAAGCAAACTCCAGGCATATAATTGCATCAAAACATTTCCGAAGGTGGGGCTGCACTGCCTGGGGGTTTCTTGTCTGGGCCAAAATCTTTAGCAGTTCATCATTGGATAGGAAGTAGAACCTGTGAGGGACACAGCATGCAGCATCAGACACATATTCTCTATTCTCTCTTGTGAAGATAAGTGATAAACAACTGATTTTACAATTGCAAAATAAGATTAATGAGTACGTCTAGAGTCAAAATAAAGTATAAAGTCCAAAACTATCAAAAAGAGGATCTAAGATGATGTAAATTCAGGTTAACTTAAAATCCCTATACAGATGTTTACCTTGGAAATATAACTCTCTTGGACTCCAGGTAGGCTTCAAGACACTTCTGGACCTCATCCAAGAGAACATTGTTTCTTTGAAAGGTCTCCAACAAATCTACGGCAAGTAAGAGGCTTCAGGGTTGATCTTGAATATGTTATTTTTTTCTACCTCTCACTTGCTTTTGTCGTATGTTACCTACCCGGCTGTGTGGCAGCTTTCAGGGCATTGGGCATCTTTTTGACCTTTGCCATGATCTCCTTCCAAGACTTGTCTACTTTGAGGAACATCTTAGACTCATTGGGAAGTTGCCTTTTAATGTCTGGGGCCAAGAAGATACTCTCCAGATACAACCAATTTCTTTGGCATGTCAGCCACTCATCCTAGGAATCCAGTTAAAAAAGAAAAGGAGAAAACAGTAGTGATGAGCCTGTAGTGGATGGGGATTATCTAGCAGAGGAATTCCAGAATGAAAAGAACTTTTACATTTTTTTATGTGACTAAAGTGCCTTATCCCATGCCTATACCTTTGTGTCACTGCATAACAGTTGCTGAAAATTAACTAGGTGTTAATATCCTTGTTGATAACTGTGTTTCTAAATAACGGCCACAGGGAGGAGCTGCCGTATAATATTGAAAGCCAGAGTAAATCTACATTTCAGTTTATCCAGGATTTGTCACTGCCATTGAACATTCATTCTGACTTCTGTGTTGTTATTATCTTTTTCTCTGCATTTACCAGGGTTTCGTTGAAGAGGTTCAACTGTTTCATCAGTTTGTCCACCCTGAACTTGATGGGAGCGACGTAGCGAGATGATGCAACCGTAGCCACATTGATAATACTGTCATCCAGAATCACCTTCAAAGGAAAAAACAAACAAAACAAAACCAAAAAAAGCACAAAGATGAAGAAACACAAAAACACAGTTATCTGTCCTGTGTGTGTGTGTGTGTGTTTGTGCGTGTATGTGTGTGCGTGCACGCGTGCGCCATGTTAAAACCTGGATATCATCTGTCCCTCCGAGAATGAAGACTTCTTTGGAGTCACCATGAGGCAGGACAGTGAACTCTGTGTTCTTCCATGCGTCCTCCACCTGCACAACTCATGACAAGAGCAGAGGTTGAACAGCACCGACACCACAAAAAAAATAGTGTTTCTAGCTCGGCAGGAAATAGACCGGATTCAATTTCCATATCTACATGAGGGGAAGGCCTTAATCAATAGATAAATATTTTTCCCTCCTCTCCACGCACCTTTGTAATAATGACTTCCACTGATGCCTCTCCCGAAGCCTGTCCTGACACCTAGAAAAGTGTTTACATTGTGTTAGTCCTGTTTATTCATGATTATCTCAAAAAGCCGTGGTTCAAAAACTATCAACAAAACAGTGGCGGATAGAAGATATAGTTTTGAGATGAAAACAAAATAAATATTTGGTCTAAGAACTAAATAAGATAAGATAAGATAAGATAAGATAAGATAAGATAAGATAAGATAAGATAAGATAAGATAAGATAAGATAAGAACAACTTTATTATCCCGAAGGACATTGTTGTGCCAGAGTTACAGAAAATATAACAGTAATAAATAATAAAAAGAAAAAGGCAGAATTAGAAATAAAAATAAACTATAAACTATAAAGTGTCTCAGTGAAACTATAAAGTGTCTTAGTAAACAAGTGACAAAACTATAAGTGTCTTAGTAACAAGTGAGGTAAGGAGTGCACAATAGTATGATAAAATAAGTAAGAGCAGACCTCTTGTATCTCTGTGCTGTAGGAAAAGATGTTTAGATCTTCTAAAACACCGAGAGTAAGGTCTTCCACGTTGAGGGAGCTCCCGACAACAGACTCTAAGGTCCTCCAGTGTTCAGGCTTCATGAATGGGTTACGCAGATCGGTGATGACAGGCAGCTGAAGGAAAACATGCAAAAGCATTATCTCTCTGAGCTAAAACAAAAGAATCAACTCAGAAATCAGCAATTCATGTATGCAGTCCAGACGGTGATGTAAAATGATTCCTGGCTGGATATCCGATACTCACCCTCTGCTTCATGTTTTCCACCTTATCTTTAAGACTTGGAACGATACTGTTGCTTGGAAGACCCTTCTCCAGCTGAGTGACATACTTGCCATATTTGTTAACCTGTGAGCCAAACTGTTCCAAATCGAGGTGCTCAAGATGGCTCTGTGGAATATGAAAACAGTGTAAAACAGCAAACAGTGTAAAATTAAACATGTCCAGACCCCAACATGGAATATTTCGACAGTCTCTCACCTGACCCCATCCCCTTTGTAAGGAGTCCCATTCCTCCAGAGAGTCCCAAAGCAGTTGCTTCAGCCTGAACTCTGCAGATAACTCATCCAAGGCATTAAACTTGCTCAACTCCATCTGGAGGCATCAAAAGAAAATGTTTTTGACAATCAACAATGACAAAGATCAACACATGACTGAAAAACATTTTTCAGCCCTCTTATACCACTTGGGGCTCAGACTATCATCTTGAGCGTGATCTTACAAAAACCAGATTGCCCAGATTTAGTTTTTGCCCTAATACAATAGGGACTAATACCAATACTTGAAATACTGGAAATTTTACAGAAAAAGCTGACATTTCCTGACAGGAAGCGAGGCTGAATATACTGTAAATTTGAGATGGGTCACAAACTATTTTGACTTTATTTCTATCAAAGGAAGGCATGTGAATTCAAAATAAATGACTGAATAACCTTGAATTTCTTCTGGTAGGAAACGCAGGCAGTGGCCTTGGCCTGCAGGTCATCTATGGCTATCTGGATCTCCCCCAGTAGGAGACGCACTTGGGAAGAATCGGCATCAATGTCTAGGATTAGAGGATCCTGGACATGAAAGATATTAAAAGCATGAGTAGAGCAAATAAACATGAACATACCATGAGCAACAAGATTCATTTCAAGATTCAACAAGATTCATTCATATTAGGCAACCTCATGCTAAATGTTGGGTGTCTTTATTTCCTTTAACACCAAATAAATAAAGTAATTTTACCGTTTTAGGGATGAATGCAACCAACCTTTGATTTAGCGCTGGTTTCTATGACCCCATTGGTCAACTCTTCAATGTCGTTTTGAAGAGAGCTGCAAAACTTTTCCATTTTGGAGTCTCTCTCTGCTGCTCCCTCGATGATGATGTTGTGTAATGAGTTAATAGATGGTTGCAGGGTAGCAAAAGCCACTACATCCTCTGGAGTAATGGGGACTGAATACATGTTTATCAGATTATGCATCTGGCAAACTATTTCCTGTTGGTCCTCCAGCACCGTAATCTGATATGTTGGAATACAAAAATAAATACAATGGGGGGGGTTGCAAGATGAAAAAGAGCACATGCTTTTTTTGGGGTCGTTGCAACCAAACCAAAACAAACAAAAAAACATAGCTAAACATGAACATCTTACCCTCCTCTGTATCTCATCCAGGAATGTTAGGTAGTTGGCTAACTCAGCAGTAGTAGAGGGCCTGAACTCTAGTTTAAACTTGGCATCACCTGCCTCTGCAATGAGTGCATCCAGCTTCCTCTTAGCCAGGTGAGTGATTAGTTCATTGATTACCTGGAACAGATGTTTAGAGCTAAGCAACACACTTCAACATTTTTTGCTATTATTTTATCAACCCGTCTATGTGGGGGAAATTGTTATGATAAAACATATCAAACATAACATAATTTTGTTTTAATCCATGTAGATATCTCATGTCTGTCTAATCTGTCCTGACCTCCAGACAGCGGAGGGGGGAAGAGATGAGCATCTCTTTCAGCTGTGTTTTATCCACAAGTAGTAATCCAAGATGCCTTCTCTGTTGGATAGCTAAGGCCTCCTTGTGCTCACTATGATACAATTCCAGTGCCTTTCCAAAAAAGGACAATTCTGTGAAATGAAGCAATCAACAAAAATAATTTTGGAAGATAATCACTGATTTGTTCTGTATGTTGGTACATGGATATATTTTGGGTAACAGTTTGTTTTGTGTGTTGACAGATGTGGTCTTGGAATTAAATGACACAACTGGGAGAAGATCGTTATCTTTTTGGAGGACTGTCAGTAATATACCTATATATATATATATATATATATTATATTTATATGTGGACATAAACTGGACTATGTATGCGGGCAAGTCAATCATTCTAGGTTTCCTAATATTGGCGTTTAGTGACAAATAAGCTAAAACAAACCTAATCTTGTAGCTTTCATATTGAGTGTGAATTAAACATCTCATGATTATACATCATATTTTCACAGAAACAAGATTGCCTCTATATGTTTGGATTTTACAAGCTAAGGAGTTTTGTTTATATGTTTATTCATTTTCCTCCTATATATATATATATATATATTATTATATTTGTGTGTATTTTCTTGAATATCAAAGCGGGTTTCTTGTCAAAAAAAATGCTATAAAGTGGCAGAATATTTTCAACATTAAAAATATAATACAATTTTCTTTAAGAAGTATATGAGTGAACGAGTGAACAAAAGTCATATTGATAAATTACCATGATCGTGTTGCCGTAATGCATCCAGATCCAGACTTTCGTTCTCCTTGTAAAACAAACGAAAATGCTCAAAAGTGAGGGAATACACTTTTGCTCCTTCAAATGCCAACCTGAGAGATTTCTGGGAGTAATAGAAAAACATATACGTAAGTGTGCATTTAAATACACAGAAAAATGCAATTTGATCAATTTATACAGTAACTTAAAAATACAAAACAATGCTGAAAGAAAATTGACCTTAATTTTTTGGATTACACTTTGATGGTGGCAATCCGTCTCAATAATAAATTGCAAACTGGGGCCATCTTTGTACTCTTGTTCGTAGGGTTCATATTCCAGTTGCTAAATATCGGCAGTAACACACAAAGATCAAGTTAAAAATGAAATTGTTGCAAAAAATAGATGTAAATTTGTGGTGCTGAATAAGCATGGCAGGGAGCGTCTGCACAACCTCGTCCTCTTCATTTTTTGTCAGAGAATAAAAATCTTGATCAGCTGTGAGCGCATCCACTGACATCACTGTGTTCTGGAATTGCCCAGTGACTTCTGCAATAGTTTCCTGTTGGAGAAAAATGAGTGGTTCACACACAGCAACTAGAAACAATCATATTTGGATCCAAATTAAGTAGTTAAGAAGTCTCCTGTCAAACCTGAAAGTTCTCCTCTGAGGGTTTGTAGGTCAACACATGGGAGTCCAGCATCAGTTCTAACATGAACATTGGTTGGCCACGTGTAGCTTCACACTCCAAAGACTAAATTAGGAAATACAAAAAGCAGGACTCAGCACTAGTATGTTTGCTTGTTGTGACAACACACTTTTTCAACTGAGAATAATCACGATCTATGTTTGGATTAAAGGTTTCAAGGGAGTTTGATGCTCTACCTTCTTATCTGCCCCCTCCTCAGTAGGGTCAGTGTCAGGCTGGTGGCACCAGCTTTGAATAACAGCACAGCTGGGCATTTGACCCACCTGCTCCTCCAGAACAGCTAGTAGTTTAGACACTGCGCTCACCAGTAACATGTGCAAGGTGCTGACAAGCATATAGTCGACAAGGCGAATGAAGCTGGATGGGGGTGAGAAACTGAGGGTTGGTGGGTTGTTTGGTATTGATGTACAACATTAAGACTTAGGATATTGGGAAGAGCAACGTGCTACAAGTATCGTCACATTGCTGCAGTCTTATCAAGTTTCTCATTGAAGTGTATGGTCTTCTCACATAATCTTTTTAATCTATTTTGAATGCAAATAGTCAAAACTTCTTCACAAGTAAATTATTATTGTCTGGTATATAAGTCATGGCGACTGAAATGAACTCAAGGAGACTACCCACCAGAGGAGACGTTTATAGAGGAAAGTCTTATTGACCTCGGATAGAAGTTTCAGTTTGCTTTGACCTATAACAAGCATGAAAAAAAACAATGAAACACCCAAATATTATTGCATGCATGTGTTTTAATGTGGATCCAACTGATCAACAAGTACGTACTTGGGATGTTTGATTTGTATTTATGCTCAGCTAAGTAGTTGCGACAGGCATTAATTGTGACATCCTTTACCAGCTCTCGAAATTTTTTCAGGTCACACAACACCTGTCAAAAGTGAACAAAGAGGTTTCAAAATTAGAAATTAGGCATAATTATAAAAAGGCATATAAAGGTACTCACATAGACACTTAAAATGTCCTTTTTTTAGTGGATTGACGGATCAGGAAGATATTTTTGCATAAAAGTGTGATTGCACCTCTTGTAGCTGCCTGAACTGGGTGTCCTTAAACTCCTGCAGTGTATAGGTGTGTTTCTTCTCCATGTGATACAAGCCTGAGGTACTGATTTCAAAACACATTTTCCTGATGTCTATCAGTGCTGGGCTAAGTGACTGCGTAAAACCAATAAGTACATCACAACAAATCAAAGACTTCAACATGACTCCAACATTAACAGAATGTGTTAATTTATGTTATGTCTTGACTGTAAATGATCAAAATTAAAGCATACCTGACTGACAAAGAACAAACTCTGTCGGAGAAATTCCCTTGCCATATGGACCTTCTTGTTGCGAACTTTTATGTGCCAGACATAGAAGGCTTTGAATATTTTAAAGCGTGCGAAAAAAGGTATTTGAATGAGCTTACAGTGCAGCTCATACTCCTTTTCCCACCGCTCACGGGTTACAATGTCGCACTCATTATGAAACACTGTTATCACATCTTCATTGCTGATCATCATGTAGTCATTCTTATTATACTCATGGTATTGAACTTTTGTAGTACAGTCCAGCTTTCCGTCTCTCTTGAGAGAAAAGGGCCACCTGAGAGGACTAGGGGTCGACATCGCGCTCTGTCCAAAAAACAAAAAACAGATCAAGTCCCTCATGCAGGCATCTCAACTAGCATTACGTTCAAACCAGATAGCAGTTGAAGTACATCAATAGGACAAAAAGTCAGATAGTCAATTGAAACACACACAAAATGACTCATTAGACCAACAGATAAATATTTTTGTGTTTCTAGCATACACTAACTTCAGTTGATAATTATGGTATCAGCAATTTAAATCCACAGTTGTAATACTCAAAGAGATAAATGAGATGATAATGTTCAATGATTTCCTCTCCTTGAAGAAATGTGTCACCGACCTTTGAGGTGCCAAGCAGAGGAGGCAGCTGGACAGACAGCTGCTCGCGGTGTCTCTGTGGCTGTTCTCTCTGCTGGGCAGAAGGCGTCTCAGTGTGCCAGCCTGGAAAAAACTCCTGGGTCTTTAAGTGTTTGGGAACTGGCTGTTTTCGGGTCACGCGCCTCTTCAGCACAGCCTAGAATAATTTTGGTTGGTCACGGAGAAGGTAATATTCATCAGTATTGCACTCAAGCACCATTTACCAATCTCCCATTAAAAGATTGTGATCACTATTTGTAAGATATCTTTATGTTGATTGAATCTTTCGGCCCCGGCAACTCATACAGTTTTAGCTGAAACTGTACAATTACATAAAATTAGAATAAAATGTATGTAAATTTATGGAATCATATGTATGCCAAACATCCTTGTTTGCAGTGTTCATTCCCATTCATGCAACAACTCTTCAGACTAGTTTGATGGTAATAAGTTGTTAATTCAACATTAATTAATACTATCTGAAATAGCATGATAGAAAACCCAACATAGTTGGGTTTTCTATCATGCTCCATATAACCTAAGATAATCCCTGTCCAACACTAAATTGAGCCCATGTTGTGCACGTGACCCTAGTCGGTCAGTAAACCTTTTACATGGAAAGGATTCTAACTCATTAGTGATAACTCTATTAATAGTCCCCGCGAATTATCACGCACAACACCAGACACCCGGGTCTGTCTCATCATAAGCACTTCTCCACGAAATATCTGCTATGAAAGGGTGTGGTTACATTGTATTTTCTTGTCATACCTGTGTATCTTTGACCGGAATCTTTGGTAGTTTTGTGCAACTTGATACTTCAGGCAACTTGTGCTTTCGCTCTAGTAAAGAGTGTTAATTGGAAAAGAATTACTGTAGAATTACTTAAGAGAAAGGGAAAGCAAAGATATTGTGCAATTGCTCACATTCTAAACAGGACACACTTAAGGCACAATGTTGTTATGGCATTGTCAAAGCTACCCTGAGACAGAGAAGTTAAATAACAGTCATGGTGTATTTAAAACAGCCAGTAAAGGAGGGGGCTTACCATTTGACTCATTCTCTCTGCTCTGACCGAAGTGACGGGGTGAATCCTTGGGAAACGCAGAAGCCATGGTGCGTTAAAGCAATTTCCGCCGAAGGCTCTTGACAGAAGATGGATAGAAGTCAGAAAAAGTGATGGTTATGTTAGTAAATGATCCACAAATAAGCGGGATAACGTCGGTAGATGGACAGATGGATGACGGCTGGATAGGGGAAAATAATTGGTAGTCAAAATATCTTTGTGTACTTTCACTAGGTTGCAGTATTCTCCCCGATTTCCCATTCCATCATGCTTGCACTGCATCTGCTGTGTCATCACAGTTATAATGTTTCCCTTTTGTGATATCACAGCTTCTTCTATGTGACACAGCTCCACACACCCGAACCCCCAGGACTGGGACCGAACCCGCCCAGCCTCGGAACCGAAGAGTGTGTTTCCCAAGTCCCCGTTTTTTTCCACACTCATCATTATTATTGCATCTGGAAAATGAACGCAAAAGCCGAACAGCCGCCGCGCCTTATAATCCGAACGTGGCGTGTAGTTGTTTCTAAAGTACTTCGACACGCCAAGCAAAAAGGGACAACCCCGTCCAAACTAAAGCTGAAAATTAGAAAATAAAAGTAAAAACAGCCTACCATCAATGTCAAGCGCCGAGGTATGTTTTATGTTTGTGCTTTTCTGTGTAAAAAGGTGTGGAAAACATCTCAGTTAAGGCAGTTTGTTTTTACTGAGGTAACAACACAAGTTAAACGTCCGATCATACACAGCTGCAAGAGCCGTTTATGGTTGCCAAGCAACAGCGGGCATTCCCGGCGTGCAGCGCAACCTTATGTTGTGGCAACGCAGGAGTTCCAAATTTACCCTTTTATATCGAAAATGTTTGACGCACTTCTGAGAGCAGCAGATGCGCTTACGGCATTTGAACATCGGTGGGCAAAAGGGTTCAGTTAATGATAATATATAATAATAATTGCAAATCGTAAACACAATACAGAAAAATAACAATATGCAAAATACAGCGAAAAAGAACATAGGTGGTCAGCAGGATTCAGGTAATAATAATATATGATAATAATTGCAAATTGTAAACACAATACAGAAAAAAATACAATAAGCAAAATACAGTGAAAAAGAACATAGGTGGCCAACAGGATTCAGTTAATAATAATATATGATAATTGAAAACTGTAAACACAATACAGAAAAATTACAACATGAAAAATACAGTGAAAAAGAACACAGGTGGCCAAAAGGATTCAGTTAATAATAATATATGATAATAATTAAAAATTGTAAACACAATACAGAAAACATACTATACGCAGTGAAAAACAACAGGACAGGGACTTTTGGAAATGTGCTTTAAATTGAATTTTGTCGGTATACAAAAAGATCACTTTTCTCCTTTGGAATTTCTGTTTTCATGATTCCGAGTGAGTAGAATAAATAGATAATCCTCGTCGGTGTAACATGAAACAACCTGGCACCATCGTTTCTTTGCTTTAATGACACCAGAGGAAATGGAGAATAGTGGTTTTCACTAGGAAGTTATTCCTACAAATTGCCAATAGATGTCGCTGCCGCCTGTTGCCGAGGCTGTGGGAAAGGAAAGACGTGTGAAATCCCCGCGATTGAATATTTCTTCTACTTTTAGAGGAAAATATATCAACCAACTCCTGTCAATTGACCATCTACATTTGCCCCTGCAAGACCAGTGTTGAAGTGTTTTTTTTTTTGTTGTTTTGTTAGTTTCTGTTTTTTTCATTATCATTTTGCAATACAAAAAGGACTGCCAGTTGAAGCCACCATACAGTGCATACCAGAATTTGTAGTTTTAAGCACTGATGCTGCTGTCAAATAAGTTAGCTTTGAAAAACTGATGGCACAATCCCTGAGCGTCCCTGCTTGACTTTCCTCTTATTCACAGAACACATGGCATCGCATTTCATCATGAAATATCTGTCCATCCACAATCCTCTTGTTCACTCTGAGATAGTCCATTGAAGCAGCTTCCAAGCCTGCTTGAGCCAATTTGGCTCAGTTCTGGCACAGATAAGTTTGAATTCCCTTTAGTGGATGGCTGGATTTACTCTTGATTGGGTAATGCAGCAAACCCCTGTTGTTTTTTTAAACTTTTTTTTTTTTTTTTTTTTTTTACCAAAGAAACCCTGATCCCATGTTTCTAAAAGCTACAAATAAGCTTTTGTTGATGCTGTGATGAAGCTTGTAGGCTTCTTCCCTTCACACACGGTAAATATTGTTATAGTCTTGTAGCAGACACTGCAGAAAAACTTAATCCCTTACTATCTGTCTTCAAGAAAAATAATAATTTCATTTATTTTCTCGCATCTTTGATAAACGAGCGATCCTTGGGCCTCCTTGATTTCAAAGTTACCAGATATTTGTGTATCTTGCTTTCGTACAAAGTCTAGACAGTAGTCCATAAACAAATCTCACAATCACTCTCATTATGAGACACAAATCCCCTTCATCCATTTTTTTCAAAATGTTCTACTAGTCTAAATGGTAGACATTTATGTGTCAGATTGACCAGAGAAGTTATAAACAAAATCATTAAATATTTAGACACTAATTGTTGTATCTTCTGATTGTTTTTAACACACCGATATAATTAAAAGTATTTCTACATTTTTGAATACATCTTTATTATAGCCTACAGAAAAGAAAGCATTAAACAGCATCATTAATCAAACATATTACACAGAAATTAAGTAGTTTTGGATACAATGCACTAAAAACATGAAATACAACATGATTGTATTAAACTGTACAGTTTTCGAACATCTTTATTTGAGATCTACAATTGCTTTTTTTTTCTGTGGCCTAAATGATTAAACTTAGCACATACAAATGATCTATATTTCTCTTCCAATAGTGAAGGTTACCATTATACAGGCGCTGGATCAAGTATTTTCTTCTGTGCAGATACCAGCATGGTTATCTATTGGAAAAAAAAAAAAATAGAAACTTAACAATATCCATATTCATGCAGATTATATATATATAATGATGATGATATATGATTTGGGTAGATAGTGACTATCTGGCCATTTGTCTCAGCCAGTAGTTTATTTGGTTTCGCTTTATTGTGTTTTCCTGCTTGTTCAGTCACGTGTGCACATAAAGCCAAAATATTGTCTTTCTAAATATAACTCGCCTTTCACTGGGCCCTTTAATATCTTACTTTCTGGCACAAAATAAAATGCATATATTGAATAATCTTCATGCAACTTTCCAAATGAGCAGATCTTGTCTAGCCAGTCAATGTATTGATGACTGCTTGATATGGATCGATGAAAAACAAGTGAATGGGCGCAGGAACATAACTTCAAATGCTTGTATTGTAGAGGAGCGCATTCACTGAGAGGTTTGATGAGTGTTTTATAAACTATGCTTACCAGATCTCACCTGGCTGAACTAAAGGATTTTGGACTATGTGTAAAAGGTCTGTGTGGAAGTAGTTTTAAGAGTAGTTTTAAGCCATGTGATAGCTGCATGAATAGATATGACAGTGATGCCACCAGAGCCTTTTCAACAAGGTCTGAACAGGAAACGCTGAGCTACATGTAGCAAAAGCAGAGCGCTAAGAGACAAAGACACATGCTACTGTGTGGAGCAGCCCACAACAAATGGGAAAAGACAGTGCTGTCAACCACCATTATCAAAACACAGAATGGGTACATAAACTTGAGGAGCACCAGTCTGTATACAGTATGTATATTCTGCATTTTTTCCACCTTATGTCACAAGAGTTTGCTTCATCAAGCAGCCAGTGGGAACACGCAACCACACACATACACACACACATCATAGGCTGACATATGATAAAATTTTTCTGCAAGGGATTTTTGGTCCGCATTTTATTTTAATACCTAAAACATTGCATAACAAAAAAATCTTTTGTCAGACCTGTTGTGAAGCATCTGAAGCCCTTTGTTCAGTCTCTACCAGGCGTCTCTGGAGACGACTAGTCTTCTCCTCATACTCTGCTAGCAGCCTCTCATACTCCTTAGACAGAAAAGTACAATTTGAAGACCTGTAAACAAACATTATTTACTCATTTGATTATCAATGTGTGCAAGAAACTCACATCCTGCAAATGATTTATAACATTTGGCAATGTTACAATCATTGTCACAATCTTTACCCTTTATAGTGTGACAGAACAGAATATTTTGCCCCATATGTCATATATGATTCACCGAATACCCCTGTTCTAAAGCAACAATCGAAGACATCCTGCATAGACATTATGCATCCTACTTATCCTATTCTAATGCGCAATCCACAAATGGTAATTTGGCATAATTAACACCACGGGAGCGGGATTTGGTATTCATGAATTTATGAAAAAAAGGAATTGTAAGATTCAGGCCTGTCAGTATGGCTCTACTCTCAAGACACAGAACACCATCAACATATATCTATTATATGATCATTGTCAGTTCTTTGTGTAGTTGAATCTAGAGCTCTGAGAAAGCTAGAATGTGATGTAAAAATAATCGTTCATAAATTGAGTGTACAGTCTTGAGCCAATCTGTGCATTAAGTTCTCAGACACCACTCATCAGACATATTTAGCAATAATTATGGGAATTTGTCTGGTTCTCTAATCGGGCCCATTGTTGTTTGAGTGTGTGGTGCTCACACCTCCGCAGTTGTGTTGTGGTCAGTTTTCAGCCGAACTTGGAGCTCCTGTGAATGCTGCTTCTGTCGCTTCAACTCTGCCCTGAGGGAAAAACAAATTCATATGAAATATATATTTAGTTTTATCCAAAAACGAATTGAATAACGAATAATAATTAAGTAGAGCAAAAGGCTTTCTCTTGATTTTATTATTTAATATTAAGGCAGGTATGCTCATGTATGAAGACGTTATTCAGTCCTATTTGGAGTTATAATCGGTATCAATTATTATTTCAGCAGCTCTTAGTCATTTACATGTTTTGCAACTAAAGCAGTTGAGGTTTAGTTTATTTTATCACCAAAGGGAAGTTTCTAGCCCATGATGGGGTTTGGTGCATACTACCCTTTGGTTTCAAAATATATTTAAAGTCATATTTGCTTGAGTTGTGGTCAACCATCATAGGTTCTTACTGGAGGTGCAAGAGTTTATTCTCAAAAGCCTGAACCAAATTAGCGGCCTCATCTTTCCATCGCTGAATGGTTTTCTGCTGTACTTTGAGGAGCTGCGTAAGAGAAGCACTTGAGCTTTGGCTGCTTTCCTCTAACTCCTTCAACCGTGCTTCAAGGCCCTGCTCCTTCAGGCTGTACTCTTGCTCGACCTGTAATACCTACAGAAGGACAACAGAGCAAGGATGTTTTTTGACGTCGAACTCAAAGAAGAACATTCATTTATTCACTGGAATAAGCCTTTACCATTAATAATTCATTTACTCTTTCAGTATCCATACGGCTTATTCTGTCAATTGCACAGGTCGGAGCCAATGCCGTTTAACTTTGGCTGACCACTCAAAGTTTCCTGGAGAATTGTTGTTTTTTCAAACTTTTTGTATGTTACTCTTTAAATTGTCGCTGATAACACCCTTCCATTTTTTTCACTTTTAACCTGCCTGTTGCTTAGCCCTCTTTTCTATCAGTAAGGTGGTTTTCTGCAGTTCATCCATTTCGCCACGGAGCTGCAGGTTCTCCTCGATGAGGCTGAGACAGTCATCTCGGACTTTGGCCAGAGCACCCTGCTGCTGCTCTACTTTCTCCCGGCAACAAGAGATCTCCTCTCTGTACCTTAAGGAACATGGATGGAAAATGGAAGCGAAGACACGGAAAGTCAGATTATCAAATGACCAAAATTGGGGTATTCTTGTGATCTGTGGTACAGCTTTAAGGGCGATCATGACAACGGCTTGTAACCAGTTATTTTCCACTTACTCTATTTCAATCTTTTTTAGTTTGTTTTTGGTTCTTTTTAGAACGCTGTCCATTTCATCCCTCAGTCTTTCTGCATTTACACACCTCTGGTCAAGATCCATGCACTCTTTACATACCTTCAAAAAAAAAAAATCAACTTTCAATTTACACCAATGCTAACTTTAGCTTTTTACTCCAACTCATGTTTACGTTGAAATACCTTCTCCAGTTCATCCTCAACAGTTTTTCTCTCTCTCAAGGACCTCTCTATCTGAGAGTCTTTGTCTGCACATTCCTTGAGAAAAGAAGGTGATTCAATGTAAGCTTAGGTAAGATATATAGACTGATAGGTGCAGAGAGGAAAAAGAAGGACTTCAGATTCTGAATTTGTCCTCAGCATTCTTACCATTTGCAACGCAGACAGCTCCTCAGCCATACAATGGATCTGAATGTTGCACTGCTGTCGCAAGTTGTCCATCTTTTTCCGGACAGAGTCACAAATTTACAGGATAGCAGTTATTATTAATTATAAGTTTCATTATTCGCAGCAAGACAGTATATATGGAACGGTGAGGCTACAGCTAGTAGAGATCAAGAAGTTGGAGGATTTCAAGTACTTAGGGTCAAAAGACCAGAGCAACAGAGGATGTGGAAAAGAGGTAAAGAAATGCGTTCAAGCGGGTTGGAATGGGTGGAGAAAAGTGCCAGGGGTACTATGGGATAGAAGACTACCAGGCAGAATGAAAGGAAAGGTGTGAGACAGTGGTGAGACCAGCGATCTTGTATGGTCTGGAAACAGTAACAATGAAGAAAAGACAGGAGGCAGAGCTGGAGGTCGCGGAGATGAAGACGCTGAGCTTCCCTTTGGGAGTGACGGGGATGGATAGGATCAGGAATGAGAATGATCAGAGGAACAGCACATGTTAGATGTTTTGGAGGAAAGGTCAGAGAAGCCAGACTGAGATGGTTTGGTCATGTGCAAAGGAGGGATAGTGAATATATTGGTAGACGGATGCTAGAATTGGAGCTGCCGGGCAGGAGGTCTCGAGGAAGACCAAAGAGGAGATTTATGGATGTAGTGAGAGAGGATATAAAGGTAGTTGGTGTGAGAGAGGAGGATACAGAGAATAGGGTTAGATGGAGAAGGTCGATTCGCTGTGGCGACCCCTGAAGGGAAAAGCTGAAAGGAGAAGAAGAAGATTATTATTGTCATTATTATATCGAAGGACGGTGTAAATATGCAAACACCTAAAAACTAATTTACAGTGCAAGGTTTCCAGCAGCATAATGCAAGTTAGGTTTATGAATTCTTGGCCAAAGAATAAAATAAGTTACTAAGCTAAATGGAGTAAGAGAAAAGATAATGAAAAGACAACTGAATCTAAAATACAAAGTTTCAGGTGTGAGTGAAAAATTTGACAAAATGATCTATTTCAAACATTTGATAAAGTCTATTTCCAATGCAAGCATCCATGAAAAAAAGGAAGCGGTGCAACTTGAAGGATACGCACAAAGCTTAGAATATATTCTGCCTCCTTCTTGATTCTCATTCTGCAGAGATGGGACATCTCCTATGTCAAAAATTGTCAGACACCTCTCGTGTCAAAAGACTGTCAGACATCTCTTGTGTCAAAGTTTGTCAGACACCAGTGCTAGTGATCCCACAACATCCTGTCACGTTCAGGGGAACTTGGCAGTGAGTGCGGTTGTGTTGTTTTCTTGATAACCAATTCTTCCCAACCAAATCCAATGCAATTTCTATCGCTTGAGAAAAATATATATGTTGTCGATCAGATTTTTGAGGAAAATTCAATATCATTTGAAAAATTTTATTATTTGTTGGATCCTACATTGACCGAAATTAAAGAAAGTATGTTTTTTAACAGTAATTATGGTTAAATTTTAAACGTAATCTTAACAAGAATTTTTTTTATGTACTGAGAGTTTTTAACTCCAGATCAAGTGTAGAACAATATAGCATGGCATGAATCACTGACGAGGTGGCTTTTTCCTGTCTTAAAGATGGTTTTTGATGTATTTATGATATACTAATAGAAGACTATGGAGCTATGTAGAATATTGTCTATATTCTAAAAATACATGAATAGAAGATGGGGTACATTTCAATGGATGTGAAACCGAATCTGCAAAGTTCAAGTTGCAAACACTGCAGCAAATCACTTTTTATCCATAAACTTCACTGTCCCAAAGTTCCATTGTTATCAAAGTTAAAAAGGACAACTAAACTGGCTAATATTTCTTGTAAATCAATTATGTAAGGAAAGAGAAGTGAGTTAAAAAACAGTGCTTAGAGAACAATTGATACAGAAGAGAGATACTGGCTGATTCAAATGCCAGTGTTGTTTTCCAGGCACCTTCTAGTCAGTTGGGAAAATTACAGTGTTTCATACATAGATTAATTTGCAATACTACATGAATAAAATGTCCTTATGCATAAGCAATGACGGCATCCTGTTCAGTTTGAGGATTATAGTTATGGGAAATGGAACATGGAGAACAAAACAATTACAGAGCATCTATGAGTATTAAAGACAACAATATCATGTTGAAAAATTGCAATCACAGCTATTTTCACTTCACCCCAGAGGAAACTCCACCCCTCATTTCCATCTCTCTGAGTGGCACTTGGTTTCCTCAGGTGACTTTGAGGCCCGACTACCAATATTAACAGTTTTGGGATTAACTCAGGTTTATCTCATTACTCAATATGGCTTGAAGTGAAGATAAGGTAGAGGGGAGATTATGGCAAGGAAATTGCTTCACATTGTCTGCATTGTTTAGCATTAATCTCCAGCTCGGGGAGCAAATTGCCTAAGATGTAATAAGGCAAAGGTAAGAGACGTTCTGTATTTTATTGAAAGTCAAATACATCAACAGTTACTCTGACACATTTGTTGAAGCCCAACCGGTGACCACCTTCTGTACTTGAGCATCATTAACAGGGTGTACTGCTTGAAAGTTTTTGATGGATAAGGAGGATTTTACAGCAAATATGATAATTTACTAGATGAAAGTGCAGCGGAGAGAAATATCAGTGTCTAATGCTGTGTAAGGTATTTCTAGAGATATTCAAGTAAATATAGAAAGTGAATAATCATACCTATTAAAGTTAATAATTGGGTGATTTTGAAGTAGATAGCTTATGTTCAGTGTGATTGGAATCATCACTGCATGGATGAATTCATTTCTACATTGTACATCTTGAAATGTCTCAGAGGCAAATGTTGAAAGCATGATTAGAAAAACCTAAAGGCTGTAAGTCTGAGTAGACTATTGATTAAAATCAGAAACAAGTTGCATCTGCCCTGTAAAATACTGTTGTAAGTAAAAGCAGTGAATAATATTTACGTCTTCTGGTCCACATACTGTATAGCCTTCCTATTGGGGGAACTTTTGACTTATACTGAATTGTTCTAGCTCAGCTAAAGTTTTAGTATGAATCAGAAAATTGAATCTGTCTGATTCAGTAACTCCTTACCTCTTTTCGGGTGCGCGCTGCTGCATCCTGGATCAACAGTTTGACGGCTTCTTTTATCTTCTCCAGCTCTTCTGCTCTCTGTTTTTCTCTTAACAAAGCCTGTGGGGAGAGGGTAAGCGCAGACACGGGCACAGATTTCAGCGGGCTAACATTTAGAGCGCTGAAGGGATGTAAGGTCTTGTTAGCGTTGCTGCCGGACCACTTTCTGAGCCGAGGCCTTTTCCACTGAAGGAGAACGAAGGTGAACACTGGATGAGGAAAGAACAAGGCCATAGTCACCTGGTCCTTCTGCAGAGAAGCCTCTTCCGCTAAGTGATTACTCTCTCGGAGTTTGGTCAGGGCTTCATGCTTCTCCTTTTCTGAAGTAGTGCATCTTTCCTGGAGTTCCCCCGCCTTTCTCTCCCATACATTTTGCTCTCTGCGGGCTGCCTCTGCCTCATGAGACACTTCTTTTAGTCTGTCGAGAGACAGTAATGAACAGCTATCAAAATGAATTCCTTTCAAATAAACTGCTTGAGGAACAGGAGGTGTAGTCGAAGGGTATCAGGAACTGACCGGGCCTCGAGCTGACTCAAGGCAGACAGAAGCTGTGGGATCTGTATCCCCGCTGCATGTTTCTGGCCTTGAATTATTGCCACATCCTTCTCCTGCAGGCACACACGTTGTTTGTTTGATTGTTTATGTAAACAGTTATGATTGATACACCAACAAGGTAAAATGAAATGTGTCACTAATTACGTTACCATCCCACACTCAGAAGGTGTTTATGAAGAAATTTTGATGACGTCTAAGAAACGTGGGCAGCGGTTAAGGACAAAGTTTTTCATATTAACAAAACTAATCAATGACCTGTATATGAAAATGCACAGTGCACTTTGAAAGATATTCCTGACGTTCCCCTAAAAAACCCTGGGAGCTTCTGACCGTCATTCAATTCTGCAAAGTCAGTTATTTTCAGACAGCGTGAAAAGGCCACTGATACTAAACGTTTGAGAAGGGATACCCAAGGCTTGTTCTCTTATTAAAAATACATCAGATGGATATTTTATTACTCTCTCACACAGCACGTCTATCGATATGGTGTGGAAAAGCACAATTGTGTAAAGGGAGGGAGTTACAGAGACACAAGAGACCTGTGCATTAACTGGCAAACCGCAGGTGGTTATACAATCAAAGCTGTTCTACTAAGGTAATTTAGCAGTCATTTCACTTTGTTAGAAGAATAATTATTGGCACAGAGTTAATTTTGCATAAGCACTCTGAATTTGATCCCAAAGCTAATTAAGAGGAAATAATCTAACGTGGTTTAATTCCTTATTACTCACAAATTCAAGCTTCTGATTGGCTATTTGGAGATTGTGGGATAGCTGTTACTGAATAGGCTGATCCTGTGGAGAAGACAGAAAATAGCCCAATAAAAGCCAACAGCGTTTAATAGCCATATGGTAGAATTTTTAACAGTGGCAAAAAAAAATAAAATAAAACTTCCAATTACCCTAATCCCCTATCTGGTACTGCCATCTCAGGGGTGAAAGCATTGATACTCTAGCTGTTAATGGTGGAATTTCAAACCTTTAGCTGCTTGCTCTGAGCATTGTGAATCTCTCTGTCAGCGATGGTCTTCCTGTAGACCTGCTGGAGGTGTTCCAGCTCCATGGCCTGCAGACATTTTTGTGCACAAGAGAACATAGAATAAGGAAATCAGGCATGTAGTCAATTTCTTTCCTTTTGGTGAATGAATGTGGGAAAACAAATAAACTTCAGGAAATAGTTAACCTTGCTATTTCTGCACACAAGAGGAACGGGAGGCAGATCAAACACATCGAGCCATAATCGTTATAGCACCTGCAACAAAGTATAAATCCGAAAACAGCTTTGAGGTAATCTTTATTGACACCTTTATAATGCTGTGAGATACAGACAATAAAGAGGAATTCCTGTATAAAGTTGCACCTGCTTTTTTTGTCTTTCGCAGGGAAACGGGACCGAATTTACCAGCTGATAAGATGCAGGTAACACGATGCTATTGGCTGCACAGACTGTCCGTCTCCCTGACAAATGGAATATCTATGATATGAAGCCTTGTATAGATTACACTTATCTTGTGTGTTTCACCTGGAATTCCAGTAGCTGTTCGGTCATTTCATCCGTGTGCTGATCATATTGAGCCAACAATGGAGCTATTACGCTGTAAAACGGAATCATACTAAGGTCACTGAGGGCTTTACAAGAGTCTTCATTGTTTTACCCTGCTATCTGAACATTAAAAATACCACTCACTCACTTCCACTATATGACATCATATAATAACGTGTTCTTCAATTCTTCCCATTTTGTAAATACCACCCCTTTCTCATTTTTTTTTCCCTTGTGACCTCATAGCTTTCCGTGTCAGGTAAATTACATCAGATCTTTATAGGCGATATTGCAGCTTCACTACAGACGGTTTAATAAACGATTTGGTTCAGTGCAGTTCTGAACAGTGAATCCCTGCTTATTTTGACAGTGGAATAACATAGAAGGAGCATGTTAAATGTGTAGCTGATATAATGTCTGTCCAAAATGTTAAACATCATTGACTTCTTGCTGATTGGGATATTGGATATTTCAGTTTCATTCATTCAGTCATTCCTTCCTTTTCCTATACCGCTAATTCCAAATGGTAAGGATGTTAGCATTCTCTCAAATATAATGGAAATGATTTGTGATTCTCTTAAAGTGCAAAAATGTTCAGCTGAGAATGCCACAGATATACCCCTTTTCAGAAAAAAATGGCTGCTTCTACTGAAAAATGATAAACAGTCTTGTTAAAAGTCGTTTCATACTGAGAAAAAGTATCTGTTTATATAGCTGCTGACAGCAAAGGCTGTGGATTTTCTTTCATAACTGGGCCATGATTTTATAATGCAAACTGTGAGAGACTTTTTTTCCTAGAATTCTGACTACGACAAGATAAACTCCGTTGAGATCCAACATGGCCTACATCTCCAAAAATATAGCGATTCATAAAAATAATCTCTGGTGAATCGGCTTTTCATGCAAGTGTCTGTTGAGTAAATTACTAAACTGAGTCAAAATGAGGTGGGAAAGTAAAGATAACACAACTATTCTGAGCATTTAAATATAACATCGCGATCCTTTAATTTTAATCAAAGCACATTTCCATTGAAATACATGTTCCCTCAGAGAAAGACTGGCTTTTAAACAATCATGTCTTAGCTGTACTAAAACTGACCTGAAGGCAAAAATATAAAGTGCTACATGTTCAGTTATAACCTTTCTGGACTAAATTCTTATTTAATTAACAGGTGTTAAATAAAGAAATATAAATGTATAGTGTAGTCTTTAGACAATTTTTAACCAATTATTTTACAATTATTTTATCTTCCCTGAAAATGCTCAATAAAAGACAGTCAGCGAGCTGAGAGGTTTGACTGCCTCTTCAACGGTGCCATCTAAAGGCACCACATAGGAGGTACAGTTCAGAGAGGGAGTCAGACCAGAGGGGACGGGGCCCAGACATGCTGTGGCAGTGAGTCATTAAGGAAAAACATGTTGATTGGATGAATTAACAGAAGAAAGTTAGATGCTGACCTTGTAGCCAAGTCAGTCAGAACTGAAAACTGCACATTGTTATGTTCTCAGCCAAATCCGCAATGGTCTTTCTTTTGCCAGTCCCTGCAGGTCCAGCTGGAGCGCCTTCCAGATCTAACCAGATACACAAGTGGCATCAGTCCTGCACGGTTGGGCTGTGGGAGATCACGCACGAGGTTTAGGATGGTGAAGATCACTCATCTCAATTTTCTAAGAAATATTTTTAAAAATAATCCACGTACAACTCAAACTTTTTTCCTTCTAAAGAAGAAAAGAAAACTGACTGTGCGTCCGTCGGATAATGATCTAAGCGAATTGGAAACTCGATAACTGACTTAGATAAGTGCTGCCCATCTTAAGCATCATCCGTTACTTATCAGCAATCATCTCTGCATACGTTAGTTTCCTCGCTTCATGCTAATGTATTATACGAAGAAAGCGCAACTTCAAACACTTGTTCAATTACCGGCTATATGAAAGTAATTTGAGGGCTAATTTACATGCATTATGGCAATAAACTCCTTGAGTCTGTTGTCTCATACTAGCCAGGCCAAATTCCAGGATTTGATGAGCAGTGTTTGAAGTCAGGGGCTTTACACCTGTATATTCACCCATATTAAAGCTTGACTCATGTCACGTGTTACCATAAGTAGTGTGATAACCAGCCTCAGACAGGCCGACAGGTATTCTTTGCCATAAATATAATTGGATGGAGCCATGGTGACATTTCAAGTGTCCATATCTGGTCCCAGGCTCTGCCATTCATAGTCAGATTAAAGATTAATCTGATGGCTGGTTCCATTCAAAGTGTTTTTTTTTTCTCCTCCTAAGCCATCAGGAAAATAGATATAAGCTGTTGGACTGTGTTTTGTGCACTAGTGCGGAAGAATATTGCCGTAGTGACAGTGTTAATTAGCAATAAAAGAAGCTTGCCTTGTACCGGTGCTGCCAGGGCAACAACCTCTGAAATACACACATGACATGCCACCATGTACACACATGCCGCATACAGACACCTTATACGCATAAATTCAGGAGTGCTTGAAGAAGGCTGATGTGATGTGTGCCCGAGTTTTAATTGACTGATCCAAATTTCAAACAGTCATCTAAATAGAAGGTTTTCACCTCAGATATTTTATTTCCTTTGTGAACTCTGTTTTCCCCGCCACAGCACCTTCTTCCTAACTAGACCATTCTGAGCCCATTTCTTTTCTCAAAACTGAATACTGTTGAGCAATTTATAGCATGGCCTGGTTATCTTTTGACAATCAAAGGTTGCATTTTTCCATCAATAGCCAGAATCATTTTGAATGTTATTGTGAGACTTCATGATCCACTTGAATTATGTTTTTGCTAACCGTTACCGACAGTGAACTGTAGCTAGAATTTCTTCAGAGGCAGAAAAATATTATTTACATTTATTGCCGAAAAGAGTCTTACCATCTTACCATTGTACAAGATCATCAGCTTTCTCACAGACAGTGCATGAGTACGCATTTAAACATTGCTGCAGAATTTCAACGGTAAAAATCTTCTTCTTTTTTTTTTTATTTTTGCATAATTTGAGAGCCTACTTTACAATCCTCTTTTAGAGTCCCTCAACCAGATGGCTAAAATGTTACAAGCGTAAATTAGCTACACATACTATAGAAGACGAATTGCTGTTTCTCTTCAAATTCTGTGAAGTTCCTTTATTTAAACTAGTTGTGATGAGTATGGCTCGTCTGCTAACTCAGCTCCCAGCAGCACAACTGCATATTTCTATACGTTCATCATGGATTTGAGATGCGGGCAGAATACAGCACAATCAAACAATGTAAGGAGTCAATGGACCTGTAGCGATGGATGGTCGGCCCGGCAGTAAAGCAAACTCCGGGCATGTAATTACATCAAAACATTTCCGAAGGTGGGGCTGCACTGCCTCGGGGTTTCTTGTCTGGGCCAAAATCTTTAGCAGTTCATCATTGGATAGGAAGTAGAACCTGCAAGGGACAGATAGAGGATGAATACCAGAGTTTGCAGCATCACACATCGGTCATGTTGTTTATCACTCAGTCCTCATTCAGGAAATGGTAATGGAAACAACTGGGAAGTTGTATCATTCAGGAAAAATATGCTGTCACATCTCAAGAGTGCCATTGTAAACACAAAGAATTTCCTTAAGAAATAATGCAAAACGCCCAAAACAATGACAGAGGGGTTTAGGTGTGAAGTAAAAGTATATTTTTTGCAAGTCCATTTGATTTAGTGTAGGTTTTAAACAATGTCCCAGCTGAAATCCCTCAAGAGGATCTATCCAAGATGAAAGGGACTTTTAGGGCTTGGGGGGCTGTAAATGTTTCACCCATTTTTTGTTTTGCTTGTTTTTCCATGAATGCTACCAAATACAACATTTCGCAGCTCTAAGGGCATTGGGCATCGTGCTGACCTCAGCCATGATCTCCTTCCAGGACGCATCTGCTTTGAGAAACATCTTGGGCTCAAATTGAAGCTGCCTTTTGGTGTCTGAGGCCCAGAAGATACAGCCAGTTCCTTTGGGCATATCAGCCACTAATCTCAGAGAGAATAGTTGAGGAAGTCATACAAAAGAAAGAAAATTGAATTTGGAAGGCACTTGTAAATAGGATTTCAGACTGAGAGAAATTTCTCATGATAAACAATCTGGATGAAATAAGTTTACATTTATTCCATTTCTCTTCTTCCATCACTTGAACAGCAACACATACCCCTTAGTGATAGCCTTTAGGGGGAGCTATTGTTTAACACACGAAGCCTGTGTGAAAATCTAAATATAGCGAGCGGACGACTCTTAAATAATATATTGAATATTATATAATATATGTAATGAATGTGTGCTTGCAGCCAAAATAAGAAAAGCAAAACATTATTCTGCTCAAATAAATCCTTTTTGTATTATTTTCTAAGTCTTTGTGAGTCTCTGAATGAAAACACTCAACCGTATCAATTCTATCCTTATAGTGAGGGATGTAGATGTTAAGACAATTGTGGAATTCAATTTCAATTAAATTTTTGCATGTCAGTCATGTATAAAAAGGCAAAATGTTGAGGTTTTGGCCAACCCCCCCCAGCAGAGATCGCAGCAACTTAACTATAGTAATAGTATTGACAGGGAAAGAAAGCAACCTGAGGAATTGGCATGTCCATTTAAACTGTGGCTAAAATCAACATCAGTGTATTAAAATGTACCAACTGTGAATCACAAAATCACACACACACATACAATATATACAATATAAATATACATATATATACATATATATATATATATATATATATATATATATATATATATATATATAAGGGATAAAAGGTAATGCTGTCAGCTAATTTCCCCTTCAAAGAAATCCAAAGATTTTAACAATAAACTACAAGAATTATGTGTAGATGTGTGTGTGACTGCACAACCTGGATATCATCTCTGCATCCTGAGATGAAACAGCCGAGTGAACTCTGTGTTCTTCCAGGCGTCCTCCACCTGCAAGGCTCATTGGGAGATAACAAGCTGAACAGCACGTACAGCCCTGAAAATTTTGTTTTAACTTGACATAAAACTGACAATATTCTGTTTATTTATTTATATATATTTTTAGGCTTTAGAGCAAATATCCTTAAAGAAAAGTAAAGAAGGTTGCATTTGAATAAATAAGATATTCATATTTTGAAATGTAAATGTCAAGCACTTAAATTAAAAAAAAAAAAAAAAAACATGTGTACATATAATATATACAGATAAGTTCACACTCGTGCCTAGAAATGGTTAATAATACTAATTACATTAATCAAATTCCAAAAGCATTAAAAATCATAAATGGTTATTAAGAAAAAGTGATAAAAAAATCATATTTAGAAGATCCAAGACCCTTGAATGGACAGTTAACTAGTAGCTAGTTAGCATATATATCCATACGGTTGTGTGAGGGATTTAAATTACCATTTCTACCATTTTTTAAATTACCAATTAAATTTGCCATTTCAATTGGAAACTTATAAAGTTATAGTTCAGATAGACCGTTTGAAAGTGTTCTGTTTTTAGCTGTGAATATATTTCTAATATCATTTGGAAGTCAATATGACGTAGAACATTCCATTTTACATACAATATATTGACAAGTAACACACTGTCAGCATTATATCCCAATATATGCCAACCCTTACCAGGCGGAGTAGACTCAACTTTGGCTAAAAATTTCTACTCTGTGTCCTTGCATCATGAACGCTTCTCATTTTGGTGATATTTGCAAGGTAGAGTGGAGGAGGAACGCTTTTAGCTCACACTTGAGTAGTATCAAATCATGGCTCGGTAACTGACATTCTTCTTGGTTTCTGTTTGTTTGCCATTATATTATCCTTATCTACTATAAGACCCCTGCGGGCAATGTACAGCATACAGATGAGATTGCAAAGACAATTCGGAAAAAAAAACCTCCATCCTTTCTGCTAAATCGCAGAAGGAAACGCTCGTATGGATTATTTTCACCTGAAGCAGTTACACAGCAGACCAAACCCTAAACCCTTAAGCAGCTTCTGTGTTTCTTTCGGTGAAGAATTTTCCTCTCATGGAGCTGAATTGGACAGTCTTTTATTAAAATCGAAGGTTGTTTATATCCCGAGCTATCCAAACATCAAGGTGGACACCTTGGACACTGGAGTAGTCTTCTCAAAATACTTAGCAGCTTTAGATTTCATCCGAGCAGTACAAGGGCAGCGGGGACCATGGGTTATGGTATTCAAGACGTCCCTGGAAGGGTAATGGCCCTTTTTGCAGGGAGTGAGCACCCCTTTGTAGCTTGGAAAAAAAATCTGAAAAACTTGCTCAAATTAGTCCCCATCCCCAGAACAATGGATGAATGGAGTTCGGACGCAGCCCGAACTGAATCACCTCGAGGGATCATACTGCCTGCAGTGTTCAGCGGACCTGAATTGAATATGTGAACAATTTGCCATCCAATTCTGCCACCGATCGCTCACCAATTAAGGCGATAACAACAGCTGTTTTCAGCCAAGGCAGAAAATGTGACTAATCATTACTTTCAAGATCTTCCCCATTGCTGTTGCCACTCTTTCCAGATGTGGCATTTTTCTGATCAGCCCTGGATTAAAAGAAATCCTCTTTCTACTCAAGATCTTGTAGGGTCGTCTGCCTCCCCATATGTGGTAAGACATGTTTTGAGTCTATTCAATAGTTATGGCAACTTTGTTATCTGTGGTTGTCGCTAACTTGGTTTCCCTAAGCTTGGAAATTTCCTGAGTCTGATCTCCTTCCGATCATGCTTTTCTTCAACACATCAGCCCAATCAGGCCACTTCCTCTTACTTGCAATTCGAAATTTCAGCCCCTTGAATGATAAAACATCTCTTTCGAGTAATTCAAAGTATTGAATCCCACTGTGTGGAAATGAAAGGAGGTCCTGCTCATTGCTGGAATTAACCCGCTGTCATAGACTGTCTCCAACTAGCAAGAAAATAGGACAAACACATATAAAACACAATGGTTTGTTTTCTGACATTTTTATGTGACAGAATAGATCCTTTTTTTTTTTTTTGCTTGTTGCTTCAAATCAATTTTGAGAAAAAAAAAAAGTTAAAGTACAAACCTGATCCCGCTTTAGCATTTCCTAATGTCAGGGCTAGATTGACTGTTTCTTGTCTATGCACGTTATACATGTCTCGAATTTTGCGTCGGAAACATCACAAACACCATGGAAATATTTACTTTTAGTGAAAGCAAGAAAACAAGTAAGCCACATCTTTAAAGGACTTCAATTAAGAAACAAAATAGGGGAAAACAAAACAATCCATTGTAGGTTGCACTTATTTATCCTGATAAAACTGAAGAAAAGTTGATTGTAGGAACACAGCTCCTGGTGCCTTTGCAACTTTAAATAGCGTAAAATGCAATTTAGAAGATGAATGTTTAGAAGGAAATGGAATACATATCTTTGCTGCCACAATTTTCTGACTGTATATTTTTGGTTAGTTCCGTTGTTTCTTTTTTTTGGACATTTAAATGTCAGTGTGACTGCTGCTGGATGGTTTTCATTTCTACAAGGACAATGTAGCTTTAAACAGTCAAAAGTAAATTACAGTCTCTGGATTTTTAAAAAAAAATCATATCTCAAACAGCTAATATTTGCAGTTTGCAGTAAATAGTAAATACTGTATCATATTTTTGCTAAGTCAAAAGCAGCTCCAAACATGAAAATATAGTGAGTATGTGAAGATAATGGCATTGGTGAAAAGTGAAAGAAAAAGAAAACCTTAAAAAGAATATCAAATAGGAACTTGATTAAGAATCTAGGGAAAAAAAAAAAATTCAGTCCAAGTTTATATTTATATCACCTCATCTGATGGTGTTATGTTGGGATGATATAGTGCATCTGGTTGTTTACCAACCAGCACATTTTACAAATTACAAGTTGAACATTAGTTACAACTAAAGAATTAGAGAACATTAACTCTTAAACTAAGTGAGGAAGAGGAGGGGATGATGTTGAGGAGTTTTGACATTTTGTGCAAGTCGGTGCTGAGTCAGACCTGAGTCAACCTTTCCACGCCACTGCACTCTCTCTCCTAGATTACATCACTTCTTAGAAATTAAGCACAAGGTGCAACTGAAGAAGATAGTATACCGGGTCCTTATGGAAACAGTGAAATTCTAAGAATAAGATTGCGGCCCAGAATTTATCGCCTGTAGAGACTGTAACTGTGTAAAGACTTGAATTTTCAGGCTAACTTAAAATAAAAAGAATATGAATAATTAAGTCATTATGAATTTGTTCCCTGTAGGAAGTGATGGCTGAGGCCTGAGCCGACAGTTCATTTATGGAAACGTTGATCTCCCCTGGCAGCTGAATCACTTGGAGGAAAGCTGCATCGATGTCTAGAATTTGTGCATCCTACACATGAAAGATTTAAAGTCAAAAGATAAATCAGAAACACAGGCAAACCCTGAGTAACAGCGCGTAGCATGAAATGCATCCCAAACAATATTATGTGATTTTATGTGACGGAATAATTTTTAGTCCCACTGGCACCGAATTAATCAAAATTTGTATTTCTTCACTGAGATGGTATACCTTTGCCAAAGAGTGGGGTTATGGTTGCTGTTCCTATATACATATACACATATTTACATATATATGTATATATTTACCCACCTTAATTTAATATACTCGCCTTAGTGCAGACTTTGAAGAAATCTAATAAAATATCACAACGGAACTGCAGTTTCTATATGAAATAAAGTTTTATGGAGAAATGTTGTATCTTCTCTTCATAAACTCTTGGGAGGACAGATGGCTGAGAAAAAGAAGGAATAGAAAAAAAATATTATTGAGCTGTTTAAGATACCTTTGACTCAAGCTTAATGTCCGGAAGCCCGTAGTTCAGGTCTGTCATGCTGAGCAGTAGTGATTCAGTTGATAGAGCAGACTTCTGGCCAATCTGATGGTTGTCGGTTTGATTCCTGGCTCCTCCAACCTGCGTGCCAAAGTGTCTTATTGCAAAACCCTGAACGCCAAATTGCCCAAGTTGTCTGCTGGTGACTTGCACGGCAGATCCGCCACGATCGGTGTTTGAATGAAATCCAGTGTAAAGAGGTTTGAAACCGCAAGGTGATGGAAGCGCTAGATAAGTGGGGACCATTTACATCATCTCGTCGAGATGCACAACTTTCGCCTTGATATCCCTCTCTGCTATTCCATGAGTGATCGTACTGTTCGCTGCTTTAAGAGAAGGGTAAAAATAATCTGAATACATTTTTATCAGACAAAAAATACAAAAAAAAGCATGGTATATTTTGGTAGTTTGTTGAGTAATGGCAAAAAGGTAATCATGAATGTCTCACCTTCCTCTACATCTCATCCAGGAATACTAGGTAGTTGGCCAACTGAGTTGCAGTAGAGGACCCGAACTCCAGTTTAAACTTGGCATCACCTGCCTCTGCAATGAGTGCATCCAGCTTCCTCTTATCCAGGTGAGTGATCAGCTCATGGATAACCCATCCATAAACATCAAGCCAAGATGTCTCGTCTGTCGGTTGGCTTATGCTAAGCCCCTTTCCTCAAAAAGGAAAAAAATGAAACATATCAAAGAGAAAAGAATGAAACAAATCTGTAAAGAGCAATCAACAGTTTTCATCCACAAGTACTAGCCCTCAGCTACAAGTTGTGCAGTCTTACTCATTGGAGGAGGCACAAGTGGCTGTGCACTTGGTAAAGTGGTCACACAATGAATGAGAAAAATGTTAAAATTGTTGTGTAAAAATGTAAAAATTAGAATAAATGTTTCAGTCCCTGTAGTGTCATGAATCATACAGGTTTGCTCAATATCTGACCTTCACTATTTATAAAGGTAAAGGTGAATGTATCCTACTGTTCCCAACACTATATACTTTTGACTGTCTCAGTAAAACCTATTGATACTGCTGCTGCGAATGTGGTTTTGGCTCTGTAGAGAAAATTCCAGAAAATGTGATAACTAAGATCAAGAAATAAATTGTGAGACTGTATGTCATTATAAGAATTATGATGCATATCCTTAAAAATGCTGTTTTAGCACTGAAAATCTCAATATCGATATTAATATTTCAAGTTTAAGGATCAAGGAAAAACCCATTGTATTTTTGAAGCAAATGCAACCAAACTAAATACCAAATGTCTTTTATGCAATGACACAACAAGGGAGAAAAAAGAAATGATAAGAAATGAAAAAAGCAGACATCAGCATAAGCATTGTTCTTCATTGAACTCAAACGGAGGGTTAATATAAAGACAGAAAATATGTGTAAAAAGAAAAATGACCTTGATGAACGTGATAGCACTTTGCACCAGTCTGTCTTAGTCGGGAGCTGTTACCATCTCCATATTATTTTGTATGTTGCATCATGGTAAAAGACAAACCCACTGCATCAGAAGACAAAAACAAAGCTGACATGTTGACAGCATAAACACACAGGCCTGAGTGCTGCTAAATAAACACAGCGGGAAGTGTCTGTACCACTGCCTCCTCCTCCTCATTCTTTGCCAGAGAAGAGAAATCTGGAACTGCTGTAAGCACATTCACTGACATCGCTGTCTCCTGGATTCCCCTGATGACTTAAGCAAGTTTCCCGTTAGAATTTAACGATTAATACACAAACGTTATATGTGGCCATATACCGATCAGCCGTAACATTACGACCACTGGCAGGCCAGTGGGTGGGATATAAAGGGCGGCCAGTGAGCATTTTTGTTCCTAAAGTTGATGTGTTGGAAAATGAGACAGCATAAGGATGTCTCCAGCGTGGTGGGTTGAGGACTGCATTGGAATATCTCCAAAACTGCAGCTCTTGTCTTGATCTTCAGTTGTCATCGACTTCTAAAATTATAGTAAAGTGGAGCTAGATTGAGGAACACGATGACAAGTTCAGGTTGTTCGGTATTAAATTCCCCCGATATCATTCCAAATGACCATTTAGGAATGTGCAGGACAAACAAGTTTGTTCCTTGAAGTCCCCGTCTCACTACTTTTAGCGCGTACGAGATCGGCCGCTCAAGTCGTGGTACCAGATATAACAGCGGACGATCTGCGATATCATGCTGATGGAAATCAATCCATGCTTCCACTTTGTTGGTCAATTGTGTCTGACCTCTGCACTGACATAAACACATGTTGGTTGCATGCAGTTCCAGAATTTTGAATTTCACCATTGAATAAATGATGTCAGTGTTTGTTTTCTTTTCTTTGTGTTCAACCTTATTAAAACCCTGTTCCAAGTGGGGTCTGTGACAATGACAGGGCTACAGTCAACAGAGATATACAGATGAAGTTAGGTGGTTGAAAGACACTGAGGGCACAGTAGGGTTAATGTGATACATAAGCCTGGGTATTGATGTACGCTGCATATATATTTATATATATATATATTTTTTTTTTACAGCAGTCATTTTGATTTAACTTGGCATGATGGGAATAAGTGTGCTAGTGCTACTGGTTACCAAATGATATGGTCATTTCAAGTGTGTGACTATATATATATATATATATATATAGGAATGTGCTGAATTAGCTTTCTTCCTTTTCATGGTATCGATTGAAAAAAATAGCAAAAGGAGATTTAATACAGAAGGAAGTGATTGAATTGAATGCGATAAAAGTATGAATGTCATTTTGCTTTGATGGTGCATGAAAAGCAAGGGGACTATTGATATTTTAAAAGTATGGTTTTGGTATGCCCAATAATGTGTACCAAATTCAGTCTATATGGGTAAAATTTGAACATTAGTTTTTAATTGATGCTCAATGTCTAAATTAAACCAGTCCCTACATTTTCCACTACATGTAAATTATCCGTTACACCTGACAATTTGCAAAATTTACACTCACAAGGAACTAACAATAGTTTTAGCCGATGGAAACACTTTTAGATAGCAGCCTGCAATAAATACTGTAATTACTGCAATTCTTACGCTTTGTACTCAGTGCATGTATACTAGTCCTACAAATGATAATATGTGAATAGTACAAAAACAATTAAATTAAATATAATATTCTAAATTCCTTGTAGCCAAGGGCCCCCACTGTATTTCAGTGCTATTGTAGTCTGCTCCCCAAAACATTGGAGAGCCGATGGGCTACTGCTGGATGTTGTGGCCTGCTACAAGAGAGCATACACATCTGCTATGAGTTTGTGTCCTAAGAGTATCAGTCCCCAAGAGCATGAGGTTACAAGCCCAGGATATGCTCCAGTGGTCTTTCTCTCTAGCACAACAAGCTTTCTGGAGGTTACGCCATAAGAGACTGACAGGGAAACTGACAGGACCAGAACCTCCATTTGTGGTTCTGTCTTCCGTAGGTCTGACCATGGAAGCCTCCACATTGCTTGTCCGTTTCCGTCAAAACCTGCACCGTCATTCCTCCACCCCACCACAGATTTATTCCTGACTAAACAGCGTCTTTTTTCATTTATGGTCCTTTTACTGTTTGCTCTTATTCCTGCTGCAGCTGATGCACTGCAAACATTGTTTCAAGCCCTTCTACCTATGGATGTGACTTTTTTACTTGAAGCCGCCACTGTGATCCCTGTTGACTGTTAGCGGCCGAGTCTTGGCGGAACGGCAAGCTGGTTATCCAAGTTTGAAATTTGCCTAATCTGACCTTGCACTGCAGTGTGCGAGAGGTTTCACCTCCCAGCAAGTTGCCTGGATTGTTGCTGTACTGTGTCTCAGGGGGCAGCGTGGCTTAGACTGTCTGGTAATCAGAAGATTGCTAGTTTGCTGCACAGAGCCTGTACTGGAGTGTCCTTGTGGGGGACACTGAAGTCTTAATTGCTCCAGATGAGCCAGCTTTCACCTTCCATGGCAGTCACTCGTTTTTGTGCGAATGGGTAAATGAGCAAGAGTAGAAAGGTCTGTATAGTCAGGCAGGATTCTTACAAATTCACGGCCTTAGATGATCCATCTGAATCCCCGATTAGACTAGGTCACCAGATCATTCAGAAATACTTTTATGTGCCATATGCATTCCAAGTCTGTTAAATTGACTAGCATAGATGAGCGGAAGAAGTTCACAAGGTTATTACTTGGTATGATTACATCACCCTACAGCTGATGATTTGTGGATGTTAATGTGACTCTCAGAAGCTGTGGTGATCCGGCATAATGTCTCTAATCCTCTGTATGAAATTCCAATACCCATTCATCTCTAATAAACATCTCATTATTTTCTGGCAGAATAGTGTGTCACATTAATCACTGAAGTCTAATCCAGTATCAACGCGAGATCATTTTTTGGGGTCATGAGTGGAGCAACCATTCCTATCCATAAGTGATGCCTCACCATACGATATCATAAACATCCAGCTGACCTTCAACATTCTGTTACACTCAGATGGAGCTGAAGTTATTGTGCTTTGCTGTAAACACTTGACATTTGCTCTGACTTCCAGCAAAACCACAGGGAACGCGAGGAGAAGCATCATTTTTGACCGAGACTTGTCCTTTAACTTTCATCATAAAACTAACTTTCAGGACTGTCTTTTTTTATTTCACCTGCATTGTAAAAATAAAATCAATTTGTCCTGGCAGGGGATCATATTTTATAATCTACCACTCTTTATTTAGGCTGGCTAATAAAAGTCAAGGTATGGTTAAAATTCTTCAAAAATACAAAGCTTTAAGTGGTCGGGCACAATCTTGTACTGTATGTATGTATGGGAGTTGGAGCATTCAGCCGTCAGCCTCCTCTGCTATAGGCTACCTGTTTGTGACCAGCAACCATACAATCTCAGCCTCAGCATAAAACCTTCCTCTTTGACAGACCATAAACTTTTAAGCTTGCTCATACTTGCATTGCACAGGTTACACTGGTACTCACTAGATTCATATTTATTAACACTTTAAAACAATACATCACCTCTCTGGCGACGCCTGCACTCTCTCTCTTCCCAAGGCTCACTTGGGATTCGGCATCCTACATTTGACACTGCAAATACCGCTTATCAGTTAAAATGATTACAATGCAGCATAGAGATAAAGTATGCCAACTACTACTCTTCCTGAATTCTGTTTACACCTCTCGTACTCTATTGCTTTTTCCTCACCTTCTGGCTCTTCCTCCTTTTCTCTAACCGGGGATATGTATTCTCACTTCTCCACAGCTAAGAGGATGAGTGGCTTGGACTGAGCCCGGAGCTGCTTCCACCCTGCTGGATCCAGATCCTCTGACTAAGCGTGTTCTGTAACTTCTTATACTGCACATGGTTAATTGTGATCTGCTCAAGCTACATGAAATTGCTGGCTTTTCTTCCGTACCTCAAAGCTGTCTCTCCTTGGCAAAGAGGTGGTTGCATTTCCTGAGGTCCTTGAGGTAACAACTTTAATTATTAAGCAGCAGACCCAGTGTCATCCAAATAGGAATTCTTTTGTATCTGAATGTTTTTGTCAACTTTAGTTCTGCATCTGAGCTTCTTAAATGCAGCATCTTTTGGCCGTCTATCCTTCCTGGCAATTCTATTTCTTTATGATGCTTTTCTGTCAAGTTATTTGGGCAGTTTCCTTCTCTCAAGTATTTCATGTTGAGATTCTAAAAGAAGAGAGTGGTGTGCTCTGTTCATATTTTCAAAGTCCCGTGAAGAACTGTTTTTGCGATACTGGTCCAAATAAACCAAAATATACTTGGAGTACAGACTGTGGTAATGATGATTCTCTTCCACTGTAGAATACAGTATATTTATTTGCTCCCACAAAAAGTCGCTGCACCCAGCAGGGCTTTCCAATTTCTGGATTTAAGTTCTGCAGCATGAGTTACTCTTGCCTCGAGTATTGAAGCCACTGACACAGCCAGATTAAGCTGGAATCAGTATATACCGCAATATCTAACTGGCAGACATCATGAGTGACAGATCCTGGTGCTGTTGTTTGCTTTGGGATTTTTGAACTTCATATATTCTCTCTCAGGTGCTTGGGTATATAAATAACATGCACTATTCATTGCTGAAAAAAACAAAAAAACCCTGAACGATGAACTCTATGTATAAAGAATTTTGTACAATACGAGTTTAAAAATGAACAGGTAGTATTTAAACCAAAAAATTCATAACATGCGATGGCCAAAATGTTGTTTTTTGATGTTTGAAAATGACAAATGGCTGTTGTTTTTTTTTCTTTTTTTCACAAGTGCAATGACATAGTCCATGGGTAAACAACAGTTAATTCCTTCTACTGGGAAGCCAATTTAATCAACTGTGGGGAAACTAACAGAAAAAAAAGGAAAGAGACAGAGAAAGAAAGGGAAATAAAACACTTCCGCTTTTCCAAAGTTTTTTAGGTGATTCCAAAGCACTTCGCAATTGAGGTGGCAAGCCTCCTGTCTGGTCTCTCTGCGGTTCTTGCTTCGACCGCTCAGCCTGGCGGAAAGGGAAGCTCTTCCTCCTCTTGATGATATGGAATTCTAGTATTCTAGTATTTACCCGGGTCATTATTTTGTCATTCTGGCAGTCCCAGCAGTCTAAGATTGTCCCGAACAAAGCTGGAAAATGCAGCTATCTAATTTGACCTAACCATTGCTTTTATCTGCTTTGGCCTTAAAGTTGAAATGGGATTGCTAGAAACAGCAACATGCTGTTTCTCCCATAGGATGATGACAGTTTCCATTATTCAGTCTCAAGATCAACCATGGAGACCTTTTCCCGTCTGGATGCCAACAATGTCAGCTGTGGGGGGAAAAAATAAAAAAAAAGTATAAATATTTAAAAAGGGATACATGCCCAAAGTATTATTTTGATTCCATTGACTTTTTTTGTCATTTGTTCATCCATCATATTTTGTGATGTTTGTGATGTAATTCAGATTTAACAGGCATGTACGGAGGAGGTGGGGCCAGTGACAACAATATAGGGAATGCCAATGTTTTTTTTTCAAGTGTCCAATAAGTCACATGCATGTAACAGTTATACTGTTTTCTATCAAATATATTCATTTTTTTTATTATTAAGTGGCTCATAAATGCACAGAAATTCAGAAATTGAGCACATTTTACCCAGCATGTAACATATTGTGATCTTTTCACTTCCAAATCCATACTTTGTTTATACCTGTTGTGTAGCAGTGGTTGCCCTTTGTTCAGCCTGCGTCAGTCGTCTCTGGAGACGGCTTGTTTTCTCTTGACTCTCTGCGAGCTGAGTCTCATACTGGACAAAAAAAAAAGTTGTACAATCAATTAATCCAATGATCCATCCGTCGGTTCAACTGAGTGAGTTACCTTGTTATCCCTATGCCCGGCATCTTGATGGACCCTAAGGATTAATTCAGAAGCTCTACGACAGCCCTATAAATACCCTGGCCGTGTATTGTTTCCCTTCCCTGGCCACCTGGTTTGCTCTTTGAGGTCAATTATTGGTTCCCCTCAACGGGTACAACGGAAGGTATTTGCTTCAGCAATATCTGAGCAATATCCCAGCCTTCAGTGGCCGCTTCAGTCGTCCCCTGGACAAATCAGACACCATTTTTTTGTTTTCACAGTGAAAGCATCCCTCACCGATAAGGCTCAACACAAGTTTCTCACCCTGCTGCAGAAATGACTTTCTGATATCAGTTAAGGCCAGCCACCGCCACAATGTAGTCTTTGAACTTGGTCCATCCAGGTCTCACTGCTTGACCCCACTGACCAAAAACACTAAGACTTTTCAGAGACAGCATTAGAAGACTACAGAATAAGTTCAATAAAATTTTGCCCAAGGCATTTGTGTACAAGATCCTGTTGGAGGGATATGGTGATTGTTTAACAAATCTTGTTTTCTAAGTATAGGAGAAGTGCCATTAAACAAAGGTTTTACTGTCCATTATCTTACATAGCTTTTGTAGGGTATCGTTCAGAACAGTTTATTTTTTTTTTACATAATATAATTGTTTTATAATAGGGCTGGGTAATTAGTTACAGATGTATCAAAACCTGCATTAAAGACCAATGAAAAACGTCATCCTGATCATGTCAATGACTTTAATTAATAAACTCACATGAAATCATTGTAATGCTATTTTAGTTTCACTTCAAGTGAAGCTTGACCTTAGGATGAGACAACTGGACATCTTGTACTTGTTCATACAGAATATGGCTTGAACTTAACGGAATCTATAAAAGTGCAACAATTCCCTCTACAAACCACACGTACTTCGTGTTCAATTAAACCCTTGTATGTTGTACATTGCAGGACAACGCTTGAGAACTATGACAAAATCAGCACATACATAGATAACAAATATAAATCCCACCAGAAGTGAACCTGGGACTTTTTTACTGTGAGGCAAGACTGCAGCTAACTGCAGCACCACTGCACCAACAGATACTCCTCCCCTAGATTCCGGGTGTCAGTATATTTGGCAAAATGTGGTACTGGTGGTGAATTAACAGCCAGTGCGTGCTGAGAAACCAGTGAAATAAACGGTTTAACCCTATCTAAACATAACCAGATAATTGTTTCAGAAAATCATGATATTGTTTTGAATATTGTACTGCCCCCCTTCATATCAATGTCGATTATGCTTTACGTTATCTCATTTTATATGCCTCAAATATTCCATATACCCTCTCTGATGCTATATATGCTATATATTACAAAATGTAATTTTTGAACAGCTGTCTTGATCATGCTGCTTGATGGCCCTTGACAAGGCTTCAAGATTATATGGTTGAAAATGCCTTATTTCTTGTCTTTTTGTAGCTGTTTGTGTAAATGCTGCAGAGAACAGCAGGTGTGATATTTGCTGAAGGTAACAGCAGCTTAACAGGCATGAACAACAAAGGTCAGCTCCTCCCTTATGGTAGAAAACAGTGTGCAGAAGAACACAATGTTCATTTCACAGTTCTCTTATAGGATCTGAACTTTTAGGAATCGGGTCGCTGTCTCAACTTGCTTTGCTCTTCACTATACTCTAATAGTAGTGTGTGTTGCACAGACCTCAGCAATTGTCTTGTGGTTACTTTCCAGCTGAATCTCGAGCTCATGTGTACGTTGCTTCTGTCGATTCAGCATTGCCCTGAAAGGTACATTTATTTATTATTTTGAAGATATATATGTATATTCATTGATCTCAGCAGTGCTTCACTTGCTGAAGATAACCCTATGCTTCTTTTAATTATCTGCATCTGACACATGAATCCTCATCTAATTTATCCAAAGTTATTATTTTAAGAAGCAATGCAATCAAGTATCTCAAAAAAATGTTTTCACTTTCCAATGCTATTTTTCAGCTTATATTGTCTGTGAAGTAAGAGGTGCTTACAAACTTACTGAGCAGCAATAAAGTTATGACCACTGACAGCAAGTGAAGGGAAAAACATTAATTATCTGTTTTAAAAAACATGCAAATGTCAGTGGGAAGTTTTTAAATCAAGTAAACAGTTTATCTTCAAAATGGATGTGTCAGATGCAGGAAACGGTCTAGAAATGTCTTTTAATCGGTCTCTGTCATGTTAGTTTTGCACGACAACAGCGGATGACAATCAATTTATTTAGTCACATTATACATAAGCAAACAGTTTGCTTTCACGTGGATTAAAGTTTTACTCTTCCTACTTTTAGTCTCAAAACGTATCTCTGCTCACACTCTGTATCCTTTTGTCTTCAGTAACTGCATCAGTTCTTACTTGAGATGTTTAATTTTTGCTTCAAAAGCCTGAACCAGGTTGGTGGCTTCATCCTTCCAGCGTTGCGTTGTCTTCTGCTGTGCTCTGAGGAGCTGTGTCAGATTGGCACTGGAGCTTTTGCTGGTTTCTTCCAGCTCCCTGATGCGTGCGTCAAGCCCCTGCTCCTTTAGGCTAAAGTCTTCCTCGATCTGTGATACCTACAGAAGGGGAGCACAAAAACAAAAAAACGATTCAATTCCTCCTTGAAGACGACCAATTATTATAGATGCTGAGCTACAGGTAAATGATTTGCACCATTTTATGAATGCTCCACTAGTGCATGAGGCATAATCTCATATGGTTTTGTTCGTGGAAAAACGCATTCAGTGGGTAGAATGATCCTGAAGCATTTGTTTGGAGTCTTAATGCTCTCAAGGATCTCTTACCTTTTCAACCAGTGTTGATTATTGTATTTCACTGGCTGCAATTGCTGTTTTATTTACTTGCATTCTGATTCAAAATCCAAACCATCATTCCTATTTTGAGTTATTTTTTTTCCTTTCTTTCTTTAATTTTTCTAAAATTTTCTTTATCCATTGTATGAAGGAAAAAAATGACAATATGAAACGAGTATTTCCTGATGTGTGTCTCTCAGGAGTTAACATACTTATGTCACCTTTGGGCCAAATCACATGCGGTTTCTAAAAATACTGTCTTGGTGGTCATTGCCCAGCTTACAAGTTTAATGTGTAATGTTACAGTTATACTGGATAACTGCATAATTGTAGTAGTAAACTGTATTCATTATGATTATTCACTGCCCTGCCAAAGCATGCAAAACTGGAAAGTTTTATCTGATTTATTGCCCAATCAGCCAAAATAAAACAGGCTCCCCCTCTCAGGGCTCAATGCTGACTTGGAGTCATGCTATCTGTCTTCTCCTGGGTCTCTAAGGAATCAGAGAGCATACTGGGACTCTTGTGTAACAACTGCCTTCATGGATCCAAACTCTTGCACCATCTGCTACTTCTTTACAAACTGCATCACTCAATTACGCTGAATCAATGTTCTAGAAAACTATTTTGTTTGCTCTCTTGCGTCTCCTAGGTAATCTGGTGATCATTTGGCTCCGTAACCTCATCTTGACAACTTGACTTGGATCATCATTAATCAAATAGATCACAGTTGTCATAAATTCCTTCATTCATGGTCTATATCCCCTTTTCTGCACACAGGGTTGCAAGGGTGCTTAAGCCAATCCCAGCTGACACTGAGCAAACGGTGGGTTGCATTGTGGATCAGTGGCCAGTCAATCACAGGAAAGAAATACGACAATCTACAGTCATGAATTAACCTTTTGCATGTTCTGTACGGTGGTAAGATACCAGAGAGCCCAGTCTTTCGGAATCACACAACAAAGCATCTGTCCATCCTGCATCCTGAGGCTCTCCAAAAGGTTCCCCTAACCCCCCCGAAAGAACTTCACCCCAACCAGATTTTTTCCCTGTTACTTTTTCAAAATATCTTAGGCCGGAGGTTGTAAAGTTTCATAGAGACTGTAAATCCCTTGAAGGTAAGTGCTTGCTATTCTGTGTTTTATAAATAAAAATGACCTGTTGTTTCGCTTTCTTTTGGACCAGCAGCGTTGTCTTGCGCAGCTCATCCATCTCCCTCCGGAGCTGCATGTTCTCCTGTTGCAACTGCAGTCTTTCCTCACTGACACCGACACAGTCATCCCGGGCTGTGGCTAGAGAGCCCTGCAGCCGACGTACTTCCTCCTGGTAACGGGAAAGTTCCTCGCTGTAGCTAAAGATCAGGAGATGGAAGAGAGACAGAAGTAGAAATGCACCACTGCCACCTCACTTGTCCCCACCACTTAATTTTCTCCATGATGTGAAAGGAAGAAAAGGTAAAATGAACAAAAAGCAAAGGTTCATTACTGGACTCAAGTGTGATCTTTATGACAACAAATCTTAAACAGCAAAGAGCCCATATTGGCGAGGAATTATTAAATCAGTGACAATAGCTCCACTCACTCCATTTCCAGCTTTTTCAGTTTACTTTGGGTGCTTTGCAGGGTGAGGTTAATTTCATCCTTCATCCTCTCTGCATTAAGGCATCTCTGGTGAAGGTTATCAATCTTCCTGAACTCTGGTTCTCCCCTGCCTTCTTTATACAGCTAAAAGAAACACAAAAAAAAATCAAAACAGAGGCTGCTGAATGATCACCATAAAACCACAGTAAAATCAACTAGTGTAATACCTCTGGACTAGGATAAAGAGGATTCTTCTAGCTTGTGTTTACACTAAATACCTTCTCCAGTTCTTCCTCAACAGCTTTTCTTTCACGAAAGGCCCTCTCAATCTGAGACTCTTTGTCTGCACACTCCTGGAGAGGTAGGAGAAAACAACTTGATTCAAGGGAAGGTTAGAGATATAGGACTAGAAAAACAGGCAAAAAAGTAAAAAAAAAAAAAAAGGATTTAGTTGGAGTCCAGGAAGTCGTTGTATTTCAATTCTTACCAGCTGCAAAGCAGACAGCTCCTCGGCAATGCACTGGATTTGAATGTTGCAGTGCTTGCGCACGTTATCCACCTGTCAGAGAAGAAGTCACGGAATTTAAATATCGCAATTAGTACAGGGATTAAGGGAGGGTGATTGTTTTGTAATCTGCAATGCTTTAGACCAGTAGTTTCCACTGTTATGAAACCAAAATGAGATACTTGAGTTGGGGGCTTATTTTCCTGCCGAGTTAAGCAGCTAAGTTAATTCACAACTGAAGTGAGTTGAATTATTCAAAGGAGGCAAATCAGACAGCAGCCCTGATTTCGTTAATTTAGATGAATGTAACCTCACTCATTCTTACAATTCTCCTTATCTGACTCTACTATGCTGAGCCTTTTGGAGAAGTATGCCAAACAAGCATTTGAAATAAAAGGAGAAAAAGACAATTAGTCTATAAGTCTAAAAACTGGAGATTTTAGTAAAATATGTTAATGGAGTGATTTTCAAGAAGAAAGCGTTATTCTAAAAACTCGAATTACAAATGCTGAATGGTAAAGTGAAAGCCTTTTACTTCAGTCTTATTCAACTAGTTGGGTTATCATAGCTCAAAAGACCTTATGACCTGAAAGATTTTGGTACTTGCCATGAGCATGAACTATTCAATGACTTGAAAAGTGAAAGCAACTGACAATTAAAATTGTGATGTTTTTCAGGCACCTTATTCTCTGTAGGCTTTTGATCATATTGGGATATTAAATATAGAAATATTCCAAATATCCAACTTTTTATGTACAAATATTAATAAAATGTATTGCATTCCCACTGCTGGAGTGATAAAGAATAATCTGAAGTTATAAATTACATAAGCATAACACTTTGCTTATTGACCTTTGGGTTTGAGGAATGTACCTTTAAAGAATAAAACACAAGACAACAAAATGATCCTGCATGCGTGTGTATTGCAGAGATTAATATCGTTAAGGCGGGTTGCGATTATATTTATTTCCTCTTTGCCTGGGAAAGAAATATGCTTAAAGTGACTGTTGATAACCCTGGACACGCCTCTATTGTAGGAAAACTCCACCCTTCATTTGCAACAGTCTGAGTGGCACTCGATTTCCCCGGGTGACTTTGCGGCCCGACTAACAATGTTAACAGTTTTGGGATTAACTCAGGTTTATCTCATTACTCAATATGGCTTTAAGAGAGGATGAGAGGGGGGAGATTATGGCGAGGAAATTGCCTACTTTGTCTGCATTGTTTAGCATTAATCTCCAGTGCCAGGAGAAAATTACCTAGGAGGTAATAAGGCAAAGGCAAGAGAAGTTCGGTATTTTTTGAAAGTCAAATACATCAACAGTGACTCTGAAACCCCATTTGCTGAAGTCCGACCAATGACTAAGATGACAGCTGGCACAGCTGTCATACTTAACTCCAACGGGATTTAGTAGTTGAAAGACGATGAATGAGGATGATTATGGCGCATTAATCAACATGTCTCCCAGTGAGGTAAGGCCAAGGGAAAGACCAATTCTTTCCCGTTGGGCTTAGTTCATCATCTTAGTTCAAACACAAGGGTGAAGAAGTAGTGTAGCTGGAAGGCAGATTATACTCTGAAAACTTTTTTATGTAAACATTGGGCTTGAAGAAGAGATTTCTTTGGTGTAAAGAGATTATACCAAAAACAACCATGTACTTCAAGGAAATGACCTAAATGACAGTGTTTTAAAGCTGATTTTAGGTGCGAGAACAGTGTTATGATGAATCTAGAGGAACAATTTTATGATTTCTCATTTGAAAAACATAAATAAAAAAGCTTCTCTAATTTTCATTTATTTAAATACACAGCCTGAATCTCATGGAAGCCATGGCACATGTTTTGTCTCCACCTCAAGCGGCAAGTCACTACATTGCAAAAACAACTAAGAGGACAACGGTTCGGAAATGACAAGAAATTACTAAAAAAAATAAAGAATCCACAATCGAAATGGATCTCAGGTACTACATTAAGAAAAGGAGGACACTGATCATTGCCCACTGATGCAGAAACAACCATTTTGCTCCAAATGAAGCCTGGCCTGATTAGTTAATGCAATTTTTGGGTAAGGCTTACAATCTGCATAGTGTGGGCTGTGGGAGGACTCTATCCTGAATTCATTGCTCTCCTAACATTGGTCATGCCCAAAACCAGTCTCTGTCTATGAAAGTGTACAGCATCAGCACTCACTGAGTCGTGAGTGCACACATGGCTGACAGTTAAATTTAGCTGCGGTTGTATAGATCTCAACAGGCTTCTGACAGAAGTGACAAGAGATTTTTCAATAAAAGCTGACACTATGTCAGCCAATTACTTAGGATAAAGGTCCCGCCCCCTCCAGATATTGGCATCACTAGTGCCTGCCAATCAGTGCTGATAGAATGTTATTTGTGATTCTGATGCTCCTTTCTGTGCAAAGAAAGCTATGCGTCTAACACCATTTGTTTACATCTATAATTGTCCACGACAATAATAAAACAATGAAGTCACCGAGCATTCATTAAAAAAGGCAAGCAGGTTTTGTATTCTAAATGGTTGACTTTCACCCTTGTTCCTGTTTTGCATATTCAGCAGTTATACAGCTCCTTATTTGCAAAACACATCCTCTAAATCAACAAACCACACTGGTAGCTTGTGTCTGGCCACGCCGCTACTTTCCCTGGCACTGTGTGCATGATGTAATTTCACCATGCTGCCGATGTTTGTAATTCCAACCAGTACAGAATTGGTTCCACTGGGATTTTTTTTCTGTTTTCTTTGCTGCACAGAGCCAATAAATCAAACATCCCAACAGCATATCTGCCGGATGGAAACATTGGGACTCTGACAAAATGAATGCCAATTGAATAGAAGTTTAAACTAGTTGACGCAGACTATGAAAAATTAACAAAAAAAGTCCCGAAAACATATTAAAAAGCAAAAATACCTTGCATATCTTACATAAATTATGTAAATTTACAGTGGAATTACAGAAACATGAAACCAGTATGTAGCGTTTTTCTGTGATATTCACTTAAAAGCACATAATCGCAGTGCTCCTCAGTCCCCTACTCTTGCCCTTGTGCCTGGAAAAGACTACAAGGCCATTGTTCCTTATACCTCTTTCCTTGTGCGGGCACCAGCATCCTGGATCAGCTGTTTGATAGCCCCTTTCGTTTTCTCAAGCTCTTCTGCCCGCTGTTTCTCTCTTAACAGGGCCTATAGGGAGAGTGTAAACGCAGACAGGGTTACCCATTTTAATGGGCAAACAGTTGTAGCACTGAAGGATTGTGAAGACTTGTTAGCACAGCTGATGATGGAGAGACAAAAAGGTACGGTTTGGATCAGATCAAGTAAGAACAAGACGATAGTCACCTGGTCCTTCTGTAGTGCAGCCTCCTCTGCTACCTGATTACTCTCTCTGACTTTGGCCAAAGCTTCATACTTCTCCTCCTCTAAAGTAGTGCAACGTGCCTGGAGTTCTCCCACCTTTCTCTCCCACACATTCTGCTCCCTGCGAACAGCTTCAGCCTCCTGAGATGCTGCTTTGAGTCTGTCAACAAACAGCAATCACAATGAACTACTTCTGATGTACGGTTGGCAAAGTCAAAATATATATATATATGTTTATGTCTAATATTTGAAAAAACATGTTGAGACTTTAGCAGGGGTTGACATTTTGAATCATATCAGCCATGAATTTAAATTGAAGACCTTGATGATACATCAGAAAGCACATGTTAGATGTTTTGGAGAGAAGGTCAGAAAAGCCAGACTGAGATGGTTTGGTCATGTACAGAGGAGGGATAGTGAATATATTGGCAAACGGATGCTGGAACTGGAGCTGCCAGGTAGGAGGTCTAGAGGAAGACCAAAGAGAAGATTTATGGACATAGTGAGAGAGGATATGAAGGTAGTTCGTGTGAGAGAGGAGGATACAGAAAATAGGGTTAAATGGAGGAGGTTGATTCGCTGTGGCGACCCCGAAGGGAAAAGCCCAGAGGAGAAGAAGAAGCAGAAGAAGACAACACATCAGAAAATTTTACACAAATAGATTGCCGGAAAAAGTTAGAAAAAAGAATGGCGGGTGTAGTAAAAGATTACCAAGTACTGACCGGGCCTCAACCTGGCTCAAGGCTGACTGAAGCTGTTGGCCACGTCTGTCGGCTGCGTCTTCTCGGCCTTGAGCTTCAGCGACATCTTCCTCCTGAACATAAAGCCTTTAGAGCTGACTTAAAAATATATATTTTATAAATGTAGTTTATAATTTCTTTTGATGTCTGAAGATCTGATTTCTAAACCAGCAGTAACATTACAATGGAACCCTTAGAAATGATATTATCAAAATTTGGTCAACATGATGAATATATACTTTAACACAGAACAAAAACACAGCTTTTATATTTTTTGTATCAGCTAAGGTATTAATTCCATGACAGGTTTGCTCTTGCTGTCAATATGGATTATTGATTCTATTATTTTATTCACCCGTCTCTGCATCTGGTCCTGAATGTTCTGGAGCAATTTTGTCATCTCATCCACTTTTGCTGTTGCTGTTCTCAGCTCAGCTTTGGCTTGTCTGCAACAGGCAGCACAGAAACACAACATTTTCAGCATGAGGTTATGGAGATTTTCCACAGCATTTACATTGAGCTCTGTCTGATTGGTGTCATCCTCTAAAGGACTGGTGTGATATCGTTTTAAGCCTGCATGAGTTGAGGACCTAATTGTAGCATTGTTTACTTTAATGTCATCCATTCAGCTTTGTGTTGAGAACACAGAACTTAATTGGTTTGACTTGGCAGAGACACATGACTGGGCACGAGTGATTTTGTTTTTAAAGGGAACAGTTCATAAATTCAAGCATAGCAGAAGGCAAAGCCATGCTTAATCAGCAAGAGGAAGACTGAGTCGGTTCAAGGTTTAAAATTTCAGATGCCTACTATATGGCATTTAGTTACCTCAGCTGGATTTGTAGCTCCTCCATCTCTGAGCCTTGCTCTGTCACTGTCTTCAGGAGTTGCTGGTTCATCTGTGCATGGCAAGAGATGCATGACTGCAATTTTTGAGGCATAATTCTTTGAAATTAATGCAAAAACTAACTTTCTCCTAAAAAAAACTTATCTGCCCTTTTACATCAAACCCCACAGAGCATATACTTGTCACTCTGTTCAAAAGTCAATTGTTCTCAGTCAGAGTGAAAAGGCTCCTAATGTAGGACGCTTGAGGGGAACTGCACAAGGCTTGTCCTGCCATTAAAAATACATCAGATGGATATCCTATTACTCTCTTGTCAGAGTTGTGTCAAAAGCACTGTGTATATTTATATGTACATTGTACTAGCTATTGATTTCGTATGTGGAATATGCGCTGAACCTCCTTCTATAAGAACTAACTGAGCTCATGTTTGATCTTTTTCCCCCCTTTCTGTATATTTCATTCATTACTTTGTTAGAAGGGTAATTACTAGTATCGAGTTAATTTTGGATATATGCATGGCAATTTGATTCAAAGACTAATTAAGGGGAAATAAATTAACATGGTTTCATATGTCATTACTTACCAATTCAAGTTTCTGATTGGCTACTTGGAGTTCATGCAAATGCTGCTGGCCCTGAACAAGTTGATCCTGTGAAAAATGTTTTTGAAAAGTAAATTGCTTTTAATTGTCATTAGCTTACATCAAGGATTAATTAGAGCCAGAAGCCTGTAATTATTCTCATTTCTATGTTGGTTGCTCCATCTAGTGGTGAAGGGTATGCAAGATGTTCTAATGAAGTAAGTTCAAACCTTCAGCTGTTTGCTCTGAGCGTTGTGGATCTGTGCATCAGAGACTGTCTTCTGGTAGATTTGCTGGAGGTGGTCAAGCTCCTGTGCTGCTGTCTGCCACAGTTCCATAGCCTGCAAACGCTCCTAAAAAAATGCACAAGAACCCAACTGGTGGTACAATGAGACTAAGGCCATCTGCTTCGCTTCCTTTTTTTTTTTTTTGAAGTCTTAGTCTGCAAAATAGCAGAGATCAAAAATGGTGTTCTATTCCAAATTTTGCCCTGTTGCAAATTACTTCTGCAGTCCACAGCACTAGAAAAGTAGCCCTACCTGGGGGAGAGATGTTTGCATATTTTTGTCGGTGAATGACTCTTGTATGATAGGATTCAGATATTAAAAGCCTGTGCTATTCTCACAAAGGCCATGATATTTCATCTCACAGAATACCCCCCTTTTATCACTCCAATGGCGCAATAACATTGGTGCTTCAAAACTTTAGGCACCCTAGTGCAACTAAGTCATTTACAGGTGTCAGAACGTAAAACATAACGAAAATTGCTTATTTGAACCTAAGCTGTGATCATTACCCAAATCAAAGTGTTTTGGGCCTGTCATTAATTTGCCTTCACGTATTTTGTTGTCTAACAATGGCTGTAAATAAAGCAAAACGGGGACCTGCTCAGTTAGCTGAACTTGTTCGTGTAGATTTTTAATGACCCCCTCATCCTCCATTGTAGCACCATCCACTTCTGATGACACTGGAAGGGCTTGAAGCTGTTTCTCCACACAGTCCCTCAGTTCTGCATGAAGACTGAGAAAAAGTGATCGGTATTATGAGTCAAGTATGAAACATTTATTTTTGGAATTTGAAAATGGTAGCAGAAAATTATGGTCTTTTAGACACACTTTACTTAGCTGAATAAAAAAAGCAATTGATGCCTTTATTACCAGCCAAATTGACTACTTTACTTCGACTCGTCGGATGTCACACATTGTAGCACTTAGTAATAGCAAAGTTAAAGTGAATGTATGCAAATTGAAATGAAAAATTTAATATTTGTTAATCTTAACTACAGATTTGAAGGATTCACATTATTAACTATTTTCGCTTGTTGAAATACCAGCAGAGGAACTTTAATACCTTTCATTCTCCTTGACAAGCTTCTCCAGCTTTGCTTTGACTTCTTTTATGGACACCTATTATTTAAACAACATGTTGACATGTCACGAAAAAGGCAGGGAATCCTAATGGCAACCACACACGAAGTAAAGGATGGGGGCAATAAAAAAAAACAAATTATGAAGAAGTAATACATAGGATAAGTATTTGACTCTTAATCTTACACTCTAGATAGAGTAGAATAGCTACCTTGACTTTCAAAACCATACACCGATGCATTTTTTGAATGTAAGTGTGTTTACTCCCCATTAGTTGTGCAGTATAATTACCAATAATATTAATCCAAGTTTTACGTATATACAAAATAAAAAGATTCTTCAAAATTAATATATATACCGGTACGTATGGGAGACATCAGATACATAAATGATATTGCACATAGATTTGCTAGAAACTCCCCAGTCTGTTGGCACTGAAAAAGCCTCTAAAATGAGAGGTAGAACATCTTTGAAGAACAAAACAAAGTCCAGTTCCACGCTAACATTTGACAATGATAGATCGTAACCTGGTTGAAGGGGAACTGTCACAAACATTTTCCGTATACAGGTATATATAGATAGAATAATAGAGCAAGAGATGACAGCTGGCCGACAAAGTTAAAATACTTAATGTGATACATCTTGCATTGATTACCTGATATTTCTGCAGCTGTTCAGTCATTTCATCAATATGCCGATCATACTCAGCCATCAATGGAGCCATTATACTGTAACATAGAATAATGCTGAAATCACTTTTTGTTCTATGCTCAAGGCTATATACACAATATTAATATAGCTGAACATTGACCTGTATAAAGACAAAATGATAATTTCTCTGACCTTCTATCTGAGATCCAGGGAGCAGGAGACTCTCCCTGATTTCCCTCCTCAACCTGATGAGAATAGGACAAGAAGAGTCAAAACACTGAAGGCTGATCAGTCAAGGTTGATTTAAGACTCAAGATCCCATCATAATTCAAATAATTCATATATGTAGATGGTATATTGATAAGAAAAAAGTAAATTAAAATTTACATATAGAAATATGATTTTAAAATTATTTCCTGGCAAAGCCGCAGAACTGCCTATTGCAGCGAGAAAACACAAAGTGACCCTGGCTGTTTCAAATAGGTTTTACTCTCATAAACGTAATAGTGCTGAATAAAGAAGGCTGTGTACCTGAGATGAAGAGGATTGAGGGTAGTGTGCATCCTGGTACCGGCTGAGAGCAGAATTCAGCCTGTGAACTGTAACAAACACACCTGAAACCTTAAAATACTCCAAGTTAAGGTTACACATTTCAAAACATCCTATCCTATTCACTTTCGTGACATCATCTGCTCTTGTAATGCTCATACAGATAGTCAAAAACCATCCCATCCAGGATGGAACTCGGAAAGTTATTGGGAAATTCTACCGCCCCACATCTCTTATGTCATTTCAAAGAAAACTTTGTTCTCTATTGAACAGAATCTCATAGGCTGCAATTTCAAAAAGATGGAAGTTTGTGGTTATGTGTCTGAACTGTTCCAAAACTAAATCCATGACAGACAGAGCACTTATTGATTCACTTTAGCTGAATTTACCTCCTGATCTTGAAATTCAGTTGATATGGTATTTGACAAAGAGCAGCACAGTCAATACAGTACAGAATAAGCTGTTGACTTTGATATTGCTCTACTTTTACATTTTTTTCCTTTCGCAAGGGACTTATGCCCTGAGTAACAGAAAGATAACAGTAGATACATATTTCTATCATGCAATGAAACAACCTTCTCATTTCAAGAGAGGATAGATATGGACAAAACTGTTGTTACCCCTCTGTTAAGACAAGAAAAGCCCACAATGGTAATGAAATAACTTGAAACTAACAAAAATAATAATCAATAAAAAATAACTGAAAATCAACCAATGAAAATAAGCCATTACTTTTACAATGGTTCTTTAACAGGTTAATATTAAAAACAAAATAATGAAACTGGCCTGGACAAAAATGATGGTACCCTTTACTTAATATGTTGCAAAACCTTTTAAGGCAATCACTGCAATCAACTATTAATGAGGCTTTAGCACCTGATAACAGATATTAAGGCCTACTTCTTGTGAGCAAAATGCTCAAATTGTCCAAGGTGTGTCAGGTTTGAAGGGTGCCTTCTTCACAGAGCATGTTTTAGCCCCTTCCAGAGTTTTTCAATGGGATTTAGATCAGAGCTCATCGAAGGCCATTTCAGAGTAGTTCAATGTTTTGCGCTTAGCTATTCCTGGGTGGTTTTTTTTAGCTTTGTGTTTTTGTGTCATTATCCTGTTGGAAGACCCATGACCTGTGAAAGAGACCAAACTTTCTGACACAGGGAAGCACATTTCTCTCCAGAATGCCTTGGATAGTCTTGAGATTTCATTGTATCCTCACAGATTCAAGACTCCCTGTACCAGATGCAGCTAAACAACCCCACAACATAACCGAGTCTCCTCCATGTTTCACAGTAGGGCCAGTGTTCTGCTTGCCTGGTTGTCCACTTTGGTTTAAACAGTGATGGATGGCACTATCTTACATTAGTGAGATAGTGTACCTTAACATGTACCTTAACCTTGAAGTTCATTTTTAATTAATTAATTCAATTAAGTTATTGCCTCTTTGGTTACCATTGGTATAATCTGTCTCTTCCATTTGTTATTGATTTTCCTCTTGCGAATACATCCAGGGAGGTTTGATACAGTCCCGTGGACCTTAAACTTCTGGCTAATATGTGCAACTGTAGTCACAAGAACATCAAGCTGCTTTGAGACGGTCTTGTAGCCTTTACCTTTAATGTGCTAGTCTATAATATTCTTTCTAATCTCCTGAGACAATCTCCTTTGCTTTCTGCTATCCATGCTCAGTGTGGTACACACCATTGTCACCAAACAGCACAGTGACTATTGGTCAACCTTTAAATAGACAGATTGACTGGCTAAAAGTCTGAAGTCATCTTTGATGCTAATTAGAGGACACACCTTAGTTTAACATGTAATAAAAAAAAAATATTTTCAATCTTTTTCTTGGGGTACAATTATATTTGTCCCAGCATTTTTCATTAGTTTGTTTTTAAACTGATTCTGTTGACCTCCCACTTATTTCTGATTTTCATTGGTTAAAATTCAGTCCTTTTTTTATTTATTACAATTCTCTTGTCAGTTTCAAGTTCTTTCAATGACCATTGTAAGTTTTTCTTTCATTAAAAGAAGGGTACCAACAATTTTGCCTATGTGAGTACAACATCAGAAGACTATGTCTGATCATGTTATTCACGGGTCTGTGATTTTCTGCCATGTGTTTTGTGAACTATAAGCTTACATTGAGGATATTATTCAATCAATTCAAAAACTTCATTTGTCTCCTAGGGGACATTGTGATGTTTCCTTTTTATTTATGTTGTTAAAGATGAAAAGTAAAATAAAAAAAAAGCAGAAGTCAAAATTAAAACAATATTCAGAAAGAGGTATGACAAACTGTGGCCAATTGTGGATTGTGGCTATATCTCAATCCCCTCCCCATTGGTCATCCTTCCCATCAACCCAGCAATAAATAAATCTAAAAATAAAATCAATTTATGATCTTTTAGGCCAACTTAAGGGTTAACTATAGGGGCTGTACTTTCAATACTCCTTTTTACTTGTAATATGTTAATATCAAACTACATAGAGAAAATGTGTGATGAATTTGGGTAGCCAATAACAATCAAAGAAGTTATCAGTAACAAGTGGAGAAACAATTGGGTGAGAATTATAATAAAATTAAATCAGTTACAATATAGCTATAATGATTCGTGGTAAGAACCGATCCTCATAAGGCATATTATTCAAAACCACTGAATTTACATCAACTGAACACACACTGATATACACTTTAGTGTGGATATCAAAACAACATGGCAGTAGCATTAGTAAGCTGTCGTGTTTCGGTTGGGTCGCGATGTTTTGTGAATACCAATCGACGACATTTCTGACTAGATTTATCACGGCTGAAAGCTGAAGAACTTTAGATCGAACACAAACATCACTACAGAAACACTCCCTGCCTTGCCCTTACCTTGATCACGCAAGAACTCAACTTCTGCTTCCATGCTGAAGGTCCAGTGAGCAGAGGAGCGTATGTAAAACTAAAGAACGTTAAAGCAGCTAAAACCCGAGACCGAGGTTTTACATGAAAGCAGCGAACCATCAGCCTGAACACTGGATCCCAAGCTGTTCTTGCATTGTTTCAATAAAACAAGCACTAACGTTGTTTATAAAATCTGAAAGACATTTGCAGAAAGCTAATTATCAAGCGTTACCAATGACAACCTTCCGCCGCTCGCGTCGGTCTGAACAGCTAGTAAATCTCTGCTAGCTACTATTTAGCAAGACTTGTTTAAGATAAGTCCGTTACCCAATTAAAATATGTAAATTAAATAGAAAGTTATTCAAACTGAAGTGAAGGGGTCATATGGGCAATTATCGCGGAAATTGTTTGAAAATGTAATTATTCCTTCCTTTTCATATTTACTTTAGCCCTTAGTTCCGCCGTCAGTTTTGAAGCGAACCAATGACAGCCAATGGAAGTGAGGTGGTGCACCGGTAAAAGTGGTCCCATCAGTACAAGACACTAAGGTTCCGCTCTCGCTTTAGACACGTAGTGGTTTTATGGCCGTGTCGAAAAAAACAAACACTTTTATTTTTAAAAATTAACTCTCGGGTTGATTTTTTTTCAAACCCTTTCAAATTGAAGCAGCTTATATGTGGATTCCCGCTAAGTAGGCTCTGTTAATCAAAAATTGTAAAACTTATGATAGCCCGACATAAAGCTTCCCTGTTCCAGCGGGACAACAAGCTTTATCATAGCCTGACCTCGTCATGTGATTATCTTCCTGTTCATCTTTGACAATTAACTCTATATTCCACAACTTTTCTTCTGATTTTGTGAAAGAACAGAAATCAGACTGTCTCTGAAAGTAAGTGGGACATTATTTGGTCCATTCTTAAGGAAGTACATTTTATGATCTTGCTAAGTTAATGACAGACAGAGAAACCTTTGATAACAAATTGCACAATGAATGTGACAAAAGGGCATTTAATCTCCTGGTAGCACAACACAACACTCCATCTCACAATTTATCAGCATAGGGTCTTTGAGCCTTGGACATCATGGCATTAGCTTGTTGCTTGCATTTTCTGAAACTCATCTTCTTTTTGCAGGGCTGTGAATCTATGTAAGTTTTGAATTTATTGCTGCTCTACTGCCAACAGGCACATTCTCAATGGCATGTCATTTTGCTTTCAGATCTGCCTTACAAATGCAATTCAAGATCCGTCACACATGGGACAGCGATCCTGTGGACCACGAGCCCATCAGCATAATTTTCTCTCCTGGTGAAGGGGGGCTGAAGATGCAAGTATTGGCTCCCTTCTTCAATGACCCGGAGGCTCCTGTAGGGCCCCCAGGCCAACCCTTCCCTGGACTTTGGGACTATGAAGGTAGTTAACTTTCCTGGGGCTCAAGAACGCAGCATATATTGGGATTTTAATGTGACAGTTGCCTAAGATTTCATCTATTTCAGTAAATTATAGCTAACACACAATACATATGTATTTTTTCCATATTGGTTGTAGCAAATGAAAAGTTCATGTGATATTATTCCTGGGATTTAAAAGGATCAGTCAGTGACAAATAAGCAAGTAGGTGGGCGCTGCTAGCCTGCTCCAATCCAATCATTATAACTAATTTATTATTTTTAATTGAAATTATTTATCTGACCTTGGTTTTTGTATTTATGTTGAGCATGATTATTCATGTGTTAGTGCCGGAATTATTACTGAATTTAAAATTCATGGTTTTGTCAATGTCTTTAGAAATAACTAAAACTACTTCTTCAATCATATATTATAGAACTTTAATTAGCCTGTTAGAAGAAATTGTATGGAATAATAGCATTGAGGAAAAAACAGACTTCTTAGATGTGATTCTTATCTATTTCCAAAAGCACAACAGTATTCTACTACTACTCTACTGACTACTATGTATTCAAATGTATTCAAATGGTTTGTGTTAAGCATATGTAGGTGTTGCTCCCAGTTGTTTTACATATCATAATGTTTACATTAATAAAGTGGGATGGATACTTGGTGATGCATTGTTACTCTATAAGCTCAGATAACATAATGAATATGGTCGATTGAGGTTAGTCAGAACAGGGACTTACTCTGTTTATGAGGCTATAATAATAATTTCATTATCATTACAACAGTGACAAAGCAATTAACCTTTAATGAGTTTGAGTAATAACAATTCTATCTAATTGACCTTAAGTAAGTTTGATTTCCGGCTAATGAGCCCCCTATATTTGGCCTCATTAATGTACCAGCCCCATTAACGACTAGGTAGATATGAGCATGCTGCTAAGTTACTGGGCGTGGCATCTGCATTTATGTTACTGATTCTGAAACTTCATATTGTCTGTTTCATATGAAATAATTAAAAACGTTTTGTCTTCTTCAACTCCCCAGTTGTGGAGTCCTTCTTCCTTGATAGCACCACAGAAAATTACCTTGAAGTGGAAGTGTGTCCGTAAGTGCAGTGTACTGATTTGCTCAACAGATGGTTACTAATTTGCAACCAAAGACTCATGGACATATACTGTTGTGGTTTTGCTGTATTTTTTCTAGACATGGACAACATTTGATATTATTGTTGTCGGGGGTTGGCCAAGCATTCCAAGTAGGTAGATACCAGTGCGGTTGTTGAAGCGATAATTAAGAATTTTAAATATTTCTTATTCTTCCTGCATTTCTACCCCCAGCAACAACTGCCCATGGCTTTTAATGCTACAATCACCGGAGACAGATGGATGGGTGAGGCTCTCCTACCCTGGACGTACTTCCCTCCGAATGTCAACAAGATGAATTCATACGCCATCCATGGCTCAGGGCAAAAACGCACGTATGAGGCTCTCTACCCTATCCCCAAAGAGGTGATCGTAGAAGGCCAAAAACCTAACTTGTGAGTACACGTTTTTAATAATTCTATATCTGTCATCACGTTCCCTTGTTTAAAAATGAATGCAAAAAAATCTTGAGAATGCATTGCTTTTAATCTTATATAGAGCCTCTAATCATATTCCATTCCCTTGATAAACCAAATCTACCGTGTCCCATATCTATGTCAACTAATTTTAACCAGAAACATCAAAACATTCTGGCTCTGTTAGCCTGCAGCCGGAGCCTCAGCACTCTAGCAGGTCCCTGTTGGGAAAGTGGTGATAGCATTCCTGCTCCATTTCATTCCACTTTGCATTGATTCTTATCACATCACACACAAGCACACATATGAAATTAGGATGATATTGTTCCATCGCAACTGCTAAGACAACAACTAATATCATTGCCATTGATCGAACTGCAAATTAATCTTAGATTACCTCTTAGGAGACCACTTTCACTAGCTAATTACCGACATCGAAATCTGGATTCATTTTTCCTCTTGATTTTTTTGTCTATTACTCAAATATTGGCCTTGCACATTTAATGCATATTCCTTTTAAGTTATGATTATTATGGTAAGCGCTTGTAATGTTAATATAAATATATATATGAAATAAAGAATGGGTATTTCAGAAATATTTTTATGACTTTGCCAGGCTAAATTCTTATCTTAAATCTCCATTATGCGAGAAAGCAGATGTTTTCCAGGTTTAGAAAATATCAGTATACATGTCATGATTTTTAAAGATGTGTTAACCTCAGTATTCAGTTCAAGAATGTCGCACTCCATCGAGGTATGGAGTTTTAGGATTTTGACTGTTCTAATTTACCGAGCAAATATTCTAGTTGCTAATTAAATTCAGATAATGAAACACGAAACATACATACACAGCTTATATGGTGCATGTGCATAATGAATTCATGCTTTGTCTGTGCAAATTCTCTCTCCCTGTCTTAGCCACCGCCTGGAGTATTTCCAAGACTTCCGTCTGCAAAGCATCATGGGAGAAGGCTGGGTCCAGCCAGAGTCTGATCTGTGGAAGGGAAAACCTTGAGCCTTTCCAAGGTCTATCCTTGCTCACTGCATCACTCTTACTCACACATATGTAGGCACATGAGCGTATGCAAAAGCAGACGGACACACACACACACACACACACACACACACACACACACACACACACACACACACAGTGGCAAGAGGACAGTGGTGCAAACACTCATTGACTGGGAACAAAGGGCAATCAATCTTTAGTAGTTAATTATGTCAAATGATGTGACAAGAAATATGTTATCAGCTTGTCAGATTGCATTATCTCTCACACAGATGCACATACTTGCATGCACATACACACACACATGGACACGCACACATCTCAAGGTATTAGACGTCACCTCAAATTGCATCAGCAGAGTGTGACCCACCGTGGCTTTACTAGCAGCAAAGACTGCTCTCTTTGACATTCAACTCTTGCGGAGTTGATGTATTTCACTTGAGAGAGATGAACGGAAGCAGGGTCTTGTGACTCTCGGTCCCAAATTTTGTTTGAAGACACACACACAAACAACCAGACACCCACGCAGGCTAAAACGGAAAATCTGTTCTCCAGTGATATGTAGCACAGCTTTTGATGTTGTGCTGTAATTAGATACACTTTCAATCTCTACAATCTCTTTGTTGATTTTTCCTTTGTAATTAAACACATCAATTTATTGATTACATTTTGCTGATGAAGTGTGCTGTTATTTTGTTCTAGTGTGACTGTGACAAATGCCCCCAAATGTGGCAAATGCTTTTTTTTTAAGGGTGAGCAGGGTTAGGGTTAAGAAAAGTTCACATGATGGGACTTTTTAAAGTCATCAGATAGCTGAGTTGTTTACACCATGTAAAGTCCTCTCTTGAATAACTTGTAGTGTATATTCTCTGCCACTGACAGGCTAAATGGGATCACTAATAACTTAGCGGGAGTTTAAGCTGGCCTCTTTCGTCCTTTCAGGGTTTTTTGGGGTGCAAAAATTCACATTAACCTTTTTCTCATGGCACAAAAGGAAACTAAAGGATGTTGTTTTTGTAAGTATCTCACTGTATAACATATGTGTGGCCTGTTTGTCAGGTCATTATGGCTAGTGTTCCAGCTCCTAATGCAACCAAGAATGATTCTGAGTTCTGAGATCTTCTCCAAGTCTTATACTTCGATTTACACAGCTTCAGCCTGTTAAGCCAACAGCTTCAGGAGTTCCCAACGATAGATAATGCTGAATATATCTACACAGTATTGGTGAGGCATTTGGCTGACAGCTTTTTTTTTCCACAACTGATATAGAGCATTCCAGAGCCAGAATCCAGAGATTTTCATCTGATGTTCTACCAAAATCTGCCTCCAAGTAGAAAATTGGGTAAAAAAATAGTGTGAAAACTACGTTATATGAGCTTCCTCTTAAAGCTAAGGTAACAGTTCTGCATGTTGGGACATTCATTTAAACCCCATGAGAAGAAGATGAGTAAATTATTGGTTTTGTCTGTATCATTTCTTACAGTGATGCGATTTTCCACACTGCATTAAGCCAATCAAGTGAGGTGTTTGCAAGCGTGCATTGCCTGAGAACAGTATTTGCTTGCCAATGTTAAAACAGCATCATTACCTTTATAAAAGGAGTTTTTTTCCCCCACTCTTTTTTTACTTTCCATTTTTCAAGCTGAAGAAGCACTATCTGGACCAAAAATGAAATCAGTCAACTGTTGAATTGGTGTTTGATGGGAGACCCACTGGTGGAACTTATCATCATTGGCATGAGCAAATGGCAGCCATGATCAATAGCCTTTAAGAGATTGTTATAGTTACCTGTGTGTGAATTCTCCTCACTGACAGGTCACCAGTATAATTTATTACTCAGAAATGCTTTGGTTTTCATCCTGCAGTCATGTTCAAGGCTCTCACTCACACTTGCTAATCCATATTAGTATTCTTTGCCTATGTCAGCCTCTGAACATTATTAGGGCAGTGGATTATTTTTACATGAGAGACTTGTTGCCATCTGGATTTTTTTTTTTTTAATCTAAACAAGAACGTGTTCTTTGAGAGAGTAAGCATAGTGTAACTGCTGAAAACTGGTGTAATGGGTTGCCTGGTTATGTTTTCAGGTGAAAAGTGGTACCATTCCAGCTCACCAATTAACACGCTTATATCTCATCACATACTTTGCCACTCATTTCACAAAGTTACGATCATAAGCCGTCTAAACCCCCAGCATACACTGACACATGATGATTGGGGACTCACAAATCCCTGTCTTTTTTTTTTCCATGACCCTTCAAATCCCCTCTCACCCACCCTTGCTGCAGAGCCTGACTATTTATCAGAAGCTCCTCTTGGATAACTGCCTGGCTGTTGGATGTGTTACTCTTAGCCATGGCAGCCCAAAAGCTCATATTGAGCCCTATCAGTTTTAATTGGCGTTCTCGCCTTTGAAATGCATGCAGTGATTAGGCCTTGAGAGCCAACTGCTTAAGCCCCCTCCTTATCATCGTCCCTTGGTGCCTTGCCACCGCACTGCATGGTATTCTCGTGCACGCAAACATATGCGAGCTCACACTCGCTCATTCACGCACACAAACACTGTTTGTGCATTGTATCTTATGAAATGTAAAATATAGATAATCACTTCTGATGGATACTTGTGACAATTTAATGAAATGCTTTAGTTAATAGACACAAACACACGCTTATGTGCAGGCAGAGGAAGTGTGTCCCCACAAAGATTTCATCCAACCTCTCTAATTAGTCTGAAGAGAAGCGAGTAGAGAGCAGAACAGGTTGCTGGCTTTGGTCTACCTTCGTAGACCCGGCAGACAAGTAGGCACAAGAATCATCATATTCCTCCTCGGAAAAGAGACCAGCTTCCTCTTAAACATTCACAACAAGCTCAAGGGTTATTCTGCATGTCAGGAACTTTCTGGTGATCACCCAGACCCAGTTCTTTTTTATTCAAGAGCTGTGGGTTTCATTTCTTCAAGTTTAAAGAGTGTTTGAGGGTATGAACGAGGGTAAAGTTGTGATGAAAAATAGAACGAGGGGGATAAAGCACTGATCTTGGAACATTAAATGAGAGAGAGATTGAAAAAGTGGGAAGCGGTAATGACTTTGCCTTGTTTTAGGCGGTCTATGATAGAGAACTAAAATGAATGATTCATACTGGAGCTGGTAAGATACTGGGATAATCCATAGTCTTTGCACTCCAATGGCAACAGATTGAACAAATTGATACAATTCATCAACGCTACAGTACACAGTCCTTAAAGGGCTCACTTCTAGTTTTCCACATACTACAAATAAAAGCATGGTTTGATCATCTTAAGTGAGACTTTGTCGTACCCCGTCACCAAACTACCATAATAAATGCATCATCACCAATGCATTTTTCGAATTAACCACCATTGCGTAACAACAGCTGATGAAGTTAAATGAGAAGCTTTTATATGGAGGGCTATATGGCATCCTGGACTTTTCCCGAAACAACTAATCGCTTATCAGCTTTGCCTAATTGTTGTCAAACAGATTCATCATTACTGAGAGTGATGCAGTGGTAAGATCTGAGGAGGAGTGCTGGTTATTCAAAAAAAAAAAATGAAGATCTGACCATAATGCTGCATATGGCCTGTGTAGTTGTATGTCAGTGTGTTATGACGCAGGTACTAATTGCAGTCAAAGCCACTGATGTTCCTTGTACAAGGATGGCATGCACAGAGAGTGGAATGAAGCTATAAGCAGACTGGGGAGAAGGAATGAGTGATTCAGAGCCAAGTGGATGCCAGGGACATTAATGAGAGCCAGGGTAGTTATGTCTCTCAATGAAGCTGCACCGAGCGGGGAGAGAAGACACTAACAGGAAAAATATAAAGAAGGAAAAAACAGAGAAACCAAGTAGTGGTCTTCATCCTTTCACATTTGTAGTTAATATATATATATATTTGTTAACAAGAAGATGAATCGCTCCAAAGTACAGAAAGCAAATACGTATAGAAATCAGCCTCCTAAGTATGACTCAGTGGTAATACATGCATTAACATTTTATAGTCTGAGTTAATAATTAACAGTCATGCACCCGAGATACACACACACACACACACAAAGAGAGAGAGAGATAGAGAGCGAGAGAGAGAGAAATATTGGAAATATATTACATTGTATTAGGAGAAGAAAGTAAATCAAGGTTTCCTCTTTATCAACAAGTAATATAAATCATGGGTGTTTGGCTAATTGATCCCATTATATTCCTACCTGCCTCCTGAGTCTCTCATCCATTCCTGTTTTGTTTATCTTCATTTTAAACTAGATGGATGAAAAAAGTACGGTACTGGATGTGCAGCCTGCTGAATTTCACCCTATTCAGTAAGAAAGCACATTAATTGACAATTAGAAGGAGCTTACAATTACCAAAGAGCATTTAGTCTTGGATAATATTCTGACAAAACAATGTACTCTTGATACAGAAGTTCACCTGATTGTGAGATGGAGATATTCCCTTTTTTTTCTAATGGCAGCAATAACTTGGAGGTAATTTATGTGTAGCTTGATGTTGCTGGTAAGTGAGCAAGTTCACTAAATCTTAATTAGGAACTAAATCACAGTGTTGCATAGCAAAAAACAGTTTAAAGAGGTTATTGTATAACGAGAGAATGCTGATCGCATTAGCTGATAGAATGCACAGTAAGGTAGCATGTCCTTGTGCAAGCTGGTATGTCCACTAATGTTAAGTTTTGTACCTCCTCGAGGTTCTCACCCTAAATGCTTGTTAGTATAACTGAATATATTCTCTCTCTCTTTACACGTACACTCTTAGAATTTCTTTTTGTCCTTTTGTCTGAGCTGCTGTTACAAACGTTTAATAATTGCAAATATTAAAAATAAGAAAGCAGCCCTAAAAAAATTAGTTGTATCATTATGCATCTCAGTTAACCCATTTATATGTTGATATATGCATCCATATATGGTGACACAAATTTACTTATTTTTACCTTATTGTTTCCATCTCAATTCCGACATTGACACACACACACACACACACACACACACACACACACACACACACGCACACACACACACACACAAATATTTTAAATTGATTTATTTTTTAATTTTTTTTTTTATTTTATTCATTTATGTTTTTCCTCTGTTGTGCCCACTCTCATTTTTTATCCTGAGCCCCGTTTCCTCTCTCCAGACCACTCAACTCATGAAATGGATGGAGGCAAAAAGAGCATTAGCGCAGATGAATGGACTGACTGGCCTAACACAATCTGGCTCACTTCAGTAAACAATTTAATATGAACTCTCCCACCGTGAGGTTATCCCATCAGGGCTCGGCACTTAATCTCAGTTTGACTTGATCATACAGGCTGTGATGGATACAGTTTTGACAGGAAAACTTGTGTGTTTTTGTTTGTGTGTGTGTGTGTGTGGGGTTGTGTGTTTGTGTTTGTGTTTGTGTGTGAGAGGGAAAGAGTGAGAGAGACCAAGAGGAAGAAAGAGAAAGAAAAGGAGAGTGTATAATGATGTGTAGGCATGATGGATACCACAGACAATCGGCAGACGGGTGAGCTGTGAGAGGCAGAGCTGATAATTACAGTATTTATCTGGGTTAGGTGTCATGGCTCCCTATGCCGCATTATGAACGGATAAAAAGGCTGAAATGCCTTTCAGTGCATCCCATCAATTCATCACGTGCTCCTCACTTTTTCAAGAGAACTATAAAGGGACTAGATGAACCGTATCATTGAAGTGAATGTTTTCAAGTGCAAGATGTCGCGTCCTCAGGCTGTACAGTGCATGTAGAAATATATTCATGACTATTAATACATTACCTTACATACTATTAAAAACATGAACAGACCATCGACGATGATTAAAACAGTTAATTCTTTATCTGAACTTGCTACTAGGCTTACCTCAATAAACTCAGTCTACACTGGAAAGAAAATAAACCATCTGACCCCTGACTGTTCTCAGAAAAACAGGCACCCACGTCATAATCAAGTGTATCCATGACTCAGCTGCTGGTGTCATGAGCAAATATAGTCAAGATCTCATTCCTCTTTTTTATGGATCCATCGTTTGACGTTTTAATATTTTCGGTTTTTCAGCTTTTTTTTCTGTCTCTGCAATTTTGCTTTTTCATGTATTGAATCCATTATTATGATTATATATGTTGTAGGCGGCACAGCAGTGCAGTGGCTAGCACTTCCGCGCACACAGCAAGAAGGTCTGACTGGAGTTTGCAATTTCTCGAGGTTCTCTGATTTCCTCCCACGGTGCAAAAACAGGGAGTTGGTTCACTGGAGTCCCTAAATTGCAGAAATGTGGGAATGAGAAGGTGAATGGTTATATGTCTCTGTATGTAACCCCATAAAGAACTGGCAACTAACTGGTCCAGTGTGTTCCCCACCTCTTGCCCAGTGGCAGCTGAGATAGGCTTCATCCCCCATGTGCAGTATTGATAATAAATAAATGAATAAATTAATATAACATAAAAATATGTTACATGTGATTATGTCACCTCTCTCCTGTGTAATGACCTTCTATCTCTTTATGACATTTTGTGTTCTCCATCGTCTAGCCACAAGTGTTTCCTGACGATCAATTGTCTGCTTCCGCTCTTCTATCATGTGATTGCCGACTGTTTTTGGTGTTTTATAGCCAGGGTTTCCAATTGTTTTTAAGGTAAAGTTATCCATTCCATTCCAGGCTGGAGAGACAGAGAAAGACTGAAGCTGAAGAGGAGATTTCTGGATGGAATGAAAGAAAACATGAGGTAAGTTCATGTGAGAGAGGAGGATGCAGAGGAGGTGGTTCGGTGAAGGTAGGAGATCCATTGTAGCGACCCCTGAGGGGAGCAGCTGGAAGGAAAAAAAAAATAAGATAACTCATTCTAAATTCTTTTTAAATATTATAATGAATAAACAGTTCACTATATTTGATACCTGCACGCATGCTTCTTCTTCTGCATTTTTTGGGTTCTCTTGGAGGAACAACTTCTTTGTGTAAATTATTAAGTTGATGTTATTTTTTGTCATTTTTTTTCCCTATTTAAATAAATGAACAAATGAATGAATAGATAAATCATGCCCGGTAAAAAGGGTGTTGGCTAGATTACTTGACTAATGATGCTTGGTATCACATTGGACAGATTGCTTCATTAACACTCGACTGCATTTCAAAATTTTTGAAAAAATAAATAATAAAAGTATAGTAAAAATGCATGAAGCAACAGCCTAGACTGCAAAAACAGGAAACAAGCCCTCAATCAGTCAGAGAGCTGATAGCTAATATGGAGAGACATACATTCAGTCTCGTGTTGTCATCTGATATCGAACCACTGCATAAATTTTAGGAGCTATGATTTGTCCCAAATGATTAACAAAATTATACAGAGTGCAGGAGAGACAAATAGAGATACTTGTTCTGATGGATTAATTTCACTTGACAGCTTAACCAGGGACGCAAATCCAAATATTTTTCACTCAGTTTGTGTCTGACAGTTTAAGAGTCCTGAAAATTCCAGGTGTCTTGAAAAGTTGCCCATTAACCTCACTTTTACTCAACTCCATCATGTTGTTCCCAAAAGTCAAGCCTAACTTTGAACCAATTCGTGGCTGTCTCACCTGTCAGTGCTGCGAATCATCCAGTGTCATCGATAATACGTGGTATATCAGCATCACATCGCTGCTATTTTCTGTCTGTGTGTGTGGCTTAAGAATAGAGTTGAGGTTAATTGACTGCCCTGCGGCCACGTGGCTGGAATCTAATCTTACCGGTAATGTGGGGGAAACAAAAGGAGATTTTAGCTCTCATCAAGGCTTCACCTGAAACTGTGACAGACTTTGGTGTAGAAAGTGAACAGCGGCAAACTGTGAAGAGTATTCTTTACTTTGAATACACTTTGAGTATACTTTAGAGCTTGCAGGATTTCACATTGTCAGTCCAACATTATCGTCTTCTTATTTTCCTTTCAGCTACTTTCTTTAGGGGTCACCACAGTGAATTGATCTCCTCCATCTAACCCTGTATCCTCCTCTCTCACACCAACTTACTTCATGTCCTCTTTCACTACATCCATAAATGTTCTCGTTGTGTTTTTCTCTAGACCTGCCTAATAATTCAAACCCCAGCATCCTTCTTACAATACTTTCACTATCCCTCCTCTGTACATGACTGAACCATTGCAGTCTGGCTTGTCTGACCTTCTCTCCAAAACATCTAACATGTGCCGTCCCTCTGATCGACTCATTTTAGATCCTATCCATCCTCATCCCTCCCAAAGAGACCCTAAACATCTTCATCTCCGCTACCTCCAGCTCTAGCTCCTGATTTTTCTTCAAGGCCACTGTCTCCAAACCATACAGCATCGCTGGTCTCATCACTGTCTAGTAAGCTTTTCCTTTCAGTCTGGCTGATACTCTTTTATCACACATTACCCCTGGCACTTTTCTACACCCGTTCCACCTGAACCTGTTTCTTCACCTCTTTTCCACATTCTTCATTGTTCTGGACTGTTGACCATTACTACTTAAAATCCTTCACCTTCTTTATCTCCACTCCCCATAGCCTCACTGTTCCACTCTCATTCACACACATATATTCTGTCTTGCTGTGACTAACCTTCATTCCTCTCCTTTCAAGGGCACCTCTCTAGATTTTCTTCCATTTTTTTTTTCTATAGTCTCACTACAGATCACAATGTCACCTGAAAACGTCATGGTCCATGTAGATTCCTGCCTAACCTCATCTGTCAGCCTTTCCATCACCACCGCAAACAAGAAAGGGCTTAGAGCTGACCCCTGACACAGCCTCACATCCACCTTTAACTTCTCTGTCACACCTGCAGGACAACACAACACTGTCCCACAGCTCGCATACATGTCCTGCACTAGCCTAACATACTTCTCTGGCAATCCAGACTTCCTCATACAATACCATAGTTGCTCTCTTGGCACCCTGTTATTTGCTTTTTCTAGGTCTAAAAAGGCACAATCCAGCTCCTTCTGACATTCTCTGTACTTCTCTACGACCATTCCTAAAGTAAACACTCCATCGGCAGAAACTTTCTAGGCCTGAAACCATAACGCTGCTCACAAATGCTGAGTTTTAATCTCAGTCTAGTTTCCACTACTCTTTCCCATAATCTCATTGTAAGGCTCATCAACTTTAGCCCTCTATAGTTACTGCAATTCTGCACGTCCCCCTTATTCTTAAAAATGAGCACCATCACACTTCTTCTCCATTATTCAGGCATCTTCTCACTCTTTAAGATCCTGTTGAATAATCTAGCTATAGTCACCTCTTGTACCCTTCCCTCTCTTTCATTTTCCGCATTCATCAACACTTCAAAGTACTCTTTCCATCCTCCTATCACTCTTCTAGCATCTGTCCATACATTTTCCTCTCTATCCTTAATCACCCGGACCTGTTGTACATCCTTTCCATCTCTATCTCTCTGTTTTGCCAACCTGCTTAAATCATTCTCTCCCTCCTTACTGTCCGACCGAGCATGCAAGTCATCATATGCCCTTTGTTTTGCCCTTGCTACTTTTCTCTGTATATACCTCTGCACTTCCTCAGTCCACCACCAAGTCTCCTTATCTACAGTACTTTCCTTCCAAACAATACACCAAGTACTCTTCTACCTGTCTCCCTGATAACATTAGCTGTAGTTGTCCCGTCATCTGGAAGCTCTCCCTGACCACCCAGACCCTTTCTCAACTCCTGCCTGAAAACCATAAAACCCTCCTGCTTTTTCTCTGCCTTTGTCCTCTTGATGTTGTCACCAGTCATCCTACAAACCACCCTTCCATGCTGTCTGGCTAAACTCTCACCTACCACTACTTTGCAGTCACTGATCTCCGTCAGGTTACCTCGTCTATGCAAAGTGTCTACCTGGGTGCTCCTACCTCCACTCTTGTTAGTTACCCTATATTCCTATCTTTTCTGGAAAAAAAGTGTTCACTACAGCCATTTCCATTCTTTTTGCAAAATCTACCACCACATGTCCCTCTGTGTTCCTATCCTGGATACCAAATCTGCCCATCACTTCTTCATCAATTCTATTGCCAGCCCCAACATTTCCACTGAAGTCTGTACCAACTTCTCATCTCTGGGGATATTTTGCGTCGCTTCATCTAACTCATTCCAGAACTTTTCCTTCTCCTCAAGCCCACATCCCACCTGTGGGACACAGCCATGAACAACACTGAGTATCACACACTCAATTTCCAATTTCAGACTCGTAGGTCTATCTGACATTCTTTTCACCTTCAGAACATTCCTAACAAACTCCTCCTTCAAGATAACTCCTACTCCACTTCTTTTCCTATCAGTACCATGATAGTACAAATAAAAACCTGCTCCTTAGCTCCTATCCTTACTACCTTTCCACCTGGTCTCCTGGGCACACAGTATAGCTGCCTTCCTTCTCTGCATCATGTCGACCAACTCTCTACGTTTTTCCTGTCATCATCCCAATATTCAAAGTCCCTACTCTCAGTCCCAGACTCTTGCCTTTCCTCTTCTCTCTGTGCTTCCAAACACACTTTCCTCCTCTCCTCCTTCGATCTACAGTAGCCCAATTTCCACTAGTACCCTGTAGGTCATAGGTACCAATGGTGTTGGTTGTTAACACCGGCCTTGACCAAATCCAGTATGGGATTAGTTTTAATTCGCATATATGGTTTTGGCAAAAGTTTTATATCGGATGCCATTCCTGACGCAAACCTTTGCATTTATCCGGGCTCAGGGAGACACTGGCCTGTGCCACCCTGAGGCTTTGTTGATTCTAATGTACTGTATGCCATGTTTACCAAATGTATGTCACATATTCACTTATTCATACACACATTTATTCATGCTGTAATTTGGGGCTATACTATATCCCGGTCCCACAAGGCTGAATTCAGTGATAGCGCAGTTACATAGCAATTGGATCAAGTGTGGGTTAGGTTTCTTGCCCAAGAACACTGAAACAAATTCCTTGCTCTAGCTCTGAATTCAGACAGTCACCCACCAATATTAATCCAGTTTACGATGCAATAGCCCCCCCCCCCCTTGAACATTGCCATAATATTGGAGTGTAAAGCAGATAGCCATTGGATTATCTACAATATTATTATTTAAGCATTATGAACACGATATTATGTTTAAATGTTGGTGTTAGTGCCTCTCAGTACGAGTGCACAGCACTAATAACACTCCCTCACAGGCAAAGAAAGCAGCAAATTGACTCTCTCCCTCTCCCTCTCTCATATATGCACTGTGACTCAACTATTCCTCGCCATTTATGGTCCACAATACCAGACACATTAATGTTACATATTCACATGTCTACAGTTAATGTTACTTTTTCCTGACGGCTGCTTTATTGTACTGCCGCTATTTAGTCATCCTGTGGATGACTCATTACATCTTTTCTTCAATATTTGCACTATCTGTACAGTTTTACCACACTTTTGTGTTTGGTACTCATTCACTCCTAACTGTTGGCCTTGTGAGAATATGTTCATAGTTATGTAAGAATAGAATAGGATAGAATAGAATAGAATAGAATAGAGTAGAATAGAATAGAATAGAATAGAATAGAATAGAATAGAATAGAATAGAATAGAATAGATCCTGATTTTACACCAAGATAGTTAGTCGTCTACTCACCAGTTGTAAAAGACAATAAAAACAGCATCAGTTACTGTAAAGGTAAGGCCAAAAAAGCCCCAGTTAAAACATATTGGATTGAAATTTACTAAAAATAGGAGTGGAGTTACCTACACTGTGGTCTGAAGGAAATGTGTCTCAGTCTGCAACGTCCTCTATACACAGCAGAATTTACAACAATGCTGACCTTGACTTGTTGCAGTATATAATTCTAAAAAACATAATGTGGACAGGGATTTAATTGGTAATTGAGAAGAGACCAACAGGAATGTAACACATTTATTATTTCATCGATACATGATATGCATGGACTATGTTGCTATCTTGGCGCCATAAACCTCATCTGATGTAGGGAAGATGCATCCTAGCTCACTTTAATCACAGGGGAAAATATTGATAAATATCACCATTCATTCAAATTCACATTTTTGCATTTGTCTTGAGTTAATGTACCACAAGTATATGATGCAGTGGAGGAAGTCAAAATATTTCGGAGAGAACCCATTCAGCCACTGGGAGATGGTACAAAAGGCACCACTCCTGCATACATTATCATATTTTGTCAGTTGCTGAATGGAAAAAAGAACAACAGTAATATGGTTTTGGCAATGACAACAGTTATTAGTGTGATAATCTCTAGTGGAATACATGTATAAAATAAATCAGTACTGTTTAATGATACAATGTAACTGGGTGCACAAAAGTCCCTGTATTCTTGAATCCCCCCCCCCCCCAACACACACACACACACACACACATGCACACACACAGATAACTATGTTGATTATTCCTTGCACGGACTAGATGTTGGACTTGGATTCACATGATGGCTATAGACATTAATTCCAGTAAATGTCACGAGTGCAACCTCGTTTGTTAAGACCTCAAAAAAAAAAACACCAAAAAAAAAAAAAAACAGTATCCCTTTTCAAAATGTTCAAAAATAAAATAACTAACACGACTGCCTTTACCCATTTATTTACATCCAGTATTACTTATTATTTCATACTTGTTGTTAACTTTGTTTGTTAATTGCTGTCAATGATTCAATCAACTGCAGCCAAAGGAACAGGTGACATTAAATGGCCAGGGTCGAAATAACTGCCACCACCCAGTTCCCAACTAACGGCATCTTATTAGCCAAGATAAAGGACAAATCAATGGTTTGAAAGTCACTGGGCGATCCGTGCACAGTCATTTAACTCTAATGACTCAATTAATTCTAAAACTATCATTATGCGGATCAATCAAGGCCAAAGAGTGCATTTATAAGTGACAATTGGGCTGTCCTAATTGCCCCCTTATTACAGGGAAATACCATTCATTTTAAAAATTACCATATCTGATTAACAGCCATAAAGAATCACTAGGAATTCATATAAAGAGCTTGCAAAGTTAAGATACCGGGCTAGTTTTATTAATGTATCCCTTCAACCTGTGCAGTACTGCTAACTGAAAACGAATACCTTGCACCCTGGTTTGCACCCGCTGGAATGTATATTGGGCTTCATGTTTTTGGTCTGACTGACTGACCAATGACAACAACAAACCACAATAAAACAGTGGCACGCTTTAATCCCCAAACGTTTTTTCTAATACTATGTCTGCTATCTGGTTGATGTTATACTTAATTCCTGAATACAATTACATTCACAGTGCATTAAACATATCCTACTTGTTACAAGAACAAATTAATTCTGTCGCTGACACCATTAGAGAATTATTTTTTTTAATACAACAGAAACGGCAAAGAAATTGTATAATTTTGACAAAGTATAATACTTGTGATAAACATAAGATCTCTGTGATATGATACAAGCAAAATTAGCAATATTCCTGCACTAAAAGAGTGGACTTATTTCCTCCTCCGTGTCTTTTTTGTCAAATTAAGGGCGACAGTGGCAATTTAGTCGTTTTTTCCTTAAACCACAGAAAGGATAATTTTGACAGATAATTATTTAAGAAAAAAAAAATCTGAAAGCTAAATACAGCAAACAAGAATATGTTCTAAAGATGAAAGTCAAAGGCTATTTTTCATTCTCATTATTAATATTATTACTTTTTTCTTCATAAAACTGTGGTGCACTCATGTTCTCTGAACCTGACCAGTTTACTAAAAGCTGTTCTGCATGACCTTACTTTCAACAGTCTCAATAGTAAAAGATTGTGTCACGGGGACTGATTGTGTTTTTCTGGACCCGTCTGTGTCATGGGAGATCGAGAATACGTGCGGAACATGATAAATATGGAGTCAAGGTAATCTTCTTTGTTGTTGAAAACTTTCTCTCTCATTCTATTTTGCATATCCTTAAGAGAGAAGAGTTGCATGTAGAGATAATATAATACACTAGCTGATGTTCAGCTACAGAAGATTAATGTGGTGTGTTGCTCCTTTAAACTGTCAAATTTCAGTGTTTATCAGAGTTTATTTGGCTTCAGACTTACTGTAAGTATTAATAAGTAGCCTGGTTCTGCAAAGTGTCTTTAAAAATCAGTAATTTTATTGCAGGACTGTCATGATAATATGACAGTGTTGTTTTTGGAACTGTCACAATGTAGCATGTAGTAAGCGATCAAATATTTGCAGAAACTGCAGTTTACCAAAAATTGGTGCACTCTGTTCCGATAGAAGCAATGGCCTCAGTATGTATCTGCTAAGTCACTCTCAATATGAAGCAGATATTTTGAAATGGCAACATACCTTTTTTCTTAGGACTTTAAAATCTATACTTGCAAATATTTAAATACTCAAAGTTTACTTTTTTCACCCTGTTATGTTGTATAATAAGATCAAATATTAGCACCCCCCCCAAACCCCAAAAAGGTCTTGCTGACAAATGCTAGATTAAGCTTGAAAACAATAGTGCAGAGAAATAACAAAAACATGCAAAGAGGTGGCACACCTGAATAGTGTTAGTATGGTCTCCGCTTTAGAAACTAAATACTTTACCCGAAACACAGTAATGACATTTGCTGCTCCAGTCTCTGACATGATTCACTGAAGTTGGTTAATTATGATGAATGCAGCGAGTCCACAGAGGTGGAGGATGTAAGTGACAAATGAAAAAAAAACCCAGACCTTTACAAGAATCCTGTACCTGGGAATGGCGAGATGGCACTAATGGCCCTGGATATAACACATTTACATTTGAATTCACATGGTGGTGTGGTGGGAAATGAGTTTACTTCTTGTGAAATATCTATTTATGCTGGTGGTGTGATGAACTCATTAGTCTTCACATAGGGACACAGCACAGTCAATGTAACCGAACGCTTTCACTCCCTGCAAGCTCATAGATACAGTTCAGACAAGTGGTATTAATGGGGAGGTATTGCAAATTCCAAAATAAAGTTAACACATTGACAGTACAGTCCTAAACAAAGGTCACATTGTAAGAAAGTGAGAAGCTCAATGTGAATAACAGATATGTTTAGATGATGTCAACACCGCTGAAGGATCAAGGATCAAGACCTTTGCAGCACATTGGACTGCATGCTTGATAGGAAGAAGGACCTCCCAAATTCTTGCTAGATAACACATTTTGATGAATTAAATCAATAAACAAATAAATGTAAAAAAAAAAAAAAAAAAAAAAAACCTCGGTCATGCATACCAGACAGAACGGAGCACCGACTCTCTTTGACAGTGATAGATTACGACAATATGCCTGGGAATCTCCAGGTCAGAAATGTGAGGTTTATCATTTTTGAGGTTTAACTGGGTCACTTAAAGGGTAACAGCCAATGCAAGTCATGGAAGTGGAACAGCAGAACTTGCAAGTGAAGGACACTGATATGCCATGGATGAAATTAATGAAAATAAACAATGAAATCAAATGATATAGGACTGTCTCAGAAGATTATAATATTGTGATCAAGTTCTGTAATGCAATTAAAAAACAAAAATTTTTGAGTTTTCTTAAGATGTAAGCCATATTTAACAACATTAAAATAATAAAAGGCTTGCAATATTTCAGTTGATTTGTAATGAATCCAGAATGTATGACATTTTTGTTTTTGTAATTGCATTACAGAAAATAAAGAGCTTTATCACAATATACTAATTTTCTGAGACAGTCCTGTATATACAGCACATATATACATATATATATATCTAAGATATATACATATATCAAAGAATATGTTCATCAGGGTTAACCAAAATCCATGTCTCAGAGGGAAGAACACATTGGTTGCTCTATTCTTTTGAGCATTGATGGAAGGTGATGACAAATATTTTGGTAGGAATATTAAAGGTATGCGTGTTTACCACCTCTTTTCTGAGTCTATACATCCATTGCAGGGTATCTGAAAAATTTGGTGTCTGGTTAGATTGAGAGTGTAGATGAAAAGATGTCGTGAGAAGAGGGTTTGGAGACTAGAAAACATTTGACAGCTGAGAATATGCAGTTAATCTCACGACTATTTTTCTAGCCATTTAATTTCTACATTTTTTCTATAGAATTGAGCATTTGCTTCATGTGCTGCTATTTTTCTGTTGATTGTTCATGAGTGTAATGCAACTTTGTATTTGCTGTTGTTTCAGACGAATGAACAGCTGTCGGCATTGTGTGTATTGCATTTAGTGTGTGTCACGTCAGAGACAGTTGGCAAGGGGTGCCATATTTTGCGGTATTAAAAATGTATCAGTGTATTATCGTAAATTGCACGGGGGGTGAGGTTTAATTAAAATTGTCTTGAAAGTCATTCGAAACTCATTCCTCGGCTGCAATAAAACCCCTGCTTTACATTACATGATCTCCCAATTACTGCCGGTGCTCACTTCAGTGAAGCACGAGTGACAGAAAAGCAGGCCAGAGATTTCATCAAGATGAAAAAAGCGCCACGGCATGCTTGACGGTACCACGCCATCGTCCCAGATATACCCATCCGTGCACGATTCGCCATCATCTGATTTTGAGGACCATTCAGAACAACTTTGGCATGGCTCATCTCACAGATTGTGCAAACAAGGTGTATGCTACAGCCGGGCTGGCATGCAAAATAAAGTACGCACGGATCTTATCCCATCCGCCACACGACAAGATATCTCCTTGAAATATGGATATGACTCACCAGATATGAAGTCACTTTTTGCGGATGCCGATAAAAGTAAGCGTTACATTCCTTCCTCCTGATTTCGGAACAACGGGTGACTGGGGCTTTTTAGGTGTATCGGCTGCATTACGTTTTTTTAATATTGTATTGCTATTTTTCTAGAGTGACTGGATTCATTTTGTTTGATACTTATCGCTTTGACCCTGTGGACTGACCACCTCCATTAACCTTGTTTCCATCATTTGAGTCACTTAAAACATTTGTTAAAACCCTCCAATCGGCCAAGCTGGCTTTGGAAGAAAGTGAGTACGTCAGGCATGACATCGGATTCACATCTTATCTTCAATAGCACTCCTTCTTTGCGGTGAGACACCATAGCTCCGAGGATACTACATCTTCATCATACTGTATTGACATTGTATTTAAGTTGTTGACCTCATGAGGAAATGTTAAATGAGACTCTTTCTGCTGTGAGAAAGCGGTCGGTAGACTAAGATTACTGGAGTTCTTTCTCATTCAGCTCCTGACAAAGAAGTGTTGTGTGAAAGAAAAAAAAAAAGGTCAACAAGGCAAAGTGTTAATATTCAGCCTTGGATTTACAGCTTTGGAAGATTTATAAGCAAGTTTCATCACATGAAAGTCGTACCTCCTGGAGAGTTGGCATCTTTGATATAATGATGTGATCAGAATTTGATTGGAGTAGTAGAAGCAACGTGCAGCACAGGGAGAGGGGATATAACAAAGAGACTGTACGGAATAATATAAAATAAGAGAGCTGAAGGGGGAAAGAGGAAAATGCATAAACAGCACTGAGAGGGAAAAGAATCTGACACAGATGAAAGCAACACCAAACCTGTCTTAGACAAAGGAACTGTGCAAAAGGTAGAAATCACATGGAGAGCTCAGACAAAGAGAGAAAGAGAAAGGGAGGGGAAAATAGGAAGTACTCGCTTCAAGTCAAAGCGTAGCTTTAGTTGTGTACGGCAGGGTGATGAATGAGAGGTAAGTGGTCAGAAAAATGAAAGTTACATTTGATTATTTGCAGTTATGGCTTGAAATCATTGATGCTGTTTGCTGACTGGCAAACATTCACACTGCTCCGGTGATTAGAAGCAGGAAGGTGATGAGTAAGTGCGATAAAACTTCTCCAATTTCACCGATAAGACCAAATTAGAATATCTTGATTTTTTTTTTTCTCCTCTTCATGGTCTCCCCTTGCTCGGTCTCCTCTGACCCGCCCACCTCAGTGTTTCTTCTCATCTCCCTTTTCTCACATCACTTGCGCACGCTCTCTTATTTTATTCATCCCCCTCTTACTTTTTATCTCACTTTATAAAGTTCAAACCGGCTGCCAGTCAACTTCGGTGCCGAGCTCAGATCTCCCGTAACCGCAATTTACGAAAAGCCGTTGCCCGGTTGAGAAGGAGAAGAAGGAGAGGACGAAAAAAGAAACCCTTTCTGTCTGCCTTTTTCTTTCCTGTTCTTTCTCTTTCTATCCGAGGCACCTTGTGAATATGTGATCAGAGTGGCAACATGCTTTTAACCCGAAACAGCGGAGTAGCTGCCAGCTTCACTCATCTGCACTGTATTGTGGCTCTCTGTGCTCCTCCGACGTGGCGCAGAGACAGACTCCGGCAGCTCGGCTGCGCGACGATTGCTTCGCAACCCCTATTTCCAAAGTAGGCGCGTTTAATTTGTTAGGAAGCGTGAGAAGACATGTCTCGCTGAGTGGGTGAGTGAATGAATGAGGATAAAGTGTCACAGCTGCTCGTTTTCGCCGTTACATCAGTTAGGTGGCGGGGCAACTAATAGGCCATTGGCCGGTCCAAATTAAAACACAATCGTCTAATTGGCGCGCTGCGAGGGAGGCGGGATCTAACAAGATTTATGAGAAAATGAAAAGTGATTGGATGTGAAGTTTGAATTAGAGGAAAGCAGTCTGGTGTCAGACTCTATGAAGGTGACTGACTGGCCCGGTGAACGGCCGACTCTCAGCGGGCCAAAATCCCATCCAAACCCAGTTTATCAAATTAGTGTGATAGGTGGACCCCTCCCAAAAGTTCAGCTGTGAAAACAACTTGCCAGCCATTAATTATACTACAGTTGGAACGGCCTGACACGCCCTTTCCTGTTTTTCATGTTAATACAAATCTGCTTATATGCTGACACTAAAGCATTTATCCTAAAAGCAATATCCACCTTAATACATACCATAATGAAACTCCCTGTATGTACATTTCTGGGAAATAAACAATACAATTTCCCCCTTACAAGACAGAAGACAGAAGTTGAAATTATAAGGGAAAATGCAACCCTTGCAAAGTCCAGATCACTGGAAGGTTTTGCTGATGCGAACTTATTCGGTGCTGTCGCTCAGGAAAATATTGTCTGCGACTTTCAAAACTTCAAAGAAACACACAAAGCCCTTGCTGATGTGAGAAAGAAAAAGTACATTAAACATCATAGAAGGTATTGACCCAAAATGTATGGCGTGAATACAAGATTAAATGACGGCACTGCTCCACAAATGGACTTTAAATAGCCGAGTTTTACACCTAGACATGCTTTAATTTTAACTCATATTTGAAAACATTGAAATTCATCCATGCGCTCAAACATTTTTTTCTTCAACAGGGCTTTCAGAGCCAGTGTAGCTGGTGTTCTTGCTCTGGGCTGATCACATCTAACACCACTAGGATTTTTGGTTGAATCATTTATGCTGTAGTAATGAGGTTATGAGACTCTCTTAAGATATTCTTCCTCCTCCCTGAATAGGTCATTTTTTTTTTTTTTTTTTTTCTTAACCTTGCAGCTGGATTTATACTTTTGAGTCGTGGTAACCTATTTGCATGTCGAAGTGACAAAATGCTTTCTGTTGAGCGCAAAATTTAATGCTTAGGCCTTACCTTTTCAAAGGCTTATCTGAATATGTGGCAGCTGTGAATCAGTTGGTAAAGGGGGTTTCCTTTCCTATTAGAAGGTTGGCAGTTCAAATTTCTGAATTGTGTGTGTGTGTGTGTGTGTGTGTGTGTGTGTGTGTGTGTGTGTGTGTGTGTGTGTGTGTGTGTGTGTGTGTGTGTGTGTGAATGGATGAATGCGATCCAGTATAAATCAAGGATCTGAAACAGCTCTACAAGTTGAAACCATCTAATATATGTAAGTACATTCATTTATTCATTATCCATACAGCTTATCCTGCACTATTTGGGGTATGTAGTTTGTGAGATTATGATGAATGATGAATGACTTTTCAGTAATCCTAATAGTCCAGGAAATTTTGGAATAGGGTTTCGTATTTTTTTTTTTTTAGTAATTACTGTTTCAAACTGAGAGAAAGTCTTCTGACCCTATATTTCGTATGAAATTGATTTGCATTTATTGACCAAAATACATTTTATATCTCCCAACCAGAACATTGTTTTTCAGTTTATCCGAAACCCTGGATATTTATAAGCAAGGTATTACCAGCTTTGTAAGTGTTGTATGTTAATTAATGGCGATTTTATTAATACAATGGAACATTACATAGAAAAAAATGAATTGTTTTCCAAGTTAAATATAACCTAGAGTGACTAATGTACTGTCTAGTGATTGGTAGAGGAAAGAATAAGAAAAAGTCAGAGGATGAATTTTGCACAACTGTAGTGTTGGGATGTTTAAAACTAATGTTTAAAATATAATAATGTTGCAACATTCATCATCAGGTATCTTATTTCTCTGTATTCTGTGAAGACCCTTCTTCACTCTGCCCTGATTGGCTTTGTCAGACATTTTTCTAAATCTCACTACTCAAGTCTAAACCAAACTAAACAAATCATCAACATGGCAGCAGGGCAATATGGAAAGCCAAAAATGAAAAAAATAATAAACACAAGAAAATGCATCACAATAAGCGGTGGCACCTTCACAGATCGATAGCCCTGATAAAGATCAGGAGCTTAATGTTGCTTGGCTGTATTTACTCGAAACAATAAGACAAATGATGTTGGTGCTGCATCCGGAGCTTTACTGTCACGGTTCAGTCTAAATCCCTTTCCTATACTTTTAATGTATTAATGCAGCATGGAAAATACAAATGCAAAATGATATTGTTGACAATGCCAGTCCAATATATCATTTTAAGACATTGCTCGGGGGTTTATATTTCATGGATTGTACATATAATTATGGTTGATTTGACATTCCGAATATATCTTCCTCTAAATTCACACCGTTTCCATTAATCATATTCTCCTTCCCTATCATTGAACCTGGAGTCTGACTCCTTGAAATAGCTACTCAAGCTTTGAAAACAGTATATTTGGTATAAGTTCTAATTGCTCCAAAGTCATTTAAAATTACTCATCAGTGAAACATTACACTTGCCAGGAAATAATCCGGAAATAAAATCATGATTCTCAAAAACTAATTTCATGTCCATCCACACCCATGTCCATCTTTAGAAATTATAAAGCAACATTACAAATCTGAACTTCATTTTTTTTTGTTGATCAGTTGTAAGTCATGGCCTTGATTATCTCTTCTGAGACATGCTAGTAATTATTTGACATTAGCATATTCTTCAAAATACCTGACATTTACCTTTTTTCAAAGTCCTGCTTATTTTTCTTGCATCACAGAAAAGTCTGCAAATTAGTTGCAGACTTGCAAATGTAAATTACAGGGCAAATACATTCAATACATTTAACCTAAAATATGAAAGCCATGTACTTCGTTGCCTAAAACTTCAACACACAATAGGGTTGTTCCTCCATTGTTATTACATTTTTAGCTTTGATAAACCCACAAAATGTTTTGTTTATTATTCATAGGAATTGTTTTTGCCTTTAATTAACAATGGGCACTTTATGCTTTTTTTTTTTTTTTTTTTTTTTTTTTTTTTTTTCCGATAGTTTGATTCCTTCTGCTTCTCTTCAGTCCTGAATTATTAAAACCTGGCTCAAATATATGAAGCACTTTGAAAAGGGCTAGAGAAACAAAATGAATAAATAAAGAAACGTTTCTCGAGAGATCTTTTTAGCAGGACAATAGCTGGGCAGCGGGTTTTTTGACTGGTGAAAAGCTAATTCAGTTCCCCCGTTGAGAACCTGAGGGAGTTTCTCCCGCCTTGAGCAAGGCACTTAATCCTCAGTCAGCAGGTTAGACTGGTGTAATACTGGTCATTTCTTGGTGTAAACTGTGGAAAAGCATTACTGTCTGGGAAACTACCGTGGTTAAGCAGGTATTGCAATAGCAATTTTCAAGTTTATACAGATAACAAACATATTTGACACTTTCTAAACCTTCCTCTCAATTATTGAGAAATATGTTAATAGTGGTAATTCCTTTTTCACAGGCTACACATGATGTCAGTCTTTAAGGGGCAGCAAGGCATTTCACATTTATCTTGGTTAGCATGATGGATCTCTCATTGGAAAGTATGACATAAATCACGCTATAATTTCATTTGTTGGCCACTTGTACTTTCTTGTATTCTCGAAAATGTTTTAAGATCATGCTATCACTCACTCATTAATTAAGACCAAGAAAACAGCTTTTACCAAATGATTTAGAGGGCACTCACCAGAAATGAAAGTAATCAGAAAAGCAAAACTAATGTAATGTTCTGACATCACATAAACAGCAGATGTAATCTCCACAATGTTTCGACCGTTCTGCTGCGGAAAAGAGCTCCAATGGTGTAGACCTTGCTGTTCGATTTGAATTAACTGCTGCGACGTGTGAAAAATGCTCTTGCTTGTGAATCATGCCATTTGGCAGAATCTTGAGAATTGTCATATACTATGCGTGGGGATGTGTACGTTTTTGTATACGTGTGCACACATGTGTGTTTGCCAATGGGTGACAAATGTACAAAGATGAACATTACTCAAAGTATACTGTTTTTGGCAAATTCATTAAAAAGAACCACAGAGTTTAGGATATGAAAATGAAAGTCAATAACTTGCTGCCCCGGTTTGTGTGCAGGTCAAAAGGGAAAGAGCTCCCAGGGGAAGTCAAAATTGTTGGAAAATTGGATTCTCGAATCAAAAAAAGCAAATGTTAAGACTTCTGGCTCTAAATTGAAGGTTCAATGATTTTTGAATGGATGGATGCATGGAGGGATGGATGGATTGATGAAAACAAATCATGCACAAATATATACATATATATATATACATATATATATATATACACACTGCTCAAAAAAATAAAGGGAACACTTAAAAAACACATCCTAGATCTAAATGAATGAAATATTCTTATGTGCTCTTTACACAGTTGAATGTGCATACAACAAAATCACACAAAAATGATCCATGGAAATCAATTGTATCAACCCATGGAGGTCTGGATAAGAATCACACTCAAAATTAAAGTGTAAAAACAAACTCCAGGCTGATCCAACTTTGATGTAATGTCCTTAAAACAAGTCAAAATGAATCTGTGTTGCTTCCTGAGTGGACACTATGATTTCACAGAAGTGTGATTGCCTTGGAGTTACATTGTGTTGTTCAAGTGTTCCCTTTATTTTTTTGAGCAGTATATATATATATATATATATATATGCACCATATGTTTTAAATGTATATACAAAAGTATATATTTGTGTGTGTGTAAATATGTAAATACTAGATATAGTGCACAGTTGAAATGTCATGATGACATCAGTATTTCTGCTGAGGGAGAATCCTGCATCTATAATCAAAACTTTTACAATGATATATTTTGGTATATTTTTCCTAGTGGGCTTAGATCTCTATGAATGCTCTCACAAAGCTCTCTTGTAACTTGAACAGTGATAAACTTTCCCCTGAAGTCCTTGTGGTGAAGACTGGATAGTAGAATCTTCTCGGCCACTCTTGCGCGCACATTGAAGCTGCATTGTTATCTTCCACCTTGGTAGGTGATTGAAAAACAAAATTGTATGATGTGAAATGTGGTCCTCGAAAAGGTTGAAGATTCATGAAAAAAAAAAAAATTGAATTTTATATTAACAAGGACACTGGTTAGTACTTTAAACGTTGTGTCATGTTTGAAATATTTTGACATGGCAAACATAACACAACATAAAACATAAAACAATTTCTAAATGAAAAGGAGGATAAAGTATTCTGTTTGTTTAATGTACTAGAATGAGGCATGTTTTCTTGTTTCCATGCTATTACAAAGGAATGAAACTTAAGCGGATATTTTAGCTTCAGGTTGGTCTTAATTTTTTTTCTTGTCTGTTTCCATTGTTCTGTGTGGCATTTACTCAATAATCCATGAATAAATAATTAATGCATCAATATATCTGGTTGGGTATGTGTATCTTGCCATAGGAAACAGTGCAGTCTGCATTTATTGTAATCCCAACATAAAGGAAGAGCCTATGCTTTGCTTCAGCAATCTAAGGCTGTTTTTAGTACAGTAAGTTTCTGGTAACTATCAAAATAGCCTCTTCTAGCAACCTTGGATTTAGGCTATAGTGAAAAAATTGTGCAACTCAGTCAGTCATTTCATTCTTTCTCTGAAAAAAAGTTTGCATTCCTTCGTAATCTCATTATACATTGATTTTTTTATTTATTTATTTTTTTAAATTCTATTTCTTTCAAAGTGAATAATGCTGTTACTGGAATTGATTGATTTTTTACTTGCCGACCGCCTTGTGAGGCGAGGTGATAGCTATTTAGCTTTGAATCAGAGTTGTGATTTGTTTCATTTACATTATTGTAACTATTTTTGAAGGGCAATGTCTATTATATTATTGAAACTTGGCGGTCGCAGATTCTTTTTTTCATTTTTTGTTTAGCTAACACCTGAGTCAGAGCATTCCTTGATGCATACAATCATGGATTCTACTTTATGTGCGAGCAGAAGAGTGGATATAGAGCACAAGGAGAATCACAGACAACCAGGAGGAAATTGTGATTTTCTGATCGCATCAATATTAGCAATATAAATGAAAAAAACATATTCGTAAATATTTGCAACTGATGAGCACACAATTTTAACCAAATTGGAGATGTCCTGCCTGTACATCAAATGACATGTTAATTCGGTCCAGAATTTTACAAAGGTTATAATGTCAGTGTGTCAATGGTCCAAAATGAAATTTAACTATCAAATGTGAATTATGGTCTTCCACTTATTTGGAACCCTGCGGCATTTTTACTCGTCTTCATACTACCGGTAATTTAGCTGCCTTGTTCTAATTTTAGTAGTGTAAAAAAGACAAAGAGTGTTAAAAACAAACAAACAAACAAAAAAACTTCAAGTGAGAATATTGAGAGTCTCAGGATTTCATATCGCTCTTTAATTGTGCTTTAAGCTGCACCTTTAATGAGTTGAGTCTTTTTTTAGATATTGTATTAATCACACATTTTTTCACCCATCTGTTCATTTGCTTGTTTTTCCCCACAAAGCCTTACCCGCTCCTACATGCATTTTTGCACATCGCTGGGTCGCATCACTGTCAGTCTCATCACTTACCCTGCCCTTGAAGTGATATTATTGTGATTTGGGCTGTTGTGCAACACATTTTAACAAAAACCGTTTCTTCATTTTGTACATATATCCGGCTTTTGTCTCCGTTTTCTACAGCATTATTATGTCCCTCACCTCCTTGCTCCCACCCCCATTCCTCAGTTGGAAGCCACTATTATTAATGTCTTCCATGTGTCCTGGAGACCATGGCAACACAGCCATCACTGGCAGCCAGATGGGGTTGCCTACGTGAACACACAAGCTAAAAGATCTTCCGCCACCACCAATTCCCGTCTCTGCTCGGCCCTGCTCCTTTCTTCTGCTACTCTCAATCCTCTTTCTCTTTGGGCATCACCTCTCTTCCTCACTAGCTTTTTTTCCAAAAAGGGACTGAATCAGGATCTTCCCCTTCCTTCTGCAGCTTCTAAAGACTTACAATATATATATACTGATATACAGTATATATATATGTAAATACACACAGGCACATATATACACATATATAAATTTTCTCCTATTGGAAGGGGGAGCAAAGATAAGGAGGGTTAGTGGGAAAGAGGAATACAGGGGAGAAAGGGAGAAGGGGTAATGTAATCTGACTGTGGGAAGTGTGGTAATATATCACCTGCCACTGTTAATAAAATATCATGACACCCAGGGTTTAGTAAGGAAAGAAAGGTTAACTGGTGCTTCATTCAAATGTGCTTATACCGATGCTGGTACGCACACACAAGCACACATGCGCCACCAATGCACACACACGCACAGACACACACACACATGCACGTACATCCGCAACCGCTTATACTGGGACACGGCCATATAAACGTGCAAGCAGACTTTGTTTGTAAAGCTGATCGATGAGCTCACAAAATGCAAGAACCACTGGAAGAGTTCAAGCACACACACACACACACGAGGGCAACAATAAACAACAAAATGTGTCTTTTTTTTTTTCTTTTTCATTATCCACACTTCTGTCGGGACATGTGGCTGCTTGTACATGCAGCAGATACTTGATTCGCGTTTACTTGCAATTATATTTTGAGAGGAACGTAACTTTCAGAACATCTGCTATCAAACGTACACACTGTCTCATCCTAATAAACCTGTCTCAATTTTCACAGTACCACTTTTTGGTTGCATTTTTCCTCCATATAATCTACTCGCTCTTCTCTCCCGTCCTTTTTTCTCTTTATACATATCGACACTCTCCACCTCCTCTCCTCTCTCCCCCCCCGTGGTAGGTTCATCCCTCTCTCCTACTCCTTCTTTTGCCCCAAGGATATCTCCCCGCCTACACAGCCTCGCCTCACGCCTCTCTCTATCTCCATTTATTTATATCAATGAGCAAAAGTCATCCTTTCATCTTCCTCCAGATGAACAGACTCAGTTTGTGGAAGAGGACAGAAGAAAAGAGGAGCTGAACAGAGGAACGCAGTTTCTCAATCCATAATTTTAACTGTACCAAGCAGAGGGAATATTATATAAACTCTCACTTGTAAGAGGAGATAATTCAATGTGTTTTGGCTGGCTGGAGAAGTGATGGCTTCACCTCAAATGGTCGAAAATGCATATTCATGTCAAAGCGGCGAAATCAGGGCCCCCAACCCTCTAGCATTTACTAAAAAGATTTATTGTGAAGAAAAACTCTTCATTATTGACCTTAGATTCTTCTTGTAAAAAGCCAGAAAAGTGTTATCACTTTATCTTTCTTGTATCCTATTTCCTTTGTGTTTGGCTTTTTTTGGTGAATGCAAAGCTTTCCAGAGAAATAATTTTTAACTTTTGTTTAACAAAAGTTCACCGTGGTCCTTCCAGTTTGTTACAGAGTAAAGCGAAGATAGCAGCCAGGGACCCCCATTTTCATGTAAAATCCCCCCCAAAAAGATGCAATTGGAAAAACAATTGTCATAATAATCGAGAGATGACATATTAATTTCTGAATTCCTCATTTCTGTTATTCCTATTTTGTAGATATTCATAGACCCCGCCTTCCATACAGTACATGCACACTTCACAATATATGTTTTGTATTACTTGTATATGTGATTTGTGGATTTGTGACTGGGAACTAGTTCATCATTTGTCTTATACATCGGAATTATTGTTCAGTGGTAATCACAAAACATGTGTCAATTTATGCAATGATGTCGGTCCAAAAATTCCAAAGATTCAAAAGTGGAATCTTTCTTTTCTAATTGAAAGATGTCTTGTAATTATTATCTCTCTACAATGGTCATGTAAAGTAAGAATAGTGAGAGCAAGACTACATTCTGAAAAGAAAATACAATATTTTTCCCATACAACGTGAGCTTTAATTCAATGAATCCTAGTTTATGCCGTTGCAGCGGTCTAATACGGGTGCTAAATATCCCACATTGTATGAGAATTAGTGCCACGCCGGCTTTAAGGATTTTTTTCCACACTAAAAACTTATCTAGTCTGGCAACCCAACTCAAATACAAAGCCCTGGTTTCATTTCACTCCACAGATCAAAGTAACTCCCCTTTACAAGCATCTGATTTCAGCCAGTTTTGTGAATACCAAGCCAATCACAATCAATTATCTCGAGGGCGTGCTTGGCTTGACGAGAACGCCGCCCAGTAGCAGTGGAAGCATTGGAATGCTAATGCCGCTGAGGCTTTTTGACGATGCGATGAGATGGCTGCTCCCATTGATGTGTATTTCGTATCAAAATGTGGCCAGAAAATAGCATTTAAGGGTCTTGCTGCTTCAGGTTTGACAACATTTGGTAAAAGGATTTTGGCTTTTGTAATGTTCAGTTCCCGACAATCTGATAGTGAATGTTTGTAGATCCGGCCAATTGTGTTTAGAGGAATGCTTTGTCTGCGGTCACTGTTAACACTCTCTGCAAATCTGAAATGAACTGTGAGAGACTAGATCAATGTACCTTGCCATTTTGGAAAGCAATACCCAACCCTCCTGTTATCCCCCTGTCTCAGGGGCACAGCATGAAATGTGCACACTCCTACTCACAAGCTAAGACAGTGCAGTGGGAAACAATTTTTCTATTCTGTCTTTAGTTGTTAAATACCAGTGAGCATTTTAAATAGATTTAGATCCCTGTACTATATTTGGAGGCTAGATAAATAACTTTTAGTACGGCACAACGCAACTCATCGGAAATTAAACTGCTGCTTGAAAGGAAGGAAAATTAATTTATAGAAAAAGCAAACAACAACAAAAAAATCAATTGCAACAACAATAATAGTAGTAATAATACTACAATATGACAAATATCAATAACAACAACAATAATAATAATAAATAAATCTATCCCTTCAACCACCGTCCATCCATCCATCTTCTGCTGTTTTCCTGCATTGGGCGAGAGGCAGGATACACCCTGGACCGGTCACAGGTACAGACACAAAGGACTGTCTCGGAAAATTAGAATATTGTGATAAAGTTCTTTATCTCCTGTAATGCAATTATAAAAACAAAAATGTCATACATTCTGGATTCATTACAAATCAACTGAAATATTGCAAGCCTTTTATCATTTTAATATTGCTGATTATGGCTTAAATCTTAAGAAAACTCAAAAATCTCAAAGTATTAGAATGTCATGAAAAAGGTTTTTTTTTTTTTTTTAATTGCATTACAGAAGATAAAGAACTTTATCACAATATTCTAATTTTCTGAGACAGTCCTGTATAAACAAACAACCATTCTCTCACTCACTCATTCGGGGCAATTTTCTCACAGTAAAAGTTTTTCTTATACAGTTAGATAGAAGCTTGAAGTAGCTGTCAGTTTGGCTTGTATGACGATGATGGTCAGTGCCCTCCACACCTGGCAGTCATTTCCCAGATGGGGCTGATGGCTCTATCCACAATGGAGAGCCTCAAAAAGTAATCACCTACAGTTGGGACTACTTCTGATATGGTCATGGTCACGGATTTTCATTTGGGTTTTTTGATGGGTCGCCCAACTCAAGCATCCAGGTCACATTTGGTCAGAGCTGCTAGGAGCCACCAAACCCCCTTATGTTAGTAAAAAAGTATATTTGTGGGTTGCTGCGAAGGACAGCTCTTCCCTTCTACAATACCCAGATAGCTTTCATTCATGACATTTTTGCCATCTATTTATTTTTCCTCCCCTTTTTCGGAATGCATTTTTTCGCCCAAATGGAACATTGGCTAAGTTCAGCATGCAGTTTACTTAGATAGAGGACAAGAAATTGTTTGAACAAATGACTGATGAGCAAATGACCAAGCTTTGCGTTGGGTTAACATTGCAAAGCTTTTAAGCGGTTGCCGCATTAACAGTTGGACTTCAAAAGAAAACAAACATGTTAAACAATAAGTCAGCTTGAGAATGCTAAAGAATCAATTGCTGTATTAGCACTCCATGTGAAACACGATATTGAAAAATGGCGCATACTTCTTGGATTTTTAATTTTAAAGGGATCCCCGCTTACCAAGATGTTATAGTCCTATTTGATCAGTATCTGTACCAGCTGCATATAAATGATAATAAAATCTCTCAACATTTATCTTAGTTTGGAAAAAAATGAAAAAAATATTTCACTTGTAGGCCACCATTATTGTTCACGTTTCAATGCTGTCTGGGACATCATGAGGTTGACCTGGGCTTGGTCACATTCATTTTCCCTTACGGTGCATAAACATGTCGACCGTGCAGCTCTTCCCATTTGAACCTGAAGGAATGAGAGCAAGGTGGACGACACTAAAATCAAAATGAGCTGCAAAACGAAGAAGACCAAAGATGCAAAGCAGCAAGAGTCGGCAAATGTGTGCATGCGGCAGCTGCATTGCTATGCTAACAGAGAGAGTGTCTGTTTTAAGGAACTCCACTTTTTGTCATTGGTTGTTTACTGCAGACTAAAGAACCGCTGTGCTGATTGACCGGTTGGCTGGTCATAAGCTTCCTCCTTGATCGTGCCGCTGCCCAGTCTTTCGTCATCAGGTGCTACTTCTGCGGTAGCAGGTCGTTGACATCCTTGAAGGGGAATACCGAGCCCCCTGCCTGCCTGTGCCGTTTCTTCGAGCGAGCTTCTCTCGTTTTCCGAGGACCTTTTGTATACTTGTGAAAGTAAACTCCAGGCATGGCATTAGCCTTTAGTGTCCCTTTGAAACTAGCAGCACCTGTGAGCTCTTTTAGCAGCTTAGCTCAGCTAAATGTGTCAAATGCATCTGCTGAACACAGCCACGGATCCTCGGGAAGCTGTGGACGTCCACAAGGAGTTTTGCACTTCTTTCTGCGTTTCATATCCCTTGGAAAGCTGCATAGACTAATATCAGTCCGTTTGTTTCCATGGGGTTTCCCAAAAGCAGCACAATATTGCATTATTACTGTATATTCCAGACTGTACCAACTGAAAGTTAACACAAGCGTAAAGCCAGAGTTAACACAGTGCAACCTGTATACATCATCAAACCATTATGCATTGTGCTAGTAAAACAAAAGCTGAGTCTGTAGGTTAAAATACTGTATGTTATATCGTCATTATCTTTTACATTAGTCCACCCAAGCAGAATCCTTTTTAACCCTCATATTATGTTAAGGGTCAATTTTGTCCATTGGGTCAATGGGTGAAACGGGTCAAATTGACCTTTAACATAATATGAGGGTTAAAATCAGATTGACCGAAACAGAACAACTCTTGCATGTGAATTTTAACATTGTTTTCATGTTATGGCATTTTAATCACAACTAATTCCTTATTTGCAACTTTAACTTAGGGACTGAGTCATTTGGTTAATCATCTTATGATTGTGGAAAAAAAAGAAATATAGCAAAACAATGGAGTGAAATTATCAGCCTGCTTCCTCACACTCAATGTGATCGCTTTACTCCTTCATATCCCAACCATTTTGCATTTCTAAAGGATCCTTAGAAAATAGGAAACTACATGAAGGAAGAAGGGAGTCAGCCCACACCTAAGGATTTTTTTTTTACAAATAAAAATCTCTGAAACTGAAAATACGACAAAATTATTCTTGAAGACTTTTTCTTTTCTTCTGCCCTCCCATGTGTGTCTTGCAGTCTGCCATGCTTATCTATCGCTCACTTTCATCTCTTATCGAAATATTTGCCCATATGTATTTAAGTGAACTCCAGGGTCTCCATGGCGAGCATCAGGATTCCTCTAAAAGGGACTTTTCAAGTTTATTTTAGTGTACTTAAGAGTTTGCCAGAGGGTCTCGGTACGAGAGACTGACTCGGTCAGGAGACTCGACGCCTGACACGTGTCTTTCCAATCAGCTCTCCTCCTGTGACTGACTCATCCTTTGTGACTCAGACTGTGAAAACCTCACACTGTGACACCTGATGGCTCGGTTCTCACATACGAAGCTCTACTGGGAATCTCATACACACAAGTGCACACGTGCCAGTAATGTAATAACAGGCACTTTCTTTTTTTTTTTTTTTTTTTTTCCTAAGAGTTACTGCCTAGACTCACATGAAGGTGGAATGAGCCGGAACACCTTTAGTTTCATTAAGCGGCACGCTTTGAGGACGGCTGAAGCTGCTGGGAACCAACGGCCCGTGACTGACGGAGGCTGCGGAGGTGGATACAGAACCAGACCAAGGGCAAGGAGCTGCTGGTGTTACTGGTTAACTGCTGCGACTATGATTAAATCCTCCCGTCTGAGATAAGTCCCTGTCAGTTTCCCTTTTGTTTTCAACATACTTTTGACAGTTTCTTTCTCACTCCCGGCTTACCATATATACAGCCATCCCTTTTGCTGTCTTTCTATTTGAAGACGTGGAATCATCCGTCTCATCTCAATGTTAACCCCTCTCCCTTTGCTTTCACTCCTCTCCCTTTTGGTTTCTATGTTGTCATTGGCTTAACAGCTGACTCTCAGTCATGTTATCTCCTGAGGATCGCATCAAAGCTTCATCGCAGCAACCCACCAAATCCTTCCCCAATCCCATGTCATTGCTAATTCTGTCAAATAGTTACCTACTGTGAGAGTCTGCCCGTGTGTACATGTCAAGAGAAATAGATCTAAAGCACAGACTGCAGATTAGACAGGGATATTTTTTACACCGCAAACAAATGGGACAGGGGCTCGTACAAATGATTCAACATAGCAAAACTTTCGAACTCCCAGACAAAAAAAAAAAACCAAAACTATTAGATATGATCATCGTTAAAGTCTTCAACAGCACACTCATCGCAGTACGTTTTTTTTTTTTTTCTTCAATATTCCATCAAACCATGCAAAAAAGACCAAATTATTCATGGCGCTATGCAGTATAAATGATCGAACAATGTCTCTAAAATTTGTCAGTTTGTAATAAACCGACAAGTGTGGAAGCAGAGGGGCCCCTTCACAAGAGTTGCTCCCACATAGGGTGTTCTCTTTTGCCCCCTTTACTTTTTCAACCTTGTATTCCCCAGCACCCCGTCATTTGTTCAGTCACACCATCATGTTCGCTGCTGAGAGAGACCGAACTACAATAATCCCGATGGCCTTGGCTTCCTTACCCTTTTGGTAGAAGAAGGAGAAAAAAAATTCAAACTCGTTTTTGTGACTGACAGATTTGCTTGTGTAGGACTCACATGCGTGTTTAAGTTATTCATGTGCACTCAAAGCTCGGCAACATGTTGACATGTTGACACTTTGGCTTGTTTTCAAGTGGATGTTTAAAAAAAAAAAAAAAAAAAGCTAATTGGAGGACCATTTGTTTGTTTAAACTGCAACTTGACTGTTTTTACACGCATTTCTGTATGTAGAGAATTAAGGATAAAACATGCACATCTTTTTTAATTGACTTACAAAGGATTATAGGGGAAAAAGGCCAACGGGCAGCGGAGAGGAACTAGCGAGCAAGAAGAGGTTGATTATGTTTATTGGCACTGTTTGGCAGCATTGTTGTCACGTTTAGGCCAAATAATAAAATGGAAAGACACAATCTGCCAATTAAAGTGAGGATAAAAAAAGAAATTTTGAACAGAGAATGTTTGGCTTTACAATGTTTTTTCCCAAAAAAAAAAAAAAAAAAGTAACTTAAAGCACCCTTGTCATGTTCAGTTATCTCAGTTTATCCCAGAGTTTTTTGTCACTTAAGCCACTTTTAACCCAGATATGTCCTCATATTTCCTTTTATTTTATTTTAAGAGGGAGTTTCAGCAGCATGTCAAATTCAGTGAACACGACCCATGGCAGCATCAGTTTTCCTGCCTCCACTAAAATAATCCCACTTGTCAGAAAAAGGCCATCGTATATCACTGCGGCAGTTTCTTCTCATGAGTTCAAGGAGGACGGATGCCCTTTACAGAGGTGTGAGATGTTTGTGACAAAGAGTTTCACTAACCTCTCCTCTCCATTTTGGTGATCCTCTTCCTGTGTGGAGCACGGAGATGCTCAGACTCACTACTAAAAGACCTTATCCGGGACGTAGAACAGACATAGCAGGTCCTTAAAATGGCCTTACTGAGGCAAGATCTGGATGGTTTTGATCTGCAAGTTGTCAGATTCCTGGCTTTCTTGGAGAGGAATCAGATGTAGCGGTGATGGGTCTTAGCTACTCTACACCCATAATCACTTTGGTTTATATATTTCACTCAAGGTCCAGTTTGTAAATTTATTCCACTTTCTGTCAATCAAGTCTACTTACTCAACATTGTACCTGTAATTAATCCTGGTCCCCTGTTGCCCTTAGCATTCCCTTGCCTGGTCCTTTCCTCCTTTCCCTGCTCCTCCATAAGCTTATATATAAAATTCATAATCGGCCGTCAGCCTGACTGCTTTATCCATTCTAACGCCAATTAACAGAGTTTTTCAGATATTTCCTCATCATTGTTAATGTGCACCACATTGAACAGGAATATCAAAATATTAAAAATTATTTATTATTAAAAAAGCAACAACGTTTGTTGATTTTTATTGTCTATGTGCAGGAGGCAGAATCTGTCAGACAACAGGAGATGGATATTCATTTTCACACAGACACACACACACACACACACACAAATAGCACGTTAACATATATTGCTTTTGAGAAGTGGGATTCTTCCATGTGGTATTGATGGTTTGAATGTATAAAAGTTTGAATAGATTCACCATGTTGTCCTTGGCACTGTGAAAAATGGCGATTAGAAAGCAGTGGCAAAAAGTAAAACGGACTTTGATTAATTTGAGTAATTTATTGAATATGATTTTTACTCATTAAGGATTAGTCATGCTTCACTACCCTGCAAATACATATTCGTTGATTGTTTTGATTTTCACAGAAATCTATAATTATTGTTGGATTTTTAGCTAAATTTAATTAATTCAGCAATTTTCTACCTTCAAAAAGTTTGGATCAATCATCTACAAACACACACACACACACACGGACACGCATAAATACACATAGAAAAACTATCATCGCTGGTTACTCTTTAGTGTATGCAGTGTTAATGAATTTTAACAAATGTGGCGCCTAGTCTGTTTAGCACTGTTACCGAACAAGCACATGATTTGGAGATGTGCTATTTTCAAATCCTCCTTTTTCCAGTTCTCTGACTCTTTGCAGTAATTGGGAGGACAAACCTTAGACAAGTTAAGCAGTCGGAAATAATTTTACTTCAAGCAGTAAGATCTTTCTTTAGTTTTTGAACATTCGTTTATGATGCTTTATAAAATGTGTATTTTTCCAAGGGTACATTACAGAATGCATGGTACTGCATCTTTCAGACAAAGAAATGTTAAATATGTTGTTAAAGTAGTTTATACAACTATGAAACTTCATTGGATAACAGGCCCCTAACAGAGGCTTCACGCAGGGAATATATGGGGGATCAAAAAGATGAAGTCACATCAGTAAATGCCTGCAAACTTTGCAACACACAGCACACAACTAAAAATGGAATCCAATCAAACGGGAACTCAAGATATTCTTACAACAGCATCTGTTTATCCTGGCAGGTCATTTGGGAACGATAGCCATTATGCTTTTGTTTTGGCTGCATTCAAGTAACAATGTTTATCAGAAATCTATTTTTTTTTTTCTCTGTGTTTTGTTATTTTTCCTCTGTATGCTTCTGTAAACAACTCAACATATTGCAGTCAGCTGGTAATACATTTGTGTGTCATCAGCATGAAGATAAAGTGAACCCGATTCTTTTGAATAATATCCCCTTGTGGCAAAAAGGAAATAAAAAGGTTGGCCACAAAAGTGACTATTTACAGTAGCATATCAGAACACATGACTGTTGTTGGATAAACCGCGGTGTGTTCTCAGCTTCAAATATTTATGAGCTGTAGGCCCCCAATGTGAGGAGGTTAGTTGGGGGAGAGGGTACGCAAGCTAAATGAGTCGGGGAGGACAGAAGAATCTGAAAAAAAAGTCAACTTTACCCAAAAAGATACAATAAAACAACCAAACAGGTGATTATCATTGCAAAGGTCAGCTCTACGGAAGCTTTCATCCTCTGGAAATAGAAAGCAGCCAAAACCCCACCAAGTCAAGCCAAATTTATTTCTACTCCCCATTTCACACACCAGGCACCACAATCTGTTTCAGAAAAAAATCACACTGTGGAGAAGCTTTTCTCTTTTCTCCTCAGTCCAGGGTTAGTAATTAACAGTAGATGGCCCTGCTCACTTGCACGCAGGCACTCACATACACATTCCAATAATTTGCGTTTTGAAAAGTGACATCTTGAACCTTCATTTTCGAGTGTTTATTGCCGATGCCTCTCTCAGAAAGGATGTTCTAAATGCTTGAGCCGAACAGTAGTAACAAAAAGATTTGGAACAGAGCTGCAAATGAAGGAGAGAAGGAGAGAATTAAAAAGAGATGTAGAAACTCACTAGTGCTGTGATACAAAAAAAAAAAAAAGAATTACTGAAGGCCCTCTGAGCCGAGCTTCAAAACCACCCCGTCACCCTCTGACAAGTACGAAGGAAAGCAAGGGGTAAAGACAAAAGAGGTAACAGTAAAAGGGGGCATGTAAGTGTCAGGTAAAAAGGTGGGAGTAATGACAGAAAGGGGGGATTGGGTTGGACGGCTAAATAAAAATACTTAGATAGTATCTGCTGAAACTGTTGTCCTCCAACCGATGTTTGATCAACCTTTCTCTCCTTGATCCACAAAACTTTGTGTAATCTTTCACCTAAGCGCATGAACTACATCTAAAGGCCTCTTGCGCACAACGGAGCACACACACACACACACACACACACACACACACACACACACACACACACACACACAGTCTCTTCCTAGAATGAATCAAGGTTGCCTAACCTTTCAGCATCTTCTCAGAGCTTATTAATATGCCTCCTTGCTAAAAGGCAAGAAGCGAAAATGTCTCATTTAAATTTAGAGCCGTGATGAGATGGATGTGAGATTCTATTAAAGGTACCTCTTCCTTTTCATGATACACTGAAAGGTACACACTCGCACTCATTTGTACACACCTCGGCAGTGTTACGAACTGAGCCGTATGAACCAGTGATTAAAAAGTATGGTGGTGAATCTCAATCAAAGCACGTTCAACTCAAACCTGACATTTCAACTTCTTGCTCCTCTCTAATCTCATGTCTATAACACAGTGTTAAGTAGCTGCTGGAAGAGATTATGTCTCTTTTTCTCTCAGTCCCTCTGTAAGCCAGCAACTTTCTTTTTATCTTTGAGATTTTACTCTGTCTTATATTTAGTATATTCCACTTTAAAAGCGATTCGCAGACAGATACTCAACTATGCTCAAAGTTCTCTTGCGAAATAGGCAAACGTAAATCTTAGCCGTGGCGTGGATTGCAGTTGTAGCTCTTGACAGGCTTCTTGAGAGGTTCATATAACTCAAAATTGAGACCGCTGTTTTTTTGTACTCTTTTTATTTATTTTTTTTTATAACTAACAGAGTTCCATATCACATAACATCATTTTAGGGCACTCTTGTGCTTTTTTCGTGGTCAGTTGGAAATAGATTACAGATTATAGAGTGGTGGCTTTAGCTTAAAACATATAGAAAAATAAATGTCATTTTCCTCTCCCTGTGCAAGCGTCTGACAATTTTGCTGAAATATAGTTTGACCTGGTTTTACGTGTTGAGCATCTATGACTATAGCACTGCGTTATGAGTAAGGAAGTGTTGGGAGGTGGTGACATGACATCATGTTTTTTTTTTTAGACACTGGACACAGGTTTCATGCTTCGAACAATAAATGGCTCAGGTTTGAGGGATTATTATCTGGTCTCATTTGAAGAGGGCGACATATCAGCACTTCAACTTGGATCTTGTGCATTTTGTGAGCAAAATCTTACTTGATTGAACGGCCACCCATTACATTGATGGCTTCATGCGCGCTCCCTCTCCATCACGCATGCAACGCAACAATGCAATTAGAGCAAAAAGCATTATTGCGCCATAGAAAAGCCTGACACTTAAATGGTACGATAAAACATCGCCAATGGAAGCAACACAGAGATGAATGAATGACATTATGTCCGCAGCGGCAGTGGTCACCGATCACACTTCCGAAGAGAGCAACACGGTCGAGTACGGTGCACAGGCATCGTCTCTGTTAACTGCTGCAATAACTACATAAATCATTGAGTGGGAAATGTGTTCCTTCAGATATCATGCTCTGACTGGACTATGAGCGACTAGAAATGCACCGTGGCAAAGTTGGCAGTTTTGGGGTATAAACCCGACCTTCGCAAGGAGCTCTGGCAGGCTTAGCTGTTTCTTTGTTGTTAATCAATGGTTGAACGATTTGTGCTTATCGTGTAGTTATGGTTTTATCTGCGGCTGCCACTTTCCCGCTACTCAACTTATTACCACAGCTCGTGTACCATTTTTAATACACAGCAACCATTTCCCATTACAATGGAGACCAGGGAAAAGTAAAATGGTCTTTCTTTTTCTTCATTGGCGTCATTTTGAATTAGACAACACATAGACTGGTATCATCAAGCAGAAAAGCCTATTACCTGCACCCACTGACACTTCACTTCTGAAGCTACTCCAGATAAATCCTCTATCTGCAGATGAGACACCTCTCCTCAAAGATTTCGTAGAGAGAAATTGGGCTTCCTCTTCCTCATTGAAGCACTGAGTATTCGTCCTGAAATTAACTCTGTCCTAAAGACTGCAGGTTTTATCAGCATGCCAAGGCTGTCTGGCTGAGGTGGAGGTCTTGTATAATTTAAAAAAAATTGCTTTGACTGCGAGTTGGTTGGTGAGATTGAGCCTTCATTTGAACAGAGTTTATCTATAATTGGTTGATTGAAGCATTTTTAATATATTTTAATATACATACCTACTGGCCCAGCAGGCCTTTTTCTGAATGATTTTAATGAGTTTTATGTTCTATCATGAAGTTGGAAAACTTTATAATCACTGTTTTAAATTTTCATCTTGACAATGGCAGTTCCAAAGAAGCTTTTTGATATCACTGACGGTTTCAACATCATCCAAAATTAACCCGTTCCAGGGCATAGCTTGGGTCGACCGCGGTCTTATTATAAATGGTATTTCTACTGACAATTCTTTAGATGCCAATTTTCTTGAAATTAATTAATTCATTTTGATTGTTCTTGACAACTATCTTGAAAGTCCATACATTTGCTATTATTTTAAAATAATAATAAAATAAACATTGAGAAAAATTAAGCGTCCTAGTGGACTATCTAACATATGCTCCTCACTTTTATCTTTAGTGCATTTAACTAAAATGTCAGTAGCGTTTTTGATAAATTCAATTGTTCCCGTTTAAGTTTCTCTGCCCTTAAGCCTTTTTAAGCATGCTTTTATCAGGCCTCTGCTAAATAAAAATACATAAAGTATAGAGAAAAAATTACAGAGTGTATAAAGTGAAAATGAAAAGTAATTAATGCATTAATTCACTTAATACATAAATAAATGAATGTATGACTAAACAAACAAATAAATGAATAAATAAATGAACCCTTGACGATTACTCTGTTTGCAATTATGTAAGGAGTCTTCTGATTAGATTTCTGTTGAACTGAGTAAGCCCTTCCTAGGTATTGAGTATACCAACAAGGTTGCTTATAGTAAAAGATACTGCTATTTTCCAAAGTGATCTAAGTTTAGCTCATGAAATTATGAGGCCTTTTATTCTTTCAAGCAGAGTCATCATGATATTTCCATTCTGACCATTCTGAGCACTTTTAATTATTTGCATCTAATCTTGAAGACGGGAGTTTCTTAATGTCAGTGAGTTCATTTAACACAGGTGTTCCAGAGCGTTCTGGAACATGTAAATGTAATTCACAATTGGGGTAGATTTAACAGCTATTTATTCGGAAAACATTTTTCTCTTCATGCCGTTTTTCCCTACATGTAATACTCTAATGACAATTAGAGTATTACATGTTATGCATGGAGTGATTTTTGATGCATGTTCTGCAACGTTTAAGGATACAGTTGTCACATCATGTTAGATTTGTCCCATGGCGCGAATGGAGCAGAGAAACCAGATGTGCCTCAGCAGTAATTCATGTCTTTCTCAAAGTCCGAAATGTGTCTGCAATGTTGTGAAAAGAACTGCACTTCCCTGTCTTACCCCATCCTGTCAACTACTCTGAAGGCTTCTTGTGGCAGTTCAACATGTTTTTTATTCGGACAACGTTCTGGTAAGCGTTTGGGGAACTAAGTGCTGTGCTTTTTGCTGTTATTTTTTGTTGTTTATATTGATTTGAAATGGGATGCACAGGGATGCGGTAGTTAGCGCTTCAGTTTTGCACTGGGAAATTTCACAATTCAAATCTGTTGCGCCCTTGGAGCTGTCTTTGTGCAGTTTGCATCGGTTCTATATAGTTTGTACAGCTTTCTCTCACAATCCAAAACATATTCTCAGGGAATTCCATCATAAAAAGGCATAGAGCATTATGAAATTTCAAAACATATCACCTTAAAAACAACAACTCTAGTCTATTCATATGTTGCAAACCAGTTTTGATAGAATATTGAAAAAAGCATAACCAGAGCATCCAAAAAGGATTTTGACAAAGATAAGAGGGCCTATTTGACTAAAGGAATACTAAGAGATCAAATTATAAAAGGTGACAATGTGAAAAATCTGCCTTGGATAATATATGTTTGAATATATGTTTGAACTCAATATGAACATTTAATATTGTGTTGCATATAAAGAACATTACTGACAAAGTGATGACCATGAATATGCAGACATACAGTCTTTTCACTGCTCAAAAATATCCTAGAGCTGAATGAAATCCTTATTAAATACTTTCTTTTTTACATAGTTGAATGTCTGACAAAAAAAAAGCAATGGAATCAACTTTTTTAACTCAGGGAGGTCTGGATTTGGAGTCACAGTCTAATTAAGGTGGAAAAACAGATTACAAACTGATCCAACTTCGATATAACGTCCCTAAAACAAATCAGAATGATCCTGAGGGATCTCCTCCTAGACCTAGACTAAAACGTCCTCAAGCTTTTGGACAGTCTGTGGTGCAACGTGGCGTTCGTGAATGGAGCAAGACATGATGTCCCAGATGTGCTCAGTTGGATTGGGCATCAATGCCTTTGTCTTGCAGGAACTGCTGACACTCCAGTCACATGAGGTCAAGCATTGTCTTGCATTAGGAGGACTCAGGGCCAACCGCACCAGCATATGGTCTCACAAGGGGTCTGAGGATCTCATCTCAGTACCTAACCTCTGGTGAGCACATGAAGGGCTGTGACCCCCCCAAAGAATTGGCGCCCCACATAATTACTGACCTACTGCTAAACCGGTCATGCTGGAGGATGTTACAAGCAGCAGAATGTGCTCTAAGGCATCTCCAGACTGTCACGTATGCTCAGTGCGAACCTGCTTTCATCTGTGAAGAGTACAAGGCACCAGTGGCGTATTTGCCAAGCTTGGTGTTTTCTGGCAAATGCCAAATGGCTTGCACGGTGTTGGGCTGTAAGCACAACCCCCACCTGCGGATGTCAGGCCCTCATAGTGTCTTTCTGAGCAGATACATGCACATTTGTGGCCTACTGGAGGTCATTTTGCAGGGCTCTGGCAGTGCGCCTCATGTTCTCCATTGCACAAAAGCAGAGGAAGCAGTCCTGCTGCTAGGTTGTTACCCTCCTCGGGCCTCCTCCGCATCTCCTGATGTGCTGGCCTGTCTCCTGGTAGCGCCTCCGTGCTGCGGACACTACACTGGCAGAGACAGCAAACTTCCTGGATACAGATCGCATTGATGTGCCATCCTGGATGAGCTGCACTACCTTAGCTACTTGTGTGGGTTGGACTCTCTGTCTCATGCTACCGATAGAGTGAACATACCGCCAGCATTCAAAAGTGACCAAAAACAGCCAAAAAGCATAGAAACTGAGAAGTGGTCTATGGTCACCACCTGCAGAACCACCGCTTTATTGGGGATGTTTTGCTAATTGATGATAATTTCCACCTGTTGTCTATTCGATTTGCAGAACAGCATGTAAAATTGATTGTCAATCAGTGTTGCTTCCCTAAGTGGACAGTTTGATTTCACAGAAGTGTGATTGACTTAGAGATACATTGAGTTGTTGAAGTGTTCCCTTTTTTTTGAGTAGTGTATACACACACACACATACACACACACCCACATATATATAATCACTCCTTGTTTAACAACGATGATCCGTTCCAATGACCGCGTAGTCAAGCGAATTTGTCGTTTAGCGAAGGATTCCCTTTATGTTAACTCAAATTGTCATATATAAGTAGCATAATGCACAGCCATATGGTAGGCTAGCCTACCATAGCCTGAAAGTTAACCTATTGTTGGTGAAAAGTTACAAGTTAATCTTGCCTAATGTTGACAATAGCGTTGGTGTTATTGCTATAGATCTTTTATTATATTTTATTATACCATTATCTTCTAATTCAAACCGATATATCTTTTCCTTTCTTATATCTGTACTGCAGTCAAAATGTTAGTGTTATCTTATATTCTAGTGTACATACACAAAATGAATGATAGGTACACTTACGCTCTCGACCTGGCTGCCACTGTACTTGGAGCATATACATGGACGTCGCAACTATATATATATATATATATATATATTTATATAACAACGAGGGGTCTGAGGATATATATATATAGTTGCGACGTCCATGTATATGCTCCAAGTACAGTGGCAGCCAGGTCGAGAGCGTAAGTGTATATATATATATATAAAACAGCAGGAAATAATTGTATATTAGGATATATTCAGGTTGCAGTAAGCAACTTCAATTTTGAATGATGTTGCTCTTTAATTAAACAGCCAGATAATTATAACTATGCAACAAACAAAAAAACCTCAGGGTGTAATTAACTAAATGAGCAGTCCCATGCATGGTGCCTCCACATTCTGCCCTCCCTTCATGCAAAAGTACAGCAGGGGTTAGTGCAGCACAATTGTCTGTGTATGGCACACTTATTGTTACACTTGGGCTTTCATGCGTTGAACTCTAGAAGGCTAGCAAAGTTCCAACTGCCAAAATAAAGGATGCTTGGAAGATTATGTGCAAGTCTCCCCACATGTCCCAATATTGATGCATTATCTTTTTAACATACAAAACGGAACACGATGAACAAGCATGTATGAATACATGATTGGATATGTATATAATAGACATTGTATGAGCTGTCTTCTTGGTGCTGTGAATCAAGTACTCTTCATCAGCAAATGGAAAATAAGCCTTAATAAAACATCAGATATTACTTCCTTGATTCAATAAGTTGAATCCAATATTATTTACACATTTAGTTTGGAGCTGAAAAATGAAAGAAGTGCCTTTTTTATGTCCGAGCTCAAACTATCATTTTCATGAATTACATTATTATATTTCCTTTTTTTTCCACTTTTTTTTCATGACCAATTGAACTTCACCCTTTAATCTCAAATGACCTCCCTCCGAACACTCTCAAAGCTGAAGCAGGAAAATTGTACCAAAGAAAATAATGAACACTATTAGCTTACATCTAACTTAACTTACTCTGCAGCAATATGATTTGTTCAATTTGAATACTAACAAGTGAGAAAGGTTAGGGGTGCACAGTCCCTCTTCATCAGACTCTGCCCCTCAACAGGAGAGAGATTAAAAGTCAGACTGTTATCATATTGATCTGTAGGCTAAATACACACACATTCTCAAGAGGCCATTTACTGGATATGGGTATCGAGTTAGAATGGAGATGCTTAATTTTTGAAAAAATTCCTTCTGGCCCCAAGAGTTTCCTGCTGCCTGGTGGTGAGTTTCTTTTGAAGGGGACCATTGTTTCGGCAGAAACTGAAATCGGTATTAAGGTCACAGATCATGGACGGATCATAGAACTGAGAATTTTAAATGACTGAAACACAGATGTGCTATGGCCCCCACTGTAAGTCGGTTTTCCTTGAAAATATGTATTATTCATTCAAATTCCACATGTTATTTTTTTTACAGACAGTAATTATAGCCTCAAGTCTAAAAAGCCAAATGCAGTGTCTTGGAATTATGTTTTTATCAAAATACAATAAAGAAATTTGACTTAAACTGCAGGTATTATGACATGTGCAAGACATTATTGAAAAAAGTGACATAAGCTTTTGACTGCTCTTTTTTGTGCAAGACACATTGGAAGAGATCATTTCAGGTAAATTCACACTGTAGCAACAATTTATCTAAAGTAAATCAACAAAAAAAAAAACAGCCTGGGATCAAAATCCAAGTCTCAATAGCATTTTTTCCCAGTTTCATCTGGATAAAAAATGAATAATAAAACCATAACCGATTTTTCTTTCCCACAACGTTTAGACGAAGTGGCACAGAGTCGCTTCTGCTTATGGAAATATGTTTGTTGTTGTTCGTAGCTGCTGACAAAGGTGGGCAGCCATCATTTCTTTGTTGTCCTGCGGGCTTGGTAACATTAAGGGTCTGGGAGAGACATTAACTTTCACAATTTGGGTTGGAACCCAAAATATTGCGAAGAATATAAATACAAAAACTGTTGTTTATATTTGTAAATACTAACAAGGAATGGTATAATATTAGTATAAAATTTTTGAATGCCATTTGAATTAAATGTGTAAGTATGTACAACTTTGCACAATTTTAATGTCTCTTCAAAGGTATTAACTCTTGCATGCCTAAAGGACAACCAGGTAATCAGTTACATAATGATATTTCGACATTTTCTTTACTCGTAACACGGAAATAAAATGAATATATGTCTTGAAGTTAACTGGTTGCAGGACCAGGCAACTACATCAATGGAATTTGTTCTGTGGCTGTTTAACCATGAAATGTGGTCTGTCATAATGATATTGTCATATTTTCTGAACGGAGGAACAAAGCATGAATATCTCAAGTCATATAATGGTTTTGTTCCTTTTAGTAAAGACTGCTAATTATCATCAATGGAGAATGTCATGCCCTTGAAAGAGAAAAAAAAAATGGGAAAAAGAGGGTCATTCAACATTTGTGTGCTGTGATATCATATAGAATCACATTCATCAAAAAGGGCATTTACATGGGAGCAGTATGCACCTATTATTCTTCAAAATCACCCTGGTTCACACAATCTATTGAGCCATGCGCACACACACACACACACACACACACACACACACACACACACACACACACACACACACACACACACACACACACACACACACACACACACACACACACACACACATATATTTGATAAATCTTAAGATCCTCCCCATTGACATGATTTACATGCAATAGTACTTTTCTAGATGCAAGAACTTCTACATTTGATCCTAAATAAATAAAAAAAATGAATCAAACCAAAAAAAACTTGGAATAGTTATTTACAACTGAAAAACCACCTTAGGTAGAATTTACGATTGCCTTTCTAGTTAATGCTTTTGATAAAAAAGGCAAGTGCAGAGCTTTTGCTACACATGATTAAAATCATGAAAGGTTATCGCCTTACCAAGATGCTTTCATCAACTCCCTGCAAAGGAATCTGTTGCCTGAAAAGCACTAAACAGCAACAGAAAGGGGGGTGGGGGGATAAGTTAATGAGCAAAAACAACTTTCACACACATCTTCTGCCTCCCGGACAAAAGCTTCGTGCACAATGTGTGCGCGTGAAGCGGTGGTTTGAAAGTGTGCTTGTTCACTATTTATACTTCATCACGCTCCTTCCTGGGGGTGCCCTGCCAGAAAGCTTCTCTGATAAAAAAAAGCCTCTGTGGCAAACGGTTTTTGAGCTCTCTAATCTTGAGAATCACGTTTCGGGAACAGAGGTGGTAAACTTCCGTTCCGCTCGCTTACCTCACTACACCCGACTTGTTGCAGAAGTTCTGTCTTTGACTGAACGGGAGATCACATGGGTAGAACTAGTAGTTGATCCTGTAAACCAACCACTGACACAGTTTACCGCAGTAACTGAAGTAACAGTAAAGTAACTGTTCCTTGTGTCGACTTGTATGGGGCAATCATATAAAACATCTCTGTACATATGTTCACAAATACCTGCGAAACTTTCCTTGTTTTTAACGTATAACTTCAATCTTTCTCGTAACAATCAGAAATTAATGTGAACCATCATTTTGTAAGCTTTGGTTCAATACGTGAAGAAGATTAAACTCATTATCCCCTCAACAAATGCCAAATATTTATCATCTAATATGTGTTACCTCTGTGTTGGATGCACACACACACACACACACACACACTCAGTTCCCCTGGACTTGCTCTATATTCGCACTCTTCCTAGGTGGTGTGATCAGCATCCCTTTCGTCATCGCTCATCTGCTTTACCTGTCCATGAAACTGATTCTTTTATTGACTTCTTCTCTTAGTCTGTGACTCAGCATTAAACTGACCTTCTCTTTTCTCAGCTATTTCTCATGTTGTCTCCCACCGTCCCAGCCCAGTTAGAACTACAGGATATTTCAACTTGTATTCCAAACAATATTTTGGACACATCTCTGCTGGTGATGAACCAACAGCGGCAGAAGAGTGGAAGTTATACTATTAGAGAAGCTTTCGGTACAATCACACACCGAGAACGGTAGAAGGCCTTTAGGAGAAGAAGATGTGGGTTGTTGTTTTTATATTTGTCTATTTTTTCAGGATAATTCTGAACCATAATCTCACATTTGAAATACGCACACATGAACAGCACATATTGATGTAAGGGAGGTTTTAAAAGAGGATTTTGATTTGATTTGTAACTTTGCTTGTTATTTTTAGGTTGTACTAAAATGATAAAATTGAAGAAGATGTGAGAAATGCTTGAAATGAACACACACACTGACCTTGAGGAAAATAAGCTGGTTGACGGCTTTGCCTTTGTATCGATGATAAACAAAGTTGCACACCTTTGACAATGTAGACACCTCATGTACACGTGCACCAAAAAACATCACCATAGCATATCTGCAGGGAACACATCTTTGAATCACAAGAACTTTGTGCACTGATGTACAGATTTGTAACTGTTCATGTCAAAATCTGCCACTCTAAGTGGAAGATTAAAATTTGGCACTGGGCAAGTGGCACATATAACCTTAATCAATAAAACGGGGGGGGTGAAAAAAAAGATCATTTACACCAATGTGCGCAAACAACCAAGAACGTCTTAAAATATACTTAAAAAAATGTTGTCAATAAAGTGTATCTTAAGAGCAGGCTTGTGTCGAGAGTTGTATTGTGACACAATACAGGGGATCTCGTAACCACACAATGATGGAGGTTAAGATAATATCCTAGGAAACAATATATAAATGTGAATTCGTTCACTCATCATCTGTGCAGTCGGGGTCGTGGAGGGTGGCTGTCACATTTGACAGGGTTCACCCTGAATAAGTTAATCACAATGTCCCATAGAGAGACATACAACCATTCACCCTATCTCTCACAAATCTGGGCAAAATTATTTCCGGATCGAATTGAGTTAATAAATAAATAAAAGCCGACATGCTGTGTTTAATTTGCATCATACTTGGAGCAGTTATTCATTTGATTATGCTAAAAGGAAAGTGACATTTTTATCCCTTTCCGTCACCACAGTGTAGTTGTGCTCTCTCTTCAAAACCGTTCATAGTGACAGACAACCCCCAATGCGAGCAGATAGGGTCTGCTGAGTCTGATAATATGTTTTTATTCCCCCTCTTTTTTTTTTGGGGGGGGGGGGTGCTTTTTTCAGCTTTGGTAACACCTAAAAGCGCTTTTGCTTTTTACTACATAAAGAGATCCAGATTGACAGGCTGGCAGATTTTAAAATGGCTGGTTTTGCAATGATGGTGGGTGGGGTGTCGGGGGGTCGGGGGGGTCGGGGTGGAGGGGTTAGGGGCAAGAAGCAAAGTAAAGCGAAACTAAACAGCTAAATGAGGGGGTGAGCCAGCTTCTGACTAATCAAGTGAGTGAATGAGCAGGTAAGTGAGTATGCATCTGACTGATTAAGTCACCAGGCCATTAAGCCCAGAAAGCAGTTGAGGCATTTTATATGTTAATGCGAGTGCAAGAGAGGAAAGTTAGTGAAGGATGTGGTGTGACAAGAAATAAGAAGGCAGGCAGGGGTGACAAAAGGTGGAAGCCGGTTGGTGGGGGAAGGTGAGTGGGAGGCGGGCGAGCGGGAGAGAGGGGAGAATCATTGGAGTGTGTAGGAAGGATGGAGAGAAGGAGTGAGGGTGGCTGTGGAAGCTGGTGGTAATCAGAAGGCAGTGATGGGTGGTCAAGCTGTGTGTGCGTGCATGTGGTTGTGTGTGTGTGTGTGCGTGCGTGCATGTGTGTGTGTGTGTGTGAGCCCCACTGCGGTCAGTACTCTGTGACAGCGCAGGTTTCTCTCCCCTTAGAGTGTGTCTGTCTCACTGTGCACAGCTGTGTGTGTAAGTTGTATTTAAAAGTGGCTGAATGGATTTTCAGACACTTTTTCCACCCTCCTGGCGATTTTCCTGGCTGCCTCTTCCAAAGGAGTTCCTGAAGGTGTAAACTTTGATTTGCAGCTAATATCATATTTTTCACATTCTGAAGCTCCCAATTTCTTTTTGATCCTGAAGATGTCTTTGACAAGAGTTTGTCATGTTTTACAAATCCTTTCATTATATTCAAGTTATGAGGAATAATTATTATTTGTATCACTTTTATATGAATTGGAATCCTATAAAGCTACATGTCCTTGAAAAAAAAAAAAAAATCACAAAATATGTTGTAGTGACCCCAATAAAAGATTTCTGAATTACACACATGCTCAGATCACCAATGTTTGTTGACCTCCCTCCTTTCCTGACCTTGTCTCTTGAATGCATGGAATGATTTAATTAAAACTAAACGTTCTGCTCTACATGGAACGGACATCGGTCATCATTTTTCTGGCCATTATAATTACTTGCTATCTGTCCATGAAGCGTATTTTTGAAAGAAATTGATGGTCCATCAGACTTCAACTGATAACTTTGGAGTTTTGTTTCTTGAGAGAAATGCTGGTTAGGATTTTTTGTGATGTGTGATTTCTGTGAAACAAATTTTGATAGCTTTCTGGTAAGAACCCTTAGATTATTTGGAGTAAATTATGTCACAAATGTTAGTTGTATCTAATCAGAATATTTACAATAACGAGAAATGCGGTGGCTTCAATGGAAATCTTTATAATATGCACATTTATAGAATTAAGTTGCCTCCTCACAAACACACACACCCACACACACACACACACACACACACACACAAATCAACCCACAAGTCACATCTCTCAAGATGGAAAACAGACACAAAGTGCTTCTATATGGGTTTGTGTCACAGACGCCTCCCAGGACAGAACAAGACCTCGATCGTGAAAAGCAGTTTAGAATTCGCTGCCAACTGACTTCAGAACTCGGGGGATTGTATAAAATAATTGTTTAATAGTCTTGTGTCTATGTCCAATCAATTCTACAAGAGAATCGATCATTCCTACAAGAGAATTGATCTAACCTAGCTACCATTTGATTTGTAAAAAGAGTTTAATCGATACAACTGAATCAAGTTTTTTTTCTTTTTCCCCGATGTGGTACTATTGCCATCAAACAATGGGTTTGCTACGGAAAATAGTTGGGTATGACAAACAGCGACAAATGATTTTTAATATGTGATAATCAAAAAAGGAACACTCAGCAGCCCTTAATGTAAAGTTGCTCAGGCTTAACTATGAATTATGTGATTTAATAAGAAAGAATTTCAAATTGGTTTGTTTACGATTTCAGTAAATTCAGTCGAGAGCATCAGCTCTGGGTCATGTGTCACAGCGATGCAGAGAGGCAATGTAGAACACCTGTTCAATAGTTGAATCTGTGAAATCTCTTTGCCCTCAGGAACGAGGGAGAGCAAAAATCTTTTTTATTTTTTTTTATTTTTGTAATCCCATTGTGTTGTTAGCGTGTTTTTCGAGTCTGCTATCGCCCCCACGCACATACAAAGCACCGAGCTGACCAACAGCGGTGAAGGCTGACAGGGGAGCCTTGGGGAAAGAGGGAAATAAAGAAAAGAAATTAATAAATTTCACAGTGCACGCAAGAAGGTCCCTGGTTTGGTTCCGATGGGGGGGGGTTCCGATGTTGACTTTGCGAGTTCTTGCCACGTCTTTGTGGGTTTCCTCAAGGCTTTCTCCACCCACAATTAAAAAACATGCAGGCGCTTCATTGGAGGCCCTGCGTTGCCCGTCTGACTTGTGCATGATAGTTGGAGTGGTTGTATGTCTCAGTTTTAGGGTGGACTCCGCCTTTCGCCTGCTGTGATAGGCTCCAGCCCCCAAGATACCGAGTGCAGGATAAGCGGTATAAGTAATGAATGAATGAATGGATTCACATGTATATATAAATAAATATATTTGCCGCCAACAGTCAGCCTTAATTGCCGACAGCAGGTCCCTGCTGTCCGAAAGCACCAGAACAGCAGGTGAAACAATCCCACCCACGATTATGATGTGGGTTTGATGAGTTGAAAACAATTACGCATTCACACTTTAGTTAATTGCTTAACGTTTTACTATTGGAAAGCAATCATGGAGCTATTGTTGGGATCCGAGGTCGGGGCTCTGGGTGCAGCCCACGTCACCAGTGAGTCTGATTGAGCAGGTGAATAATACCAGCTGGGGGTGCCGGCACACACACGGCTGACCAGGCCTCGTCAAGCAGGGGATGAGAGAAGTCTGCCACCGGCTCTTCGGTGACTGATTGTTGGTTGTTCCTCGCTAGTTCATTACCCCCCTTGCGTTCTTTGTCTTGGTCGCAGGTTGTAGTTCCTGATGGTTGACGCCTCTGCTTTGCCTGCCTCTAGTTTTCGAGACTCCTGGTGCCTCTCCTTGTCAGCCTCGAGTTACCGCAGTTGCCTTACGCCTCTCCTTGCCTGCCCCTAGTTCTCGAGGCGCCTCGTGACTTTCCCCAGCTCTTCATTCGGCTGCCTCGTCAATAAACCCCTTAAGACTCTCTACTTCCTGAGTGTCCTTGCGTTTGGATCAGGCGCACCTTCCTGAAACATGACAGAATTGCAGGGCATGTAAGTTGAGGGGTGGTACCTGTTCTAGGATGAACCACCAGACCTCCTTCACTCTCTCTATTACAGACAAGAGGCTATGAAGTGGCCAGCGGATCTGCACTAGAAGCGCCAGTTGGATTGGACATGCTGCGGACGTTCGTATGGAAACCGATGGGCTCGACCGACGTACATTGGCTTGGGACCCTGATTGGGGAAGTTGGGTCCTGGACGGAGGAAGAGCTTGAAGGTTGACATTCAGTTCTATGCCCGACCCACTGTTAACTGTACCTCTTTGCTTGTATCTTAGCTGATTGAGGCAGGTAGCCAAGGTTATCAGGTCCTCTGGTCATCCAAGGGGCTGATTTGGCCTTCAAGGTTTCACTGAGGGCACCAAAACAGGCGCTCTTCATAGTGAGAGGGTTCCACCCAGATGCAGAAGCAAATGTACTAAACTCAGTGGCAAAGTTGGAAACAGTTTGCTGACCTTGTGAGTATCCCAAGATCTCTGGAACAGGTGGTGTGGTCAGAACCCTCACTAAAGGATTTCTTAAATTTTAAATTCCTGAAAGAACTTTTTGAAGGTGCAACCAAAGCTGGATGGAACCGGGCCCCGGCCCATCTTCGGGCCTTGCAGGAAAGGAGGCCCGGGATAAATAAAATCTTGGCGTCATCATGTGGGGAACAATTAAAGGCACTCTAGAAGAAATCCCCGCTCCCACAACGGTCTGAGAATTTCGCTGGCATGGGTGAGCTAACATCTCGGGAGGTGGTGAGGGCCTGGGAGACTGGCGGAGCAGCGGGGACCTCTGTAGGAGGAGATGGACTAGGATGACAGCTCAGGAGTAGCTGTATCAGCTGATCCAAGCGCTGGTCAATGTTTAGTAGGCTGAGGGACCCAAGAACAGCATTGTAAGAGTGGACCAGAGAGTGTCCACTGGGTCAGAATGGCCAAATTGTTCTTCTGGGCTGCCAGGTGGTAGCTTTTGGGGGTGATGTTGGGATCTGGAGTTAGGGTGCTGGTTGCAGCCCCCGTCACCAGTGAGCCTGAGTGACCAGGTGACCAGGCCTTGCCACCATCCCTTCGGTGCCAGATTGTTGCTTGTTCCTCGCTAGTTCATTACCGCCTTGCATTCTGTCTTGCACTTCCTTACAGCTCCGAGTCCCTGACGGTTGACGCCTTTCCTAGTTCCGAAGACCCCAATCACTTTCCCCAGGAGACGACCCTGCCAAAGCACAGCTCTCATTCACCTTCCTCGTCAATAAACCCCTTAAGACGCCCTACCTCTTGAGTGTCCTTGGGTTTGGTTTAGGCACACCTTCCTTGAACATGACTGCTATTCTGTCCTGAGACATTTCTACGTAAAGAAAAAAAAAAAGACAATTGCTTTTGTTAGCATTTTTGAAAGCATTACCAAAAGTAATTGAAATGAAAAATCCCTGTATTTCTGAATCAATTAGAGGGGATATTTGCCGTACTGTAGAGCGAAGCTAACCGAACTTAGAGTTTCCAGGTTGTTCCTGGAAGGGAAGCCAACACAGACCGCTGAAATGATAACCATGGACTTGGATCCAGTTCAGTTGATTATACAGAACACTTGAGTGAGAGCATGTACATGCGCAATGGTTACAATGTTCCTTCAAAAGGATTTATGTTTGGGAAAAATCTTTAAGCCCACATATCGCTTGATTGCTTGCCTTGCTTCTGGTGACTCTACTTTCAACATGTGAACTGCATGATGCAAATTCTGCAACCATCTGAATTTAATCTGGATTTTCATATTCACACATTATCATGCATGCTGTATGTATATGCGTGGGAGCACATATATTCAAAAGCCTTCCAATACATGTTTGTCCCAGTCTTGTGGGAGACTTCGGAGTGGCTGAGTGCATCGTCGCAGTATTTTATGGGATCTATATTTCACATTCATAAAATCAATCCCATTCTTACTCAACTGTCCAAGAGCTTCCCATTTTGTAGAAAACAGAAAAATGGTGAACCTTCGGCTAGGCTTGTCATCAATTCAATATGATCCATCAACTATAATTGACAAATAATTAAAAATAAGTCATGTATGATTAATAACTTCAGGCTTGGCAGAAGACACTTATCTGGTTCATTAGTAAAAACAGTTTTTATATGGCTGATCCTGACCTTCAAAGTTTCACATTTCTCCCGATAAGTCTTGTTAAAACCTGTGTGAAAGTTAAAATCTTGAATTTTCTGTGCTGATTAGGTGAAGAACAGTGAGAAGCTCTAATATCTGAATGTCCAGGGACAGCTTGTTGAAGGACTAAGAAAGAGAAAGGACTTATAGTTTATTTAAAACCACCTCCGGACATGTAAAACGGCGTAAGGATGGTTAACCTAAAGCACTCTCGGGAAAGGTTTGTGTTTTCTGCCGTCACATTTCATTCTGGTAAGCAGTGGGATCACCTCGTTTTAATCACTGTACTTTCTATCCGTGTGGGCGAGCGTGTTGCGGGGGGGCACGCCAGATAGCACTTTTTGTGTCTGTGTCATACCTATCTCCCATTTTGCCACTGCTTTGCTTTGAATTCTTCCCTCTTTTCCATTTCCTTGTCTTGTTCTCTTTCTTCCTTGTTTGAACCCCTGACACTACCTGATACAAAAATACACAGTGGTTCGCAGTAAGATTTTCCGTATGTGTACACAAACCGGCATCCTTATAAGATTGGATGCTCAGACAAAGACACATACCAGTGAATCCCAGTGTGAGTTCAGTCATGGATTTGGTCTGATAATCCCTGCACTGGATCAGTGCCCCTATGTGCCTTTGTGTTGATAAGTGTGTGCTTGTGTGTGTGTTTCCATTTCAATCAACAGGGTAAAATATGTAGAGACACACGCCTGCAAGTACGCTCATTATGGAATTTGCCATTACATCATCAAACAGTTGCTTTTAAACACACGTAGCTCTCGCTATGCTACTTTATATTCAAATCTTACCTTTGCTGTGGTTGTGATTGAATTCTTAGTCCCTGAGGAGAGCAGATGCTATTGTTACCTCCCTTTGGATCCCACAAATGAGAAACAAGGACCTCATTCTGGCTCAACAACCTCACAGTTACACTGCATCTATGCACGCTGAAATGTAGCGAGATGAAACTACAGAGCGAGGTTCGCAATACCCAGTGGCTTGCCGGTATAAGATTTCTCCAAAAAATCTCTGCTCAATTGCCGTCATTTACAATGAAAAAATAACTTGTTTTTTCAAATCTACATTTTATTTTATCTTTTTAAACTCATTATATCATAACACTATTTAATCTTCAAGCTGGTCTCAAGTTTGTATAACAATGTTTAGATGATGTGCTCTGATTTTCATGGCAAAGTTGACAGTTTTCCCTGAATATTTTCCATGTGTTGCTGTGCTCCCAATGACCAATAGGTGGCACAGCAACTCTATGTTGTCAAGTGTGTGTGAGGCTCTGTCTGTGGTGCTGAATGTTAATCTCCCTGATCTGTTGTTGCGAGATGAAGAGTGCAACAAGAGAGGAGAATGGGTGGGATTTGGGGAATGTAAACAAGAATAAAGGAATGAGAGGAAAACATCAGAAATAAAGCCAGGACCAGACAGAAGGCAATTTAGGTGAGAGAAGTTAATGGCTGTGGATGAAATATAGAAATGTTTGGGGTGGGTGACAATGGGGAGGAAAGAGAAGCGGACTTCAAAACTTACCAAAAATGAGAAGAAAAAAAAAAAAAAAGAGAAAGCGAAGGATGAGGGCTAATGTGCAGCAAAAGGGAGAAATAATGAATTGCAGAGGTAAGGTAATGCCCGACCAAAAAGAATAAAATTTGAAAAAATAATGCTGGAGTAAACGGGACTTCTTTGCAAGAGGCAAACTGGTGAAATTGGCGAAAGGTAATGGTGGGAAAGTGACGGAGCGTGAACAGAGGCGATGCATCACAACATCATGCGATAATGTTTGGGTGCGTGGATAAACTCGACTCCCTCTGTGTTTCTCTTTGTTTTTGACCCTCACCATGACAACGGTGCGTCTGCTTGCGTGAGAGGGGAGACCTGAACTGCAGACATAGACAGATGGGGCTAAGAGGGGTGGAAGACATTAAGTGGGTCCTATCTGTCTGTGCAAGAGTGTGCTCATGAGTGAAATGGCGATCTGTGTGTGGGACTGTGAATGTGTGTGTGTGTGTGTGCGGGTGTGTACAGTGATCACTGATGCGGCGACACCGGTCGCATACAGTGGTATGCATGGAACAGATAGCAGGATTGATGCTTTCCATAGCGCTGCAGAAGCCCCTGCTTCGCTCCCTCTTCCTTGCATGACTCTTTCTCTCCTTGCTCCCCCCTCAAACCCCTGTTCTTCTAACTGCCTTCTTGATTTAGATTCCTCCTCCGAATCTTCTGTGTATATTTGCACTGCTTTTTCATTCTCCGACAATGATCCAGTAATGGGACTGTCAAAGTCAGAACTCTAGATCATTTATGACCTCTGTCTATATACTATTCTGCAGCGGAGGGCTTCCTCGGCGCCGCTGACCTCCAGCAAAGCAGGGAAGGTTTTCCTTTATGAAGTCGTAAGGTAGTCTGAGAGGGAGGGGGAGATGATCTGCGGAAGAAACTTAGCCTCATTGAGCAGATATGTGAGATGTCAACCTCTGCCATCTGAAATGTTTCAAATAGGAGGAATATTATCCACATAAGCAGATAAAATCTTTCTTACTACTTATTTACTCGCCCTCTTATTATTACCCTCCCTCCTTGTTTTTTGAGGAATGTTCTTAAATGTTGGATATCTTTGTTTTTTTTGTTTCCCTTTGTTTTGTGGTCTTAGTTTTCAGACACATCAGTGTTATTTATCTTTTATATAAGTACATTTTTACTTACAATCCTTGAACAGTTTTCTTTTGTTATATCCCCATTTCTATAACAACTTTGTTTAATTATTTTTGGCTTGGGGCTGTGAATTGAGCATCGGGTTCGGGATAATTTGATAATGATTTGGTAAGTAATTATTTCTTTAAGTATGATTTTGCTGTACCAATTCCAAGTTAGGGTGAGTTCACCTTCTTCGCTGAACTCATCTCTAACTTTCTTTTTTTTTACATGGCAGTGTGAGACATGTCACCTTGGTGGCCAACGAAGACATTTCTGTACCATTAGCCTCTTAAAAATAAAAATAATTTCACCTGAATTGGACATTAATTATGCAAAGTGGTCACTCGGGTCCACGTCAGATATTTTGGGTCAAAATAAATGAATAGTAGAAATAATTATACCTATAAAGAATATTGTATAATGTGTATCTTGTCATGAGGTTTTGTAAGAATGGGTGTGACTCTGTCAAAGAACCTGCTCTAATAAATGTTCAAAAAATAAAAAATAAACGAAATATGAAAAAAAATAGTTGAGGTAATTCTTTCCTATTGTGCTAAGTTTAACTAATCGCCATTTTTAACTGGGGTTTGCTCTGCATGGCAGCAGGGTTAGCTTCTTAGTTTCACACGTTTTTTTTTCTCAAAAACTGATTTAGTAATTTGTTAATGTTTTCATAATTTTCATCATATGAAAAAAAAAAAGGAAAAAATACCCATAGGCTTAAGTAATGCCTCTTATTAAGTAAAAAGTAGAAGAACATTGCAATGTAATCAACACAAGATGAGCTGCAATTTTGATTCAGCATCTAAGTGCCCTTGATCATCAAAAAAACAAAGACAAAAATAATATCACTTTATGTTTGAGGACATTTTACCAGCATGCCTCAACAACACAACCAGTGATTAGTTGATAGTGAAACTACTTATCACAATTACTGAACTCCTGTTCTCAGATTTTTCTTAGCAATTAAGTCATATGTGGAGGCAGGATGTTTTCACTAATTTTATTTTTTGTTATCCTGTTTGTTTGAACACGATCGACAAATGAGGATAAGCTATTACCTCCGGCGATCCCTTCATTGTCTGGCTCGACCTGACGTGCGTTTGTGATTTGCATGAAAGACCAGCACCTTGACACGGCCAAGCTCATGGAACGTGATGAAAAAGCGGTTATCGGTGCAACACAGAGGACATTTTGGTGTATGAATTTGTTTTTTGTTTGCTCTCCAAAGGCTGTTCCAAACACCTAAAAGAGCTACTTGACCATGGCCAAAGGTGAAAGTTTCTGCCTCTCTAGTGTCAAATCCACAAGAGACATTTGAAATGCTTGCTGTCATGGCTTCCTCTAACAAGTCCAGTTCCCTTAACAAGAAGCTTGTCTTTTACATAAATGCGTCGTGCATACAAACATCTGGAAGTGCTTATTTAACGGCAGTCATTCTTCCTCGCTCTCTCCCTCTCAAACTCCCCACGTAATTCCCGACAGTATCGCATATAAAAAAAGGGCAAAAACATAAACACAGATGACCTTGAGGCACAACTTCAAACCGGGATTTAGTTTCTTTGAACACGTAGCCAAACGCTAAACACGCCGGATTATCTGTGATGATCTGTGACAGCTCCCCCTGTGTCCACTGTCAGGAGGGACGTTCTACAGGCTGTCAAACAATACAGGTAGCGCATCTCCTGGAAGCATAATGAGGCTTTTCTTGTACATGACCATTCTACTTTTGTGTCAGACCCTTCCCTGATGATTGCAATGAAGAAAAAGGAAAAGGATGCAATGGATGGCAGGACTGCAGAGAACATTTTCCAGGTTTTCTCTGCAGTGAGACTCTTGTATACTTATTCCACTTCCCTGAGTAATTTGCACTTGAGCTGCTGTCTCCCGAATCACTGAAGTCTGGTTGAAGTTGCCAACATCCCAGCTGGATGGACTTACAGTTATGAGCGAGCGTCACGAAAATGCCTGCATCAAGGTCCCTCTTAGTATCTTTTTAATTTTGTGGACATTCTTCCTTTCCTTTTTTTAACCTAGCCTTTCAGTAGTAAGAAGGTTTCTTACAAAACTACTCTTTATTCTTTTATTTTTTTTTCTTCAGAGGCAGTAAACATTTGTAGTCAGTCGAAGAGAAGACTACCAAGTTTAAGCCTGCAACCAAGAAATTATTGAGATATTTGTTCAACTGGAAAACCACAGACTTTACAGCAAGAACATGTCTTCCAAATTTTATGCATCAATGTATTTATTTAGTTTAACAACAAATATTACAACTCTTCCTTTGGACTTTAACGTTGTTTGTTCCCATAGACTGTTGCATGAATGACTGAATTGGGTTTGCCTCAGTGCATTTTAGAGTTCAGGGAGATGTTCTTCATGAATTCAGATTGACCGCTGGTGGACCGGCCTACAACCAATCACAGTGTCTGACAGGAACCAAATAACCAATCAGTGAACAAGCATCTGGAGACACAACATGGAAATAAGGTACTTCTAAAAATACATAAATGAATAAATAATACCAAAGAGAAGACTTATGGATGGAGTGACTGAGGACATGACATTAGTTGGTATGAGGGAAGAGAATACAGAGAATAACTCCTGAAGGGAGCGGCCACAAGAAAGACAACAATGAAAAAATAGTCTTGGGTTTTGAAACCTCCTTAGCTTTTTTTTTGGAAAAGTGCCTTAGAGGTGTTGGAAATGTGGCTATTGGCCAATCTTGTGTGTTAAATCCATCCCAGAGAATACAGATGGCAAGTTTCTTAATATTCAGGAAGTTTTGGGAATGGGGAGGTAGAAAGAACCGCGGAGCAAAATATCAAAATGTTCAAAAAACATAATTACGACTGTCATGACTTTACTTAGTGAAAGGACACGCTCATTATTTCACGAATAAGTAAATAAAAAGTGTCAGATTTTGCACACAATAGAGAAATAACTAAAAAGCCCTGTGTATGCCATTGAAAAGAGAGTTTTTTTTTGTTTTTTTGCATGTATCTAGATGAAGACATAAAACCTTAAGCTGCAGTATTTTTACATCAGAAATGGAAAAAAAAAAAGGAAAACACAAACAAACAAACTGTTTGCTGAGATAATATCACTATTTGAGATCTCCAATGAAAAACTGCCTATGGTAAATTTCTGTTTGCTTCATTTAATTTTGTATATTTATTTATTTACTTCTGACTGGTTCTGGATGTCCCTATAGGTTCCTATCCTCTCTGCTGTGCTCTGTTTTATTCATTCTCTGTCCATTTCATCTTTCATGTTGTCTCTGTTTTTGTTCCCACTGCATAGAGAATTACCTTTCTTCCTTCTTTTTGCGCACCCTTTTCTACCATTTTCACATACATACACATATGCACACCCACACAGCCACACACTCTGATTTGTACCTTCTCTCTCAACCTCTAGTTGCGAGATCAATGCCTCCCCCAGGTAGGCTGAGTCTGAGTTATTCTACCACAGAGTGTGGGAGAGTTAAAAGGCAGAGCAGTGGCACATTGAGTCAAATTGTATGTGTATCTCAGTGCTGCTTGCATTTTTCTGCATCTGAAAATCAGTAAATGGGAGTCACACTAGACGGTTCCTCTCATCCTGCCAAGATGTGAGGGGGGATTTGGTGTTGGGCTTTGGAAACGAAAACAGCCCAAACATTTCAAAAACAGAGGGTGTAAATTGAGGGTGAATATAAGCAGCAAGAATATAAAAGCCAACATAAAACTATTCTTACTTAATTGCAACTTTTCTGACATCAAATCAGCTTCAGGTAAAAAAACGGTTGCAGTACGGTCTTATTCCTGTGTATTTTGTATCGATGGCGTAATAAATACTATGGCCGAACAAATTCCAGGCTTCGCTCGACCACACACTAAGTTAACTATACGTTTGGGACGTTCCCCTCTATTATCACTATTATGTCATTACTTTAAGCGCCTGATTCCTGACTTCTAGACAACACATGCGTGTCGGCATCAAACTCACGGTTTAAACAATCACCCATTAATTTCTGTATTCGTAGAAAGAAATAGGAGATTGAAGGTTTCAAAGTGATAAGTGTGAGAGACGGATATTGGAGTTGAGGTCAGACTCAGGAAAGAGGGATTAGTAAGTGAAATTTAATTTAACCAAATTAAAGAAAACCTTTTTCTTTTTGTTTTACCTTCCAGGAGGAGACCTACAGAAAAGCTGCCATGCTGCAATATCAAGTCTGTTTTGGCTGCTTTGCCAACAACTGTCATAGTATCAGAACCACTATATGCAAGTTTAACTTCAACCGAGCAAGTGATCTCAAGACTGCGAAATGTTGCTTCTTCTAATATTCGCTGTTTGTTTTTTGCGTGAGATGTTTTGTTTTATTCTATGGAGCGCCCTATCCCCCATCAGGCTCGTTGTTTTCTTTCAAGGCCTGAGAATTTTTGGTTCCTTTCATAAGAAAATAAAAAAAAAAAATGGAAAGAAAACAGTGTTTTAATAATAATAAAATGCTCAATGGATTAGTTACTAGCTGGTGGTAGGATGTATTCTATTCCCCTTACGAGTGAATTAGCTCAAACAGGGCTATGGGCTAGCAAATATTGGATTTAACTGCAAATTCAAATAATCTCCTATCATGTAACCTGTTGAATCAATTTTAGCAGGATTGTTGTCATTTTCCAATATGTGACATAAACAATCAGCATCCAATTTTAAGAGCATTTTTTGGTCCAGAAACTATAAGAAATAAGAGATTTGATACATTTCTCTCGAAATCCTCTTGTCGTGTCAACCGGACTTGAATTTCTTCACTTGAAGATGAATATAAGTTATATTCGGAAACTCCCCACAGGTCATTAGAAGTGAAGAAGCCTCTCGGATGAGGGGTGAAACGTCTCCGAGTGAAGAAATTCAAGTCCAGTTGACACGACAAGATTTCGACAGGAGTTCACCATGACCTGGATGACTGAAAACCTCCACAGACAAGAGGTTTGATATGTCTTTTATTTCAACCATGAGTGGAAACGTTTGATCGCTGAGATGAAATTATGTAAATTCAGACAGAAGAGAGGACATTCAAAGGAAATTATCATTTCCACCACACAAAATATCAAAAAATTTGGAGCAAATCATGAATAGTTTATGTATTTCTGCACATAGATCTGCCTAACTGCAGTATTAGATTGTTTTCAGTATTCATGATTTTTTGTTGAAATGGAGATTATCTTTTAACATTTGAAATAAAAGCCAAATTGGCACATTTTTTTTTGTCATTGAAAGGCTTTTGTCTTTAATACTCTTAACACATAGACTTGATTAAATATGACCTCAATATGTCATTCGTATCGAGCATTCAAGTATTCAAGTGTAGAAATCAATGTCTGACCCAAACATTGACAAGAACACAAGGCCACTTATTTATTTATTTTTTTTTTTACATAGAATTAGAATATAAATAAAAAAATTGGCATCTATTTTTTTATCTTCTTTTTTATTTTTTTATTTTTTATTAAGTCCTCATAAATAAAGTAAATGTGAAAATCACTCTCAAAGACTCACACAATCGAGCTGGCAATCCTGACCTATGATCACCACATTGATGATTTGTCGGGGCACTATGGATATGTCAATTTTGTGTCACTCCACACCAACACAGGCCCTTGCCGTCTCTGGTGTAGGTACGTCAGCGTATGTGAGCATTCATACTAACAAAGTAATATTGTGATATTGTCAAGGATCGGGAATACTGATTTCACTTTAACAAGGTCGCAGCCTATCTGAGAAAAAAAACAGGAAGTAAAGGCTGCGCTTTATAGGGGGAGTCCTGGATACTAGTGCCAAATCACCAATGTTATGTCCTCTTATTAGAGTCTGTTCCTCTTGTGTGTTTAGTGTTTATGAGTACACTCATTTTTGAATACATAATACATGCTGAGATCTATTTCACAGCCGTACCTTGTTGCACAGCTGTCAAAGACGATTCTGAGGTTTTTGTGCTTATGATGCGGCGCCCACGGCGACTGTCAATCACAGCTGTCGTTTTTTTTGAATGAGCACACTGGGAGATGAGGGAGTATTTGATTTGATTTGAGAGGGGAAGCATAAGGCGTGTATCTCCGTATCACACACACAGCGGGACAAGGAAGTTGCTATTCCTGCAATGAGTCATAAGTCAGATGCTCCTAAACACACACACACACACAAACACACACGCAGGCACCTACCACCCCCTCCAAACACACACACAAACGAGCCAGCAGGATGCACAAAATCAACAAGAGGCCCGGGCAGACACAAAGACGTGGATGTGCACATGTGCAGGGAACTCGGCACAATTCCTGGATTTATTCTACAGCAGCAATGCTCCACTGCGTTTAAATCAACAGTCTGTCCTCTTTATTGAGAGCCACATCCAGAGTTCCATCGACCTGAAGGAGAGGAAGATGTGATAGCCAACTGACGACAGCAGAAGTAAAGTCAAGGGAGGAAAAAAGGGGAAACATGGGGGGCACCAATGTGAAAAATAGAGATAGTGAGAGACAGCCAGAGTGTGTCGGTCTGGTCCGTGGGCCAGAAGCTTGTCTCCTGCTGGAGAGGAAGTGCTTTGAGTGCAGTGAGAATGTGGGCTAGCTTGCCCTGCTAACCTTGGAGTGCTAGTAATTGGCACTTGGCATTAAGCAGCCCCTCTTCCTCTGGGATAATAAGATTTTAGACAGAAAGGAAGAGCTGTAAGCTTCGAGAGAAGGGACCAATTCATTGCTCGTGCAAATTGTACAGCCGCCGAGAATTTTCACTCCAAATCGAATTTACAGCTCGATGCCACAGAAAAAACTGTGATGTAAACACAACCTGTTCGAGATGCTGTGAGCGATGGCAGCGAGATGTGTTGAAATCGTGTCAACGCAATGCCAATCAATGTGTTCGTCTCTGATATATCAGCATTTTATTATTTTTTTTCTTTTGGCGAGATTGAACATTTTTATGCCAAGCCCACTCCTCCTCATTCTCTTATGTTTTTTTTTTTATTTTTTTTATTTATTTCTATTTTATTTTTTCATTAATTAGTGTCAACTTGCAACCAAGTTGAAGTGTGAACACATGCTGGTAAATGATAATGATGTAGGTTGTTCCCTACTACTGTCAGATGCAATGGCATACAGGATTTCATTCACTGAAAAACAAAACAAACCCCAAAAAACCTGCTTCAAACTTTGTGGATGATACCGTATCTTAGTACACTCAATCACACAAAGAGCTTATTGATATCCCAATTTAAGACAAATTTCGTGGTGATGGTGATGGGCTTGCTTTTTGTCCAAACTCTAATTATCTTAGGACTGAAATGATGGCTCTGTATGTATTTAGTTATGCGCAACTTTGAGTCTCGGTTTTAGGAATTAAGCTTCATTTTACTATAACACCTCCCCCTTACACACACACACACACACTCGTACATGCACATGCCCACACAGCTGCATTAAAATGGTAAATAAACTGATAACAGTAAAAGAGTGTGATGACTCTATATTCGTTTGCTCTTCATCATCAACATGGATGAGCAATTTAATTTAATTGAAACTGAGCCTTGAAAGTGGATTGAAGTATATGGGGAGGCTATGGGAGTATAAAGAGATGGCTCTAAAAATAAGGTTCTATTGCATTGGATCACAGAACCAAGAAAATGAAGCTCATGTATTTATACATTTTAAAGTAAAACCAAACCGCTCAGAGCTGATTTTCTATTTCACCTTTTCAGTAAAAAAAACATGGAAAATCTCAAACAAACAAAAAATCTCGTTCCAAATTTATGGATTTCCTCTGTCAGTCAAAAAGTATGTCCATTGTCTGATGCCCCATTCAGTTTAAACCCTTCCTCAATGTAAACTGGGCTTAAGAGACTTTATGGTCTTACCGCAGCCCGGAAAACAAAACAAAACAAAACAAAACAAAACAAAACAAAACAAAACAAAACAAAACAAAACAAAACAAAACAAAACAAAACAAAACAAAAAACATTAATTGTTTAAGGGACATGGGGTCTGGCACAGGCTGTTTTCTGGAAGGAAATTAAACATAATTTATATGAGCTGATCAAGATAATTGAACAAATTTCAGCTGATCTTCTGCTTTTTCTCTCAGGTTTTCCATTCAGGCATACCTACAGTGAATCAAAAAGCTCCATTTCACCCTGTTATCTGTATCGTCATGTCTCACACCAACTAACTTCATGTCCTCTTTCACTACATCCAAAAATCTTCTCTGTGTTCTTCCTCCAGACCTCCCGCCTGGCACTTCCAACCCCAGCATCATTCTACCAATATATTCCCTCTCCCTCCTCTGCACATGACCGAACCATATCAGCCTGGCTTCTCTGACTTTATCCCCAAAGCAAGTGGTGTCTTATAGACTCACTCCTGATCCTATCTGTCCTCATCCAAAGAGAACCTCAACATCTCCATCTCTGCAACTTCAAGCTTTGTTGCCTGTCTTATCCTCAATGCTATTGTCTCCAGATCATACAGCATCGCTGGTCTCACAACTGTCTTGTACATCTTTCCTATCATTCTGGCTGATGTTGATTTATCACACCAGTACTTGAAACCCTCCACCTTCTTTATCTCCAATCCATGTAGCCTCATCGTTCCACTTGGGTCCCTTTCATCTACACAAATATATTCTGTCTTGCGTCAACTAACCTTCATTCCTCTCCTTTTCAGAGAACTCTCCAGATTTGCCTCCACCTGTTCCCTGCTCTCACTCCAGATCACAATATCATCTGCAAACATCATGGTCCAGGGAGATTCCTGTTGTGCCGCATCTGTCGGCCTGTCCATCACCACTGCCAGCAAGAAGGGGCTCAGAGCTGATCCCTGATGAAGCCCCACCTTGAACAACTCATACTCCATTTCTCTTTCTGTCCGTACCATAATAGTACAACTTGCACTTCAGCTTCTAGCCTTGCTACTCTTCCAACTGGTCTCCTGGAATCAAAGTATATCAACCTTTCTTCTCTGCCAACTTTGCCTCCAACTCTCTGACTTTTTTTCCATCCATCTTCTTCCGTTATCCTGCAGCCAGGGTCGGGGGGGATGCTGGAGCCTATCCCAGCTGCCATCGGGCAAGAGGCGGGGTACACAGTGAGGCTGAAGTGCTAACCACTGCGACACTGTGCCACCCTCCCTGGGTTTTCATAATAATACTCAAGGTTCCTCTCTTTTCTCTTCTCTCTCTGCATCCAAACAAGCCTTCCATCTTTTCCTCTGCGACCCACAGTAGCCCAATTTCCACTGGTACCCTGTACGTTATCGGCCCTATTGGCATTAGGCCCTAATGACAAACTGGGAGCTACCCTGGACAATCGTTCCCACCCCCTACACGATGAGCTGTGGCTGATTCACGGTTCATCCAACTCTGGTGCAGAACTTAAAGCCTCAAGTGCTCCGTTGTGCCCACAGCTATCAGACTGGATAACATCAGTCTGGACGGCACACAAGCCTCACAGCACGAAGGACCCTGGTTCGATTCCGACAAGGGGACCTTTCTGGGTGGAGTTTGCATGTTCTCCCTGTGTCTGCATGGGTTTCTTCCGGGTTCTCCGGTTTACTCCCACAGTACCAAAAAAATAGGAAAAAAAAATGGAAAAATTCCGCCGAATGAATGAGTGAGCGAATGGTTGGTTGTCTATATATGCGGCCCTGCGATTGACTGGCGACCAGTCCGAAGTGTACCCTGCCTCTCGCCCGATGACAGCTGGGATGGACTCCAGCATCCACCGCCACCCAGAGGACAGGATGAGCGGGAGAAGACGGATGGATGGTCGGATGGATGGACGGCACACAACTCTGACTGGCTCGGGGTGCATCTGTGCTACCACAACCTCACTACCCAACTCAGTTCACTACCTCACCCACTCACGTGTCATGCACAACCTCTCTTGTCTTTTTTTATTTTATATTATCCTTGTTGGTCCCAGTTTTTCCCACTCTCATCCTGCCTATTTTTGTTTATTTGCTTTATTGTCGTCATTGCTATTATCGTTCTGTCGATGTTGTCATTTAGTTTTCGTTGTCTATTTTCACCCTTACTGTCTTCTTTTTTTTTCATTCTGTTAATTCATATACTTAATTTTGTTGCTGCTGTTGTTCTCTCTGCTGTCTATTTGTTTGTTTGATTTTTCTAATTGCCTTCTAATTGTCTGTCTATTTTCTATTTCTATTTCTATTTCTAGAGACATATAACTGTCACACTGCTGTAACAAAAGAATTTCCCCCATGGGGATCAATAAAGTTTATCTTATAACAAGAAGTGAAAACAGAGTGAAGATTTTTTTTCATTTTCTTTCTTTCCTTATTTTTTCCCAATTTGAAATTAAAATAGGACTATCTTACTTGCATTATGCTCTACTCTATTTCACTCCAAATGCCTGTAAACCAGGCTGAACCAGATAGCTCACAAGGTAGATATGTTAATTAAAAACTAAAATAAAATATAGCTTTTAGTACATTTTGTCATATTTAAAATTTAAGCTAAGGGCAGCGTCATAAATACATTCAAATTGGTCTTAATTCATGGCCTGGACAGTGTGTGACTGGGTTGGAAGCCAATTAATAGGTGAATAAGCTCAAGTGTCTCGAGGCATTATTAATAAGATGGCGTCAGGATCTCTGCAGCAGCCACAGTCAAGCTGTTGTCGTGCTGAGTCAGACTTCTTCCAAAAGTCTTAATTTGTTCCCTTTTAAAAAAAGCTCACCATTCTTATCAAGAGTTTGATTTACACAAATGCATGCTTTACATTCTCATTTTTCCCCGATTTTTCAAATTGGCAATTTGCGTTCTTTCTTCTGACGCACCGATTGACGAAGATACCGCATCGATGTGGGAAAGATCGATTTGTCCAAACCAAGCATCGTTGTGCAGGAGATGGAGCAGAGCTGGAAGACAGCGGTGAGGTGTGCTGCAGGTGTGACAGAGAAGTTCAAAGTGGAGGTAGGGACTGCATCAGGTAACAGCTCTGAGCCCTTTCTTGTTCGGCATTTTGATGGACAGGCTGACAGATGAGGTTAGACAGGGATCACCATGGACTATGATGCCGGCAAATGACATTGTGATCTGTGGTGGGAGCAGGGAGAAGGTGGAGGAAAATCCGGTGGGGTGGAGGTGCACCCTAAAAAAGAATAGGGATGAAGGTTAGCTGCAACAAGACGGAATCGATATGTGTGAATGTGTGAATGGTGAGGTTACAGGGAGTAGAGACAAAGAGGGTGGAGGATTTCAAGTACTAAGAGCCAACAGTCCAGAGCAATGGAGAGAGAGGATGGGGAGTGAAGAAATACATTCAAGCAGGTTGGAATGGGTGGAGAAAGGTGCCAGGGGTAATAAGTGATCCAAGAGTATCTGTAAGAATAAAAGGCAAGGTGTTTAAGACCATGTTGTCTTGTTTAGAGACAGTCACATTAAGGAAATAACAGGAGGCAGAGCTGGAGGGAGCAGAGATGAAGATGTTTAGGTTTCTCTTTGGGAGTTACAAGGATGGGTAGGATCAGGAATGAGTCCATTAGAGGGACAGCACATGTTAGATGCTTTGGATATGAAGTCGGACTGGCCATGCTTTTATGATTTTGTGCAAATCAGGGTTAGTAAATATCCGGGTAGAGGGACACTTAGGTTAGAACTGCCAGGCAGGAGGCCTTGAGGAAGGCAAAAGAGTAGATTTACGGACAGAGTGAAAGAGAATGTGAAGTTAGTCGCGAAGAGAGAAAAGGATTCAGAGATTAGGGTTGGCTGGACTAAGCTGATTTGCTGTTGAGTGAAAAAGAAATATATGCCACTAAAGACATGGGGTCTTTTTCAAAAACAATTTATTAATGGTTTTGTAACAACAAATCTGATCACTGTGACATTAATTCATTTGTGTCCATGATGTGCGATCTTTGCAATGAAATAATAGTGGACTTATTAATTTACTGAATTCTGGCTATACAATTACATGTTCTAATAATAATAATAACAATAATAATAATAATAATAATAATACTGCTACTACTACTACTACTACTACTACAACTAATAATGATAATAATAATAATGATAATCATCATCATCATCATCATCATCATGATCCTGATAATGATAATAATGATAATAATTCATTTTTTTCAAAGCACATTTCTCAACAAATATGACACTGCATAGACATACACACATACTCAAAATCCAGATTTTAAATAATCAGTGAAAATATAAACAATAGATTTGATGGTTGTCAAAAAACTTCAGCCTGGTGGATATGACCCTCCAACAGCTCGTGGTTGTTTTTTTTTGTTTTTTTTTTAATTTTTTTTTCCTATTATTGTAAATTTCTACCATATCTTCTCAGTCATGTTGCTCGTTTATCTTTTTTTTTTTTTACATTCCAAGCACATCTCCATCACTGTACCCAGAACCATGTGAATTTAGTGTTCAAGGCCATGGTGTCACACTTGCAAGAATAACAGTGACACTGTGCTAATGACCTCAGTATTACATTTTGCTGCCCTGCTGTATTTTGATTTGTGGCCCCAAGATGGGGGGGGGAGAACAGAAAATGCGGGAGGTTGAGTCCAGTTATCGAGCTCAATTGTACTTTTCATATCAAAAATGATATAAATCAGCAGTAGTTGCGACACCATGCATTTAAGTGGCTGCCTTCCAAAATGACATTTGATATTTTTTATTTCTCTTATTTATATAGTGATTGAGTCATTGAGTTGAGCTATGACTGAATGGATTGATGAAATTAGCACCCTGCCGCAAGAGACCGAAACTATCGGAGGTGAGTGTATGCACATTGGGTCACTGTTGTGTATTTTTAATTTCATTTGAAACACAACTGCACGTCCCTGTGTGTCGACTCAAAATGATTCCCCTAAGATGACACATTGGAAAAATTTGCATCCTTTGTGCAAATTTTAGCCCTCGACAAGGTTTACTTTTGAGCAGCGGACTAGCGCTGTGTATAAATCGCAAAAATATCCCGGGGAGTTATGGACTGTGCATTGCATTAAAAAAATACAATACAAAAATAAAGGAAGGAAACAAACAAAGAAAACTATCATGGATTTAACGTGGAGAGTGAGAAAAGAAGACGGTAAGAAAACTAAAGTTTGCATTATTAGGCTACAGCACAAAAAGGTCTGAAATCCCAAAACCCACATCCTTTCATGTACTTAAAATTTAAGTATACTGCCCAAAGAGCAGGAAGAGAGTGATCCAGCTGCCTCTGCAGTCCAAGAACTCCTTTCCAGGGTCTTTCCTGCTGCATCACACATCAAAGTGCACTTTGTTCCATCATTATGAAATCCTAATGATGCTACTGTAGCAAGAACATAATGGCTTAATTGGACTGTGCTGAAGATGTAATGAACATTTTTTCTTTGTTCTGGCCGTGGTTGGTGTTAAAGCACCGTGGGGAAGGACCGCGCTTCCTTATTCAACAGGCAGGCGAAAGCTGAGCCTTTTTTTTTTTTTTTTTAAACCTTCACAAAAATGCACAATGATTCTTTGATCTCTGTTATTAATCTTTTATCCTTATATTTCTTAATGCATCCAAGTGTTTTTTTTTTCCTTTTTCTTGGATTTTTATCCTCCTGAAACAAGAGGCCCTGTGACAGCGGCTTTTAATTACTATTATTATTATTTTTTTTATCATTGTTGTTGCTATTTTTGTCTTAAAGGGTGGCGTTTTCTCTGATGAAGTGAACGAAGTGATGAACTGCGGTGTCACTTCAGTGTTTAAACACAGTTTAATTTTTAATGAACTTTTGTGAATTAGCAATCGAACGAATATTTGGCTTTGGCTAAGTTGGTGGAGCAGGATCTTGCTTCCATGCTGAAATGTCCTTCGGAAAGATACCGGGTGGCCAAGTGAGCGACCAGTGTGCAAGAAAGAGTCAATGGATGAATGCTATCCAGCAATCCAGCACTTGAACCAAGTTCAAGGTGATAAAAGGGCTATGCAAGAAGAAATCATTTAAAAAGGTCATCAATCAATGCAAAAAACAGAGAATGTATCTCGCTCTTGACTTATCACTCAGGTTAAATCAATTCATCAAACAAGCTCTGATTGTAAATTTTGTCTAAACTAAATATATAAATGCTTGACTAGAAGATGTCAGTGCACCTCAAAATCAGTGTTGAAAAGAAAATAATTTTAACAAGCGTCACAACATCCAGCCCGGCTCATTAAAATACAAATATTCTGCTGTGTCTAAACAAGTTTGGGGAACCTTGAATAACATTTAAGGATGACTTTGATTGAAAATGTTTTATCTGTACACACACATATATATATATAATGTTTTAGCTGTATATATATGTATAGCCAAAACATTTTTAATCATATACATATATATATATATATATATATGACTTTGAGCCATGTTTTTCAATTATACATATATATGTACAGCCAAAATTACATTTTTTTTCAATGACAATAAAGTTTTCCTTTTTTTTAACATGGTGATCCTGTAAGAAATTATATTTTTTACCCTACCAATAAACTTGCCTTTGTACCTCTAAATCAAACCAAGAGCAAGGCAATTTTCAAATTATAGTTTGTAGGAGTCTGCATTGAAATAAATTCACAGAAATTTGGAGGTGAATGAACCCAGGACTTTGCTTGAATTAAATAACACAGGGTGGAGGCAAATAAAACTGACTTGACAAGAAAATTTGCTCAAGCTGCTGTCTTTTCATTCATTCATTCATTCATTCATTCATTCATTCATTATACTGCTTATCTGGGATGTGGTTGTGGGCCGACTGGAGCCTATCCAATCATTTTATATTATATTTAACAATTTACAACATAAATAAATAAATGCATTTAGAAATGCATGGAACAAATTTCCTATTTGAAGGGACTTGCACTAACATATAATTCTTCATGTGATTGTTTTACATGCAAACAGGAAGCATGAGTCTGAGATTGGATTTTGGTGAGAGGGATTTTGTCTTGGTAAGGTCTGTTTGCATCTCCTGAAGTTGAAGAGGCAGAAAAAACTGTTAAGTTGCCCTGGGGAGGCTGGTGTAAATGAAAAAAATGGCATCTGTGTTGCCAAATTTTAGGCTTATTGACAACAGTCTCTCAATCGTGTGTAAAATCCTGCACATAATCAAGCTTAAAGTTCATTACCATGTGGGCTGTATTAAGTTTTGGCCAGAAACCAATTAAGGTAGAATTACCGATTTTTGACCAGTTTCATCCTAATTTCTGATGTGCAGTGCACATCCATAAATATCTCACAGAAACTTCAAGCTGGATTCAAACATTAACTTATATTTGCATCTGGAGCTGGCATGGTAAGTGAAAGGTGACACTGAAAACCCCTTGCTCCATTTTTAACTTGTGGGAAACTTTCTTCCACCACAGAAGGAGCAATTAACTTCAAACTTTTTGACCATTCATCCTCAGCGCTGGCACATAATTGATTCCAATTATTTGCAGGTACTATTTTTTCTGGATTATGCACAGCATTTGTGCTGCATACTCAGTGTCCCCATCAGGAGGTGTATCTTTTCATGATCGACTGAAGGCTGAATTAGAATTTTAGGAAGATGAAGAACTCTTTGAAAAATACATTCAAAATAGTTTACAACTGACATTGCTCTATTAAGCATGTGCTTATAGCGCATGTGTGTGTGTGTGTGTGCGTGTGTGCGCACACACACCACTCCAGGGACTTAATTATGGCCACATATGAGCAGGAGGAAGCTCTCTTATATTCGTTCTCCTTTTAATATTCAAGAAAATCTTATTAAGGGAAAAAAAAGAGTCTTTGCTGAAAACAGAGAGCAGATCTTGATTAAATAAAAAAAATTCTTTGTTCCTTACTTGTCAGAGCGAAAGGCTGGCAGATGTGTTCAAATGAAGTGGCTGGGTGGTTTAGCCTTTGAAGAAACAAAATAAAGCCAATCAATATTAACAAGATTCACCTTACCCTCCAGTGTGGCTTCTTATCTGACACCTTTCACTCCTGATGACTCTTTTCCCCTCTTTTCCCCTCACCGTCATGGTTGTTGTCGACCTCAAGCTATTGGTTCATACCTTTTTTGCCTGCAGCCCGTATATGAGCCTCCCTTCATTAATTGCACTGATAGCATTGGAGCTGCTTCCTCACTGCTATTTCACGCATGGCTCGGTGGAAAAATTAAGGACTTGTCACGGCATGCTGCATTTACGGGCCAATGATGCAGGTAGCTTTGACAGGTGAGAGGCGGTGACTGCGATTCAATTGAAACACCTTACATGTGGATTTATTTTCCCTCATGTTTACACCTTCTTACTTCTGCTACCCATCCGGCTCAAGCCAGCGGGGCTGGACAGTAAAAATACCAAAGGTAGCCTTTTAAATTCATAAAATATGTAGTGCATAGCAATAAATAGGTAAATACCGGTACATAAAATTCTTGGGATTGCCTTTGTGTGACTGAACCACACATGTCGAACAGGCTTTTTCTTATTAGCCTGCTACATGTAATGAAAATAACATCCACCTTTCTTGTGTTTTGTATTATATTCCATTTGAGGCTTGTAAGAATCATCAAACAGCTGTAGTGTTTAAAACACAAGAGCCTGAACCTATTCGTATGTTATGCATTATTTATACCGTGAATTGTTCATGAAATGACATCTTTTCATGTAAGTCATGCTATTTGCATCATGTGGCATACTAAATGACAAGGAAGCTTTGTTCTTGCTGCACCAGCTCTTTCTGATGTTTTATATTTGTGAATCATATGATATTAAATCCAGTGGTTATGATGTGCATGCTGAATTATCGTAGGATATTTACATCACCAGCAGGTTTTATGCCTGTGTCACTGAAGGTCAGTGCATCTTGAATTTGAAAGCGCATGTAGCAGACAGCATATGATATTCACACGCCGGCGCGTGACTCGACTGGCACCATGCTAATAAAGTCATCACAGCTGAACAAATGTTAAATCATCCCATCAGCTTACGGGGTTATCGGTCTGTGAGAAACCTCAAGCCACGCGAGTCTGGAAATAATGAGCGAAATGCCCGGTCAGTCGTCCAGGTAATCCGGGATTCTTTTTAACTCGACTCCTACCCAAAACAACAGTTACACGGGAATTAATAGACACACGTGGAACGTGAAAAGCAGACATTGAAGGGCGTCTTAAAGACATTAAGCGTTACAAGTGCATGTTGCAGAGGCCCAGGAGAATATCTTGATGGGTTCTGAGACGTGTCAGGGTTTTTCCTCGGCACAACTTCCTTCTGTTAACCTATTTCAATTCACAATGGTTCAGTGGCTTTTCTGGCTGAAAGCTAGAAGCTAGAAAATGCCCTCTTTTGCAGGGGTAACAAATAAGCAACAGACGTTTTTTTTGTTTGAGACTGAAAAGAAGATTCGGTATGGATTTTGACACCTCTGAAAAACCACCATTTCGATTCTCACCTCTGGAAGGGTATGATCTTTTCTGAAGTTGGTTGGATTTTATCAGCGGGATTCTTAGTCTTCTACAGAACGCTCTAACAGTATTTTGTGCAGTATTTTTGACTTCCTATATTTCAATTGTCTTTCCTGTCATGTCTGCTGTAATTTTTTTTCAGGCAATCTCATACAACTTTGCTATAGAACTTTATTTAAAATCAACACGCTTCCTCATTAAAACTTAATCAGATCAGTGATGTTCGGAAACATCCAGGATTCGCTCTAAATCACGAACAGGCACTGAAGTGAGCTCTACTGCGGCTAATGTGCAGTTTTCCATGAGAAATGATCTTCAGATGCCAGGTTTCCATCATGCAATGCACCATCACGAATATCAAGGGCTTAAGCTGTCGAAATTAATATAAATAAATACTCGAACGGGAAAATAAATGGAATAACAATTAAAGAAAACAAGTAAATAAATAATCAATTTATAAAGAATCAATTGAGCCATGTAAATGTTACGTGATTTCTTTGTCTTGATATAAGTTTCTTTGCTATTTTCTTTTCTTCGTCCCTGGTTGTTTAACATTATACCATTTGGGGACATCATTGTGAAAGATTTACGGTTAATAATTAAGTCAGAACTGGTTTAAAAAAGCAGACACTGTTATTTGGCCAGCTGTTGGCGGTTGCTACTATTGCTCAATATGTGCATTTTTGCTTGATGATGAGATTGAGAAAGGATGATTTTCAGTCAAATTAATCATGTTTAGAAACTTTTACTCAAATCAAGGCATTTCCGGGCACAGCCTACAACTAATGCACAACTCAGGAAAGATAGAGTAGTTTACTGCATAACGAAACCTATTACCGTTATGTCCTCAGTAGACTATTTCTAGAGAAAAAGCAGGTGTATCAAAACAATCTGATTGGTTTATCACCCTCAGATATAGGAACACAGTGTGAAACTGTGTGCTTCAACACGGAAAGAATGGAGGGAGAGAGAGAATATATACTCAGAGGGGATAATTTAAGCTCACTAAGACCAGAACCAGTTGGTCTGTGATTTCTGGGTGTAGGACTATCAGCTGTGGAACACCACCAGAAGCTTTGTCTGATTTTACTGTCAACAGGTTTTCGATGTGGCCAAGGTTCGGCTTGCGACGGTAGGAGCGAATGCAGATTTTGTATTCTAGGAGCTAATAGAATACTTTATTGCTGATTCTATGATTTCTTGGCATTTTCTTCATGTTGGTTGGCACATAGTACTCAGAACAGTGCCCAGAATTCTCACTATGGAATTCGATGAACTCCGTGAACTACATCAAACTGTGCCTGCGGATGGAGGGCATTTCGTTCCTGTGTTATAGACAAGTAGGGAATAGATTTTATGCAAAAAGTCAAACACAATGACCAATTCTCACCAGAGGAAGTGGCGCTGGTTCAATCTGGGTGGCATTTTGTAAACCCATAATGGCTTCCACTCTGAAATGGACTGGATGACTTGGACTGCGCATTTACTTAAAAAAAAAAAAGGACCAAAACCATCACTTAAAGCCCTCCCTGAGAGGAAAGATGGGTTTGCTAGATGACATTTGGAAGCAGCGTGTAGTTTGTCGATATCTCTTTTGAGTCTATAAATATCAAGTTTGCTTTACAATTTGACTGTCTAAAACAAGTTTACATATAAACAGCGATCAAATGTATTTAAATATTAGTTGCTACAACACTGGCATGACTGGAGGTTAAAATGGTTTCATATTTTAATGGGCTGTAAAACAATATTGCCTATTAACCTTGATGGCTCCACACTGTAATTAGTGTATTTATATTTGTTTTTAAATGGCATTAGAAAACTTCTCATATGCATTCAGGCATAAAAAAAACAATTCCACGAGAGCAGTTCATAATGATCCCAGGACTATATACCATGTGATATATAAAATCATAATTACACAATGTTTTAGTCTTTCCAAATTGAATAGGATGACTAGTGAAAAAAATAGAATAATGAAGAAAAATATTTTTTTGCAAGCAATAACATCATTTCTTATTTTGCCAAAAAAAAAATAAAATAAAAACTTAGCAAAGAAGTGAAACAGTAATATGTAATGGAGCATTCCTAAGTTCCTGAAACCTTTGGGGTTCACCAAAGAAATGGATGAAGACAAATAACATCAACAAAAAAAACCAAAAAAAAACGGAGAGAGTGTTTACCAAAAGATGAGAGTGAAAACAAAATTCCAAATAATCAAAAAAAGGGCAGTATGTGTTTTAGCTTCCTTAGGCTTATCTTCATCTGCCAAAGGATTGAAACCCTGATCATACCCAAAGTCTCCATGGTGTTGATACACTTATAAGCCCAGTCATATGTTCCCATTGCTGTTTTTCTTTTTTTTTAAGTGACCAGCGGTTTGCTGGTTTGCTCATGGTTCCCAGGGCTTGTTTTGAATGCTTGAGAACAGTGTTGACTCTGTGGTTCATCTGTCACCCCACGTCTTTACCTAAATAGCAGCTATTTCAGCATCTCCTCTGTCTAGCAACCTCCTCTCCATACCTGTGTTCCATATCAGAGGATGATGTCATCAATTCTATTTTATTTTATTCAAATCATTAAGGAATCGATCTCAGAGGACTATGAAAAAAATAAGTGAAATGTTCATTCATTCAGTCTTTATCTGCAGCGCGTAACCTGCGAACAGGGTCACAGGGGCATGAGAGCTAATCCTAGCTGACAGTAGCTGAGGAGCGGATTGACTGCCAGTCAATCACAAGGGGGTCTACAGAGACATACAACCACACACTCTCTCATTCAGACTGATGGATGATCTGGAAACTTCCGTTTACCAACTGTATGTGTTTGGACAGCGGGAGGAAATGCGAGAACCGGTAAAGACACCAGGTATGCACCGGGAGAACATGCGCACGGAGCTCACACAAAAAGGCCCAAGTATTGATGACACAGGATCTCCTTGTTCAAGTAGTACAAGCATGTCAAAGCATTGATCTCTTTTTAAATTAATCAAAAAACAAATAAATGCAAAACTAGCACATGGACTCCATATCTGTCAGTCTTTGGACGGCTCCAGTATAAATGTTGTTCAAGATTTCAGGTATTTAAGTTCATTCATGGTCAGCATTCAAGCAGCCAAAGCTTTGAGTACATTGCAGAGGGCGAGGAAAGCCCTGACCACAAAATAACTATAATTAATGTTTTTCTTCTTGATGCTGTGGAACCCATAAATGCTAAATGCTACCAATACCTGAATCCATGGCATTTACGCCAGAGAGCAGTATACAACATCTCCTGGAGTAGCTCTGCTGCCAAAAATTTCTGGCATACAAACTATGTTCTTTGCACTTCTCCATTCAGATGATGACAGAGACAGAAACATAGAGAGAGATTCATAATGACTATATTGCCCAGTTTCTATATTAAGTCTAAATCGAGCTTACGGATAAGAGAACTTTGAAATCCATCATCACCTCATCGTCACAGACTGTCATTCACAAGAAAAAAAAACAACATTCAAGCTCTGAGCTTGTACTTCAGCAAGGTGATTTGCTGAGCAGTATTTAATTTAATTTAATTTAATTTAATTTAATTTAATTTAATTTAGTTTAATTTAATTTAATTTAATTTAATTTAATTTAAGTTAGTCATGGATAACATGGATGTTTTTGTTTTTAATTAATATGAATTAAATAGATTCTCTATCTTGTTTGAAAAAAATGAACATATACACAAACATATACATATACATTTTTTTTTCAGAAGTCAAAAATAAATTTTAAAGCAAAAGACCAGAAAGCAAATGAAAAAAAATGAATGAAGCAGGACTATAAAAAAAATGGGAGAAAAAGAAAAAAAAAATACTAACCCACGTCTCTTGGTTAGAATTAACAGTGATTTTTTGAGTTTGATAACTTTTAACAAAAGATAGCTGTTAAGCATAATCTTATTTCCTGGGCTTTAGATTTTGAATTGGATTTCTGTACACGTTTTTTAATCTGGCTAATTATTTTGTCGATCAATTTTGGGTGGTGGCTCAGCGCTTATGAGATGGGATAAGTATCATTATTAATCATTCCTTTAATGCTCTGAAGTCATAAAAATATCAGCTTTGGTTTCTTCAAGATAGAATGAAAAGGATTTGACTATATCTTTGATTAAGTAGTCAACTAACTCACAAGAGTTCAGGTATTTATACTTTAATTTCACGGCAGAAAATGAATCAAACTGACCTTTGGGATATTTCATTTTCTTATCAATGATGAATTTAAAAAGTTTTTTTTTTTAATTTTTTTTGTCAGACTGAATAACAACATGAAAGTATAATGTGTGTAACGGACAAGTCTGGTGCTTTGAATTGTGTGAATTTTGTGTGATAGACAACATGCACTTATAATTATTGGATGAAATTTGATGTATTTGTAATTACCAAATTAGCAAAAGAGAAACATCTAACACGTTGGAACTTGTTTGCCTCAAGAACATCTACAACTACTGTATTTCTAATTTTGAATTATCTGAATCATTTCTTTGAATGAGTTGAATGAGTAGTAATACAACAAGTTCCGATGACATCACTCTTCATCACATACACTCCTAACCAGTAATGTGGGGGAGGTTCATGGCTGGTGAGGCACTGAGTGATGTGCCTCATATTCGCTCAGCACCAGAAACTGGTAACACACCTACGGTTGACAAAAAAAAGACTGTACATTGGAAATGTAGTTCATATAGAAAAATTGTTTCAACATTTTAATAGCAACATCCAGAGACACAGCAATAAGGTCTTAGTGTGGAGCATGCCGGCAGTCAGCCGTTATTGCGCGATCTACGTTGAAGCTCAGTCGTCTGGGGCCTCACCGCACATCTCTTCTCATTATTTGACATGAAAATGTGAAAATCCAGCCATTCTGAATAAAAAAACAATCTAAAAGTGGTGAAGTTAAATGAAAAATATCTTTATAATGCAAATTACTGATAAATATAACCTTTTCATTTGACATTTTTCCAAGACTGGCAAGTGAGGCACAGCCTCTCTTGCCTCCCCTGACTGCACGTAACTGCTCCTGACCCAAAACACTCCAGAACTGGATCCCTGTCTTGCTGCCTACTTACTGGCCAGGTGATGCTTCTCGTACAACTCATGCACTTAGTGTATTCACCTGACAAACTACTTCACCTTAAGAGCTGGGGGTAATAACCCCACACAACCCTGATCAGTACAGTCATGTTGGCGAAAATTGTAATGCCTTTAGGCAACATAGTTAAATTCCTGGCTGTCATCCTGAGGCTAATTTGAATACTAACAAGTTCAATTTATTTTCAGCCGGCACATTGGATCGGTTCCTGGCCCCACAATATATAGTATAAGTTAAGTTTGTATCAAACCAAAGAAACAATTCAACATTGATATCTATCATTTGTCTCAGTTCGGTCCTAGGAGTAGAACTCAGCGAGCCTTTAAGATCCAAGTCATTTTTAATCATACCATTTTTGTGCAGCGCGCACTAAAAGCCAGTCTAATAGGATTCAGGTTATGCAGAGCATGGCATTGTGGATTGCAGCGCTGCTTTTTCAGAATGTAGTAAATGATTGTTATTAACTTTGAGAGTTTAAGAATTCATGTTGGGCTTCATGCCAAATGGAAAGTTCAAAACAAATTACAGTTATCTTCAACACGTACATTTTTATATCCAGATTTCTCTGGGGGTAAGTTGCCTTTTTCCTTCTTCTGTCTGAAATCTATACTGGCCGCAAAACAGTTCGAAAATATGAAAACGTGAGATTATTCTTTCAGGTAAGCATTGAATGTCTCACATCAGGAGATTCAGAGGAACGGTCTATTTGCTGATGTGGAATGGAGGCCGAAATGCATCAAAATGAATGATTTTTAACCATCCCCATTATCATTCGATCAAATCATTTAATCAATTTATTAGTGTTATAAAGTATTTATTGACACACTCGTGGGAACATGAGAAGTGCTGATAGCATCAGAACAGATCACTCCATCACATTTTGAGACATTCCCTATTCAGAGCATGAGAAATAAACCTTGTATGTGACCAATATGTAACCGTCTTTTCAAATAGCTTCTGTGATACTGGTCTGTAACCGGGGCATTCTAATAAAGTTAAATTTGCCTTGAAGAACTTTTTGAGGTCATCCGGGTTCAGAGCTGAATGGCAGCTTCTCAAAGTGATTAATAGAGATCCCATGGGAAGTTCAGTATCTTGGGATGTTTTGCACGTTCTTTCCACCTTGAGCATCTAGCCACTTGAGTGACGGAAATCCAGAGTAGTGGTGTGTGTGTGTGTGTGTGGGGGTAGAGAGATATGACATAATCCAAACGGAGACTGGTTGGTGTGTTGTGATACTGTGTCGCTCAGCTCCACAGCCTCAATCAATAGCTGCCAGCAAAAGAGAATGGATCTCTCTCTTGCTCTCACTCACATACGCACACACGCGCAAACACTCAACTACCTGTCAGCGAGAAGGAAATGGTGAGGCTAATAAGACAAACTTTAAGAAATTTTCCAGCTGTCCTCCACTAGAACAAGTGGATACACTTGTCTGACTCCCCACACTGTTTGCAACAGAGCAATGCAACACAGGCCTCATTATAATATTTTGCAAATATGAAAAAAAAAAAATAGTTATTCGCCCTATTTGCCATTTTTCTGCCCACTTATAATTCTAAAAAGAAAAGACTGAAGTGGATGTAGAAATTCGAACATCACGCCTGCAAAGGTGCTGGATTGTTCTCACGGCAACAAACTATATTTGTTGTTGTGTCTTATAGAAAAGAAAAAAAAAAAAACTCTAGTAAGAGAACATTTCTATCAACAGAACTCATGGGACTCAACATTACAAAAGGCACTTCTATTATTGTGAAAAATAATGTGGGACAATGCTGTTAATACTTGTGTTTCTTTTTTGTTGAGGGATGAAATTGCATTGTTTGATGAAAAACTGAATGCATCTTTATTTCTAACCACCTATCAGAGTGGAATTAGAAATAGCTAGAGTCCTTCGTTCTCATGGCAGGCAATCTTACTTGATGTGATCGATAATGATTACCAGTTCCAAGTAACTACAGAGCTGTCAGTTTGAAAGGACGACATATTTGGAGGGCATTTTCTTTTCTCATTCTTTTTTGAAAATATTATCGATTCAGATTAATGTTCCATAACATATCCAAAGCTATGTTGGGTCTTCTCTCCACGACTTATACCAGTGAACTTTCACCTATAACAAGCATATGGAGGACTCATTATGCATACACTGTATCGGTATGTTAATGCATTATACTGTATAAAAGATGAGCAGAGTGCAGCTCACAATAATAATGAAAAACAATGAGTGAAGAGTTATTAGAATACATAAATATTGTATTATATAATATTATCCATCCATCCATCCATCCATCCATCCATCCATCATCTACCGCTTTATACTACCTAGGGTTGCAGAGGGTGCTGTAGCCTGTCCCACCTGCCATCGGGTGTGAGGCGGACATATCCTGGACTGGTCTTCATATACAGGTAAGGTGATACTCTTCACACTCATTCACACTCATTCACACATTTGAGCATTTTTCCCAGTTGCTCAAATTAGTTTGCTGCATTTTTGGACTGTGGGAGGAAACTGGACATCAATCCCTGCTGCCCATGGTATGATATGATATGATATGATATATGTGACATTCAAAGAACCAAAGGCACATTCTACATTGACACAAATGTAGCAAGATGTTTCCCTACACAAAGATAGATATTAATGTAGATAACCAATAGTAATTTATTGGTGATACCACATTCTTTTACACCTCCAACCCAATGTGGAGAGAAATCTTGCAGGGCTAGAGTAAAACATATACAACCAGCTCCAAATAAGATGATGTGATAGGACCCTTGAATACTCTATATATTTGTTAGAAGTGCTTGATTTTCATTCCATTGCATGCTGTAAGGGATCCACACCCGTGACAATACATATGTATTCAGTTCCTACTCAATGTCATCTCTTCATGAAAGACAAAAACATGATCAGTATTGCAGATCAACAGTGATCAACAATAAAGAAACAGACAATAGCGTATTTCATGTATTTTTCATCTTTTTCTTTTCCACAGCACCCTTCAGGGGTCTCAACAGCGAATCATCTGCCTCCATCTAATCCTTTCCTCTCAATTCTCCTCTCCACCAACCAACTCTTTTTCTCTCTCACCAACAGACAAATATCTGATTAACTGGAATATATTGACTTGGATATATTATAGGGATTATGTAAACTGTGTCCTTGTGGGTAACAAGAAAAAAAAAACAAAAAAAAACAAGAGGTGAATTTAATGATAACAAAGTTGAAATGGAATAGACCGATAGGAAATTTGTTGAAGGACGACTTGGAGAAAGGAACTTGAGAAAGGTTGGGGGCGATGAGGAGCTTTAGCTTGAGACTCCAGCAGAGTCTGTGACATTTAGGCCCTGTCCCACTGGCCCCCTTTGGCCCTAATGCTCCACCCAACCCATTGTTTTACACATTTCCACAGACGGTAAGAAGTCTGTTTATCTTTTGCATCGAGAGACAGATGTCTTGGAGTCCCTGGGCAGCCCAACGAAACTAACCTTTTCAGGGATAAACAAATAGAAGGGTAGGACAAAGTGCTTTAACAGTGATTCTAACATATAAACATCTGTATTCTGTGTATTTCTCACAATATTCAACAATGCTCTTCTTTTTCAATATATTGAGATCTACCAGGATTATCAGTTGTAAAGAAAAAACACTTGTTTATTTGTGTGTGTCTCCAGAAACTAATGTTCTGGCTGGTGTTTATCTGCGGCGATGAGTGCATTTACTACCAGGAACATACAGATACACAACTCATATCAACCGTAAATGAAAAGCTGTTTTTATTTTAAGTTGTGGAGCGAGTGAACCAGCATCCATTTATTTTCCACTGAGCTTTCCATTCATTTTAAGGTAATACGATCTTGGTTTAGATAACCCGGCTGGCTGAATGCACAAAAAAGAACAAGAGGCAAGAGAGACTGACTTTTCAGCTAGATTTGCTTTTTAAAAAGACAAAGAATGACAAATACTGAGTAATCAATTACATTTTGTAGATCCCCGAGGGAATTTTATGCTCTTCAAAAGAGTAAGATTTAAATTATACGAATAGCTTCTAGTCTGTAAGCCATGTGGTATTCCTCTAATTTGTTTTGCCATTGTCTGAATAAGTACATTAATCAATTAGTAAATGCATTAGTTAAAAAAAGTGAGACCATATTTCTGCATGGACATTATCCACGCACTTAATTTTTTATGTACCTGGATTTATATGACAAATATGATATAAAACAGACCCACATTAACCAGAACTATGGGAATAGGTGTGCTTGAAAATCTACAATGAGTTAAATTTCATTTTACATGTCTGCCTGAATCACATGACATCAGTTTACTGATTGGCGTCCAAAGAAGTAAAGGGGAAGTGAGTTTCCACCTCCGAGATGAAGATTTGAATTCACAACCAAACAAACCAGCCAAGGTCCAGGGACTCTGCAACCCCTGTTCCAGAGTGGTCTAAGAGATTCTCACTGGAGGAGAATGTGACATTGATTCAGTAAATATCCATCAATTTGTTCCCACAAACACTTTGCTGGAAGACGTACAGGAGGCATCCTACTCTGAGCCCCTCCCTGATGACGGTGCTTCTCCCCCCAACTCAAAGGGAAAGCCGGACATCCGGCGGGGAAACTAATGTAGACCGCTTGTATCCATGAACTTTCAGTCACTACCCATAAGTCGTGATCGTGAAAATGTAGATTAACAGGAAAAATCGAGATCTTTGCCTCACAGTTCATTTCCATCATTACTAGCACAGACCGATGCAGAGAGCACGTCATTACTGATGCTGCAACGATCCGCCTGTCGATCCACCGCTCTATTCATCCCTAATGCACAACACCTTGAGGTACTTTAACTCCCCCTCTTCTTCTTCTCCTTTCGGCTTTTCCCTTCAGGGGTCGCCACAGCGAGTCAACTTTCTTCATCTAACCCTATTCTCCTTATCCTTCTCTCTCACACCAGCTACCTTCGTATCTTCTCTTAATACATCCATAAATCTTCTCTTCGGTCTTCCTCAAGACCTCCTGCCCGGCAGCTCCAATTCCAGCATCCGTCTACCCTCCTTTGTACATGACCGAACCATCTCAGTCTGGCTTCTCTGACATCGTCTCCAAAACATCTAACGTGTTGTTCCTCTGATAGACTCATTCCTGATCCTTTCCATTCTGGTCACTCTCAAAGAGAACCTCGACATTTTCATCTCTGCAACCTCTAGTTCTGCTTCCTGTCTTTTGGTCATTGTAACTGTTTCTAGTCCGTACAGCATCGCTGGTCTCACCACTGTTTTGTACACCTTTACTTTCATTCTGGTCGATAGTCTTCTATCGCATTGTACCCCTGACACTTTTTAACACCCATTCCAACCTGCTTGAACCTATCTCTTCATCTCTTTTCCTCACTCTCCGTTGCTCTGGACTGTTGACCCCAAGTACCTGAAATCCTCCAACTTCCTGATCTAGACTGCCAGGAGCCTCACCCTTCCACCTGAGTTCCTCTCATTCACACACATATACTCTGTGATGCCGGGACTAACTTTCATTCCTCTCCTTTCCAGAGCATACCTCCAGCTCTCTAGATTTTCCTCAACCTGTTGTCTGCTCTCACTACAGATCACAATGTCATCTGCAAACATCATGGTCCATGGAGATTCCAGTCTAACCTCATCTGTCAGCCTGTTCATCACCACTGCAAACAAGAAGGGGCCCAGAGCTGATCCCTGATGGAGTCCCACCTCTACCTTGAACTTCTCCGTTACCCCTACAGCACACCGCACCACTATCTCACAGCTAGCATACATGTCCTGCACAATTCTGACATACTTCTCTGCCACCCCAGATTTCCCCATACAATTCCAGAGATCCTCTCTTGGCACCCTGTCATATGCTTTTCCTAGGTCTACAAAAACACAATGCAGCTCCCTCTGGTCTTCTCTGTACTCTCAAAGCAAATACTGCATCTGTAGTACTCTTTCTAGGCATGAGGCCATACTGCTGTTCACAAATGCTGACTTCTGCTCTCAGTCTAACTCCCCCACTTGGGGGACTCCACCTTTTTCCTGGCTGAGGACCATAGCCTCTGAGGTGCTGATGGTTAGGAAAAAAAATAGGTCCCACTTCGCATTTGTCCTTGTGCAGTTTTTGAAATGACTTATCCAAAACAATTTAGTTACAGCATTAATATTATGCCATCAAAGAAACTGCCGTTCATTTTGACTGAAAGTTTGTTTTATAGCGGATCTAAACTAGATTCATACTTTATTTTTGTGGCTGCATCTTTAGGATTTAGATTCCCAAACTTTATTTTTCAGTCATTTGTTCTGTTTCCATTATGTTTTCATCAGCTTAACTGGCTGAAAAGAAGACTGATATTTCTAAATAAGGGATAATAGATGATCAGTCCCCCCTAATAGAATTATTTCTAACAGTAGCTCATCACAGCAGATGGAAGTAAATTTCATTTTAGCTGACGACCCATAAATACAACAACCAACAACAGGTTTGTGTTCATAATCCATACAGAACAATAGCCTCGATGAAAGCTTGAAGGGACTATAGATCGGTTTTAGACTTCTTTAAAGTGCTTAATACATCTCCAACTTCCTCTTCCATAACATTATATTACTAGAGAAGCCATGGTCACAATACAAGACAAACGTATCAGTTGAAAAAAAGATTATATGTCAGAGCAGGCAAAAATAAAGAAAAAGACGATAACAGAATAAAAAACTAATTATGGAGTCAATATTTCTGAATACTAAAATGCATAGAGGAATACAAAGTAGTTGCTTCATTAAAATAACTTCAAGAATAAGTTTTTTAGATGGATTTCCAAAAATACTGCCTTTATAAAATAAACATTTTATCAGGCATTTTACAAGGTTGCTAGATAGCTAGTTAGCTAGATTTGCCATGCTAGTCGTGGTGGGTAGAGGTTGGTAGTCCATTGAAAGACCGGGTCTAACTTCAAGCCTGTTTTCTCTGTGTCTGCCTTTGTATTTTGCTCTGGGATATTGGTACAGGGTTGCATCATAGCTGAATATCTGCTTTACCAGGGATTTAATTTGCAGTCAGTCCATTAAATCTGAGAAATACATGCTCGGTCATTTCATTTCTGCAGTGACTAATAAAGGACTCAACAAATCCTTTTCTTGGTGTTAATTTGCTTAGTGGATCATCAATATGTGAAATACAGCTCAGTTCATACCCTTTCTGACCCTCAAGTTTTCCTGAAATAACAACTACAACATTTGCTGACAGTGTGAAGATGTCATTTATTTTTAAATATCATGATCTTTCTCAAAAACTAAATTGCTTCATACTATCTTCAATTTACATTGAACTAGTATTCTGGGTAGGGAATTCTAGTATTCTTGGTAGGGAATTCTTACATGAATCCTTTGAAATAATTTACCCAGTTAAACATAATATTGCTTGAACGAATGATGAGGTGCAAATTATCTTATATTTCCGAGCATGCAAACATCTCTTCAGTCCAGTATTAAATGTAGGTGCTGGTTATTTAGGAATACTGTTGCTCGAAGCTATCAGGAGCCCCATCTCTGAAGGTGGTGCAAATCCCAATGGGCTTTTAAAGGCTGATTGGTTGCCAAGGAGAGCTTAATAATCCCGGTGGGATGGCGGCCATCCATGGTTCAATATGTTCTGATGATTGAAGCTGAAAAAAAAAAAAAAAATCTGCGAAGAATTTGGGTTTTTCATTTTTTTTCAGTTATTCTCCTGTACAGCTGCTTTAATACAAGTAAAAATCTGCATTGGTCAATGCACCAATAATCAAATGATGTGACTTGCTTAAGTGGTGAAAGAGGGGTTTGCAATGGAAGATGTTCAAACTACTTAGGAGATGGCAGCGTAATACATAGGATAATATCCTACAGTGGTATTTGCAGTGTGTGAAGAAGGCAAGGCATGATCCATGAGGTGTCTGCTGCATCTCCAAAACTATCAGTACTCATTTAATAAATCCAATCAGCAAATGGTCTTCTCTGGTATCCTTATTCTTTGACAGCAATATGGTTATATCAGGTGACACAGTAACATTTCCAAAGGTCTTTCATTAATTTTAAGACAAACATACCCAGCTACAATAATTTCACAAGTGAGCAGAACTTTCTAAATAACAAAGAGAAGATATAATTACACACTGAATTATAATGTTCCACTGGAAAAAAGCTACAACAAAGTTAAAACATATGGTTTTGTATGATCTCCACTTGTCCCATCTCGGTGAGGTAGTAATGAGAGGAGCAGTGACAGAACCACTTTTATCCTGAGAATGAAAGAATATAGACCCTGTTTTGTTTCCATCTCTCCACCCGGGGCTATCAAAGTGGAAATGTGTCAACTGGTGTGCTTTTTGTCTCCTGTTAAAATCTCATGTTATCACCCTGACTTATTTATTTATGTATTTATTAACTACCCCGGTCGAGAGCCGAGCGCTATGTATGTTGATCAATTTTGATTAGTCTATGAATATTTTTGAACCATTGCATATAATGTCTAAGGAGGTTCACAGTCATCCAGTTCATTGTCAAAATGTTTTTCTGGCATTGAACTGAAGAATCCTCTGGGAGTGAGAGGTGTAACGTCTTCAAAGGAAGAAAATCAAATTCAGTTGCCACAAAAAAAAGATTTTTACAAGCATCCTATACAATATATTTTGCTGATGGAATAGCTGCCAAAACTTACGTCTAAATGGCATCATCATGGCATACTGTTTAAATTTCACATTATTTTTGAATTAACTGCTATTGGAATGTTTATGGAAGAATGAATATGTCAATAAATAAAGAAATACATTTTAAAGAGGTCTTTGGAGCTATTTAGCCCCCAAATTATGTGTTGTTACAAGATTAATGAATACATATTGATAGATGGAGAAGGCTGATTTGCTGTGGCGAACCCTGAGGGGAAAATCTGAAAGGAGAAGAGGAAGAAGAAGAAAATGGATGGATAGAGGACTACTTCCACCTCTACTTACCGCAATTATCAGCACAATATTTATATTTATATTATATTTATACATCCCCCAGGACACCTTACTCATTATTATCTATTTTTCACAATGCAAATCCCCTACTGTGCACCTGCTATTTCTATGACCATTCTCTGCACAAGAAATTTCTGTTTTTTTCTTTCATTTCTTATATATATATATATATATATATATATATATATATATATATATATATATATTTTTTTAATATTTTCCATATTGTTGTTCATTTGTATATATATCCCAATTTGCGTAGATCATAGTAATATTTGCACACTTTTCCACCCTGTAACACCTTATGACAATTATATTTCCTTGTCGTGATATAATTAAAGTCCACCTTATCTTATCTTATCTTATCTTATGTATAGATGGATAGCTTGATAGCAAGATTGATCAGGTCTACACTGAGCCTTTGAATTGCAACATTCTGGCAGGATGTGAGTATATTAGAGAAGCAGCCAGCCTCACTGCAATATAGATAACTAGACATTAGTGTTGATGACCCAATTACCTGTAACTGTAATTGCAGTGCCAAAGTCAGCGGCAGCCGAAAGCCAGGCCAGGCGGATAACTTCCCACTGTCATATCTCACCTGGATTTTGGAGCTAAGAAAGCTTTTATAAAGATTTTAAAGAAATACCTGATTATGTCCTTACAAAACTGTTTTCTGTGTGGTAACTTAACAGTTTCATGAATAGTGTCCACTTCTTTCACAGACGTACAAATGATACTGGAGGTGTTAATTGCCGGGTCTCTTTAACACCAGACAGATGCCACTAATTGGCATACATTTATAAATAGCTCTAATAGGGGGATAAATATAAAAAAAAGGAAAGCAGAGGCATCTGTGTGGGTCAAATGCCACAATAACTCATTACTCCAAACTTAATAAAGCAAATAGTGAATTTCTTGTAAAAATTAGAAAACTGAATTCGCCAACCATTTGCAGGTAACGAAACATTTTTAATGCACCCCAGTCTATTATAATAAGACTGCATGCCATAGCGAGTGTATTTTGCAGACTATGCATGATCAGGTGTGGAGGAGGAAGATGTTTAGGCTCAACAGCAACGCATTTTCCAGCAGTGACAAAGCCATGAAACTCACTGGGTCTTTATTTAGCAACAGATAAATAGTAAAATATTAGTATTTCCCAAGGCAAACATCACCACCACTCCATGGTCACATTCCGGCTATCCACTATGTAGCTTACTGCCTCACTATTTGACTGACTGACGGGCTCACAACTTAATCCGAGTAACACAGGGAAATGTCTCAAAGCTACAAAAGTTCTTTGGTCAGATCATTGGAGGTCCTCCTCCAGTAATCTTCTTGTTAACATGAGTCTACCAAAATCATGATGATATTCTCAGTTCTAGGGGAGGGGGATCCAGATTTATGTCCCCTGTTGTCTTGGGGAGAATTTTTGTCTATCAATTGCAGGGCTGGGAAACAGGAAGAGGAAATCCTGGAAAGCAGACTCGTACTCCATTTCATGCGAGTGGATTTGCAGGCAGCAATGTCTGAGTTGGTTGTTGAATAAAATTCCTGCCCTGGTAGATGTCAATGATCAAATCTGCAACAGTTTCTCAAGATTATTGTCTACCCTTCTTTCTTGACAGGTTGTGTACAGAACACTGATTACAGTAGAAAAAGGAATTGCGCATGTACTGTTTGACCCTCTTTTTGCAGTGAAAGAGGCCATTTACAGAAATTTCCATCCACTACTTTCTTGTTCAGAGCAGATTAATAAAAAAAAAAATGTTAACAATCAAAATCAAAACCAACACTTGGTAACAGGTGAAATATTTTTATCAGCTTATCCTGCCCAGAGAATAATGGCACAGCTCAGACCGATCCCAGCTGACGTCGAGCGAGAGGCGGGGCTTTGCCTGTACCTGTCGCCAGTCAATCACAGCACCACGTATGGAGACATTAAATCATTCACTCTCACTTATGGGCAATTCAGACTCTTCAATGAAATGTCTGTATGCTTCTGACCAGTGGCAGGAAAGTAGATAACCTGGAGATCACTCACCCAGGTGCTGAGAACACGCAACCGCCGCACAAAATGGCCTCGGTCAGATCCGAATGAGGGACCTTTGTGCTGTGAGTCGGGAGAATTAAATCACTGTCAGTGTGGTCTAAAATACACCCTTGTGGAGACAGTCAATAATATTCACACACCTTAAATGACCTGTGCATGGGTATTGTCACTACCTCGCAATCTGGTCATACGTGTACAGTGCACATTCTACAACTGTAAGGGTGTCATTACCTACTCCTTTGCAGAGCAAGATGTCATTGAAACATGACATATTGCTACTTAAAATATATATCTGGCAAGGCAGAGAGAGACACATTTTGCTCCTTTCAAAAAAAACTGTGATATGTTATGATTTTCCTTGGAGTGTTTTCCACATTGTCTATTTTTTTTTCCTTAAAGTTTTGCTCTTTTAACAATCTGAGATAGTTGCTTCAGGGATACAAAGCATACATGAAAAGGCTTCTAATCACCGAAAGGTGCTTCTCTAATCTAGAATACATGTATAAAAATGAAATAAGAAAAACATCAATTAAAGAAAAAAACAGGAAAGGAAAACAAAAACCTGGAAATCTGGCACACTCCTTGTTAGTGAATTGAATCATCAAGGAAGTTGCCCTGCTGTGCTAAATTGAAAATACACACAGTGTCTGTTAAAAGGAGACATGCTAATGATTTGTGCTAAGGGGAGGGTTTCTGCGTGCAACAAGAGCAAAGAGAGTCAAGCAGACCATCTTCAGGAGCTGTGTGAATCCATCAAAAAAGCTCCATGAGCTGAAGCAGGCTTGATACACACAGTTCTAGATTTGATTGGCTTATTTTTGATCCCTTTTGCTTTCAGCTTCAATGCATTCTTTCATGTATGGAGTCTTAATTCCACTGATCAGATACATTTCATTATGGTTGATAGTAGGATTATATAGCTGTTTTAAAAAAGAAAAAGGGAGCTATACTCAAATTTAAATTAGACGAAAAACACATACTGTTTAAATAAGGGATTTAAACAAAGAAAATATACTACTTTTTAGACATGTGATCATTTTTTGTTGGTCAGCAGTGCCAGTTAGCTGCATCAAGCCAGTTATGCATGGACAGCACACTTTACTCTGCCTCATTAAACCCAATAAGTGCATAGATAAATGCAAGAATTCCCACATTGTAGTTAAGTGCACTGGACCACCGATGTTCCTCCAATTGTTAATGGTCATGAAATGGTCCCCCTCTGACCTGTGGCTAAAATATGGGAAACCAACTCTTTTAATCTTTGTAATTAAGCTAATGAAAATGATAATACATTTTTAAAAGCCTGCCAAAAGCTGGGGTCTGTTTTGAATGGTCAATTCACAGCGGACCAAACAAGTGTAACTCGCAACTCTGCTGCCACAAAGTAGATCTAAGCTATATCTCGCGGCCAACTGGGCCGACATCCCACCCCGTCGCTACGCAGACAAGTATAGACAACAAGCGTTGGATTGCAATCTAGGCATTTTTGGCCATTTGGAAACTAAAAGTAATAAATGGGCTCGTTCATCGGGGTTTGTACCTGGTATGTGCAATTAATCAAGTGTTCAGTGCATTGTCTTCATAAGATAATGATAGCGAAAATTTTGATGTGTACACATGAGTTATTTGTGCATCCTATATTCATATTTCAACAATGTAACTTTTTAGAATATGTAGAATATTTGAATATTTTCATTCAAATCTTGCTTGGAGCCATGCCGGCAGATATATCAACATTGGTATCATTTGCCCGGGTGTATTAAACCACTCCCGGTGAAATATTTTGTTTCCCCTTAAACTTCTGGTTTTGAAATGACATTATCTGCCTCACGAACAATTGAATACAGAACTGGGCGTGATGGATTTTTTTTTTTTTTTTTTTGCGAAGGACACTGATCCACCCTTTTGAGGGCATAGCTCTTGAATAAAGGATGAACTTTTGAAACATTAGAAACAGTAAAAGTATGAAAGCCACTCAGTTATATCTGTGATGACGTGGTAAGTGCCCGCACAGAAATAACGTTAATAAGAATGCATGTGACATTGAACAATGAGCTGTATAAAAACCTTTTATGGTTTTAAAGATTTCATAAACACCACTTTTGCTGTTTGACCAGATTTCTCATTTTGCATTCTTCAAAATTGACAGGAACCTTGAATTTCTTTTTTTTCTCTCTCTCTTTTCTTCCTCCTTTTTGACACCAGGTGAGGGATTGGCTTTACTTTTTTTTAAAGACAAACTATATAATTCTTCTGCTATTTTCATTCTTGAATAGGAAAGCTTTTCTTTCATTTTTAACTATCACCCATCATCTTTTTGACCATCACCTTCTTCTGGGCAATTTTTATTGTTCGCAAACTTTTCATTTTCTTTCATGGCAAATGTCCCCGAACTTCATAGAATGGAAAGCATTTTTTTCTTTACAGTTTTAGTAAATGTTGAAGTACTCAAATTCTTCTGCTCATTGTATTTCACCGAATGTTTAAAATTGTTTTCAAGATCAGGATAACATGTCCAGCCATTCTATTACGGATACGTCCACATACGTTTTGCTCAATAGTGTGTCGACACGGTTGGAACTGTAATTTGGCATAAATATACATGTGTATTATAAGAATAAGAATAAGAATAAGAACAACTTTATTTATTCTGAAGTAAATTGTTGTGCAAGAGTTTCAAGTAAAACATAACAATAATAAATAATTGTAGGAAATTGTATAAACAGTATAAAAAAGGGGGAAGGATAAGAAATACAAATAAAACTATAAAGTGTCTAAGTAACAAGTCAAGTGACACTATAAAGTGTCTTAAGGTCTTCAGGTCTTAAGTACAAAGATTTTGAGATTCTCTGCGGCTGAAGGGAGAGGAATTAAAAACTATTATAATTATTATTATTATTAACTACTATTATAATTGTTATAATTATAAAACAATTTTGGTCTGCAGGCTTTTATTGGTACCGGTATCTCACGCCAACCCCAGGAGATAAATTATTGTAATCATGGGCAGAACAAACAATGATCAGAGAACACCAGCATGCAATAAATAGTAGAAAGATATTGCATCTATTCAGAGCATAAAGTCCACTGGACCAAAAGATGGGTCAAGTTTGTGTTGTTCATCTGCAGTCACCAGAAGTTGTGCGTCAGAAAGAGCTGGGATGAACCAGTAAGACACAGAGCTGGGCTTCCGTTAGATGAGGCGAGCCCGCACACCTCAGCTGTCTTGAATGACAAATCCCTTTAAGGAGCATTCCAGAGACTTGCAAGGGTCCCGAGAATGTCTACAAGCGTCAGCTTCCAGCGGAGAGCTGGAGAGACACGCTTCCCCGGGCTTCTGTCATCTGAGTCCCGGTAGACGAACCTTCAACACATGATGGAAGGAAGACGGGATTCTTTGTAAAGCCTACATGACAAGGAGAAACAATTGATGCTTGTGTCTCCACAGCGGCATGTGACTGCACTTTATCTGCTTGGTATTACAAAAGGAAAGGATTGTCCTCCGTTGTGCATCACAGGGGGGCCAAAGTCTTTTTTTTTTTTCCCTATTCTGAACACTGAACATCCAAACAACATCGCCATGGAACAGCAGCAGATTCTGTCCTCGCTCCTTGGATGGAGTGCACACTGATAGTGCACTTGTAATCTGACTGTTCCCTCCAGGAGGTTGACCTTTGGTAACCATTCCCGCATGGTCAGCAATTTCATCAAATATTTAACCATGAGGCAAAGCTCTAATGGTAGCTCAACCTAAAATTGATTTATTCAGTTATTGTTTATACAAATATCATACTTAATATACATCAACAGAGATTATTTTGTGAAGGAGGCCCCTTCACCTTAACCGAATGAAGGCCTACTTTACTCCGCTAAACACCGTTGTGCTTGTTTGAATGGATACTTCATGCAACTTTGCTTCAGTGTCACAAGACGTTTGAACTTTGATCGTACGACCAAGAGTGTGTGTTCGTGTGTGTGTACGTCAGTGAGCAGCCCTGACCCTTACTCACTAATTGCACAATATTCGTGCAACTCGGGGAAAAGCCATGAGCTACAAAAATGTCAGTGAACTGCCAGCAGTTGAGCTTTTACGTTTCATTTCACACACTCTGATTTACACTGTCAATTATTAATTAGGAATTTTACATTTCTACCGCATCATTCACTCTCTATCCTTTTATGCTTTTCTTTGAATTCTTCCCTCAGTAAGTTACCTTTGTCTTTTCAGTGGTAGTAACACCTTGTTTAACGATCTGGCACTCAATAGCAAATTAAGAGTTTTATTGTACTTCCTCACTCTGTGACTGTAAATAAACTCTCTGAGTCCTTGAATCCACAAGCTCAGAATTAGAGGGTCAACATCATAGACAAATGTCTGAATCACAAGCTTGGTTTTTCTTTTCAATGCCATTTGGAGTTGCAATTAAATGAGAATGAGTTAGGATAATTCCTGAATAATGTGCTCTTTAAAAAGTCCCTCCTACACCACATCTAATTGATTTTTGGATGCAGAATCCTCCATCACCAAATAATCTAAAATGCATATTTTGAAACACTTGTCTCCACATTTGTTTCCAGTCACCTGACAGAAAGATCTTAAATCTTATCCTTCCTCTGATGGCAATTGTAGCATCAATGCTATATTTCATTGGTGGATCTGATAATGTGGACATTTAACTTTTTGATCCAGTCCCATGATAAATCCATGAAGACACACACGCACACACACACACACACACACACACACACACACACACACACACACACACACACCAATATACAGTGGGGAGAACAAGTATTTGATTCATTGCTGATTTTTCAGCTTTTCCCATTTGGTGATGTCTGTGATTTTTATCATAGGTACTTTTCAACTGTGAGTGACGGAATCCTACACAAAAATGTACGTTTTAATATTTTTGCAAACTTTATCCAGGTATTATTATTTCAGGGGTTGATGTCCACATATTTGAAGTAGAGGCCATTGAGTTTGTTGCCGAACTGAAGTCTCCTGCTGCCCTTGATATGTCTGTGTTAGAATGCTGAGAATGGCGTGGTTTGCAGCCAAGGGAACGGCACTCGTGCACACCCCAAAAGTCACCTTGCTGTTGGTTGAATATTCCTTAACCAGCCCCTCCAAACAACTCCAATACCTCTAACAAAGAAAGCATTCCATCATTTAGTTCCCCTAGCTTGTTTCTGGCCCACTTGCTTACTTAGCCCCCATAAACCCTCTTGTTTCTCCATGTCATAGTTTTTCGATTATGTACGCAGCATGTGCCTCTAAATGTGCAAACCCCCTCTGTGGACTGCTGTGTCTGAATAAAAATATATATGAATCTACATTTCAGAAGAATTATTTGTGTTGTGAGGTGTGAGTACATTTGTTTACACTTTATATATTGCGGATGGATATAAATACAGGTTACTTTAAATGGATGTTGTTGAGTCTCTTTATTTATCTTTTGTTTGTATTGTAGTGTTTTATGAATGTCTCTTTTTGTGTCTCTGCAACAAAATGCGCTCAATAAATAAATGGAGAGTTGCCTGCCTTGCTTGTTCATGTCAGAAGAAAACAACAAAAAACAACAAAACACTGGGGCAAGGATACAATAATAGGAAGAGGAAACACAAATTGCACAGTAATGAACTACAATGAAGCAACTTTAGAGTGATACGAGTACATACGTTAAGGACTATTTGACTGATCAGCCATAAGTAAAAAAAGGGAAATTTAAACTTTCCAAAGGGGTATTGGAAAGTTGAAGCTGGTCCCTTACATGCACTTCTTTGATTTAACACAAGAGCACAGGAAGAAAGGATCATTAAAATGAAAATAAAAATCACTGTATTCTAAATCATATATTACTGTTATATGATGGTCAAAGGTCCTTGGGGGAAAGTCATAATTATATAAAGTTCACTTGCATACGGCCTTGTCTGAGCTGCTCTTATCATGGAGACTTGCCGACTGGCACTGCAATAAATCATTGAATTGTGATAAAAATACTGCTCTGGGATGTAAACCTGTTCATCTTCTTTAGAACATAATCCAATAGCGATAACTCTACTGGTGCATTCCAAATAATGAACAAATCTCATCTAGAACATCTGCAGATGGCTTGCGGGTGGTGGGATCCTTCTAAAGAGACATACCGGTTTATATTTAGGTACAATCTTTGTGAGGGCATATAATGGATAACCTTCAAACACACTCAAAATTTTTCACACTCTTGAATTAAGTGTATTTATCAGGGTATGCAACATTAGGTTACCCGTACATTTCCTTGAAAAATACATTTCACTTTTCAAAGGGATATAGTCCGCATGAAATTCACAAAATACTGTAGTGATGTTCGATACACGTGTAATGTGTCTGGACTCCTGAAAATGGACGGAAAGATTTTATGAAATGTCTGAAAAAAGTGACGATTGCTCCCATTTATCACTTTATGCTCTCAATAAGCAAGGCGATGGGAAAAAATAATAAATAAACAAAAATAAATACCAAATAAAGTACCCTTGGTGTGCATGGTGTGCATTGCTGTGACTAATTAATTTGAAAATAAAACACGAATGGTCTGATGACTAATACTATGAACTTACCTTCCAAAAATAGGCTTGCGAATACCATGGGAGAATTGATACCCGATTTTGGAGAGGATCAAAACCACACCTGATATGAATGGATTAAGCCAGAGTTTTGATTTCTTTTTTGTTTGGCATAACGTACACCTGACAAATGAGCTTAGGAGGGGCTCGCTGTTCCATACTGTGTCAGTTAATAGCCCGCTCTATACTTGTTTTAATCCCTACACTTTTTTTTCAATCTGCTGGACGAGTCAGATGCAGAGGAAGTGAGAGTGAGAGATTACAAGAGATGATGACCTCAGTCTCAATTGGAATCGGTTCTGTTGTCCAAATATGTTTCCAAGGAATTTGGCTCTGGTTTCAGTCTCACCAATCCCTCATCTACTGTATTTAAGCATACATTTGTTTAGTCTTTACCCTGATCACTTCATAGAGAAAGCAGATGTTGCTTCGCCACTCTGCTCTTCTTGTCACATGTGAAAGTCTTTCTCTCTCCGATTCACTTTTTCTTACATCCTCAAATAGACTGTTTATCTTCGAAGGATCAGTCCCTGCTTCTCATGGCAACCTGCATTGCTTTCAAGAATGGTCATTTGTGCTAATGTTAATTCAAGTTTAGAATGACCAAAGACAAAAAAATGATTTTTTTTGTCTCATAAGTGACGACGTGCCTTTGTCAAAACTTGTTGGGCACTGCAGAGGAACCATCCGATTAGTATTCAGCGTTTCACTGGCGTTTCAGGATTTGTCAATCCATGCAATTCCAATCCTGATAATAACATGGTCATAGGGTGAAGCCAACCTCGGCCAACAGTTGGTCAGACAAGGCAAATGCTTGACGTGATGTCAAACAGTCAAAATAAAGTCATATACAGAAAATAAATAATGAGTTATAATTGCTCAGAGCTGTTGTCAATTTAGAATTTTCATTTAACTTGCTTGATGGTTTTGGTCTGCAGCTCTTTAAGAAAACCCAAGCAAGCAATCACCCAACAGAAAAACAAAGATCTTCCTTGTGGGAGACAAGAGTGCCAATATCTACAGCCGCTTACTGACTATCAAGATGATCATCAAATCAATGAAATATACATACATCTATTTATTTATTGTATCTTCAACTGTACATTTCATGCCAAGACAATGACAAAAGTGTCATATGCTACTGTAAGTGGGATGTCAAAGTGATCAATAAGTCAAAAAACAATTATTTATTCGAGGTCACAGTGCCTTCAAACTCGGACTCGGTCGCTTTTTCGTTTGTTCATGACACACAGCACCCACAGATCTATTTCTCTGGAAATCTGACAAATGCGAGAAAATTTGCGAGCGAGCCACATTCTTGTAAATCAATTCTACAAATGATTTTGGAACGTATCTTTGTGTAGCTGTCGATGTAAGATTAGGCCCGTTGATTGAGGGGAAGTAGTTCATGTGCCCCGTGCAACAAAAAAAAGAATGAATGCTTTAAGCAATTGTATGACAGAGGCCGCAGAGTGGCGAGGGCAGTGAATCCCCGAACAAAGAACGGCAATAAATGAACGAATGCTTTGGTATTCATGTTTGCCCTTATGGGATTTTGTAACTATGCCCCTCCACTGGAGGGTCAGTTTGAGGGGGTGGACTACGTGCAAATAGTTAACAGCAATGATCAAATCTCAGAAGAACTCTGATAACAGCAGAAAGAGTCGCCACACAATTTTAATAGTGCACCCACAGAATTTTATGTTTTACCTACCATAAATCAGAACATATATATATATATATATATATATATATATATATTTTTTTTTTTTCAAATGCTTTTTCTTCAACATGGCCATGATCATTTTATTGAAACCTGGCAGTAGGCTGACAAAAGAAAGGTGAAAGAAAGAAAAAAAAGTGAGCCCTCTGTCCATTTTCAAGCAGACTCTCTAAACTTTACATTGCAGCACAACAAAAAAAAAGTGGCGGAGCTGTGGACAAGTTTGAACTTTATTCCTCACACACAAAAACCAAACTGACAATGAACTTCCGTGGACCATAATGCCCGTGACGTAAACAACGTCCCAGCCCCTTGTCCTGTGGGGTGAGAGCCCACGCCCCTTACTGTCCACCACACAGTCCCCCCCAAAAGCTCCCCAAAACAAACTAGTCTCTCATGGGAGGCTTGAGCAGCCTGCTATAATGACTGTGTCGTTCCTGGATCAAAGCAGCAGGACCTGTGGAGCCACTGCTCAGGTCCTGGAAGGAGGGCAACCTCGATGGGGAATCTGGAAAGGAAACACAGCTCCCCGAGCCACCCTGTGTGCCGGTTTCAGCTGATGCAGCGCGACCTGATCCCTACGACCACCCATATCCAGCACCAAACTTTTAACGCCTGTCTTATGAATCCGAAAGATTCAGGGGTTGATGAGGCGAGCGGTGAACATAATGTCGCACAAACTCAAACTGAGCTGACATGAACTCTGCAAGCATAAAAGACCACGGAAAACTGATGAATTGGGCATGGAACTTGAGAGCTGCTGGGCAAGAAAGGATCCACAGCCGGAGAGGACGGAGGAGCAGATCTCTTGGCGAAAAATTACCCGTAGCCTTGTAATAGCTGACCGAGAACCAGCTCGGTGGGTGAGGTCATCTTCAGGAGTTGAACCCACGGTAAACGGTCCACCCAGTTGCCATCCAAGAGTCCACGCTAACGACGGGGACAGTGATGAGACGATCACGAAGTCCGACTCAAAATGGTGGCCGCGGAAACAAACAGGCACCGACCTTGAGCTGAAAGTTGCAGCAGGGGACCCATTAGCTGCACTCAGTAGCGGGCCGATGCCTCTGGCCTGTACCTGTATGTCCGCTTGCATTGGGGGGGCTTTTCTGCGAGCCAGAGTCCACCAGAATCTGTATTCTATGCCTCGAGTCTTTGATGAACAGTAGCTGGGTGTGTCTGCAGCGTCCACAGCTGCACTCGAGCACCCGCCTTGGATCTCCTCGGCACCTTGAAGGAGCACGGCGGGATGCAGAGCGGTGCCTTGCCGCTAAAGAGATTTTACATATTTAAAAGGTTGGAAACTAGTGGGAAAATGCAAAGTGGGCAGTTCCCTATGAATCCCCTCATGGTGGTCAGTGTCAAAAGCTTGCCTCCAGTGGAATCCATATTTTTCTTTCCACATCCAAATGACCCCCATCACATTGATCTATTGTAACTGGTAACAATCCCTTGGGAACCAGAAATGAAGAGAGACCAGATGCTGGTGATTGGATGTGTCAATGCTAAGGTATAGTATAAGCAGAATTATGAATCAGCACAAACTAACGGTTCTTTATAAACCATCCACTCTGTTGATATTCAGCTCTTCTTCTTCCTAGTTTACAGTTAGATTTTATCATCATTTTATAATCTCTTTTTTCTGCCTGTGGACTACTTTTTGCTGCCTCTGTAAATTTAAAAGTCATATGAATCAATTCATAAATGTATCCAAAGTAAACCTAACATCATTAACAACGCACACATCAGTCAACTGATCGTATTGAACTTCAGCAGAGATATGTAGGCTTAAGTTCGAATCCTGGCTTACTCTTTGTTTCAAGACAGACGGTTGGTCTTTGAATAAAAAAAATCCAAGTGCTGACTTGAGGTCCTGGTGTGTTTTGACCTTCTCAGGTGGTCGTGCCTTGTGTTTTTCTTCGGTGAATGGTTTGGCAATGATAACATCATCAGTGATTAAACTTCAGATATGACTTTTCCCTTGTTGCTTGTGGTTGGATGAACCAACATAGAAGGAAGTACAAAATATAAAGCACCGCGAACTCCGATGTGCTACTTGATCCCGCACTGCTGGATGAGCACAGACCCCCTTTGGACTGAAAAGAAAGAAACCTGCTGCCGCAAACCAGTGCTCTCATCCTTCACCACGGAGTGAAGAAAAGACCTTTCTTTTCAGTTAAGTCACTTTGACCCTGTCTTTCACAACCCTTGTTGGAGTTACCTCCCCACTGTGGATTACCACTACCAGAGCATGTCATTGTTCCCCTGTCTTGTTCTGTATAGAAGAACTGAATTAAACCAGAGGATGGAATGAAAAACACATAGCCCACTTCCATAATAGATCAAAGATGAGACTATAATCTGGACATTGCGGTCTGTCATTTCAGCTGTTTATTGTTGTTGATTAATGAATTGTATTCATAGCGGTCATTTCTATTTTAATGCTTAGAAAGTATTGATTGAATTTGCTGGTGCTGGAGTTTTGTTTTTTTTTTTTTCCCCCAAGTCTCCTGCTTGCCTCTGTGAGCTATGGTCAGCATGTAAGGTCATTAAGTTTCTTGAAATCTTTGGAAAGGCAGAGACAGCGGGGCATGGACGACAGCGGTGCCCAGGCCAATGTGAAAGTAGAAAAGCGCTATGATTCACCCACCAACCTGTTACGACAACTATTTCTCTGGTATGGGTTCTGGCCACTGCTCTTTCTGCAAAAAAATAAAACTGAAAATATTCACACATATTTTGAGTGAACAAATAATTGTGTGTGAGCTTATCTTTATCTTGTTAAACACATACCAAAGCAGCATGTGCCATTTTTTATCTCTATTTTAATATCCTTTGTCTGGCCTGTACTCCCTTGTGGATCATGTCCACCATCATACTCCTCTCATTGCATGTATGCCGACACACAAAGATCTTTCTCTTTACAAAACACATTTAACGCCATTTGTTTCTTTAGATGTATCATTTACAGAGATTTTATCCTTAAAACTAGGCAACTTTCTGATGAGAGGTCAGGCTCAGGAGGAAATCAGACCCGCTGTTTGGACATGTTTCTTAGAGAGCGGTGTCCTAATTTTCGTTTGGGATTCTTCCCGGGTTTCATCAACAGACTGAGAGATACTGTCAATCAGGATGCTGTTTCTATGTGACTGCCTTTCCAAGTAGTCCTGCCTCTCCTGGAATGCTCAGATATTTTGACTATCACTAGAAAGAAATCGAAAGAGATCCATGTATCATCTTTTAAGGTATGAGAGGCTTTTATAATTCAATGGATTTTGTCATTTGGATGATCTAGCTTTTTGCTATTAAACCATAATACCATTAAAGTTTAATAGTTCAGCTTTCAATGCATGTCCAGTAACAGCCTGGATGGAGCAAAAGGATAGTAACCAAACAGTTTCAAAGAACTCATTACTATTGTTTTGTTCTGCTTCTTTTCCTTTCTGTCCTGTAGGCCCGTGGTAGCAACCCATGTCAGATAGCGAGTTGTCTGGTCTGGTATGGTAGATCCAGCTGTAACCTGCTTCTATCTTTGCTCTTATGATTGATCCCAATATGTCGTCCTTGTCACCAAAGCACGGAAATCCCAACATACCGTTGCCTCCCTACGTGGAAGACGGTTAGATGGTGGAAGGTCCGCTCGTCAGTGTGAGAAATGCGTAATTCAAAGCAGCCTGTTCCCCTTCAGATACATTAGATGTGCTGTGTTGTATCTTTTTTTTTTCCTTTTTTTGAAGTAGTTCAAACCCATGGCTCCTCACAAGTTCTGACATCACCCTTTAACCACATGCTTCTCCATTTTCAAGGCCCGGCCCTTTGGGTGTTGTCGTGTTTGTTGTCCCGTTAATCATTTCTGTTACATAGTGTCTCTCTTGGTATGTGATGTGTGTAGACAACTGCATTAGTTGGTAAATCCCTCATGCCCAAAAGGCTCTTCAAAGTTGAGCATTGATGTTGTTGGCCCTCTGCGTAGGTGCCATATTCTATCAGTATCAAATACACAGAAGTCAGGCAGTAAAACCCACTTGAAAGACCGCTGGTGAAGAAAGATAGGGCAGAGAGTTCAAAAGACTTGACATTTTCTGGTGACTCTTTTCTTTATACCAACTATACTCCTTTTTTTGCAATCAAAGCAATTCGTTATTTCAATTGATTTATTACTTAAACATATAATCAATCACAAACCTGATGCATCTTGCTTAAAAAGTTATAAGGATTATTTTCTCATTTCTTCTATGACACAGGAATGACATTTTCATAATTAAGCAAGATATAAATCAGAATAAATCATTAGCTAACATCAAATTCAAAAGATCTTAAAATACGGCTTGAATATGAATTTTCCAGTATTAAGTTATGTGCTTTGTGCATGTGACAGTGGGATCAAGGCCAATGGAGAGCAGAAGAGAGCAGCGGTAAGGTTTTTTTTTTTTTTTTATGGTGCCAGATTTTTTTTTTCACTTTTTTAATTGTCATGGATTTGTTGTTACGCCCCCTTGTTGGTAAGATGGGGCCGAAGACAACAGCCTCCATGGAGCGGAGCTTGACCAGATTGATTTTTTTTCATCTTCAGCTAGTCTGAACAGCAAGAACATACCGAGATGGCCTTGGATTTGGCGAAACAGGTAAGAGGCCTCCTGTGGCATACATCAAGCTGTACCCAAGGTGCGCTAAACAACACCTGGCGGTGGAATGGACCCTTGACGCCTTCAGATACTACCTCATTGGTCGTAAGTTGCGGTTGGGGACAGACCATCAACTGTTGCAGTGGATGGACCGCAAGTCAACCCTTATTCGAGTGCGCTCACGAGGATGGATAACCGTGTACATGCACACCAACATGGACCTTTGGGTTTACATGCAAGACTGCAAAGCAGGGCTCTACCAACAAACTTTGCCACTTGGGTATTATTTGCTACTGCAATGGACAGGGAAGTGAAATGAGGTCACTGGACTGACAATGTGAAAAGGCTGAGCTTCTATATTGTGCTTTAAGTACAAACTTGCGTACCTAAGAGGAGCAACCTAGCCTGTTGCAGTGCTGTCCTTTCTTGTCGATTGAGCCCCTCCGGTGGTAAAAGGGTGCCGTCGGGAAACAAGGAAACATTTATTAGTTCCTGCCACAATTTGTCTGGTTTAGCTTGGCAGTGTCCGAGATGGCCCTGATTTTTCTGTTTCTGAATGCGCTGTCGAGTTACATTTTAATAGGCCAATCCCTTGTCCAATCTGCTGTTTAAACATCAAAAAATGTCCTTATGATGCACTACTGTCAAGTATGTTGGCGCTTGCATTTTCTGGATTATAGGTTCCCCCTTTCATGTGATAATGGTGCTGGTTGCCTCCTATATGTATAACAATCTGGTCCCATGCCTGGAGGAGAGTCTTCTTTTGTCCAGTGCGTTGGTCCTTGATGCTACTGTATTCGCTCTCTGCTTTTATTAGGAGACTTAGCAAGGCCCATTTTGAGTCAGGCTTTTGATTTTGCCTGGTGTGTTTGTCCTTGGTGTTATTTGCTGCTGTATTTCATGAAGACTTAGCAAGGTTCGATCTGAGTTAGGTTTTTGATTTTTCCTAGTGTATGTGTCCTTGCTGCTCTTTGTTCTTTACTTTCATCAGAAACTTAGTAGTTATTTTTGAGTCCGGTGTTTGATATTGTCAGTGCATTTATCCTTGCTACATAGTTGTTCTCTGTTTTATATCGGAGTTCAGGTGTTTTTGGGACAAGGTGACAGTTGGACCAGGGATTTCTTTTTAAGACCATTTTCCCAAAATGATGAAAACAAACCAAAAAAAAAAAGCATTCATTTTCATGGACATCTTCCTGCTTGGCTTTGCTACCAAGCCGTTAATATTTTACATGAATCTCTACCCTGCCTCTGTATTTTTGGCATTATCCACCATTACCGAGCGGTGTCCACAGTGCAAGGTGTTGTGCATTATAAGGACTGATAAATGCCAGGCCAAATATCTCTTGTAATGGCAAGCAACAAGTCTACTCAGTCACTGCAAAGCCAAAAGCTCATCATTTTCTATTCTCTTATACAATTATTGTCAAACTCAAGAGAAACTCAAATTGGTTCATGTTCATGAACATGAACATGAAGAGCTCTTCATGTGCTCTTTCACTCACTCCATAAATCCTCTCTTCGGTATTCCTCTTGCCACCCTGCCTGGCATTTTCTGCATCAGCGTCAGCATCCTTCTACCCCAATATTCACCATCCCCTGCTCTGTAAATGCTTGATCCATCTCAATGTAGGCTTTCAATCTTTATCTCGAATGCCCCTAACAAGGTCCATTCCTCTGATGGACTGATTCCTGATATTATCAACCCTCGTCACTCCCGAAGAGAATCCCAGTGAAACAAAAGAAAGAACTATAGGCCATATAACAGAAATATTTGGTATTAAAAGTCCAGAATTTATATCAATTCAAAGCAGAAATTGCACAGTAGAAAGAAAAGCACATGACAATTTGACAAAGATCAGCTGCAGTCACAAGCTTCTCCTTGATGGATTCACATTTGCCGCAGAATTCACAGGACTAACTTGTTGAATGCACCAGAGACCTCTTCTGGTGACAGAACTGAAGCTTAGTTGTGTTTCCAATTTCCTACGCAAGAACTAGACCAGAAGACCTTCACAGTGCCACACTTGGCCTTTCATTAACCAGGGCAGTTTTATGTCCCCGTGATACAAATCTGAAGTATGTTTATCAAACAGATGGGTATTTTTGGATGTAACTTGCACAGACCATTAAGCTGCTGTTTTTTCAATTGCTGTGGGTATCAACTTAATTTGACTGAAAAAAAAAAAAAAAATTACCATCGTTAATTTAAACTACCGGCAATGTACAATATGGCCTATACTCACCATAAATGAATTACATCCATAATTAATGTCATTAGGATAACCTATGCTTGACAGTTCAATCTGCCGGGCCATTGCAAACAGGTGTCCTCGTGCACGTTTGATTGACACCAAGGTCCTCGTGTGTTCAGGCCATTATTGAATACCGAGCAATCTGAATTTGCAGCTACATATTAGTCATGCTTAAAGGCACAGTTGTTTATACTTTTATCAAGCAGGAGCTTATAATTGGTATTTCAAGAGAAAATAATCATTTGACTTTCACACTATTCTGTAATAGTCTCAGTCATTGTTTTCAGAGGAGTGATATATCTCATTTTGAATCCCTGTGCAAGAATCTCCCAGCCTCCCTCCGGCTGTGCAGAGTTTGTGAAAAAAACCTGTTTCAACAATCAATTGAATCAACATTTAAATCAGTTTAACAGCTGCTTTTTTTGTTTTTTTTTTTCCTTCTCTTTTTTACCTATTTAAACCAAATTTACTGTTGTTGTCATTCTGTTCAATTTATTTTCACTAATAAAATCTTTGAAAAACTTAAGGGTCTCATTTTCTGTTGTTATAATTGTGATGATGATGACAGCGCCACGCATCACATTTGATGTCTGTTTCTCACGCAAACGTAATAACACTGTTTTTGAGTATTCTCAAATGTAAACCAAAACCCTGCAGTAAGATAAATAGAGATTGCACTTCAAAAAGACATCAGTAGCAGAAAATTTCTGCGTATTTTCATACTGCTTTTGAGACAATAAACACCATCTTTTAACTTGCAGACTCTCGATGGCAGCATGGGACCGACACGCAGCTTTGGGTGAGGCTGGGATCTTTGAAGGAGAACGAAAGGAAGCAGAAAAGACAGCTCCTGAAAATAAACATTTCTCCTGAGATGCACACTGTGTTTGTCACCGTTTCCTTTTTATATTTTTATTTTATTACTTTGATGACAAACAAAGTCCCTTTGTCTCCACATGTGTTTGCATGTTTGTGTTTTAATTTTATTACAGCGTTAATTACATTAGATTTTACACAGCGACCGACAAGCCTTCTTCAGATGCCGCCACCAGAGATGCAAGCAGCATATTAGTATTTACTTTATGTTTCTCAGCAAAGTAAAATAAGGAAGGATCATCATTTTTTCTTTATTTACTTTGTAGAAAAAAAACAAAAACAAAACAACTCTATCACAGGTGCGAGTAATGGAGGGGGAGGAAAAAGGTGCCTTACAACGTTCTCTATCGATCACTGATGCACCACACAATCAAATGGTGCTACATGGAACACCTTAGGCAACTGTGCAAAAGGAATTCACTTCGGGATTTTAAAGGGGAAACAATTTAATGCCATCTCAATGTCAGTTAATTCGACAAGATGAGTGGCCAATACTGAACAAACATCCCGACTGTAACAAGTGAGAATGTCAGATTCTTCGCTCATTTTTTGAGTGTAAACATTTATAAAAAAATGAAAAAAAGGTATTTCACTGGTTGTAATTCGAAATACACCCTTACAGAGGAAAATAAAATAAAAAAAGAAGGAAGCTCTGCACATAGCTCTTTTTATAGTTGGCATATAGCTTCTGAAATGGTTCTCAGTTGTAATGGTGAAACACAAAATGAGGGGAGGAACTCCCTGCAGAACACTTGTCCAACTTTTTCTCAAAGGGTAAATGAGCTTTCTATCAACTGTGCGGGCAACCTATGGTCAACTGGAGTGAACGGCTCTCCATTCCCATGAAAAAAAAATTGCTGGCTGACACTCAAATCACAGGCAAAGGGACGGAGTCCAGCAAGAGAGCAAAAGATGTCAGAAAATGCAATTATGAACTCAAGGAAAATGAAGTGAATTTTTGTTCAGTGACTGTAAAAGAAGAGAGCACCTCTTCAACATATAGTGAAATGCCATTGCTGAAAGATAGAAACTAGATGTTCATGAAAAAAAAAAAAAGATAAAAAGAAAAAAGAGCAGCACACTGAAAATGAACATGTTAGTGGAATTTCTGGATTGTTCAGGGTTAAAATTATATTTTGACTGGTTGTCAATAAAAGTATGCAATTAGTGAGTGCAGGGAAAAATGGCATTGGAGGGAAGGGAGCGAGCACCGTTACATCCATGCTGCTATCGTGGTCTTGACCAATTTTGAATTATATATTTTGAAACACTTTCTCAATTTGTTTGCGAGAACAAATAAGCAATTTCTTTTTAACATTTTTATAACTGGAGTGCTGGCACAACAATTTTCAATCATTTGCTACTACTTATCCTGCACCCGGGAGGCAGGGGGTCTGTAGCCTATCCCAGCTGTAATTGGGGAGGCAGGCTACACCAGCCAATCACAGGGCTACTTTTAGAGACAAACAACTGTTCACTCTCTCATTCACACGTCTGTGCAATTTAGGATTTCCAGTGTTCCAACTCACTGTTTTTGCTCTGTGGGAGGAAACTGTTGAAACCAAAAGAAAAGCCATCCAGACATGGAGGGCGGGCATGCAAACTCAACATAGAAGGAACTCCCTAATCCCTAAAATCAAACTGGGGACTTTCTTGCTGTGAAGCAGAGGCACTAACCCTTTACTAGCCATAACTGTTTCTTGTCTCATTAAATATTTCAAATGGCATGTATGACCACTTTCAACTTTTTAAGTTTACAGTCAATTATAAAATTCTTCCTTTCATTATTCACAATGTAGCTTGACATGATTATTATTATTATTGTTATCTTTATTATTAGTATGCACTGTGGTTAATATTTTAGCTTTCCTATAAGACAGAAACATATTCCACTTGTGAAACAATAACCTGTGCCCTGAGCTCAACTTATAGGAGTTCCTTTTTTTTCTGAAAATGTCTTTACCCTATACAACATTTTTTGTGCATGCAAAATGGTGGAAAATATGTGTCACTATCTGTGTTGACAAATGTGACTTTTTGGTATTGCAGCAAAAATAAATTATAAACAAAAAAATGTCACAACCAAACTTGACAACCTTGAAACTACCAAATAAAGTGACACCAGTGAATATTATGGTACAGAGGTTCACCAGTCAAGCATTCGGGAGGCATAATGACTTTTACAATGTTTTTTTTTTTTTTTCTGTGTCTTTAAGACATGAAATGAAGACTGTATTGATGATCTGAGCCAGGATTGGAAGCCACATACTCACACGATTGATGAAATTGCTCTGAATGATTAATCTTCACTTCCAGTGCATTCATTTCCTGATCTGCACGTCGATGACTCGAAACAAGCATTCCCGGATTTGTCTGTACTTTTGCATTTCTCCGCAAAGTTTAAAACCTTCTAAAACCCTTTCTTTTTCTGACTGTCTGATTGAGAGATGAGGTTAAAAATATGGAGCCTCTGACAACAAATGTTTAAATCTCAGTACAACCCAACAACTTAATTGGACAAATTTAACAAATGCACGGTAATAGAGATACACTTACACGGCTGACCCACACGCATTTTCTTTTAGTCATCTTATTATATCATGAAAGCGTGTGAGTCATTTTCTTCTATATTCATAATGGCAGATGGAACTTGTAAATGCCTTTAAATATAATATATTTTTCGTAGTTGTCTGGGGGCCACAGCAATTTGACAAACTCAAACTGGGATCAATAAATAAATCAGTCAACCTCTGAATCCAAACCCTGCATTTATTCCTCTGTCAGACCATCTTGCTTCAGCCCTCTGTTCAAGCAGCCTAAATGCGCTTCAGTGGTCTTTTCCAAAATAAGTAAAGTGATATTTGTTTGTGTGGTGGTATGACAAATAAGGTGAAAAGCCTGGGTATCTGGGAGGCTGGAGGATCTACGAATAATTCTATATAGTGGCTGTAGCTCCAGGTAATGGTATAAATGGTGTTCCCTTACAGAGATTAAAGGTGGTAAACAACCTATATGATTGTTAACGGGCTCCTGGGCTGGACCAAGTTTCTCTGCTGTCTGTAATGACAGCGCTGCCTCTTCGAAAACTCACATACTTTGATGTGCAGGGCCTGCGAAAGACTTTTGAAGTCGGTATGACACACCATCAAAGCATTTGTTTGCGCCTTAGCACTTGCTGCCAAAGCCGGTGTCATTTTGCCTGTCCTTGACAGCATGCAGGTGTTAAGACAGAGGGAGAGGTCCACTTTCAAGATAAGTTTGAACATCCCAGTGCTTGAGATGGGAGACAGCAAGCCCATTTGCAAAAAAAAAAAAAATTGACAGATGCATAGAGGAAAGCGAGCCAGTTGTTGGTCAGCAACTGGGAGATGAGTATGCGGGTTGAAAATTGTGATAAGGTGCTGGTGGGGGAAAAAAGGCAAAAGCTTGGTAGAAGGAATATTACAATACTGGCAAATGAGAGAACAGATGAGCCTTTATACTTCAGTCTCGCAGCAAGAAACACAGTGTGCTTGTTCAGGTGGGCAAACCTACCCTTCAGTGGCATCCTGCCTCACTTTTCCTTACAACCTCCCACACTTTGAGTCTGCTTTTCATCATGTCCTACCAAGAGATGTGTCCCTGGCATGAGAAAAGAACATGCATGCTGGTTGAGAGAGAATTTATTTCTTAGTCTAACATCTATCTTATCGTAAGTCTATGTAACCATAGCAACAGGTGGCTGATGAAAAGCCTTTCTTCTTTTTTTTTTTCTTTTTGGTTGCCCTGGCGTTGCAGAGTATAGGGCTGAATATTGTCTATGAAGACAGTGTGATGTTGGATTTACAATGCAATATTTTAAGAATGATATAATTTGTATGGGATACTGCAACGTAAACATGTCCATTTATTTGTAAATAGGCGCGTTTGGTCTTTGCTTGATTTCATTGTTTCTCTCTCTCTCTATCCAAAGTAAGATCTCTGGCAATTAACAGTCAAATACAACCTATTGATTTTTTTTGTTTGATGTTCTTTTTAATTCTGTTTTTTTAGAGAATTAATTGGTTCTGTGGGCTATGTTTGAGTGGGACCCCTCATTCACAGGAAAATACGTTATCGGTGATAAGAGGACACTTCTGGTTGACAAGAGGCAGGTCAAAACTAATTTCAAAGAGAGCATTTATATTACAAAAACAAAATGCATCATGTGCAAGTGGCATGTAGTCATTGTATTACAGACTCTGAGGCAATTAGAGGCTGAATCCTTTTCATATTCAATGTTCAGAAATCGTCGCTGCTCTAAAGGGTATGAATTTGGAAATTAAAAAAAAGGGGTAAGAGAAAATGAAGAAATAACAGTGACAAAAAAGCAAACAGGTTTCCATTTCACCATCCATGACTTAATTCTTCAATGAATATACAAGCATAAAAAAAACAAACATTTTTTAACTATATAAATAGATACATTAAATATGTGACAACTTAATAAGCGGACGTTTTAGAAAATAAACATTTCTTTTGGACCGTTTCCTGGCTCCACCATACTCGGCAGATTTGTTCCTATATACTAATATGTGCAAAACTGCCATTAAGTTTCCGGTATGTTTTCCTGCTGTGCAAGGCTTGGTGTAGCGGCTGTGCTACAAGGTGTCGTCCGTACTGCCCTGCCTTCACACACTATGACAATTCCATGCCATGTCCAATTGGGGGTCATCTGGCAGATGACAACAAAGAAAACTGGGAGAAAGCATCATCTTGGCAGTGTCCCAGTTTCCTAAACTGAATGAAAACCCCAAGTCCTTCATGAACTAACATGCATTGGAATGAGTGGAAAAGATATATCAGGGCCAGCGGAAAGTAACAGGAAAAAGTTATTTCGGGTTATCGTTTGGTTTGCCAAGATGGGCATGATTTTCACCTCTCCTTTCTGCCACTCCAAGCAGCTGGCATAGCCCACACCGGGTCCTGTCTGAAAGCGGCTTTAGGAGGCATTCATCCATCCTACACCATCTTGCTGTGTTCCTCCACTTTTGTGATTTGCTGTAATCTTCATTTCACAGAACGGTATATGAAGTTCAAGCATAGCACAAATGAATGGTTAAAATAAAATCAAAACTAAGAACCCTGTTTCAGCATCTGCTAAGACTGGGTGCTCAGTTGTTCCGAATGCATCGGATATTTTCAACTGAACAACGTTACTGATCAACATAAAGTTCTTTTAACTGATGTTTATCGATTGTCTTGCTTGGCTAGTTGTTTCTTTCATGCTTATGAGACTGGAATGACTGGGTTTGATTTTAAATTTAAGTGTAACCCATACTTTCAAAGGGGAGTCAGTAATAACGTGAAAATTAAAAAAAAAAGTATGTAAATACTGGAGGTACCAAGACAGTGTTCATAGCAGAAAATGTCCTGTAGAAGCAACACTCGCACAAACACACACACACACACACACACACACACACACACACGCATGCACAAACACAACAGAGTAATTAAACCAATTGTCCCTGTATTGTTGACCCAATATTGTTGACCAAACATTCAAATAGGCAACATTTTTTTTTTGTTCTCTCTGTTTAAATTTTTCACAGTTTAACCCAGTCCCATCAAATTATGGCACAGCATCAGGTGAGCCCCTGATAGGGATGGAATGCATCTCACCCAAAAACACATAGCCATTTAAAGATGGTGTATAATCTGTCTGTGAATGGTTTTCCTGGGAATAGAAGGTGAGTCAGATGTGTTTCAGCGACACCAAGCAGAGGTCAGACTGTGTCGATATCTAAAAGTGGCTGCACGGGTTACATGTGGAAAGTGATAGTCTTTGTCTGGTCGCTGTGATGCTCTTAGATTTCAAGCTCAACATGGTCCTGCACACCGGGGTGAGTGAATATATAGCTACTAGATGTTTTTTTTTTTTTTTTTATATATAAAGATCAAAAAGAGGGCGTTGACCTCAAAATTCATCCTCTCCAGGCACAACACGGATCCAATGCAATGTCTGTTTTTCCTGCTTTTAAAGATGAATGAGAAGGGCCGAGATCGGTTACGTTTTGTGTGTACATGTTGATAACCTGTATCTTGATGTCAACGGTTGAGATTATGCTCATTCTCTGAGGGAGTACTAATTCAAAGCATTTCCTAATATGTTTGTAGTAAACTTCGACCTGTGATGCTGTTAATAATCATATGTAATCAGATATGTTAATAATGTAAGTGAGAATTTGACCCAGTCAAGCTCATTCCACCGTTGTTGAACATTCCAATAACCATCGCCCAATTATTTGAGCCCACTAGAATTATAGGAAAACAAAGCTGTTACCTTTGATATCACACCAGAGAATCTCCAGAACAGTGAGGTGCTGAATCTGACTGTAGGAGTTAAAACGCCGTAATTAAATCTAGATTTATCTGTAAATTCCATCTCTGATAATAGCTGAAACACATGAGTGCCAGGGTTGGTCAAACAGAGCGGGGTGGATGAGGAGGAGCCCGTTTTGATTGTTACAAAGTGAAACATGCTGGTGTGCACGGCAGGATCCATACACACTATCTGACATATACTCAGTGGGCAGATATTTGCCGACACCCTCTGACAGAAACCCGCACACCGAGATGTGTCCTGCAAACGCGGATAGGGGTCCTTTCTGCTGGGCAAAAGTGGAGGCGGTGGCCACCCTGCTGCCTCATTGATTTAGTCAACAGCTTGCTCCTGTTTAAAACCCAGCTGTCTTTGTCACAAACTTATACGCACACACACATACACAAAATATGAAAGCATGCACATCCACGTAAACACATCAACACTCTGCCATACATGTGTTATTATTTGCTGATATTCTGCCAACTGCTGCCTGTGACACTCGACCCTATCACTGCAGGTTTTGGCCTGGCGCCAGAGATGCAGCGATCATTCGTGTTTGTGTGTGAGTGTGTGTGTGTGTGTGTATGTGTGTGTGTGTCTGTTAGCTTCAGTTTAGAAATAGGGTCAGGTTTATCGTGGGGGTAGGGAGATGAAGCTGGTGTCTATTTGTTTTTAATATCTGCTGGGCATCATCTCTGCCTCACGCTGACTCTGTTTATTATGTTGACACAAACACACTGGCTCTACTGACCCATCATGTTGGCTAATAATTGTGCTGATGACACTCCTGACTGTTCACATCTGCACACCAACATACATAGACGAGGGCATTATTCGCTTTAAGAAACTGCAGCAAAACTAAACAAGAGCATTGGTTTTGGTGGTTATTTCCTTGATATGTGTGTGCAGAAAGGACTGCCACGTAAAAAAAAATATATTACACATGCTGCAAATGGCCTAATCTATGATGTGTCTAGCCTCCAAAAAGCAATTAGCACATTTTTCCCTTCATGCTGTATGCTAAATTGTTTGAGTGGTAATTGTTAGTTCGGACCAAAACAGCGGAAAGGTGACCGAGTGACTAATAGTCTATTTTGTAGGATCTTGGATCAAAATCCCAATTATTATTTTGTGGTGAAGAAATAGAAAACATACACATCGCTGCTTGATGATGGACAGAGTCAGGGGGTGGGAGGATTCCCTGAGGATGAACATGGTGAACAATAGTTCCTTTTACATAAATACTGACTCAGCGGCACTTGTGACACGATGAGAGGCTAGTGAGAAAACAGTCCCTGAACTTTTACACTTCCTGTCTAAGGCACACCACACTCCCATTGATGCTCTCAATCCCATGAAATCATCCCAAGGTCCTGCAATGGACTTGAAGATGTAAGATGTCGTACGTAAGTGTAGCTCTGTACTTCTCGATGTATGTATTGTTCACTCTTTGTATGAAAGGGACTAACTATAACCAATAACTCTAAGACCTGCTGGAAGAAAAGCAGACAAAGCCTCTGTTTCTGTTTCTCTCCTCTCCCCCTCACAAAAAACGAACCTCTGATAGAATAGGCCTCGTCGCCAATCGGCTAGGCGATCCACACCCTGGTCTTGGACTGAGTGGACGGGGATGGCTCACTGTGGTTCGCGATGGTCGCCACGGCTACCTCCCATCAAGACCGTCCTCAATACTGGCATCAAGCACATCTAGCATGTTATTTTTGAAAAGCCCCCTCCTTGGTATGCATTGCATCATCGCTGAATATCCTTGGCATGTCTGTGCATGATTTCAATTTATTGCCACTTTAATGACTGATTTCCCTTCAATTGTTGCAACTGCAAGTAAGTATTACATGATGAGATGCACTGGTTATGTAAGCAGCTAAAGATTTAGTACCTTCAACATGAACTTGTCTCTGTGTTAGGGTTGTGTTGCATTCCTATCCCCTAATTTATGTTTCCCAATTTTTTTTTTTTTTTTTTTTTAATTACATTCTTGTTTACCAAAAATATACAACATCTATTTGTTGCATGAAAAGTTGGTTAATGATGAAAGCGATATATGAGGAGTCAAAGTCACCTGAATTGGGGACTGATCATCGTCAAAACACCAAATAAGGAAACATTTCTTTGACAAAGGTTGTTATTGCTCCCCAAAAGTTATACAGTGTTATGGGATATGACAGTGCAGCTGCTTTTGTGGTCCAACATCTTCTCAAGATGATTTATGTGTTGATATCTGAGTCTAGCATCCTGGGTGCTGTCGTGTACGGATGGGAGAATCCTAAGAGACACACTGTTTTTGATTCTGGGCTATGTAAATAAAATTGACTTCCCCTGACTTTGTTTAATTTTTCTCTAGTCTTAAGATGTAGCTTTAATTAGAGATGACCTGGGTGGCAGATGCACCTGGTTGCTTGCATCCACTGGGAATAAGCCATCAACATACATTACGAAATATGATCACTTTTAATGTGGTGGATGGTGGCAACTGTAACCTACAGGAATATATTCCTCCTCTTCCATATTCAGATGCCAAGTTGGTCCTAATCGTGTTATGAGGATGCAAGATCTCTGAGGTTGCTCAATTATACATTCTACCCTGCTTTTCATTCTCTCAGCTGCATTTTTTTTTTTTTTTTCCTATTTCCTCAACTCTACCCTGGAACACAGATTATACTCTTCTGTGTCTTTTTTCAGCGGAAAGACACAGATCACATGCTAGGCTTTAAACATGAAAGACAAGGCAGGAAACAACAATGGGGATATGAGATCTCAAAACATGCCTAAGTGTGTTTATATGTTTCTAAGCACAAGTAGTCTTTAACTCACAGAGGAAATAATTCCTTCAATATGTGCATATATATATATTTGACATCCATTCGGGATGTGCACTACTTCTGATTTCGATGAGATTTATTCTTCTGAATATGGAAAGTTCCTTTTTCCCAACCATTTGCCAGTGTTTCTTTAATTTTACAAGGGACTTGGGATTTTTGGGACATTATGATTGAGTCTGCTAAATCTGAATCACATTATTGTTTTTCAAAAAATGCTGTCAAGTGAAGTCACTCAAGAGTTTAAAGTTAGTCCAAAGAGTTTGAGTTCTCACTTTGTAGTAAAAACAAGTAGCTGGTACTAATGTATTCTGCTTAAGGCCCTTTCCCGCTCAAAAAGACCTAAGCGTTGATAAAATAAAGTTTGAGCACAATTTCAGGGTAGGCTGGAGGTACAATGCTGACAACACAATTTTTGACAGTTTTAGTGCACAAAGGAATAACGGAGCACAAAGTTAGACAGATTAAACCTTGCCATCAAATGACACTCAATGGGATGACAGTTACCATGAGTCACCAGATGAAAAGGAGAACAAGATAAAGAATGCTGTGCACATACTGGGTACAGGTGAGGCAGTATTCTTTTTGTGTTCTGACACAATCAGATCTGAGACAACCAGAGACCAACACAGTAGAGACCAAACATCTTTAGTCACAAATGACTGATCCAAACGTACACCTTGTGCTCACAAATAGTAAACTGAGTTTAAACTTGGATGACTGCACAAGCACCGCTTTGATCCAAAATTGTTTGACCGAAGGGGTGTGTGAATGGTGAGAGGTCTTCTATATGGAACCCTTGTGTTCATTAAGGTCCACATCAAGTACCTCGGGGACTACATTCCTCTATGATATAGTGTTTCCCTGCCACTGACCCACATTTCAAATGAAATGAAAAGTATAGCCCAAGAATTGGGTAATATATCCTGTGTCCGGTGTCGTATAGATTCTCTTTCTCCTTCTCTTCCCCTCTCTCTCTCTCTCTCTCTCTATCTGTATATATATATATGAATACATGAATAACGAAATAAGTAAATAAAACACTAAAACTGCCACAAATTTCATAGGGCCTTGGTTGGTGATACATCATCATTTCTGTCTCATTCTCCCTGCAGATTTTAGCTCTATAAAGATTTTTCCCTTTTATTTTTATTTCCCCGTTTTGCTATTGTCTCCCTTGTACTACAAAGCAAGATAAAACCTAGTCTGGTGTGACTTGCCGATGATGCTTGGGCAGCAAGAAAGGAGGGCAAATGAGAAGCGTACTAGGGCAAATATGGATTTATTGGTATTGGGGTGCGTCCCGCTGTCATCTCTGGACACATTGTCGTCAAGTGTAATTTATTACTATGTTCAGGCGTGGCCAGTTCCAGTTTTACATGCGGCATCAATCATGGGGGCTGCTGTTCAGCTTTTAACACATTCACACACCCTCGTACACAACCCCGCTCACGCAGACGTACGCACCTCGTCACACAAATGCTGCTTTAGGAACAAAAGCCAAGGCTGAAAATGAATGCTGCAAACAAGCATCCATCAGACCCTCAAAATACAAACAAAGCAGACAGAGCAGATATGTGTAAAAACCCGCTTTATCGGCAAACATCCACAGGACACAATCAGCAATCACTGGTTAATCTGTCCCGTCTCTGCAGCAGGGCTCCTACAAAAAAACTGCTTTGCTGATGAATTAGTGTGCTGGGGTGTGCAAGATACAGCTAGCTGTGACATTGCAGATGGTGGCTACTACTCTCATGCACAAGCAAATATAATTCAAAAGATAATCAGTCCTATCAAAAAAAATGATGTGTGCAGTTGTTTTAAAAGGACAGAATGAAGATTTAAATGCAGATTTACTTTTTTCTGTTCTTATATACATCTCCCAAATATATGTTAAAACATCGGGTTCAATGATGAAGAAAGACCAGATTTTCTTCTATTTGTTTGGTTTTATTTGCATGAGCTTCCTCACTTACGCACAGTTTTTGGAGTATTTGGATAACTCTTTGCAGGTAACTGCTTTTAGAATCACTTGTGTGAAAAAGGTGGGAATTATATCTACTGAATCGCAAAATCTTAGGCTGCACATGAGCACCCTGCTTACTGGAGCATCAGTTTGTTAAGTTTAATTAGCCAGTGACATTGTGTATGTAATGGTGAGTTTATGAGGAAGATCGCATAATTTGACGTACAAATGAGGATCCAAGGATTCAAGACTTTTAATGTCATTACACAGAGTGCAACGAAATTAGAGATGCTCTCAGGTTCAGTGTAATCAAAAACAGACAAAAACAACCTTAAAAAGCAGTCCACAGCACAAGAAATTCAATGATAGCAACATCTCTGTGTTACAGATACAGATATAAGAAAGAAAAAATATAACAAAAAATCTGAAAAAAAAAAAAACTGAAAAATATAAATAACATCTAGAAGAATAAATAGATAAATATGTAGAAAGAAAAGTGTAAAAAGTGACAGAGTGACAATAGCAATGACAAGAATAAAATAAATAAACAAAAATAGGCAGGATGCGTGCGGGTTGGGACCAACAAGGATAAGAAAGACAGCAGAATTAGGGCATGACATGTGAATGGGTGAGCCAGTGAGATTGTGGAAGGAGCACAGGTGCATCTTAGGCCACCTGACTTGTATGCTGTTTAGATTGCTGCTGTCCAGTCTGATGGCCATGGGCACAGAGGAGTGTCTGAAGCGTTTAGTTCAGCACTCGGGTGGGATGAACCATTGGCTAAAGGAGCTGCGCATCGGCCACAGCTCGTCGTACAGGGGGTTGGAAGGATTGTCCAGGATATCTCCCAGTTTGTCCTACTGATTGAAGATGGTCCAGGTTCAGTTCCATCTCCGAGCAGGCTTTCCTCACAATCTTGTCGGGGCCAATTTAGCTCACCAGTCCTTGCACCGCCCCACCAGCACAATATACTGAAGAAGAGTGCGCTGGCTACCATAGACTGGTAGAAGGTCTTGAGGAGCTCACTACAGACGGCCAACGACCTCAGTCTCCTCAAGAAGAATATTCTGCTCTAACCTTTCCTGTAGTGTTGTGTGACCAGTCCAATTTGTTGTTTATGAGGACCCAAGGAACTTGTAGGAGTCCACTATCTCCACCTCTTCACCCTGGGGAGTGATTGGTACTTGTCTCCTTCAATTCTTCCGGAAGTCCACAACCACCTCCTTGGTCTTGGAGATGTTGAGTAGGAGGTTGTTCTGGTTGCTCTACTCGACAAAACTCACAATCAGACTTCTGTACTTCTCCTCGTTGTCATCATTGACGTATCCGATGATAGAAGAGTCATCAGAGAACTTCTGGAGGTGGCAGGAACCGGAGCTGTACCAGAAGTCGGAGGGGAAGAGGGTGAAGAGGAATGGAGACAGGACAGTACCTCGAAGCACTCCTGTGCTGCACGCCACAGCCTCAGAAGCACAGCCATCCACCCTGACATACTGCGCCCGTCCTGTGAGGTGGTCCAGGATCCAGGCAGTGATGTCAGGTTGAAGTTGTGTACTCAGCAGCGTGTCCTTGAGGAAGGTGGGTTGGACACTGTTGAAGGCACTGGAGAAGTCAAAGAAGATGACACCTGTCCCTCTCGGTCCGCTCCCTCAACTTCGCGCCTGCTTTCCTACCACGGCGGTTGCTCTGCCATAGCAAGTCTGGGATGCGCTGCAGGGAGTCCGGCTCCTTTTCTCCTCCTTGGTGTATTTATCATTTTCCTCAGTATTGGCAGGGGGAAAAGTGTGGCAAACAACATAGTGCACCGCAGGTATATAGTCCCACCCGCGAAAGTCCCACCCGTTATTTACTTACCTGTCCTCTCTTGAAAGAAGAGAGGACAGGTAAGTAAATAACTTAAGAAAATAAGAAGCCTGCTGTCTTCCAGCCCTCATCTTGAAAAAAAATAGAAAAAAAAATACATTTACATTTAGAAATTACATCTAAAAATTACATCTGAATTACATTTAGATTTACTTTCAGGCAATATTTGTTCAAAAAGGCATTTTACTACTGTCATATCTTACTGTTTGTGTTGATGTATTGTCAAATACATGATGCTTGTGTCAGATTCTTACTTCCATGAAGCTGTGACTGACAAAAATCCCACAATGGTAATTATCAACAGGTAGCTAGAAAACAACAGATGGCTACTCATTTTTCAATTTATTTGCTGATTGATTTATTTTTTCCATTACGCACTCTGCAATTATTGGGTAAATGGTTATAGTGGATTTGATGGTGAATGCTGGGGTGTGAAATTTATGAATGGCATATATTCCTGTTACTGGAAAAGTTCTCTTTAAAAGTTTTTACACAACAAAAGTGACCAGAGTTTTGTTAAGAGCATGAAAAAGGCAGTGAGGCTCCCTTCTTCTCAAGCTCTGCACAGCAGGCAAGTCTCAAGGAAATGCGGTGATGCCGTTTTCACATTTTCAATGCTTCATTCTGGAATAACTAGCGTCATATAATGGACTTTGATTTGATGCATGACTAGAAATACCTCAAAGCTTCATCATCTTGCTCAATTACAAGCAATCTCACAAGCAATTATTTTTCACTTTATTTCTGAATGTTCAAACAGCTTTTAGAGAAAGTCCACGTTCACAATAATTGCTTAATTATTTATTTATTTGTTTATTTAATTATTAAATTATTAATTTATTCTTAGTTGCAATTACTCATGGTTAAAAACAAACAAAAAAACACTTATGAATGATTGTCTTCTTCTAGTCTTAATCGAAGACTTTTGGAATTATCGTAAAACAATTGCAAAGTGACATGCAGTGAGAAATAGTTTAATTTTGTTTATTTTTTTTTCCAAAAAGGTCAGGGAAACCTATGTAGCTATGCTTGCCAGGTCTTGATTCAAAACGTTGAATTTAAACATTTAACTTAGCTTTAAACTAACCCTTCAGGATTCAAGAACTTTTTTTTTTTCACCGAAAAAGGATAAAAGAAAAGTGCAGTGATGAATAAGCCAGTGCCTGCATTCTATAATCTGACTTATAATTAACTGGGATATGACATAGGTGTCCATTAAAAACAACAGAACTAAATAGAATTCATTGAACAATACAGTGGTAGAGGAAACAATATGATATATATATACACTGCTCAAAAAAATAAAGGGAACACTTAAAAAACACATCCTCAAAAATGATCAATGGAAATCAATTGTATCAACCCATGGAGGTCTGATTAGGAATCACATTCAAAATTAAAGTGTAAAAACAAACTCCAGGCTGATCCAACTTTGATGTATTGTCCTTAAAACAAGTCAAAATGAATCTGTGTTGCTTCCTGAGTGAACACTATGATTTCACAGAAGTGTGATTGACTTGCAGTTACATTGTGTTGTTCAAGTGTTCCCTTTATTTTTTTGAGCAGTATATATTGTGCACCATTGCTCCCAGAATCACTCGGATGCGCAAACCCCTCCAACACGTTACGGTGGCAGCTTTATATATATGTATATGTATACATGTATATATATATATATATATAATGTCAGGGGCTTTATGTCTCTGCAAGGGTCACCCAAGGCAAACAGTTCCCTGGTAAGGGGCCAGACAAAGCCTCAATGGTAAGTTCTATTAAGGGTTGCTGGAGTGGAGGGTCTTGGTCCTGGTCGTGGAACAGAGGACCAGCTCTACACCCTCAGCAGGGTCCTTTAAGGGCCATGGGAATTTAACCAACCAGTCTATGTGTGTTTTGTAGATCTGGAGAAGGCATTCGACGGTATCCTGCAATCCTGTGAGAAGGCGCTCTGGAAAAATGGAGTACCGAACCTCTGTAAACATGCTGTTTGGTCCCTGTATGACCGGTGTCGGAGCTTGATCTACGTTGCCGGTTGCAAGTCTGATTTGTTTCTAGTGAAAGTTGGAGTCTCTGCTTTTTGCAGATGATGTGGTTCTGTTGGCTTCATCAGTCCATGATCTCCAGCTCTCACTGGAATGGTTTGCGGCCGAATGTGAAACGGCCGGAATAAGGATCACCACCTCCAAATCCAAGACCATGGTGCCAAGACCACCCCAGGTTGGACAAACAAAAACACTCTATATGCAACCCCAAAGCAAATTTGACCAATTACGATGTTTTGCTGTGACTGCCACTGCTGTTCAAAAAGAATAAAGAACACTGCTTAATGCACAAAGAATCACACTTAAATTTGTCTAATATATTTTTTTTCTGTGTGGAAAAACATTCAGTGAAATCAACTGTCATGCTGATGCGTAGTTAGTGTGCGAGGACAAATTGTATTTTATCTCAATTAATCCGACCAAAAAGGTTGCACTTTTTCCAATTTATTTCAATGAACCTCCTGCATGGTTTTGGATGGTGGGAGGAAACCAGAGTATGCTCACACGGGGAGAACATGCAAACTTTGCACAGAAAAGCCCGCAGAGAATCAAACCGGAGTCCCCCCGCTAGCCTCTGTGCCCGCAGCCCAGTTCTCAATTGCCCATAAAGTTTTTGTTGTGGAAAATTGTTCTTATTTTCTATCAAACTTGTTAGTACAATTTTATATACATAATGAACAACACACACCTCTTACATGGCATAGAAAGTATTCCTGTTGGCTCTTATGTGAAGGCGCCAGTGTGCATTTAAAAATAGGAATATTTATCACCAACTCATCGAGCTGGAAAATGCCTTGGTGTTTTGTAAGATCTTCTGGTTTTATAGATATCAGTGTATTAAGATATAGCAACAACAATAACAACAACATCAACAAGAATAATCTTCTTACATTTCCGCTGTTCCTGTCAGGGGCTGCCACAGTCAATGATCAGCTGTTATCTGATACGATTTTCTGTATCTTCCTCTCTCACGCAAATTAGCTAAATGTTCTCTTAAATTAAATCCATACATCTCCCCAGTCTAGGCCTCCTTCCTGGCAGTTCAAAACTCAACATCCCTCTAACCATACTTTCGCCATCCCTTTTTTGTACATATCCAAACAAAATCTCAGTCTGGTTCCTCTGACTTGATCTTTGAAACATCTGGCATGTTCTGTCCTTCTGATGGACTAATTCCTTATCATATCCGTCCTTCTCGCTCCACAGAGAACCTCAGCATTTCCGTCTGCTACCACAAGTTTTGTCTATTTTCTCCTCAGTGCCACTGTCTCTAGACCATGATGGTTTGTCTCACGATTCCCTAGTACACCATTACTTTGATAATAATTATAACAACAAAAACAATATTAAGTACCATGAAAAATGTTAATGATTATATATCTATAGAACACATTCCTTTTAAGTGCTTTACAAATAAGAGAGGGCAAGGTTGGGGTGTAATGAAATTAAAAAGGGTGCAATTATCCTACACTGACACCTGTACCTGGAGGAAGCTGAACCAGACAAGGGGGAGTTTACAAACTCCTCAAAGAAAGGCTCCCTGCAGGGATTGAACCAATAACCTTCATGCTGTCAGGTGGATGTGCTAACTACTTCGTCACGTCTGAAAAAAAACAAAAAAAAAAAACAACTGTACTCGGGACTCATATGCAGCAACGACTGAGTCTTCAGCTTTTCTTAAAGTATACCAACAGAACAGGCCTGCCATATGTCAAGAGGCAAACTGATCAACTCTTAGATGTATGAAAAGAAAAGGCCTCCTCGCCAACTCTTTTTTTTTTGGGGGTGGCACTTTGGGGTCACAAATAAGACTAGAACCATGGAAGTGCAATGTATGTCAAGGAATATACACAAGTGACTTCACCAAGTCAGACAGTCAAGATGGTGCACGGCCGTTGACAACATTAAAGGTCAGCATCACCTTATCGCTCGAACGTTCAGTTCAAACTGAAGAAGCCTCTCAAATTAGAGATGAAATGTCTTCAAGGGAAGAAAATCAAGCCAAGTTGCCACAAGAAGAAGAATTTGACAAGAATTTATCAAGAAGAACACTGTGAGATTTTGGAAACAGGGATGAATTAAGACCACTGGAGGACCTGATCTGAAATGCAATGAAATTAGGCTGAATAGGCTTTATAAGATATATTTGACAAAAACTCAAGGTTCGAGACTAATCTGCAGTTGTCAGCAAGTCACCATCGAGGCCGGGCTTCTTCAGTCAGTGCTTACTGGAACATGTTAACACTGGAAAACTCCTGAGGAATGTGGTAAATGTAGAATATTTAGAGACCAGGAAAAAAAAAACAAAAACACAAAAAAATATACCGACAGATGAGTGCTGCTGAACACCTGTTTGTAGTGTTTCAGATGAGAGAATATGTCAAATAGCATTCTAGAATTACGTTTTCGACTAACAATCAAGGCAGACTAATATGCTGCTTTCACGTTTGGCAATAGAGATGAAAAACCACAAGCCTGGAGTGACGCCACTGATGATCAAGATTTAATAAGTGACCCTTTTTGAGGTCGATAAAGGTTTTTTCAAGGGCCACTGAATCAAGCAAGCCCTTGAGTTCACAGCTAAGTTTCCCAGTGATGCAGAGAGATCTTGATTGAAAACAGGTCGTACAGAATGTCTTCTCGCCTAGAATTTTTAACTTCTTTGGCTTTGGGGGTGCTGAAATAGTTGGATAGTCACATCATCATAGTTTCTTCACCTAAAGCTAATAGATTGGAATTGAAGATGTCATGTGAAACTCCCAATGAGTTGATGTTTTCACTGAAACAGGCAACCAAGAACCCAATACAAGATCCATGACACGTGCACATGGTGTCGGACCAGATGGAAAGAGAATACGATTAAAAGTCTCAACAATCTTTGAGAAGTCATTCTCAAGTCATTCACCTTTCCTCGCTAAAGTCTCCAACAATCAAGGTTTTCTCATCAAGCAGGAAGGGATAAGAAGTCTGCGAATTCAGAGATAATATTGTCGCTATACTTCGGTGGGCAATAAATCACTGCAATCACACCACATAAGGTTTGGTGAAAAGCTGAAATTCAAAGCTTGTGATTACAGAGTTTGAAATCTGCTTGCCTTCCAAACAGCATTTAAAGATGGAGGGCAAGCTGCTACTTCCCACTGCCAGTCTGGGACAACATAAAAAGTGGTAGTTGGGAGATTTTCCCCTGCGGTAGCGGTAATTCCATCCCATGCAGCCATGTCTCAGAAAGGAACATTACATTCAGCTCCTGGGACTAGAAAAATGTAACAGGGGATGATCAGTTGCTTAGACAATAACTGATAACAGGCGATAATTGCCATCCACTGCAAGTGAAGACCCCACTATAAGCACAGCACATTTCATAAAAAACACAAAGACAACACAAGAACAGGAACAGAGAGGCCGCATGCAACGACACCTGATGCCATCTTGCATATAAATACACCAGAATTCAGGATGTTGCAGGTGTTTAAGGTTGTCCATGTTCCCATGAGGGACAGTGACAATGCTTTCTTTCAAGCGTTATTTCTGACAGTTGCACTGGTGTTGAATAGCAAAACTACAAAGCTAATATTGTATTCAAGTATGATATTCAGCCTGAACCTACTGTCAACATTTTCCAAAGACATTCATGACATGAATAAAGGGTTTTCTCAACTGGGAGCATTAAGAATATTTCAAGCTCAAAAAACACTGCACTAAAATTTTAAAGGGCATTTCCTCAAGGTGTTTTTCAGTCAACTTTAGCTACTTCCTTTGCAAATAAATAAACAATTAAATGGGACAAAAACATTTAGCTCTTAAGTGTACTTTTAAGTCTTCCACTTCTCTTGTGAATTGAACAAAAAGGAGATAAAAATTCAGGTATTTTTCTAAATTGTGTAAAGAAAGATTCAAAAGTCTCGGAGAGTTCTTCTATGAACAAAATAATGCATTCTACATAATTCTTATTAGTATGGTATATAAAGAAATCATATGTACAAGACAAGTCTTGTGTCTGTGTATGTGTCTGTAGGTGTGTGTGCATGGGCATTTACGTTTTTTGAATATTCAGTAAACAATTACATCCACTTTCATGTAAAATAAAGAGTATAATCCAGTTGCTCCGTAATAAATCCTCTCTCATGAGCATAGAAATCAAAACACGATTTATCTGATGAATTTAAATCTTTTGCTTATGAAATTCTGTTGTGTGTTGAATTTACTGCGGTACTTTTGTATGATGTTTGGTATGAACTCTGCCAAGAGGATTAATGCGCTGGCTGGGCTGTGCAAGTTCAGATGCCAGAAATACATTGGACATTTCTCATCTCTCTTTCTGCCGTACCAAAAAAGACAAACGTCTCTCTATCTATCTATCTATCTATCTATCTATCTATCTATCTATCTATCTATCTATCTATCTATCTATCTATCTATCTATCTATCTACTAAGGCGAGTGGCCTCTCACCCCTCAGTGCCAGGGGCTATATATATATATATATATATATATATATATATATATATAATTATTTTTATTATAGCAATTGTTTTGAATACATATGTATATACATATATATAGCATTTTTTTGAATAAATATATATATATATATATATATAATCTTTTATATAAATATATATCAATCTTTGTAGTTACAGTTGACAGTTAAGACATTCATATTCTTATTGTATTCTTATTCTTCCTCCTTTCTACTATTATCTATTACTGTTATGCTTTTTACTTGAAACTCTGGCACAACAATTTCTTTCGGGATAAATAAAGTTGTTCTCATCTCATTTCTCATCTCATATATATATATGTATATATATATACATATATATATTGCTATAATAATAATAATAATAATAAGAGTTTGAGTTTAAAAATTCCCTTTATTAACCATTGGGATCTAACAGGTATATTTTCAACAAGAAAAATGAAAGGTACTCAGTACAGCTCAGTGGCAGGGGATCAACTCAGAATAAGATCATCAACTTGCCATGGCTGTTCACAGAAAACGCAATTCCTCCTATCGCATCAGTAGAAATAAAGTTCCAAGTTGGCGATCAAAGAGAAGAAATCAGAATCCACATTTAGGTGGGTCTTGATGCTTTTAACACCGTCACTGGTCTCACATTCCCTTGATCGTGGGCCTTCTCCTTCCGGATCAGCCAAATGGCTGATTTGGCAGAGCCCGATAAAAAGTTTAGCGTAACTAACACCCTCTTGTTGGTCTTCGAATATCTTGGACCAAACACAATTAATTGGAAGGTAAAGGTGAGCCTCAAACCAAGAAGTAAACTCTTCAAGAAACTAAATAGTGGCAGCAACCTGGGGCATTCAACAAACTAATGAGGGTTTGCTTCAGGGTGTGAACAAAACAGTCCCAGGCTCAAAATGTGCTCTACACATGTCCTCGGGTATGGCGCCGTGCACAATCCTCCACTGAGGGTTACGTGCACGCTTTTCCAGTGGTGGCTTGTACAGGGGTTGCCAGCTCCCCTTTGGAGAACTGTTTTTGACCTCGGACTCCCAAACCCGTGGCAGGATGGGCGAGAGGAACCCAACGGGAGCAATTTGACCTAAAGCACTTCAGGTAGGGAGGGAGAGTGTCACAGATTTCCCATGTCACCTTAGTGATCAGCCTACCAGAGGAGGCGCATCTAGAATCCCTTAGTAAGAGGGAGGTAGCTGCAAGAGGTGACCCAGCTTTGTAAGATCCGCCCTGCTGAGGCTGAGACCCAGGCCTGTGGAACGCAAGGACACAAGGACCTCAGGAAGTTGTTGAAGAGCAGAGGCTCTTCCATCAGCCACCAGCCCAGGGGTTCATTCTTCAACCGCCTAAACACTAGAACCCGCCAAGCTTGGAGGACTGACCCATAGAACTATGTGAATCTGGTCTGGTTGAGAACCTCTGGCTGCATTAAAAAGACCTGTTTGTCCAACTCTGACTGGTCAACTTTTTTCAAGAGCAGCTTCACAGTGACCAACCAGCTGGGTCCGCACTCATATAGGATCCACTTTGCTGTTTGTAGTCTGAATGCTGATACCTTGCTAAAAATGCTGAAGGGAGGCCCTGGCCTGACTGGATAATAGAGGACTGCTGCTCGGGTCCAGCGTTTTCCAGATCCGTGAAAGTCCAGGATGAGCCTCTGGATCTCCTCTAACAAGCCTGGAGCAAGCGCACTAAGATTATGCCAGAGAGTTGCGGCAATCAGATTATTAATAACCAGCACCCTTCCCCTATAGGACAGCTGAGGCTGTAGCTAGCTGAACTTTGACAGCCGTGTACTAACTTTTTCTTTTACTCCTTCCCAGTAAGTTCCCATAAAAGCCTCAGTCCCAAGGTACACCCCTAGCACCTTAAGGCCATCACAGCTGAGGCCAGAGGGTAGGTACGGCAATGTGTGACCTCTCCATTGGCCCTGCAGTAGAGCTCTGCTCTTCTCCCAGTTCACCTTTGCTGAGCTATAACGGGGTTCGGTGCCCCACATTCCCAGAGCACCCCCCACAGGATTGCCCACGGGGTATGATTGAATGTTTTCAACCAGGACTAAAATCACACTGCTTTTCCTGGATCTGAGGTTAAATCACCCAGTGGAGCCTCTTCTCCAGCACTGCTGAGTAGATATACATCCTAAAGGTGCTGGTATTAAAAATTCAATCAATTGCAATGGTATTTGTGTACATGCTAAATATTTTTGATTCAATTTGATTAGAATTTGAAGACTCATTATATCATACAGAATAAGTAACTGAACAACATTTAAAAAAAAAAAATGGAATTCATTCCTCATTAACCAGTTACACAAGAATGAGCAGAGCAGAGTACAACACCTATGACTTTTTTGTCTGTCCCTGTAAAGGTTAATCAATATATCAATGATAGATAGATAGATAGATAGATAGATAGATAGATAGATAGATAGATAGATAGATAGATAGATAGATAGATAGATAGATAGATAGATAGATAGATAGATAGATAGATAGATAGATAGATAGATAGATAGATAGATAGATAGATAGATAGATAGATAGATAGATAGATAGATAGATAGATAGATAGATAGATAGATAGATAGATAGATAGATAGATAGATAGATAGATAGATAGATAGATAGATAGATAGATAGATAGATAGATAGATAGATAGATAGATAGATAGATAGATAGATAGAATAGGAGTCCAATTTTGGCCCTGTGCTGTGTCACGCAATTATTTAGTTTTATTTTTTCTTTTTCTTCATCTCCTTTCGGCTTTTACCTGCAGGGTTCACAATCAACTTTCTCCATTCAACCCTATTCTCTGCATCGTCCTCTCTCACACCAACTACCTTCATATCCTCTTTCACTAAGTCCATAAGTCTTCTATTTTGTTTTATTGTTTATAAGTATTTTATAATGTAATCTTTTTTAATTTATTCTTTACACTTATGGTAACTTGGGCAACTGAAGGGCCATATTAAGTCAGTAAAAACCAACTTGCAGGCTGTGTGGGGGTCTCATTGATTGTTCTCATTTATTCATCTCACAGCAGTGCTGGGAATACTGATGAAGTTCATTTTGCAGACCAATTAACAGACATCAGCCTGCATAACAGATGGAATCTCTGCATTGGTAGGCTCTCTGACTGTCCTTGCCACTTCAATTAATAGTCATATTACAGTTATTCATGTAGTACTGTATGATAACACAATTCATCCCATTGCTCTCTTCCTGTAAATAAAATGTACACGACATCTAAACTAACCCCCAGGATCATCCATCTACACTAATGTGCCAAATCTGACTGTTCAGCCTATGGATTATGGATTGCTTTATGGATAGTCAAGTCATCCCAATGTTCAATGAATTAATTATACCAATACTGAGGTGAGATCATGAAACTGGATAGTATAAATCCAATCCCTATGAAAATTTCCACTTTACAATAGAATAATTGTCATACAGTATGTAGTGAAAAAAATGAAGCAGCTTTCTGAACTACTCCAATTTTAACAATGTCCCATTTCGCTTGATGGATAATAAAGGAAACTTGATTGTGACCTTTCCTTTTCAATTCCATGACAAATTAGCCCAAAATGAGGGAACATATTTGGTTTTCTTCAAGTTGCAATGGATGCATGTTACATGGGATGAGCTTGTGTGGACAACCCCATCAGTGTAAAACACCGACCTTTTCAGGTGTGTGTCAAATGGAAGAATTTAGAGGTGCCTTCATCTCTTTTTTTAATTGGTTTCATCAATTATCCTTCATCAGACTGGGCGTGCTTTTATATATGGCTTTGCCCTTTAGCTTGCCTGAAAAATTGTAAGGTGTTGAGGAGGTGAGCTGTTTATTGGCAATCTTCTTTTCTGGCGTTAGTCCTGGACATAATTGGACTAAATAAATACACTGTGGACTAATTTGATTCAATTGTGTTCAGTGTCTGTCAATATGTCTGACCTTCAATCGCTTTCCCGACTAAATTTATCTTGTTAACTTGGTGTCTGTCTCTCCCCTTAGGTCAACATAGTGATTGAGACTGGCAGTAAAACTGTGTTTTCAAATACAGTAAAATTAGGTCCAATCAAGTATTCCTAACGTGCAGCACCGTAAAATGAGTGCTTTTCTTTTCACAGATGGACTAACAGCCTGACTTGCATGTGCACAGATAAACACATGCACACGCATAAAACCAGGTATGCACACACACTCAGTCATGCAGAAATTGACTCCAATTAGCCGTCCGCTAGTCCACTCCTTCCTCCATCAGCGCTGGAGTGAAAGCCTCATCATTAAGAGACCACGCTTAATGACGGCCGACCTAACCCCTTCTGATGCAGGCACTTGATATTCAAGAGATAATCCTCTGGACCTGCTCTGTGTGTCTGGCCATCTTCACAATTTTTCTGTGTTCATTCACACTTTGTGGTTGTTTCACGTGTGGACGGGCAAAAAGAGACAAAAGTCCTCCTGCTGCTGTTTAATAAAGCATTGTTTTATTGACCAACACTTTTGTTTGGAAAAATTATTGTTTGTCTCTTAGTTTTTCTTTTTTTTATCCTATTTGTTGGTCGGAGGTGGTATTTTCTTTTTAGATGATGCTAAAAGGGAATAGGTCAGCAATACATACAATATACATAAATAAAAATGTACATTTTTTTTGGACTTGATCAATGCCAAATTGTTCATCGACGCAAACTATTACTTTCTCGTGATATCTTCTTTCTGCGGGTGAGTTAGCGTTCAATTTCACAGCCTTTCTAATTTCTACCTCAATGTACAAAACCTATAATTTTGGTCCAATTACTGTTTCTAAGTTTGGGCAAAAAAGCTTTTGTTATGCAGGTCAGAGTGGTCTGACAAAGCTTAGAAGTTGCCTTGCCCTCATTTTATTCACTGCCCCACACTGTTAATCATATCTAAGATGCACACAAGCTCCCAGCTCCATCTCCAGTCTTCATTTTGTTTGTCTCATCCCCTCCTATGCACATGCGCAAACCGTGACAGCGGACACTTTAAAAGCCCAATCCATTATCATGCATGGTGAGTTTTAGAAGACCTGGATCTATAGCACCATGGCGATGAATTATCAAAGAAAAAAATTGCCGCCTCGATGTGCCTCAAAGGGGTCAAGTTGAGAGTAAGACTCGGCTACATGGGTGCTGACCCTCTTCTTTTACATTCTAAGTCTTAACACGTGATTTAATATTAATATAATGATTTTCTTATCTTCCAGTGAAGAAAGTGGTGTGAAATTGACTTTCTTCATATTTTGCTCCATTGAGTCACAATTCAGAGATAAATGATAAAAAACTGTGTTTACTGGCAGTAAAGTTGGATGCTAGAAGAATCATTCATGAAAACACATTTGCTTATACTTTGAAATGGTGACTATTAAAACTGAGGAAAATCAAATATGATTCATGCAGAAAGACCATGTTTTCGTTGAATAAATTATTAACCCCCATGTTTTTTTTCCAGAATGAAACAGTTTCATTCTCAAGTATGCATAAGGTACAATAAGAGTTTCCTTTGTAAATGTCAGTCCATCTACGCTGAAAACACCGAAAAAAAGAAAATTGAACAAATTATCCATCTCACCTTGCATTCTTAATCACCCCTATCCCATCTTTACTGTCACACTTGCTGCTGTGCAACCGTGTCACAAAGTCAGACTCCAACAATAAGGGCAGATGGTCCTGGGAGCTGAAATTATTAATTTTAACATAAAACTAATTTTCAGAAGGATTAGCAAAGTAATGACCTACACCTCTGAAATCAGAATGTCCTGTTTTAGACTACGATCACTGCTTCACTGAGCTGGTTAATGTGGCTGGAACACCATTTTCTGTTTCTATTTGAATTACGGATTGCAGCTTTCAACAGAGGGCCACTAAGACCTTGAGAGTGAGTGGCAGCGAGGATGATTAACACAGCTATGGGATATTGAGGGAGACTTACACATGGATACACACAGGCACCCTGCTATGGATCAAGACTGGGTGTGCTCAAATGTTCTTAAGGGATTTACATTGCATAATTGTAACTGCTGCAATGAGTTAGCAGTGTACATGACAAGAGAGTTGGTAGATTTTCGAAAAACAAATGAAAGATGTACCTTTTGTCACTCAGGCTAAGAAGTGCAAAACACACACACACACGCGCACACACACACACACACACACATACACAATGCATCTTGGTAGCTTTTGCTCTGAGGCTGCCAGAAGTTGGACACATGGTTGTGTTTAAAAGGTAATGACACACGCAAGTGAGTTTTTCTTCTATTTCTTTTTCATTGTGTATGTCATAAGCAGCGGATGGTGAAACACATTCATTTTTAAAGTGTGAATAGATGATCCATGTTTCCAATGTGTGGTAGTGCTTGAAGACTTCACTTCTCCCCGAGGTTTATTTTGATACATTAGGTCAGCTCAGTATGGAGAGTAAATCATGTGCCAGACTTTCACCAATTGTACTTTAATAAAAGGTTTACCAAAACTGTCAAAGCTACTGGAGGCCATGCATCCCCTATGAGCGAGCCAGCTGAGACAGTAGCCCATGTTACTCAGTGTGGGCCACCACACTAAACTGCAGTGCTGTAACTAAATGATAATGGCCAATTATGTCACTGCAAACAGTATAATTTAGTTGTCCACTCTTGTGGAACTTAAGGGCCACACCTCGTTTGAATTTTTTAAGCAATCTGCTAATGAGGGTCATTCACTCTAGGGTGAGATGTGATGGCCTAATGGATACAGAGTCATTTGAAAAAGGGGGAGGCACTGACCAGACATCTGCAAAGGTGAATTCGATGAAATGCAAAGTAAGCTTTGTGAATAACCAGAAACATAAATTATATTCAATTCTAAGCTAATTACCTTGGGAACAACTATAGTCAAAACATTTACACTGTTGTCTGTTTTGACTAAAAGTGCAACTGCCTAAGTAGATTTGAATAGAGGTTGGCAGAATGGAGTCCACAGCATTGAGTGGCTAGTGTGTGTGCGACTCTTCAGGGGTAATGCCCATCTGGTATGCTCATGGTATGCTTATGAAATCTTATCTCTATCTGAGACACATCCATGTATCCATGTGAGTTTATGCTATCTTTTAGCTTTCTCCACCCACAACTTTATCCCTTTTATCCCTAGCGCTGGTAGATGGCAGCCTATTGGTCATGGTTCATCCATGATGGGTTAATTGCAGAGAATGAATTTCCCATGGGGATTGATAAAGGTAAAATAATTATCATTTATGGGGAAGCCCCCATTCATAACATTTGCATTTTTCTGGCTCCAGCTATTGGTAATTTGGTACCTTTGTCAGTGATCGCAACTTTTGTTCCTGTGTAAGTAAATGCAAAATGTAGGCAGACTACGTACACAATATTATATATTTTTTTGATTTCAAATTTGTGATTGTGTGCATCTCTACCCTCAATGTGGAAACTGCTTTACAGAAAGGATACATTTTGATGACTGCCGAACTGAAATGTGGAAGCAGCCATCTTGTGTTTACAACAATGTCCGCAGTGGGCAGCCCCACTCCTCTATTTGTCCTTGAATGAAATTTGTCCCTTGCGAGATCACTGGTGGTAGTTGGCTGGCTTTGGTGCAGCTGGTGGAAATGGGACTAAATGGTAGAGATGGCTGTGTCAAGTGAAATGAAACATGAGCTCGGCAGATTCGCCTGGTTGCCTGGCTACCGTCCTGCTCCCTCTGTGACCCTTGAGAGATTGTTGCTTTCACATGAAAGGCAGACGGTGTTGGTTGGGCGACTCAGCTGCTCGGCGCGCCTCTGTTTTTTTACAACAGAGTGAAGGGATTTTAAGAAAAGTATACTTCCATGGCCTGGAGTCAATCATTTGGACTTAAGGAATGCTGCAGGGGAAACATTTACATCCCCACGCAAGTTATTCTTTGTCACTGTGAACCGTTTTCAAGCCCGAGAAAGTTCCTTGGGGAAGAAAAAAAATTACCGTATGTCCCAAATTTTTGCCATTTCAAAACATCATATTTCACAGTGTAAGGATCAAACTGGGATTGAACTAAACCCATTAATTTACATACATTTAGCTGTATTTCTTCTTGAAGAGTCCATGAACTGCTGAAGTCTAACTCAACAGACAAGTGAAAAATCAAAATAATACATCTCTGGTCTGGCAAGTCAGCATTCCTCAATCTGGAAATATCATACGAGTGAATGTACCCTCAAAACGCACAATACAGCCCGTTTCAACTTCCAAATCTTTAAATCTGTGAAGCAGATATGAACGGCATTGGTCACAATCCTTCTGCATGATTGAGCTTCTGTGAATATTTGTATTTCTGTGTGATGAGGGCATCGCAAGTGTCCAATATTAATGTTAGTTTTCTCCACTGTTCATTGTGATTCTCCTGCCTCAACTGTGTCCACTTTGCGTTGAACAATACGACCTGATCTCAGGTCACTGATGAGATGGTTAGTGATAGTTTATCAAGCTATTTGTAAGATTATTCCACAGGCATCAGGAACTGACACAGAAGAAACCCATCAGACACTGTGTTACCCTTTATATTGAACAACGTGACCTGATCTCAGGTTGCGGCTGAGATAAATATGATAGTCTGTTAAGCTTACTATAAGATTATTCTACAAATGTGTCAGACCTGACTTATGAAGGGAGCAGTTGGATACCTTGTGTTTCAAAAAAGCGACCGAGTATCGAGTCACTGTTGACGTCTATCAAGCTATCTGTGCAAATCAGACCTGACCTGCAAAGGGGGCCATTGGAACAATGTCAGAGACGTATGTTTGGGCTATAGCTTTTTGGTTAATTTTGGCAAACAATTCAATATACATTATTTCCAAATGAGAGGTTAAGGTTCTCTGTGGGATTGGCCAGGATGGATAGGATCAGGATCTATCAGAGGGACGGCTCATGTTCGATGTTTTGGAGAGATGAGAGAGTTCGGTCATGTACCGAGGAGGGATAGTGAATGTATTGGTAGACGGATGCTGGAATTGGAGCTGCCAGGCAGGAGGTCTTGAGGAAGACCAAAGAGACGTTTATATATAAAGGTAGTTGGTGTGAGAGAGGAGGATACAGAGAACAGGGTTGGATAGAAAAGGTTGATTCGCTGTGGCGACCCCTGAAGGGAAAAGCCGAAAGAAAAAGAAGAAGTTTAAGAATGCTTGCTTCTAATGTGGTCTGAGGTCTCTCAGTCCCTAAAGAAGTTATTCAGTTGGTAACCATCAGGGCTGGGGAAACACAACGCAAACCTGAAGTGAAACCTCAATTGAAAGCACCAGAATTCTACAGGAGTTTCATGGTTGTACTGGTTTGACAAGACCTGCGGTTGGCAGTTCAACATTAGAATACTACAGTCGCCCCAAAGTGTGATTGGGTCAAAGGGGCAACACTTGATTTGGCACATTCACATGATATTTGGGCAATGAATTATGAAAATTAATGAATTTAATTACTTTAATTCTAAGATTTCAGTTTGCATTTATTCCTTAGTAGACATGAAAAGTTTGGGCACAGTTTTTCGAATGTTGTATCCTTTCATGTACCAAAGTCCACTTTAAAATGCAAAATGAGCGGCTATAGTTTTGACCTTTTGATGCAAGGAAAGAGACAGACATCTTGCCAGTGAGGCAACACTCAGACAACTGCAATAGCCGCTTATGATCTGGTACATTTAAATGATCATATTATCTGACCTGATGGCACCAAACTTTTTTTTTTCTTTTTTGCTTCACATTTGTTCTTTCATTCTTGAATCATGCTGATACACTGGTGGTGGTGCATATGCAGGCTCCAAAAAAATGTTTTCCCATTTTATCACAGTTTTAATCCCAAAACACGTTCCTTGGCTCCTCTTGTATCCATTTCCTGGCAAATCATTGGCCTCAATGGAGCACACACACATTGAAACAAGACCATGAACCAGCGAGGCTACATTCTTTGCCCTCTTTACTGTTACTGTGCTCTTTATTGTTATCATTTTGTTAATTTCATGTCACCGTGGGAAAGTGAGAAACGTCTTCTCGATTCCTCTGTATGTCTAGTACATGCGGAGAAATTGACAATAAAGCTGACTTTATTGAAAAGTAGAAAGTATAAAGCTGACTTTGACTTCATCGGAGTGGCATAATCCATCATATCCAAGCAACACACTGGATAGCAAGTCCAGCGATGATTAGGATGGTGGCCAACAATAAACTGCAGGTTTTCTTTCATATCTATTGCAATAGAAGAACAGAGACCTCACAGACATTGACAATATAAATCGCATTGCTGTTTTTCGACTTCCCATATGCATTATGATTTCTATTCACAAACAAATGTCAAACATTTGCGTTTGACTGTATGTCTGTCTGTCTGTATGTCTGAAGTTGAAGCCCAAATGTTGATGTTAATAGCTGTTTTCAGAGGCTGAATGTCCCCCTTGGTGAATGTTATCTGTTTCTCTGGCTTGTTCTCACTCCACTGGCGCAGTGCAGATTAGTTAGCTTCTACCAGTTGGTACAGTCTGAGGCTCCAAACGTTCACTTAATGAATTGGCAGTCGTTTAACTGTATGTATGTGCATGCATGCGTATGTCTGCGTGTGTGTGTGACCTAAAAGAGTGAGCTCAAGCAGGGAACGCCGGTGAGATGCTAAATTAAAAGCAGACATCTTAACATGCTTCTCTCCACTAGCTAAGCCTGCTAATGAACAGACTTTGGACGCCTGTGGTTAGTATCACACACAAGCCCGCAGTTGCATACACACTAATGCTCAGAGAGATATCAAAAAATGCCTGCGGACTTGATTATGACACAAACACACAAAAACACAAAAAGAACTGAGGCACAAATGCTACTCTTGTTGCCTAAAACAGCATCAGCTTGTGAGGCAGTTGTAGTGTTGTTGTTTTTTTTTTTTTGTTTTTTTTTTCCCGCCGCCCCTGCTCTGTTTATCTCGCGTCCCTTTTTCTTTCTGAAGGCTTAAAGGGAGTCAAGAAACACTCGTCTTCACACAAACTCGTACGCAGAGGTGCTGGGAGCATGAGGCAAGCATGACAGGTACTGTGGCAGTGATCGAGGTGTACAACTTAACTCTTTTCCATTCAAACTTGCAAGGGCATGCACAAAAACACACACACACACATGCATACATACATACATACGTACATACATATACAGGCATAGTGAGTTAAGATAGGGCAAGGGGATGCCTCTGGGGTGTTATAGTTTCTGTAGAGGAGCAAAGGGACCCCCCAGCAGCTGCTTGCCATTTCCTCACTGTCATCCCAGTGGGCCAAGTGTGTGTGTCTCTATGTGTGAAGAGGCAGGATTGCAGAGCTTTCACAGTGGGATGAACTGAGCCAAGTCTGTGTGTATGTGTGTGTTGTCCCACTGGGTGAGACTGAAGCCAACACCAGGAAATGGATTGGCATGGAAGTCCTCGCCAGGGATTCTGGGGTGAAGATGAAAGAGTTCCTTCACACACACAAAAAAACCTCTCTCTCTCTTTCGTTCCTCCGCTTCTCTCTCTCTGCTTCTGGATGCACTCATTATCTCCGCCACTTGGGTTTCACTAACACATGTTTGCATGCAAACACAAACCTTCACAGCCCACACTCACACATTCATATCCACAAAGCATTAAAAAATCTAAAAACTAAAGTTTAAATAGGGTGTACTCATTAGATGTTCACATAACTGCATCATTAATAAATAGAGTTGAGTAGCTTTTTTCCATTTTGAATTCGGCTGAAAAATTAAACCTTTCAAGTGACACAATCTTAGCAACGGAGGCAGATCATAAAAATTTGCTTTGACAGGATCAACACCAGCACTATTTACCTTTTTCATCAGAAATATTGGTGATCCAAACAAACTACGATAATTGAATGTGAGAAAAAAAAAACAAAAAAAAAAAGGAACCAGTATCAGTGTTTGGCACTATAACAGAAACACTTACCCCACAGGAGTCCTTGACATTAATTTTTTCAAAATTTAGTCAGCAAAGAGTGACCGCATACTATTTTTGCAGTATCTGTTGAAGTTTCTGTTAAGCCCTTCTTATTTAAGTGTACTGAATAAATTTTGTCGAACAATAGAAATGTGTTTTTATCATATACATATGTATATAACCAGCAGGTAAAACACCATGCAATGCATATAAATTTATTTAAAACCAACGACTTACCACACCTGCTCATCAAGCCTCTTGATGCATGATGCAAAAATGCAAAAGTATTTCTGTAGCTACAATCTGTGCAACCATGTGGGTTACACAGGGCAGATTCAGTGTGGGGTGACTATCCACTTCCAAAGAGGTGATGATCTTGAGGAATCATTTTGTCTCTATTAGACATCTCTGGCAGGTAACAAAATCGCCCTGACGTTATGCTCTACCCCATCATGTCACCCATTTTTATGTGGACGCTCGGTTTAGATATTTGGACTCAGTAAACACTACTTAAGGCTTGTAATACAGCCGTGTCCTTTACGTCCCAGCATTAAAGGATGGGTGTTTTATTTGGAGTTGAAAACATTTATTGGTGACTGCGGTGCATCTAAAATAATCTTGTTTTGATTCTTTATGCAACGCAAGCCAGTCAGAAAACTGAAAGAGAAGTGTGTGTGTGTGGTTGTGCCTGAGAGAGAGAGAGAGAGCTTCGTCGCCCATTAAAATAAGAGTCCAACTACCGTGTTTACACCCTGAAAGTATGAGTGGTGGAGCCATTAGTGATATTGCACCAAAGTTTTCTCCTGTTTAGTATTTTAGCTCATTCAAGTCTTAAATCTGGGTATCAATAACTGACCCGAGTAGTTTTCCTTGATCTAAAAGACTATTTTTAAGCCTTTTTGCCGTTAGCATTGCAACCAAGATATTTAGAACAGACATGCTATAGTTAGGTTGGCGAGGCTTTAGTATTTACCGGTGTTTAGTTTATGAGGTGATAGATAGATATAAATATGATTGAGTTTTTTTTTGGATTTGTGACAAGAGTTTAATTTTTACAAATGTTTGGTTTCTCATCCTAAAGATGCTGAAGAGCTGAGGCTAACTTTAGTTTTCGTAAAGTTTAACAGCCACGACCATCATTCTTATTTTGTTGTATGATAGTATCGCAATACCTTGTATCCTTACATTCTTTTTGATTTCAGATGTTCCTTAAAGCAAAATGAATAAAAAGTATAAGCAGGAAAGCAGGATACAGATACTGCAGATCTCGTAATACTTTGTCCCGGTTTGAATAGCAGCAGACATTTTACCACATGTTTTAATGAGCCCAAAAGCAAGTCAGACAAAGATATGTCATATGACAATACGTGAGTATGTTTCTAATCCCTTGTAGAAGGCCTTAAAAGCATGACATCCTTTAACTAACTCTCCATCACCCTTGTTATTTGAGGACTTTGGATTTGATCTATGCAATGATGATTCCATCTGCTCTGCTTAAAACCTTGAAAACATCTCCTGTCTTGCATTTAAATGTGCTGGGATCAAAACTCTTCCATGTCAGAGTGCCATTATATGAAAGCTGCACATTCTTCTTTTGTTTCATTAGCTGTTATTTGTGCTAATAATGAAATGCGATCATTTGCATGACCCTTTATAAATTACTCATTCAGTAAAATCCCTGATTGTACCTGATTGAATTCTCATTTTACTTTGTCCCACTTATTTGTGTTCCCATGCACTTCTCCTTCTCCTCAGATACCTTTGCTGGCTTCTCACCTCACAGGTCATACAGAGGTGATGGAAGGAAAAGGAGAATAAATAAGTGAATGGGATGCGCCAATATTCACGAAACTATTCAATTCTTGCACTCAGACTGAATGATGAATGGACTGGGATGCAGTTTGACATCTTAAACAGGAATACAACAATCGTGGGATTGGCTGATGCTATAGTTAAATAAACATTATAATGTGCAAGACAGAAGTCAGAGAATAAAAAGAGAAAAAAGAAAAAAAAAGCAACAAAATGATAATTTGAATGTTTTGTGGTATTTAAAACATATAAACAAGGAGACAATAACATTTTTACCATGACAAAGTCACTTGGATGGTATATTAAGGGTATGAAGCTCAAATATACAGTTTTGACCCCTTGACTTTGTTTGCTATGGGGAAAAGGGGGGGGTTGCATATATATATATACACCGATTGGATATGTGTTTGTTTGTGCGTCAGTCTGTATATACATATATATAAAATAATGAGGATTAGTTTTAGAGATTTCACAGATGGAAGATCATTTTTGAATTACTCTACAGAAATACTTCCAGTTTTTTCCTCCGCCCAAACATCTGCTTTCACTTGGCGGGGAGATTTTATTTCCCCTGTCTCCTGACATTGTTGCACAGTTTTCTGCGTTGGGAAGCAGTGCTTTTGATACCGGGAGATGAGAAAGTGTTTGCCACGATAGCCTGGCACATTTTCTTTGCGACACCAAAGTATTGATGGATCCCCCAGTTTCAACTCTTTGCTCTTCTTGCAATTTTTCAGGCAGGACTATTGTTCTCAGTTGGACAAAATCGCTCGTCTTCCTTCTGGTGAGCCATCAAAATATCACGGGGGCAAGCCGAAAAAACATAGTTGGTTTTCATGCGTCTAAAAGTACACGAGAGCTGAACTTCTATTCTATTCTTCTATTCTCTCCTATCTTGTTGTAATGAAAATCTAATTGTGAACTCATGGAGGCACTTAAGACTCTCTTGAACTAGCCACCTGGTGCAGGCATCATATACTATAGCTTCAAAATAGCAGAAGGCCTTTGCCTTGACTAAATGAAAATCATCCGTGCCCTGTGCTCTGTGCTTTATATCATCGTAAGGTACCCTGTGGTTTACCTTGAATTATTGCCTTGCTAACTCCCATGTCCCTGGTGCAGTGCAAGACTGCAGTTATGCAGTAAGACTGGGGCAACCCCAAAGGTTGCAAAGTAACTGACAGGTAAAGGAGATGAAAGAAAAAAATTACACTACGTTTTACTCATGTATTTTATCATCTACCATGTTCTTATTTTATGTTCTACATAATTCATGTCAAGTACAACATTTCATTAATTTAAGTAAAGTAGGTGATAGATAAGCTGAGAAAAGATTCACCTTAGTGGTCCAGATGAGTCTAACTAGAACTGTCCCATCCCGTTTTTTTTTTTTTTTTTTTTTTCCAAAAGTGTCCAATATAAAGCTTCATAAAAGTCCAAAAGATGATGTATCAGTGGCTCCGTCCAATGGTTTATCTCCACAGATATAAAGGCCGTAATAGTTGTTGCGATTACATGTATGTGCATTTGTACCGAGAACAGATTGTAGATTTAGGAACCTTGGAAACCAACAACATGCTTGTTTGCAAGGCACTTAAATCCTGACAAAATAGAGACCTCGTGAATGGCTGCAAAATCAAGGTGTGGGTAAGAGGCAAATATTCTGATTTTACTTCCTCTCTATATAACATGTTTTGGTATTTCACATTCTGTGATACACACTTAGAGCAGCGCTTCCTCACAGTTTTGTGAGTCGGTGTGATTATGCACTTTTTAGTAGGTAAGAGCATTCATTGACAGGTGTTGTTTTCCACTTGACTGATGTAAAAAAAACAAACACAAAAAGAAAAAAAAAAAAAACTGTAAGATAATTGCTGTGGAACTTTTATTTTCCTCTGTCCTGCACCCCTGGTTTCATTTGATTATATTCATGTGTTGATATTTAGACTGCATAATTTATTTCTTCCATCATCCCCCATGCAACATATGGGAGGGATTTTGGGAGCACCGGGCACCAAGCTGTCTTGGTTCAACCACAAGAAACCAAAACATTTGGATAATAGAGGATAAAAACACACCGGTAATTATCTTGCGTAAGTGTTTGTAAACAATGAAACTATATGACGAGGAGTCTATAAAAAGAGTCATTCTTTGTGATACACCAGCATGGAGTTATCATCTGACTGCAGTTCTCATCATAAGAAGGGGGTGTTTCAGCATCTTTCGGCTCATTGTTTGGGGATTCTGGCTCAAAAATGAACCATTTCATTCACTCCCAGTGCTCCCATCCACCTTTTTTTCCTTCCAACAGCAGATGACATTATTTTTCAGCTGAAAGACTGAATAAACCCACTACACAATACCTATACAGCACCAAATGGCGCATTACCGTGGAACAACAAAAGTGATAGCAAGATGGGATAATTTTCAAGCCAATACCAGCTAACATGCTAATGATTCAAAGACACTGTTGACTTTGCTCTGCAGGGGTTTGTCCTTATCAGCATGTCTTTTTTTAAGTGGTTTTAGTACCTTTTCCTAATTTTTATGAGGACTTTCTTTTCCAGGAACCAACTGTTATGGTTCACATGAGGTCGATTTCCACTTAATATCTGATGATTACTTCATGCTTTAATGACAATTTCCCATTTTTGGTTCCTTTTCTTTTTGCAAGCATTTTTCTGAGAACCTTTCAGGGCTGAAAAGAACCCTGGGTATGTAATACTAATATGAATTTTGGAAATGTTTTAGATGGGTTTTAATAGAGACTGAAAAGCTACCTACACAAATTCATTCAAAGGAATTATTACCTGTGTATGTACATATGAAAGTTTTGGAAATCAATACACATCATGCATTTTAATTTATCTAAATTTTAATTATATCATTTGCAGAGGCACCTACCCATCACCGGCCATCATTTTCTCAATATTTATTTATCAATACGTTTGTACTTTTACTTGTTTTGTCGCCAACAGTTTAGAGACTAATCATAATTTCCAAAACCAAGTTATCTTGGATGACTTCAAAGTTTAAAAAGGATTTTTTTGACTCCAGGCTATCTTGGTGGAAGTGTTTTATATGATAACATTTTACTGCAATCATTGCAAATGGTTAAGAATGTTTGTTAGTTAATTTCACTTTGGAAACTGTGTGCTGTGGAGCTCTCCTTTGAAACACAAAATTCTCAATGTCAGTTGACACTAAATAATATGAATGCTGAAAAGGCAATATTTTGATTCATTATTTAACACTCTTTAACTGGCAAGAAAGATCAAGAATTGGTTATAGTCTAGGTTGTTAGGCACTGAAAGCTTGAAGTTAGTCAACTGTCTTTTATTTGTTCGATCGCATCTTCATCCAGCTAATTCAACTTAAACAGTTCAACGAATGCGTGCAATCTTTATGTTTTTGAAACTGAATATCAAGTTTTTTGATCAGATATTGAGTATGGAATGAAATGGTGGAGGATATTAAATGTTTATACTAGGTGCATACTCAATATACACATGATCATGCACATATTGATCAGCTCTGTATTTATTCAAACCTAAATCTGGACATTCTGATGAGGGAAAAAAAAATTCTAACATTGACAAACATTTAGTAAATCAAGAGCCTCGTATTTCCCCCTCAGGAGTTGATCGAGAGCAAACAGAGCCAAAAGAAGAGAGAATATTGGGCTTACATGAATCTGTTAGATAAATCACGACTTCAAATGAATGCTAATATTGTTCTGTGTCTGACTGGCACAGACTGTGCCTGACTATGTCTGTTTTTGTTTAGAAAATAAAAAAAAAAAAAATCACAAGGACAATGTCTTGTTCTAATGAAATCCATGCATTAGTGAATATGTTTTTTTTTCCGTCTAAATAATTACTATTAATTATTCAGTTTCCAAACAATTGAGTGTTTCGATATCCCATGTTTCACCTTGTAGAGTAAAGCAGCACAAAAACTTTTACAAAAAGTACATATGGCAGGAATTTCAATCATCCTGATCAATATTCCGAATTTTTTTCAATTACATGTTTTGCATAGGTTTGAAGTTATGTAAAAACACATTTTCCAAGGTATGATTTAGTAAGCAAATAAATGAATAAATAGATAAATAAATCGGCCTGTTCCCCATCTTTGATTAATGTCTCTACTTACTCAAAGAACAAAAAGAATAGGACACACTACTAGCTCATCCAATATTCCAGCTGGACAATTAAATATGCATGAATGATAGTTACCCTCAAGCCCGCCACGAACAAAATCTCGCAAAACTGATCAAGCCTGTCTCAGCCAGACACGTTTCTTTGTGTTTCCTGGAATGTTTACCTTTAAATCTTATGTCAATGGAAATATTCATAACTTTGTTTGCCATGTAGATCCACAAGATCATAGGATAATATTAGGATCCACTCTACCAGGCCTTCATTTATTCATATGAGCCCAGAAAAAGAAGTGTCTATGGATGTGATTTGAAACAAACACAGACTCCTGAGGAAGTCGGTTTCGAAACAGCTATCAGTTACATAAGAAATGGGAGTCATTTCTTCACTGACAGAATGGCTCTTAAGGCTTTCCTTGATGGAAAGAATGGATTTGCCTGACACCCACGGTGAGTTTGTGCTCGGGCACTGTAGCAACAGACAAATGGCACATCCAATCACCTGCCAAGTAATTACATTAATAGAAGAGTTTCGGGAGAAGATGCGTGCGTAAAGAACAAGTAAAATAAAATGACCTGTAAACCCCTTTCAGTTATTGGTAGATGAAGATGCAAATGTTCTCTGGTGCACATACTCTCAGGAGCTTGTCTGTCAGCTGTGGTCTTTGAACGGAGTGAAACCAACGCTGGATCAACTCAATGATGTGCTTCGTACTGGACAATGATGAGACCGGTGAGTGTACAAGATGGTTGTTTGACCAGCGATGCTGACGGTTTGGAGACATGGTTGCATAGGTGGCATCGAGAAAAAGACAGGAAGCAGAATTGGATATAACAGAGATGAAAATGTTGAGGTTCTCTTTGAGAGGGACTTGGCTGGATAGGATCAGGAATAATTCCATTTGAAGGACAGCACATGTTTTTGAGATAAAGTCAAGGGGACAAGCCTGAGGTAGTTTGGACATGTGTAGAGGAAGGATCGTGAATATATAGGTAGAAGGATTCTGAGATGGGAACTGCCAGGCAGAAGGCCCATTGCTAGGCCAAAGAGGAGATTTATGGATTGAGGGACAGAGGATGTGAAGATAGTTGCTGTCAGAGAAGTGGATACGGAGAATAGGGTTAGACGGAGGACAATGATTCCATGTGGCCACTCCGAAAGGGAGTGGATACAAGGAAAAGAAGAAGCACCTGAAAAACACTGAAAACCCTAGCCAAATTAAATGTTGTCATATTATGTATTGCATTCATGACTATTTATTTAAATCAAACAAAAAAAAAATCAATGTGGTGGAATTGGTAATACGCTTAAAATAAGGTTTCAGATGGGTTAATGCGGACAGCAATTAATCCTTGAACTCCACTCAACTATGTATCTGAAAGGCAGTTGCTTTTTTAAAGGGAATTTAGGACTAATTGGCATAAATATGGTTTAATGTTTGTTTCATACTAAAATGTGTTATTAAAAGAGAATGGAGAATTGTTATTTTCTTTAAAAATTGCAATTTATAACACAAATTTTCACCTACAGGTGTTACCATTGTTTTTCTAGTGCAATGCATGTTATATTGATGACGTATGCAGGTTGCTCAGGTTAACGTTGGCTTTATGCTCGTGTAAACTTTTGCTCATTTCAGAATGGTATGCACAGTAATAATGCCAGCCACAAAGTGATGCTTTTGGGTGTAATTTTCTGTCTAAGGGAAACAAAGAGGTTGATGCCAGTCTACACAGCTTTCCAAAGGACAAGAAGAGAAGAATGGAGTGGGACATTGCTTGTGGACCTACAAGTTTGATGCATTTAGCCGAGCTAAGATGCTGAAGGAGGTCATGGGTGCTGTTGGTTTTAACCAAATGCTGTGCCTTGAGTTTTCTTTCACAAGGTCTTCTGGAAATGAGTGAAGCCCTCTTGAAGAAACCCAACAGCCAGGATACTCTAGATGTTCTCCTGCGAGGATGTGAACAACCTGCTACTGCAGAAGTAGCAGCTGATGACAAAAGACTCGGCATTGGACGATCAAGGAGGAAGCTGATGACGAGTCACCCGGTCAGTCAGCACAGCGGTCACCAAGTCTATCGTAAACAACCAATGAGAAAAAGTGGAGGTAATTACAGCAGTCTCTGTTTCTCTTTTAGCATAGAAGCACAGTTGCTATCTTGATTTTGTAGCTCAATTTGACTTCTGTCAGCAGCATTATCCTCCCATCTCTTTAAACGGGAAGGTTTGCACAGATGACACGTTTGTGCACCGTAGATTAAAATCAATGCGACCAAACCCAGTCCAACTTCATGACGTCGCTTCCCAGACAGCATTGTGAGGTAAACAAAAATGGCGGCCGACGAATGAGAAGTTTTTTTTTTTAACAATTTAATATAAACAAATACAAATAATATGTTGAGAGAATTTATGTACCTGGTACAAATGGTGATCCACTAGAACAATAACATCTTGGCATATGTGGATCCCACTAAAAAAAGGCATGTTGCCACTGAGAAAGCCAACTTTCTACTTCAGTTGTCTCACTGCACTTATGAACTGCTGACTTGCTATTGAGATTCGCAGTGGTCCTTTAGCCTGTGAGATATCTGCCATTAAAGCTGCTCTTTGCTCCTGACACCCATGAGGCTGCTCTTTGCTGACATTCATACTCTTTGCCCGTTTGACCTCGGCAACATCAACAATGGGTTTTATGATTACAGCAGTCTCGAGTCCTGTTCAGTTGCTGAGGAGCAAGCTTTATGACCTTCTACAGCAGCAAAGAGAATGTGTATCTCCCCATTCCTTAAGGAAAATTATACCACTGAAGGGGTATTTGAGGAAGGAAATTCGTAATGAGTGAAACAACGTTAAACAATGTAAGATCGTCTTGCTTGTATTAATTCAAGCCCTTTTCTTTTTGCTCAGTTTTATACACATAATAGTCAGTTTTGTCGAATAAGTGCCTTTGGTATTATTTTGTCCAAAGAATACCTTGCGGAGGCAAGAGAAACATTAATCTGCTTAAAAGTGATGTTTGTGTAGGCAGCATGTTTTGCATAAATCCAACATGCACTTGTCATGCTGCATGGTAATTATACAAATACAAATGAATATTAATGCCTTTTAGGGCAAGTTTTTGAAGAGGTGCCTTCAGATCTGTTCTTGCCTAGTTTTCTTCTGTTAGTATTATAAAACAGATGTCCACGAGTCAAACAGCAGACAGATGTGGGTGTCAGTCTAGACATACAATACAATGCAGAGTGACAAGTCTATCATCTGGCATCCTGTGAAATCCCATTATAAGAAATACCAGTGATATGTGGATATTTTACATAATATCCTGTATATATTGACTGGCAGCATACGGGTATAAAACACAGAATTACTAACTAAACACAGCGCAACAGCCTCATACTGATGTTCCGGTCCCAGAAATGCCGGTTAGACCAGGAAGAGAAATTATTATAAAATACAACACACTAAAAGTAGATCCTATGGCAGCTCAAGGTGTTCAGAGTCCAGTGGAGAACTGAGCTTGTGTGTCATGTCACTGATTGAGCAAAGTCCATATTGAAGCTCCTAATGTTCGTATAATGTCAACTAAAAATCTTACATCACAAATAAACACAGCTGTCTGAATATGTTTTGGTCTCAGAGGGATTTCAGTATCAACTGTCAGAATTTATCTCAATGTACAAACACAAAATAGTCTCAGCTCAAAAGCGAATACCCAAAGATCACGTGATTTCATGACAATGTTCTTTGTGGCACTATGAGACGAGCTGAAGAGAAAATGTTTGTCTTAACAGTGTGGATTTTTAAAGAATATCAGGGTCAGCTTTGCTGTTTTCGAAATGTTTTTCATTTCTGTACCCTCCCCTTGAAAGATGAAAAACAAAAAAGGGAATCACTGATTAACAGCCAATATTGCGCCTTTGTCATTGGGCTCACTCAAAAACTGTGTGTACTGTTCCAGATCAAAGTCTGCATCCAGGAAAGTTCAGTCCAAATTGCTGACGTAGGAATGAAGTAAACTCTGTGACAAATCCCAGATTTCTCTGTTAAAAAAAGTAGAGAAAAAAGCATGGGATATGTAAACATCCTTTACATTGATACAACCACAGGTATGTCTGAAAGACATACACACCACCCGCCTCACCAACAGGTTCACACACCACGCTGTCAGGATGGTGAACTCTCTTCCCAGTCTGCATTGGACTCTGATAACATCGGAATATTGTCACTTTCTTCTCATTATTATTTTTTTTTTGCACTACTGCTACTTTGCGCTGAAAACCTTCTTGGTGCTTTTGTCCATATTCAATCACGTTACTTCCTACTGCAACTCCAATATCAGTCTATATCTGCGTGCAATTTATGGTTACCGTGGGACTGTGAAAAATGTCATCTCGATTCCTCTGCATGTCCAGGTATATGCTGAGAAATTGACAATAAAACTGACTTTGAGTTTGACTTTGACTTGTATGTGTGCTTCGGCTTAATAAATCTCAGTTACTGTGTGTGTTCTGTGTGAGCTGAACACAAACAACAATAAATGGGGGTTGACACACCCCAGATGAGCTGATTTCAATATGAATTGTTGTTGCAGTGCATTCATTCAGTAAATACAGAATTGAAAAGCCGGCAGAGAAAAACCCTTATGAGGAAATTAAATGATAGCATTAGAAGTCAAGAGGAAGAGTGAAACTTTTTTTGATCTTTCAGCTGTGGCACAAGCGATGCATTGAATTATGTAGGGTGTCAAAATGATAAGAGATTATTTCATTTTGTTGTGAGCTAAAGATCAGGTGAGGAAAAAAGTTAAAAAGTTAGTCAAAACACACTCGAAGGAAAACTCTGGTAAGCAAACTAAAAGAGTTAAAGGGAATCATCCTAAGTATCCCCACATTATGGCTTATCTGATCTATGCCATTGACATTGCATTCGAAAAAGAAACAAACGTCTGGTTATTTTTAGTAGTAACATGGATCCTAACCTCCATGAAAAAATAAACCAATGTTATATTTGTCACAATAATAGACAAATACTTCATGAAAAATTGAAGATTCAAAAATTTCTCCAATGTGGGCCATGTTAGTTCCTACTTCCATTTTATTACACAGTTAATTCTCTGGATCCTTGCACATCAAAACTGTATCAAAGTCAGTCCAGCACACTGTCGCAGTCTAGGAACTGATGAAGACTTTACACTTGGTTGAAAAATTCTGGTCCAAGGGCTGTGTGAAATAGCTATTGTTACCCTGAGCTGTGAACAACTGAATGACATTACAAGAAAATGTAAAACCAGCGGTTTTACTCTTCATCTCTGTACCGTGACTCTTTCCTATCACATTTTCTCTTCTGAAACTTATGCCTACGTTCTCTTGGACAACCTCTCACGGCTGCTGAAGCTTTGGATTATGTGCCCTGCAGCACAGGCCCTAACTGAAACCTTACTTTCGACGGTGTGATTGGAGTGCCTTCTTTTGGATTCCCTGTTGCACTTCACTTTCTGAGCAACAAAGACTTAAACTACTGTACGCTGTCTAAGAAATAATTTTCCTCTGATTCATGTCCTTTCAAAGTGCTGCTGAACATAGAGTCAGTACGAGCTGCGGCCTGCGGAGAAAGAAAAATAGGCCGCTTCCTCCATTTTCTCCAAGATACAACACACACGGCGTCCTCAGCTGAGCCAATCATCTCTGCACTTCTGTGTGCCTGTACATGAATCAGGAAAAGAAGTTACTCCAGAACATCCCGTTCATCATTGAGAACAGTTTATTTAATAAGATACCGGCAAAAATGACTCGTAGCCATGAAAAAATCTTGTGACGCTAACTGTCTCGATGTAGATATGCATTCACAGATAAAGAAGCAGCGATTGATAAGCTGGGAACCGAGCCTGGGCAGGTCTTCAGCTTTGCCCAAGTCATCCTGGTGGCCAAATGTGTGTGGGCATTCCTCCTCTTCATTTATACTTGCATGCTACGGCGCAATGGCTTTCAAGGATCCAGAAGGCAAGGGATGCGAAGGAGCAACATCTCCAGAGTCCTCACACAGAGAGCAAGCTGTCAAGTTACTCTGATCCCAAAGGTGTGCTAAGTAATGTTTCTTACATAGCATCTGTAGTTCTCGGCATCAGTGCCCCGTCAGTCAAGATATACGTACAAAATCGGATGGTGTATTTTGAACCAGATATAAGGTCCTTTTTCTTGTGTAAGTACAGCAGACCAAGATGATAGCGAGTGTATATTGTGTGCACAGATATTCTCCAGCTCCCACTAAAAAACTGCTCAGCTGATTACAAGAGGGACCGTCCTTGAGACTGTAAGCGTGTACATCATATATAGACCCTGGACTGTCACAGTAGAGATCTGAAAATGCACCCCTGATACTACAAATACCCTGCAGTTCAACTCCCAATGGCAGTTGTCTGTTCATGTATCATTTTTCTCAGGGCTCTGTGGAGGAAGACTCCTAATGTGTCATGCATTGACACTACCAGCAGCAGAATGCCTCATGCCTGGCAAAGTGAGCAATGCCATACCCCATGCATCGACCTCCTCCGGTTTTCGGAACTGTGGCCATCATTTTGACTGCAGTGTTGTTGACTGTCCTGCAAACTGCTGTTACCGGAATTTCTATGGCACTAGCAGGGACACGTTAGGGCACCCAAGAGAAAGTATTCGTTGACCATCGGCTCATTCAGAGCTCTAATCGTGGGCAGCCTGCCAGTGATGTTTCTAATACCATCTAGCAATAAATAAATCATTTTCTGACCATAATGGGCTACTCCGTTATATCGCCTGTTTGTAAAAATAACATTATAGAACAAGATATATTGTGTTGTGTATCAGTGCTAAAAACCCATCCCAAGTTTTATATATACATAGATGATAAAAGTATTTCAGATTACTGATGAGGTTTTCTTTTAAATAAATTAGTACATGGTTTTAAAGTGTTTCATTTTGGAGAACATCTAATGTGTTATTTTGCATGCATTTGTAGCTGTGCAGATTTTATTCAGTGATTTATCAAAATGAGACCTGTTAAGATTCATAACAGACAACTAATGTGCACATGTACATACAAATTTATGAAAATTGTTCTTGATTTGCTGGTGTTTTGATATGGCCAAATCACTGTGTTATTCATCCCGTCCATGCTTATCATTTACTTTGGTGGCTGTGGCTCAGTTGGTAGAGCGGTCACACCTCAAATTAGAAGGTCGGCGTCTTGATTCCCGGCTCCTTCTGTCTGCATGTCACAGTGTCCTCGGGCAAGACACTAAACCCAGAGTTCCCTCTGATGGCCTGGCTAGTGCCTTGCATGGCAGCTCTGCCACGTGTGAATGGGTGAATACTATCAAGTGTGCAGCGTCTGGACACCACAATGTGTGAAAGTGTTCTGTAAGTTACCATGATGCTCTGATTAATTTTTAATGTTTCAAACAAATGCACATGCACACAGACACACACACACACACACACACACACACACATTAAACCTGCACATCAGTCTGCCCCCTCTTCTCACTGCGTCCAGCTTCTCATGCCTTCACTCAACCAAGCAAATCACCCAGTCCCAGTCAGAAATAGTACATTGGATTAATCTATTAGAAGCATTATTCGATGGAGGCAGATTTTTATTTTATTTTAATTTATTTCACTTACATTTAAAGGTTTCAAAAAGATAAAAAACAATAATGTTTACTATGAAATATTTAGGAAACAGGCGCTGAGGGAAGAAGCATTAATGGGTCGTTAATATGCAGTTATCCATGATTGGTTTTCCATTGTTTCTCAGAAACAATGCACAGTTTGTGTGTTTTACTGTAATGTCCCACCAACACAGATATTGGTTTTGTTTGTTTTTTTTTTTTCTTCATTTTTTTTTCTCATTTCAGTTGTCTGAATGTGCAGTAAAACAATAACAAAATAAACAATTCACGTGCCCACAGCAATCATAACCAGAGTTTCAACCACTGTTATTTCCCCTGAAAGATATTGTTTTGGAGAAGTGCACCAAATGGATGTTTGAGGAAATTGCAGTATCTTTTGGTGGCACAGACCGAATGGGGGAACAATATGGTTCCATCCTGTGTCCACTAGATACAGCTCATTGATGGATATCCTGAACCTTTGAAGAGGAACCTTCCTCAGGCAACGGTTATTTAATGGCAGACGATCTGAGAGACAACAGAGTCTGTACCTCAAAGCACAGTTATTAATAAGGGAAACTGCACTTGTATTTTTGGTCTGGTTGTGTGTTATCTGGAGCGTGCTGAGGGTACGCACAGTTGGATGAAGCAGTTGGAAATTTTTTCAGACTGATACGACTCCAGAAGCTCATTAAGTTAGGTTTCTAAGGGTCATCTGGAGAGAAAATAGTAAATGGAGCAGGTAGGGCATGAGGGATGTTAATAAATTCCTCACTTAACCAATAATACAAATTAAAAAAAAAAAAGTTTGGTGTTTTTATTCCAACGACAAAAAGAAACCCTCCCAAACAAAACATTAAACTGTGCAGCTGAGGATGCCTGGTGTTACTGCATTTGCTTTCAATCGGTTAACACTGGGGAAAAAAAAAATTATCAGCAAAAAATTGTGGAACCGAGTTGGTAATATATCAGATCTGCCCACACTAATAAACTGACATTACATCAAATGAAGAATCTGTTGGATTTTATTTTGCCAGAACAACCTGTATCATCCATCAGACACTCATATTTATTTCATTTTAGCATTTAATTCTTTTTCAAATCCCCCTCCTGAACATTCTGTATCTTTCCCTTGTGAACAAATACCATTAAAATTACATATTGTACATCCACATTTCTTTCTTTGTTTAAATAAATAAAAACAATAAGAATAATTCAATCACCTGTACACTGTCCTTTGTGAAGTCTATTTTTTCAACTTTTTAAAATCTTCTTATCTGTACAACAGTCATGAATTAAATGTAGAGCGCCACCAGGTGCTCTGAAAGTTGTCTTTAAATAATATATGTTGTATTAATTGCTGTTGTTGTTGGCCTTTTTAGTGTTATTATTAGTGGTAGCAGTTGCATGATTTCTACAACAATTACCACCACTCCTGCTTCTAATAATAAAAATAACCATCATCATCATCATACAATCAAATTAAAATAAAAAAAAAAAAAAATATATATATATTTAATCATCATGATTTGTATATTCCTTGTTAACGTGGCACATTGGTCAATGTGTAAATCTATACATATACTTGTTTCTTAAAAAAATGCTTAGTGGTTGGTGAGTCACTAATCATTTGATATATCTTGGTTAGCACACAATGATATAAGGGGTGTCATTGTTGTAACTGGTGTATGGACATTTCATAATTTCTTGTTCCCCTGGGCAGAAAAGTTGCTCAGTGTGGTCAGTGCATGAAAAGAATGTGATTAACTGCTTTTATAATGCTATGTATTTTATCATAAGTCAGAACTGATACATAATATCCTCACCATGAGTGCTCGAACCACTGCTGGATCTGCTGGATCTGGACCACTTGCCTATTTTTTGACTTTGATGGCAGCAGTTTAAAAAAAGTTCACATTAAAAGTTCCAAATAAAAGTAAAGAAACTAATGTGCTCAAAGTTTAAAAAACAAACAAACAATGAATAATAATGAACAAATAATCAAATAAATATTTTTTTAAGCATTTAATTCAATTAAATGTAATCAACTCCAAGTCTTGAAAAACCACTTGAAAAACCAACTGTCAATACCAACTGTTGTTTAAAGGTGAGGTAGTTTTTAGTGTTATTTGTTTTTGTATTATTTTTTTCCCACAGTTCATGTTCCGATTTAGGGTAATTTCTGGTCTGTAAATCTATGTCATTTGTGCACAGCATTAAATATGTTCCATAAAATATGACATAAAAGAGGGAAGGGGAAATATGACTGGTATAAGATGTTACAAAAAAAAAAAACTCAAAAAGGGTCACTGACTTCTCTGTGGATTTACCATTTGCACTTTGTCCAGTTTCATTTTCCTTGCCTCATTGCTTATGCATAAAAGAAAACAATGGTTGACCTAATTTCAGTCTTATTACTGCCATCACCGGCACAGCCACTCCACCACTATGTTGGCTCTCATTGTACTGAGGTGACTGCAGACCTCTGCCAAAATCACCATGTGAAATTATCACATGACTTACTTATTTAAACAAGCATGATAGCTTCCTAACTCACCGCGGTAACTTCTGATTCAGAATAATCGATTAGTGACAAAAGGTGATGGCATTTGTAGTTGATTTGATGGATATTAAAACGGGATTCTATTGAATTTGAGGCATCAAAATGTAAGGAGAAGCGTCTCTTTTATTGCACATTGTTTCCTAGATCTTTGCTTCTACTTGTTGTTTGCGCAGCTTACAGAAAGACAATCGTAATGAAGCCAAACAAAGTAAGTCTGTCTGTTCGACAACAGATATATATTTGAGATCATTTTTACATGCGCGTTCTCAGTATCGAACATGCATGTCCCCCGCAGTTCAGACTGATGCAGTACACAGTGATATAATGACAAACATATGCAAATGTGCAGGCACACACACACACACACACACACACACACACACACACACACACACACACACACACACACACACACACACACACACACACACATATATACTACACTGACAGTGCCAACACGTGACATTTCTGAACATGCCATCGGGATGAGTGGTTTGAGGGTTGGTGGAAGGCTAAGTGAACGTCTGTTGGCCTGAGATAACGACTGTCACCTCCCCAGGTCCTCTCATTCATACGCGCACGTGCGCACACACACATATACACGCAAGTATGTTGAAACACAGCCCCCCTCCTCCCCTCCAGCCCCTCTTGTTTATTCTCACACTAGACCACAATTAAACCATCCAGTCAATGTGGCAGTGTATGCAAGTCAGGCGACCATTCAACTGTGCTCAGTATCAATAGAGTCCCTTAGTTTATCTCTCTTTTGAGCTCTATTATTACCATGGTAAATGGGGATGGTTTTAACAGCTAGTCGAAATGCCTGTTTTGTGAATAGCACCAACTCATAGTTATGTTCATGTATTGTCTTCTCTATTTTTTTCTCACCCCCCTGAGATCTTTAAATGTGCTGCAGTGTGGACTCGAACGGTGATAATGAAGAATTTTCAGGCTATCAACTTTGGCGTAGGAAGAGTGAACATTGTTTTTTTTTTTTTCTCCGAGTGCTTGCAGTGTATGTCATTGTGTTGTGGGCCCCATTGTGAAGTTACGTGTGTAATTTGTGTCTTTGTGCATAGTAACATTGGAAAAGAAACAAGAGGAGCGGAGATAAGCTAGATGTGCTGAGAAATGCATCAGCTGTACACGGGCCTTTTCATGGAGACAGCAGATACACAGCCGCCACCTTTCACTGGCAAGCTCACTGTTTTCTGTCTCAGGTAATCACTTTCTTATTCAAGCATTAGTGAAGAAAGGCAAGGAGAGGGGCAGTAAGAGAGATAATGAACCATTGAAAGAATAATACCAATTTTTTGGGCTCCATTGATTTCAACAAATGGCTAGACATCATGTTGAGGATGGTACAAGGAGGACAATTTCCAGCGGAATAAATGCGTGTCTTTTTTTTTTTTTGTTTGATATCTGCTGAAGGAAAAAAAGAAAATCGCGCTTATGTGTGTGGTAGGAGTGTGTCTGTGTGGGCGCGAGTCTGTCTGCCAAAACACAGGGTTCAGAACGACCGGTGACCCACTTAATCAACAAGAACTGTGCAATGCAGTGTCCCTTTCCCTCAATCCTTCTGTGCGCGTGCATGTGTGTGTGTATGTGTGTGTGGCACTTCTGCATTTTCAAGCAGGCCCATTTGTCAGTGTAGATTGTAATTAGGGAGGGGGGTGGTGGTGGTGTTGGGGGGGTATATTAAAAGCAAGGCAACCAAGAAACAATCAAACTCTCATTTAGGGTGTGTGGAAATGTGTTTATGTATACATGTGTATGTGTGTGTGAGATTACACACATGCTAACATACAACATTGAGCAGGAATGCAATTTAAAGTCAAGGCTACTCTCTCTTTCTCTCTCTCTCTCTCAATTTGTCTCCCTCTGACACCACAAGCAGCAATCAGCGATCCCTCCGCAGGCACGTCCTCTTTCCCACCGTCCCTTCCATTGCTCTCTTATTCATCCACATCCCATTCGTGCTTATCATTCATCCATCCTCTCCTCCCTATTTCATTCTGACTTTCTTAGCTCTACGAATACAGAGCTGTCTAGGAACTCTCAGGTGGTTCAAGTCCATTACTTTGGGAGATAGAAAAACACTGCTGAGGTGTTCTGATTGAGGCCCATTAAAATTCATAAGCTGTGGAATAAGGCCAAAGATTAAAAAAAGGAAAAAAAAAAAAAAAAAAAATGCAGCCGCGCGGCTGAAGGGCGGAGTAGTGTATATGAATGTACATGTGTGTATGTGCGTGTATTTCAAAGAGGGGAGGCAAGTAAGGAGAGTAAGAGTGATAAATGTCTGGTGTATGCACGTGAATTTGTCAAGTGTTTACGAAGAAAGAAGGGAGGTGAGTAAAGAGAGTAAGATTGATAAATGCTCGGTGATCTCCTGAGCCTTTGACTCGGAATTCTCTCCATTTTTTCCCCCCTCTTCTTGTGTTCTGTTTTTTTTTTTTTTTTGGCTACAGCATCATTTCAGTTTCACAATCCCTCACTTCATGTGTAACTTCACTCCGTTCTTAAGTCCACTGCCTGGGTTTTTTCTTTTTTTTTCTCCTTCTCAGCCTGCCAACAGTTTCACACAATTTCAGTAAAAGGTACTTCCTTCCTGGAGGCATTTATCCTCCTTAACTAGTTGTTACTGATAATAATAGTATTTACGTCTCTTTTTGTCTGCATACAGAGATATTTATTACAGATGAAACAGAGGAAAACCTATGTCTCTATCATCCCCGCTGTGCATAATACCTGTGCAAAGAGTAAATTAATGGTGAGATGATCAACACAGGCCAGAGGTTGATGGAGAATTTGCTGTGACTGGTCAAACTCGGATTTTACCAAGAGATAAAGATCCGTATCAAGCTAGCCATCTCCTTTGTCTCCCATCATCTATTTCCAATAGCCTCGGTCCTGCTGCGTCTGGTATATTATCATAAAGTTTGCAAAGGACAAAGGATCAGTAGCTTAGAGAAAAATAGTTTTGCTTCACCATCAAACAATATGTCTAAAAAAAAAGTTATGAGAGTAGCCTAACTAAACTTTCTAACATAACCGATCTAGTTGGTGTCGCAATTAGATGATAATTAGGTGATTAGGTTCAACTTCATGCCGGATCAATATTACCTCCAAAGTAAAGTGAATAAACTAAGTATATCATGATTTGGTTCACCATTAAACCAAAAGGACAGTACTATAATCAAAATATCCTTTTATAATGTTTTATTATTCATTCATGCACATGTTATCAATACCATTTCTCCTGCATCTCCTGCCGAGCAATCACAACCACAAACCGAGACATTCAAACATTCACTTTGTCATTCACGTGTCTCGGCAATTTACGGTCTCCCTTGAATCCGCAGCATGTTTTTGCGGGAGGATACCTGGGAACCCAGAGGAAACCGGTGAAACATGCCTTGCGGAAAGATCCTCTGTTGAAAACAAACCGGGACCTACTTGCTGTGAGGAGGAAGCGCCACCGTCCCGCCCTGTGTTCTATAATCAGCGTAATGAGAAAACTTCCTCGACTAAATGAATGCCATGAAACAGAGAAAGTGGATGGTTTGGCTCTTTGATATAAATGCACACACACATACACACACATTTTGTATTTTGTTTCTTTCTCTGCTGTCTAACTGTGTCCAAACTCGCCTTGTAATATACAGTGATGAATTGCATTTCTCCTTGATTCACCACCAGCTACTGGTCTTCCTGTCTCTTCATCCCTTCATTTTTGCTCTGGATTGTCACCCTTTCCTCTGTTTCTCTACAACATTAAAATCACGTCATCTTGGTTTGACACACACATTTATTTGGTTCCCATTGCGCTAAGGGTATTCATGTGGAATAAAGATTGCCGGTAATATATTGAAAGAGAGTGGAGGAGGTAGGAGGAGGAGATAGGACAGGAATAAAAGGAGGGGAGGGGGGTCAGAGATTGATGATTGATCCAAATAGACTACACTAAAACAGTAGCGGTAAGAGGGTGAAATAGAGAGTACAGGGAGAGGGATGACAACACATATGCTGTTCTGTCTACACCATCAATCTAAAGTTGTAGGCTCACCTGGAAATTGTCAGGCATTTATGTTTGCGTCAGTATTTGTGTGTGTTAGTGTGTCTGTGTGTGTTTGTGTGTGACTATGATGAGTTTCTTCACAACCAATATACATATTCAGAGAAAACACAACACTCCATCATGCCTTTCTTTCCCTGTATTCCCTCCAATCACTACCTGAGCTGGCATTGATATGTGATCCCAATATACACAAGTTAATAATTCACTCAATTTCTTGGCCCATAAAATAAACTATATATACATTTTTAATGCTTTTTCATCTTTTAAACCATCAAGCAACTCCGGAATGCAGTCAAGTACAGAACTATGAATATGATGGTTTCAATTTGTCACAATACAAATGTTTCTGATGACATCTTATAGCATCATGGGAACATTTTCACGAAACCAGGCTGCTTTAGGGAAACTCTGTCCAAGAGAAAAACAGATATGTAAATATAGTTCAGAAGAAAAAACACAGACTTGCTCAGGAGGTGCTATTTTCCAGGTTCAAGAATTCTGGCGGTGAGGCCCGCCGTATGCATATCATTTCCAATCAAAAATTCATAGAGGTTTTAATAAGGACCAATTGAAAAAAAAAAAAAAAAAGAATATTTATTGAATGCATTATTGTGTTCTGATATACATAAAGTACATACACACATATTATTTCCCATTTGCCGTTTGTCAAATTGTATTTTTTTAATGTTTGAGAAAACGCAATACAGAAATATCAATAAAGTCATTACGTGAAAGTCAATATTAATTCAATTCAGTTGTAATTGCATCTTGACAGTCTTTTGTAAATTAACAGAGCTGACAGTGCTCTAAAAGCGCTATGTTATTTCACCCATAGCATGTTTCCATACTTAGATGGCTGTATAGCTATAATGCACCGCGCTAAGTTAATTTAGGCCAAAAAAGTTCATTCGCAGGCCGCAAAGGTCGATTTGGTACAACTACTGGTACAACTACTTCCATCTGAGAGGACTAGAGGGGGGGGGTCACACTTGCATATTAGTCCTTGCATAGGCTGTTCAGTGTTGTGTAATATTCAAGCACCAGCGTAATCAGCCTCCACGGTGGCTCAGTCAGACCCACTCGTTTGCTTGCGGCACCCCCTGCCAAGCAAGACGGCTTCTGTCAGAAAGTTGACCACTGAATTTGAAGTGGCTGGGAAAACTTCTTTGCATTCTAATTGGCAAGAACCAGTTCATTCATTTACTGCCATGATTCTCTGCCAACGGTGTCCTTTCATTCACCTATCAATAAATGTAGAGTTAAAATTTTCTTTGGTTCACTTTTTAAGAAATGAAAACAACTAATTGATGTTGAAATATTTTGTAAATCAATGAGAAAATCTTGCAAAAACTTTGAGCATACTTGACAGTCAGGATTTCACAATTTTCAAAAAAAAAAGAAAATGTTTTTTTTTCCTTCAGCAAATTTGTTTTGCTATATAAAAATCTGGGATGTTCAAAGAAAATGGTGTGTTTCTAAAATCTACAGTTTTAATGATCAAAAATGAAAAATTTCTTTTAAATTTCATTTGTTTTTTTACTAAACAGTAAATGTAGTGTGCCAGTAGCAAACACTCTACATAATAGGGCTCTGAATATAAATAATAAATAAATGAAGTTCAAAAGTTTAAAAAAGCATATAAAAAAACATAAATAAATAAAACCATAAATGAATAATCAAATAAATAAAGATAACATTTTCAGTTGAATTACAAAGGGTATGAAAGAACAAATACAGGTTATAATTATATATAAATAACTAAAAAAGGAGAAATATAAATATTTTTTAAGCCTTTTGACTTTTTCGTTCTTCAATGTCAAATGGATAAAGTCCTAATAGATAAATACAATAATAATGAAGAAAAGAAAAGCAAACACAATTAAGTTGCTGTTGTAAGCGAACCTCTCCTTTTGATCAAAATTCATAATAACATGGCTGATTAAAAATGACTTAGCTGGTTATGTTTTCATTATAGAATAAAGGAGAAGGGGGTAAATGTGAGGGGTAAACAAAACAGAATGAGAAGAAAATCTATCACAATTAAGCCATGTGTAAAAAAAAAGAAGAAAAAGAACAGAAGCGTGTGTCTTTTTATAGGTGAGTGGAGGAGAAAGTGCAGAACTGATTCTGTCTTACATTTGCTTTCAAGTACTATAATGACAGCCAGACACACATATGACGTACAAGCATTTGCACACACACTCCCACTTACATCCACTGAAAGCGTTAACTTATGCTTTTACTCACATTCCACCATTAACTGATCACATGTACCGTTCACGTTTTTTCCTCTTGCTGTCCTCATAGGTTTCAGCGTGTGACCATTGCAGGTGATCATTAGTTAATTTAGATGTCGGCATGGTTAGAATCTTAACTCGCTCTCTATCTTACTTATTATACATATCTCATACCATGTGGCAATAGAAAATTCCAGCTGAAGTGCGTTGCAATTTTATGCTTGAGGTTCCATTCTTGATGCAAGACGAAGTTTGCCAGCTCCTGTTATTTATTTCAGCCTAACGAGTCAAACTACATCTGCTGAAAAGAAAGCCATCAACGCAACCAGATTAATACAGATGACGGGACGTCACGGCAGCATCTGCCGTGGACGACAGTGATCGTCAGCAAAGGGACTTCAGGATTTCAACAAGACATACTGACCGACGTGGTTATTATATTCATCTGTGGCAGATAAAAGGAGAGAGAAAATATTTGTTGTAAATGTCTAATATTTAAGGCTCCTCTTTGTTAACTCATTAAGTAAGTATATGCCAAGACGTGTGAACTGAAGCTTGAAATTGACCCTTGTCTTAACTGTTTTTTTTGTTTTTTTTTAACCAAGGACACTCATCATTCACTTCATCTGCATACAAACTACTGTACTGTCTTATCTGGAGGACGACAGCTAGTGAACCACGACCTGCCCCGAGGTATATGATGTACACACACAGGAGTGGACCTCGTCTCTCTCTTGCCTTATCTCTTTCATTCTCTCTCGCCGGGGTTATTGTCAACCATCAGACATCCCTCTGCCTGGATTAGCTGTCTGTTATGAGAGCCCAGACGCCTATAATGGCTGATGATACGATATGCAGCATGACAGTTGCAAGCTCTATAGGAGGCTAATTAACCTCCTTGTCCTCTGCCATTCATCAGCAGGGGAGTTGATTAAAAGGCTTTAATATGTTTTGTGCTGTTATTCTACATGACTGATTCAACAACTTTAAAAAAAAAAAGAAATGACAAAAAAAAACTTTACACCATATTTCATAAATGTCACGTTGAGTTCGCCACTCACTATATGTACTGTACCCGTAATAAGTCACTCATTTTGGGGTGAGCCATCTCGGGATGAAGAAGTCAACACCAGCTAAATTTATGAGGTGTTTTCATGGATTTTAAGCACATGGTAATTACAGGTTGTGGCCGTTCATAAACTGAGCTGAATGTCACTTTTCCACCACGGGAACTTAGTTGAAGTGTGGCCATTTATGAATTCAAAGGAGGCCTGAGAAGTCACGCCTTCATTTCATTTCACCTCTATTAAAGAACGTTGCTCTTGAGCAAAGAACCCTTCCCTTATTTCACAACTTGCCTTCGTAAACATTGCACTCACTGCAGCCGACGTGTTTGGAGATTTTACTGAAAGAACTGAGAGAAAGCCACCGTAACGCATCGGACGACGCTTATTGTGGAAATGAGGGAAGGAACCTTGCTAGAAATATAAAAAAACAAAGATATAATTGTATTGAAATACCATTTTTCTCTATTTGACTTTCAAGAGGCCAGCCTTAATGTCTTTGCTTTATGCTCATGCTCTGCTGCACAAATTCTTTCTTTATACTGTATTTCATTTTATCTGTATGTTCAATTTATTCTATTTTCATCTTGTTAGAGTTGAAATACATCAAGCCTTACACTGCTTTGCTGATGATAAAATAATAAGAATAGTGAATTGATTGATTTAATGTTCATGTCTGTTTTTATCTCCAAATGATTGATATATTTTATTTGTTTACATTATTTTTTTATATATATTTACTTACTGTTTTGATAACAACTTCTGAGCTGAATTCATACATTATAAACAAATTGAGCTTGATTATTACTCTTTTTGCTTAGTGTCATCTCAATTCTGCACATACTGTAACATCCTTAATTTAGTCATCCCATTAACCTCTTCATATTGTTTTATTATACTACAAATATAACTAATTTATTCTCAGTCATTCTAAGTTAAATGCGAGATTTTCTGAAACACACACACACACACACACACACACACACACACACACACACACACACACACAATATCTGTTTTATTCCTTATTTCTTTTGGTTTATAGATTAGTAAGGTGAAGTGTTTTTGTGGGGCTTTGAATGGGAGACCCTTCAGATATAATAGATTGTTGTGCATGTTATTATCATCTAAAACATTTCCTTGCTACAGTTTTGTTCAGAGGATGCGAGATAATTTTAAACATGGAGAGTTCAACTTTAGAGCAGATACATTTAATGCAGACATGTGAGATATTGTAATAAATGCAACAGGTTCCAATAGCTGGACAGTCCACTAACAAAGAATGAATAATGAATCTTTTCATGTATTTAATGGCATCCTGCTGTGCTAACCTTACATGAACTCGTAGATATTGTGCGAGACATGCCAAGGATGAGTGAAAGATTTTCTTTACTTCTTTGACCACTGTATTTAGCTTTAAACTCAGTTACTTTTACTGTCACTCCGTCCTTTTTTCACCTCTTTTGTGATTTTTAGTTAACAATTAATTCTACCTGACCAAGCTGCGGGTGCTGAGAGTCACGCTGAACGTCCATGAGAAATGTAATCTCTAAAGGATCTCTGTGCACTTTATTATGCACGTCCAAATATTTGGAAGTACAATCTCAAACAAAAGGAGCAGCATGAAACAGTAAGCCATCAAAGAACCTGATTTGGTCACATACATGCAAACACCACTGTTCATCTCTCCTGTGCACTGTTTAAGTCCTGACCAAATACTTTGTCTTGGAAAACAGAGACAGGGAAGTAAAGGTAGTCATTTATAGAAAGAAGCATTCCGGGTGTGTATTATCTTTTTGATTTTAAAGCTTCAATCAAACAAAAGTATATTCTGTTATCTGTAGAATACCAAAATCGAAAAAAAAAAAAAAAAACATGGCAGATATATCTCCAGTTTTTGATACTGACCACCTCTACACAAACATGGAAACCTGTTACTGTTCCGTCAAAATTGCTCTTGAGAATAACCGCAAACTGTGAACCCCATGCTCAGTGGTGCATTAATTATGATTGTGTGGTTGCAGTGAATAGGAAAATGCAGCCTCAGGGCGGCACTGGCCCGTGTCTCTAAAAGCCTGCCTTGGGGGGACACGGAGCAGTGTCTCCCTGTGCCGGTCCCAAGCCCGGATAAATGCAGAGGGTTGCGTCAGGAAGGGCATCCGGCGTAGAACTTTTGCCAAAACCAAATATGCGAGACAACCAAAACTATACCATACCGGATCGGTCGCGGACCGGGTTAACAACGACCGCCATTGGTACTGATGACTTACAGGGTACTAATGGAAATTGGGCTACTGTGGGTTGAAGAACAAGAACAAGAAGAAGAGGAGGAGTGCGTGTTCGGAAGCAGAGAGAGAGGAGGAAAGGAAAGAGCCTGGGACTGAGAGTAGGGACTTTGAATGTTGGGACTATGACAGGAAAAGGTAGAGAGTTGGTGGACATGATGCAAAGAAGGAAGGTGGATATACTGTGTGTCCAGGAGACCAGGTGGAAAGGTAGTAAGGCTAGAAGCTTAGGGGCAGGCTTTAAGTTGTACTATTATGGTACTGACAAGAAGAGAAATGGAGTAGGAGTTATCTTGAAGGAGGAGTTTGTTAGGAACGTCCTAGAGGTGAAAAGAATGTCAGATAGACTTATGAGTCTGAAACTGGAAATCGAAGGTGTGATGCTCAATGTTGTTAGTGGCTATGCCCCGCAGGTGGGATGTGAATCTGAAGAGAAGGAGAAGTTCTGGAATGAGTTAGATGAAGTGATGCAGAATATTCCCAGAAATGAGAGAGTGGTCATTGGTGCAGACTTCAATGGACATGTCGGTGAAGGCAATAGAGGGGATGAAGAAGTGATGGGCAGATTTGGCATCCAGGATAGGAATGCCGAGGGACAGATGGTGGCAGATTTTGCAAAAAGGATGGAAATGGCTGTGGTGAACACCTTTTTCCAGAAAAAACAGGAACATAGGGTAACTTATAAGAGCGGAGGTAGGAGCACGCAGGTAGACTACATCTTGTATAGACGAGGTAACCTGAAAGAGATCAGTGACTGCAAAGTAGTTGTAGGTGAGAGTGTAACCAGACAGCATAGGATGGTGGTTTGTAGGATGATTCTGGTGACAAGGAAGATGAAGAGGACAAAGGCAGAGCAGAAGACAAAATGGTGGAAGCTGAAAAGGGAGGAGTGTTGCATGGTTTTCAGGGAGGAATTGAGAAAGGGTCTGGGTGGTCAGGGTGAGCTTCCAGATGATTGGACAACAACAGCTAGTGTTATCAGGGAGACAGGTAGAAGAGTACTTGGTGTGTCATCTGGAAGGAAAGTAGATAAGGAGACTTGGTGGTGGAATGAGGAAGTGCGGGAGTGTATGCAGAGAAATCGGTTAGCGAAGAAGAAGTGGGATACTGAGAGGACTGAAGGGAACAGACGGGAGTTCAGGGAGGTGCGGCGAAGGGTAGGGATGGAGGTAGCAAGGGCGGAACAAGGGGCTTATGATGACTTGTGTGCTCGGTTGGATAGTAAGGAGGGTGAGAATGAGCTATACAGGTTGGCGAAACAGAGAGATAAAGATGGAAAGGATGTACAACAGGTCCGGGTGATAAAGGACAGAGAGGGAAATGTATTGACAGATGCTAGAAGAGTGATGGGAAGATGGAAAGAGTACTTTGAAGAACTGATGAATGTGGAAAATGAAAGAGGGGCAAGGGTAGAAGAGGTGATTATCGTAGACCACAAAGTAGCAAAAATGAGTAAAAGTGAAGTGAGGAAGGCATTGAAGAGGATGAAGAGTGGAAAAGCAGTTGGTCCTGATGATATACCTGTGGAGGTGTGGAAGTGTCTAGGAGAGGCAGCGGTAGATTTTCTGACTAGATTATTCAACAGGATCTTAGAGAGTGAGAACATGCCTGAAGAATGGAGACAAAGTGTGATGGTGCCTATTTTTAAGAATAAAGGGGATGTGCAGAATTGTGGCAACTACAGAGGGATAAAGTTGATGAGCCATACAATGAAGTTATGGGAAAGAGTAGTGGAAACTAGACTGAGAGCAGAAGTCAGCATTTGTGAACAGCAGTATGGCTTCATGCCTAGGAAGAGTACTACAGATGCAGTATTTGCGTTGAGAATGCTAATAGAAAAGTACAGAGAAGGCCAGAGGGAGTTACATTGCGTTTTTGTAGACCTAGAAAAAGCATATGACAGGGTGCCAAGAGAGGAGCTCTGGTATTGTATGAGAAAGTCTGGAGTGGCAGAGAAGTATGTTAGACTGGTGCAGGACATGTATGCTAGCTGTGAGACACTGGTACGGTGTGCTGTAGGGGTAACAGAGAAGTTCAAGGTGGAGGTGGGACTCCATCAGGGATCAGCTCTGAGCCCCTTCTTGTTCGCAATGGTGATGGATAGGCTGACAGATGAGGTTAGACAGGAATCCCCATGGACCATGATGTTTGCGGATGACATTGTGATCTGTAGTGAGAGCAGACAACAGGTAGAGGAAAATCTAGAGAGGTGGAGGTATGCTCTGGAAAGGAGAGGAATGAAAGTTAGTCGCAGCAAGACAGAATATATGTGTGTGAACGAGAGGAACTCGGGTGGAGCGGTGAGGCTACAGGGAGTGGAGATCAAGAAGCTGGAGGATTTCAGGTACTTAGGGTCAACAGTCCAGAGCAACGGAGAGTGCGGAAAAGAGGTGAAGAGACGGGTCCAAGCAGGTTGGAATGGGTGGAGAAAAGTGTCAGGGGTACTATGTGATAGAAGACTATCGGCCAGAATAAAAGGAAAGGTGTACAAGATAGTGGTGAGACCAGCGATGATGTATGGACTAGAAACTGTTACAATGACCAAAAGACAGCAGGCAGAACTAGAGGTTGCAGAGATGAAGATGTTGAGGTTCTCTTTGAGAGTGACCAGGATGGATAGGATCAGGAATGAGTCTATCAGAGGGACGGCACATGTTCGATGTTTTGGAGAGAAGGTCAGAGAAGCCAGACTGAGATGGTTTGGTCATGTACAGAGAAGAGATAGTGAATATATTGGTAGACGGATGCTGGAATTGGAGCTGCCAGGCAAGAGGTCTCGAGGAAGACCAAAGAGAAGATTTATGGATGTAGTGAGAGAGGATATGAAGGTAGTTGGAGTGAGAGAGGAAGATACAGAGAATAGGGTTAGATGGAGAAAATTGACTCACTGTGGCGACCCCTAACGGGAAAAGCCGAAAGAAGAAGAAGAGGTTGCAGTGAATAGGAAGCAGCGCTGAAGTTTACAAACAGCAGTCAGTAAGTCAGTATGTGCTACTTGCAAACTTGCTTGATCAGTGCTGCAGTTGCTTTTACAAGCAGAGTGATAAATGTCTAATTAGCCACGTATTTCCCCATTGCTTTTTAAGATGCCATGTTGAAATCGGGGTCAGGGAAGCTGATCTTGGGTCGTCACTTTTGAAACCTCGAACTGTGAAAGGTGGGCCCGAAATTCCTCCATGTTAGCAGAAGGAAAGCCGTGAGACCATCAGTGTCTGATGGCTCATTGATAGCTGTTCTTTAAAAAGATATATGTTTTCCATACACTCGAGTCTATCTTTGGAACACAGTCATTAGTTGCTTAAGTGTTAATGACACATGTTTTAATGTCCTATAAATATAACAAATGTGCTGCCTGATTGATTGCATTTGGATGAAATTCGGGCACGGCAAGTTTTCAATTCACTTACTGCACTTTGTGTTTAAAAAGCCTTGGCATGTGGTGAACTGTTTTTGTTAAGTACTTCGCCCACAGTGGCAGTTATACTTTCAGGGCAGAATAACAGTGACCCTCTCTTCGACTCTCCACATCGCTGCATGAAGGCCATGCTCAGTGTACCGAACAGTTCTCTGGCCTGGTACTAAATCATCACTGTGGGTGTGTCATGTTTTCAATTTAAAAATGCATGTGCTCCACCCACACCGCCGTCATCGCACACACACACACACACACACACAAATAAAAAAGGTCTCAGACAAATACAAGCCACACACAATCAAAAACAGGTACACACTTTATTGGTTGCCATTCCTTGAGAAGAAGCATCCTTTTCAGTCATATTTTTACATTTGTAGCAGACATTATTTACAGCCCATACATACATAATTGTCAGGTAGCAGAATGAATGCTTATTGCTCACTGCTTCTATTCTGGCCAGTCCATTAATCATCCCGCTGATAAACAAAAGCCTAATCGGATTTTGTAATAGGCGCTCATTTGCATTGAATAGCATAGGTGAGAGGAAGAGGAGAAAAAGAACCGAAACAGAACTGCACACCGCAACCCGTGCAATTCTTGACCTAATACACATAGCAAACAATGAAGGCATGGCACTATTTCTTGTTTTGAGGTCGAAAAATACTAAATAAAAACAGAGGGGCAAGTATGTTGCGCTGAAATATGAATTTGAAACAGGTCAAACAATTGAAAACTGAAAAGTGAAAAGGGGGTGTTTTTGCACACATGTTCACCATATATCCTGAGAGTGTTATGGGTCAGAATTTTTGATTGTCAAACGTATGTTGTTGATTGTGCGAGGTCACGCAATGTATGCCTTTGTGAGGCTTTCGTGTCTGGAGCGTGTTTCTCCGGTCTACATGTTTACTGTCAATGGGAAAACTGAAACCTGTGGGCTATGTTGTGGAAACCTTAACCTCACCAAGGTCAGTTTTCCAAACTTTTAAAGAAATATGGAAGACGGGAAGGTGGAAAAACACAATGAAACACCTTATTTACAGCTGTGCGTTTCATGAGACATCAGGCGAAAGGGACATATAGAAATTTTGTTTAATTTGTTATTTGCGTTTTCTTTTTTAGTCGTCATTCAATCTGACTTTGTGTTTCCATCACACACATTAAATTGTGTTTCCAAACATTCAACACACCATTTCATCCAGGGTTGTGTTCCTGTAAGCCTCTTCAGTAACCGCTCAACAAAATAGATCTGAACATCTAATATTTAATATTTAAATTCCTTGAGATTAAATACATATGCGGTAACATCTACAGAACCTCTAGTTTTAGCTGTCAGCACAACTCACTTAATTTTAACCAATTACTCCTTATTTTACAATCATGGTTTAACAGATGTTTATCAGGGTTTTTGAATATAGATATTGTATTTGTCTTACTATTGTATGTCATTATAACTCTAAATTAGAGTACATTTGGAATGTTTTTTGAGATGAAAATTTAATATTCATATTTATGAATATTACATCATAATAACCTACTTCATAAACAAAAAAAATAAGGTAATTTAAATAACAATGACAGCGACAATAATAATAATTATTATTATAATTATTATTAAAACTGATTATAATTATTATAATTATTATTAGGGGTGGTAATGGTATTTTATTTTTGTCTGTTATGAATATTAAAAATATAGCTATTTGTCTGGTGTTGTAACAGTTTGCTGATCATCTATAATTTTTCTATATTATTATCTGAACATTAGAAAAGTCAAACACTGCTCCTTTTCATATGGCTAATGCACAAATTAGGTAAGTTGTATTTTGTGAATTGAACTAATTTATTTAACTCTGCCTTCAGAATTCAGAATTTTAATGTATACTGTATTTCCCATTTTAAAAGTTTAACATATAATGTACTTCGGAAGCTATAATCTCTGCTCAGTACTGGTGATATTATCATCATTCGAGCAAAGTAATCATTTGACCTTCAATAAGTATTTATTTGACAGGATCATCTATACCTATGATGCTGGATATTGACTGCTGGGTTTGGATCGATACAAATAAAAGACGATAACATTGCTGTCAGGGTGTATGAAGTAAATTAAAAAAAAACAAAAACAAATGATAAATACATTTATAAACAGTGGCCATTAATGTTTCCCTTGTGCAAGTTTTTGGGCATTTGCGAAGAAAAACAAACTCTGTTTTTAATGGTATAATTGCCTTTGGAAAATATTTCCCTATGGAAATAGGATGGAGCACATATAGAAAAATAATAATTGGAATGAGGAATAAAGGTTTTAAAGGTGCAGGACAAGAGGAATGGAGATGGTAAGGAAAAAAGGAAAAAAGTGGGGCGTATTTTAACGGGATTAGATATAAGACTTGTGATAAGAATATAATCGGAGATGAAGCCAGAAAGGGGAGTTAAGCAGAGGTAAGATGTGGCTACCAGGAAAAGTTCTGACAAGTGGATGAGAGAATGAGGTGGAAAATAATGAGAAGTTGTATCTGGAAACCCAAAAAAGAAAAAAAAAAAAAAAACAGAAAAAAGGTGATCAGATTGGAAAGGTGTTTTTTTGTTATTTGTGTGTCACTCTTAATAGGATTTTTCACATGAGCCCATGAGAGCAGGCCCAGATGAGGACCTATTACACATGATGAGATTTCACATGGCTTCGATCCCCAACGGGAGAGGCTTCCTTTCTCCACTTGTTTGATTTTGGCATTGATCAAAAAAAAAAAAAAAAAGGAGAAAAAAAGAAATTCCCGACAGTGACGGAGGTAAGTGGAGGATTAGAGCTGAGTTCTGTGAAGAATAAGAAAATAAAGAGTCGTAGAGATACACAGGCCAAGGTAACATAATACTGCATTTATTTAATGATTTCTTTCTCAACTGGTGCTTTATATTGTTCTCACGTGTATCGAGGAAGGGAGACGCATGTGAAGTACGCTAAAGTGTGTGTGTGTGTGTGTGTGTGTGTGTGTGTGTGTGTACATACTATGAGGCCCAGTAATGCCTGCATGGTAATGTGAACACTGCATTTCCAAGCAAACTATTTTATCAATCCAAGCATCTAAATAGAAAGTGACTTTGATAGTGCTTGTCGCAGGTTACAAGAACATGTTGCCGTAATACATTCAAAATTGTTCTCATATTTTAACCCGCATTCTATTTTACTGTACCTTTCCTGTCCTGTTTACACGGACACACAAGCTGAATTGAAGACTCTCAACTTAAGTAATGACCTACCTGCCCTTGCCCATACTTAATAGAAATCCCCCCTTGTGCTTTCTGTGACTCAGCCAAACGTTGTCATTATGTTAGATGACACCAGTATCTTATGTCTAATTGAATTGCTCTGGTCCGCCGCTGCACCACCTTTTTCTGGTTCAATGTACAGTTTGTCGCTTCTACACGCTCTAGAAAGTGATGAATCACATTCATTCGATGACATAAGTGTAGCTGGTGCTCGGTTGGTAGAGTGTGTGTGTGTGTAATCTCCAATCAGAAGGCTGATAGTTTCAATCCTGAATGCTGAAGTGTTTTTCAGCAAGGTGCTGAACTCCTAAATACCCCAAACTGTTCAATTAGTGGAATTGGTGGGTCAATTTGTGAATTTTATCTGGTGCAAAGCACAATGCAAATGGAGACCATACACCATAAATTCAGAATCTGTGTATCTATATCTATCTATATCTATGAAAAAATGTATAACCAAAGGGAAATTGTGGTCATGACTACCAATAATTGGTGACTGGAACAGCATAATGAAGCTGCAGGTTTTGTTGCTAGCCTTCTTTCCTTAATAGATAACATACTATCATGTTATAACAACAGGAAGGGTAACTAATGATACAAACAGAACAAAAAATAAAGAAAGAAATTGTGTATGTTTAGTGAAAAGTAGTGCTTAATTAGAACGGCAAAACCCCCTCCAAACACACACACACACACACACACACATACACATACACACACCTTTAAATGAGAGGTATGCCAAGCTACGCGCACCACTCGGGGATCAATTAAATCTCTTCTTTCTCCACCTCTTTCCTTTAACCCCCTCAAATCAAGAGGGGAGGATTTCAAACGATAGGCTGTTCAGCACATCACCGCCACTCCCCCGCCCCGGCCCCAACAAACCCAATTAAGATCCTCTTCAAAAAAGTGTGTTAACAATTTTAGCGGAGGCATAGATGTAGCGCCTTCCCTGACCCGGGCCTTGGTCTTACACATTGCCTATTCATTTGACCGTAGGGGGGCTCGCGCTACAGGGGAGGGAAGCTGAAGGCGATGTTAGCACAGCTATTTTTCTGACTGTCAAGGTTGGAAATGGGAGGGAGTGTGTTGCTTGCGGTCCGTGTCTGCCGTTACTGCGTGTCGCTGAAACTGTCGCAGGGATAAGGTGTTGCAGAAATAAGAAAGTTACCAGTTTTAGAGACGACATTTCAAGTTTCACCTTTTCCTCACAATGAAAAGATGAGAAAAGCAGTCAATCTTTACAGAGAAATAAAGCTGGATGTGGATGTTTGCAAAATGTGCATGTTTCATATTGGAGATTTTTGAAAATGATCATTATCAAAAAGAAAATAGCAATTTGAAATTGTAAAAAAACAAATATGAAAAAAAAAATGAAGCAAATTTACTTCTGATTATCTCTTCACACACTTTGAGCTGTCACAAAAGATGCAATCATAATAGTTAATGGAGAGTATTTTGTAAACATACAACGACTACAGCCCTCCGAGGCTTCAACACCCGAATGTCTGCCGCCTTGTTCATGTAATGCGGAGTGGAAAGTAACACTGGGGAAGATTCCTGGAGAAACAACTTCATATGGAAAGGTTAACGGTGAGAATCAGGTTCTACATTTGAATTTCAAAAGAATTACTTCATTCTTGCAATATACTGCATATGTGAAGAAACTCTGATTTTCCCACACCTACATTTGAGCTCTAGATGTTTTGTATGATATGTAAGAAGAAGGGAAAGCATGACTGCTCTGAAGTATACATATTGGAAATGTGGTATATATTCTTGAAAATTAAAGACTTGAACAACAGACTTCTTCTTCAACTTGAATTAGGTTCTAGTGTCTGCCCTTGTTGAATCAAGGGAAAGCCTCAGAATGTTGCATATTCATTGAATAAAGTATTTAAAGCATGGTAATTGGTAAAAAGTGAAATGGGAATATAAAAAAATTAGATATCTGGTTTTAAAATGCAGATGCACGTTGACCACTCAGGGAAAATAGGGAGAATCCACTTTAAATATCTGAAAAAAAACATTTCTGTTGTTGTTGCATTATTGGACCCCGAAGGCCCCTTGCAACAAATCATCATCTTTTAACTTGATCTAGTTAAATAGTTGCTAATTTACTCATCCAGCAGTTTCGGAGCAGATGGATAGACAAATCCACTGGGTAGGGATGTTTGGGGTGGAGAGATTATATGTGAGTGAGACAGAGAGGCAACCGAAAGCCCAGTTCACGAGCGCCTCTTATTGGCTGAGGTGTTGTAAAGCCTAATGGCTGTGGGGACAAACGGTCTCCTGAACCGTTCAGTCCGGCAGTGGAGTGAGATGAGCTGTCTGCCGCAGCTGCTTCGCTCGCCCCTCCAGGGTGGCATGGAAGGGATCAGCGACATTGGCTGGGTTGCACGCGCACCACTGCCTGCAGCCCCGTCCCCAGCGCCTGCAAAAGTCCTGCCAAGGGCTGAGGAAGGCTTTTTCGCCATCTCGCCCAGCTGTCTGCTTCTACTGAGTTTTATAACAATTGAAATTTCATGTCCGAATCACGCTCTTCATGCAGCTCAGGAAAAATTTCATCATATTTTTGAATCAATAAAGTAGTAACTTGTTTATCCCTGATGACTTTCATGGCAGATGACAGGAAGTTGCTGCATGGCTTAATGATGAAATGAAACTTGTTCTGTAACCATGCGCCACAAAGCTACATGTGGATAGAGCTCTTCCAATATATCTGATAATATCATAAATAACCGTGTGAATCACAACCTACATTATGCATGACATTTTTAGAAGATGAAGTGTACCTTTGCTTTAAAGTCAAAAATGAGACTGTACTTTTTGAAGTGATTCTGTCACAAAAAAAAAGAAGTGCACATTCTGTTTTATAACACTTTACAAAAACACTTAGATGTGATGACTGAAGTGATACATCAAAATGACGGGAAATACTGAGGTTAATAAAGCAGATTTCTCAAGACAATAAAACACATTAAGGTCCTCATCTGTTCATTTCTTTCGAACAAATGCAATAACGTGCACTGATGATATGTACTAGCGCATCATGTGACGTGGCATTATTATAATCTCATAGGACACCCAACCACATTTCATCCAGTTGAATCTCGTGAACTCATATCGTAATTTCGTCCTCTTTCTTTTTCTTCGTTACCCAAGCTCTCTCTCACCACTACCTTTGTGAGTGTCTGAGAAAACTGAGGCAAATTCTCAAAGGGCCATGTAAATTACTTGCACGGTCGATGTGTGCAATGGGCCATTCACATACTAGATTTATACCTTTGGTAGTCTTAATTATGTCTGCCTTTTATTTGCTCTGTAAAGCAAGAAGCACAGAAGCCTATAACAAGCCTGTCTTTTCAACAATAAATCTGCAGGATGGGACTGGTGGGTTTCATAAATACTCTCCATCCTGCCCCTTTTTTTACTCTTTGCTTATTTTCTGCTACATTTTCTTCTCTCATTTTTACCTCATTCTGTAATTGTACGTAATATAATAACATTGTTATTTTTATTTCACTGTTTTTTTTATTAATTTTTGGCATGACACATTTCCTGTGCTCATTTTTTTATTTATTCATTTTTTGATTTAACCTCGTTCTTAAGAGGTCAGCCGCTGAATCGATGAAATAATAAATCATGTTTAGTCAGAAAAATGTAAGTTGATTGGTTGTATTTCATTTGAGATAACATGATGCCAGTTAGTTCTTGGCAGTATTGGTATAATGATTTTTTTTTTTTTTTGTTATGTATTATCAAATAGATATATGAATAATTTGCTTACTCTGTAGGCTAGGACTGGCTGTAGTTTACAAATCGGTTGGGGCAATGGGAACAACTTTATTTTTATGTCGAATTACTCTTTAATTCCTTATTTATTTACTTATTTAGTGCTCCGGCTCAGACTCTCTGCCCAAAATGATTTATTTATATTTATTTTGTGATCATATAGGACTTTTTTCCAAAGAGAGTAAGTTGTTAACTTTCTTATCGGGAGTGATGAGGATGGACATGAATGGGATCAGGAATGAGTCCATCAGAGGGACAGCACATGTTAGATGTTTTGGAAATAAGGTCAGAGGCCAGACTCAGGTGGTTTGTTCATGTACAGAGGATAGATTGTGAATATATTGGTATAAGGATGCTGGGGTTGGATCTGCCAGGCAGGAGGTCGAGAGGAAGACCAAAGAAAAGATTCGGGGATGTGGTGGAAGAGGACGTGAAGTTAATTGGCATGAGAGAAGAGGATACACACAATAGAGTTTGATGGAGGAGGTTGATTCGCTGTGGTGACCCCTGAAGGGAGCAACTATTAGAAAGGAAGCAGGTATTGCATTTTCAATGTCTTGATTTTTAGAACTCGCAATCCAAGCCCACTCTGAATGACCAATCGAGATAATTCAGATATGCAGGTGCTGAGTCATTTAAAATCCTCGGTCTTAAAAAAAACATCAGGGTCATATGTGAAAGATGCAACAGTATTCTTGCAGACTCTTGAAGTGAGGGTGGATTCCTAAATTAATATTCAGTATATTATAATACAGCACCAAAATATATGAACTATGATATTATCTGGAAGAATAGTTGCTGAATGATGCATGTCTGCTTGTTATTTTTATTCACCACCTAATTTGTATTGCTCCTTTATTTTTTTCTAATGATATATGACCGCATGGTAACATTGTTTTTTTGACGGGTGAATCAATCAATGATTTATTCCTGAACTGTGTTTGCCAATAAATGTTATTGTGGAAAATCTTTCTGCATCATTGAATTTAATCATAACCTCAGTTCATTAATTCATTATCTATACTGTCAATCCTGTGGTCATGGTTGGAGCCTGTCTGAGCTGTCATTCGGTGATAACCAGGTGATCACAGGGCCACGTATACAGACATACAACCATTTACTCTCTCATTCCTACGTCTGGACAATTAACCTACAGTCAGAGAACCTTGAGGAAACCCAGGGAAACAAACAGCGAAGGTCAACATAAAAAGGTCCCCTGACATAATCTACCAGGGTTTAAAAGAGAATACCATTGACTGGATAAAAGAATTTTCACAGATACAGTACATGGGCTTCATAGAACTGCTTTTAGAATAGACATGCATGATAACATGCATTATTGTTATTCATCTTCCTTTTGGCCGTCTAATTGTCATCAGTTATCCTAAATGATCTTAATTGTTGATAATGTGGACTTGTAAATAGGTTACAAAGTAAAATGATGTAATATCGTAATGGTTTTGGGAGGGTACCCGACCCAAATGCAAGAACACTCTGAGGAGGTAAGTGAAGGGATGACTGTGGAGGATCCAGGTTGACTCTGGGTCACGTCACGGAAGTCTCAGAAACTTGTGCTGGAAAGGTGACTCATGGACATCTGGGCTTGGGAGCAATCGCAGTCTCAGGAACTAAGGAAAGGCGATTGGAGTCGCGGGAGTCTCAGGAACTAGGAAATTGCGAGGAAAGGCGAGACATAGAATTCTATAATGAGGTATGTGGTGATGACGAGGATCCACCAGATGAGATGCAAGGGCTCCAGGAGAGGGGTCCGTGTTAAGATACCCACTCTGGACAAACAATCCGACACAAAGGCCTCTAAATCTCAGCCTGACGAGGCGTGATGTGATGCGACATGTTCACCCTCCTGCTGGACGAGGCTCGCTGGTGAAGAACGGAAAAAAACGACAATCCTGGATCCCGACCAATATAAAGTTCCAAAACACACATCATCGACTCTTCAAATATTCTTAACTTATTTAAAAAAGTATTTTTAAGTGTGGTGCAAATGTCACACTAAAATGAATTGTTAAATTCTAAAGTAGCTGTCATTCACATTTTATTTTTTATTTTTTTGTCCTTAATTACAGAATCCCTCAGAATTTTCTCAAGTCAACTTTTCTTTGTGCTTTAATAATTGATTAAATGGCTGTTCATCAGCAAGCATGCATTACAGCTCTCAAATATACCTCATTACATCATAATGATAATAATTCCTTGCAATAAATGCCATAAGATACGTAACGGTATGAATAATGAGTTAACCTCTTACCCCAGCCATAAACGTCTGCTTAAGCAAATTGCCTGCTAATAGTGTAAACTCAGTGCTGATGGGTTAATATATGGTTGTAAAGAGACTTTGCACGCCGCTGATCTGTTGAAGATCGTTTTCCTCTCTTTGCGCTGCGAAAAAAGATTGTCTCATTACTAAAGAATAGATCTGAAGATGGATCAGACAAAAACGTTTTCACCATGTTTGCTGGGGGAATTACCAAAAAATTCTAAACCTGCAATTCCCAGAACGTGCATCTTCAAATGACACATAAAGTGAATAAAAGAGAAATGTTCTTCATGAGTGGTCCATGCCAGGAGCAAAGAGATGGAGAAGAAAAGCAAGGAATAAGGCGAGGGGATGGGAAAGAGGCTGGGTGAGCGACAGAAAAATGAAACAAGATGGAATAAAAGCTAAGGCTTAAGCATAGTTCATAAAGGGTTAGACTGTAATTACTTACTGAAAAGCCTTCTCGACGGGTGGTGACAGAAATGCATTTAGCAGCACTTAAAATTTTAATTTAGCTCTGAAAAGGGGCCTTTTATTTTTGTTTCACTTTTCCCTTTCTCTTTCTTTCACTCTCATTTGTTATTGCTACACATTAGCAACCTTAAATTCGATCAAAATAAAGATGCATTGAAATTCCCATCAGGCCTTCTTTTATGTTAATACTTGCCCTGTTTCCTTTCAAGGAGGAGAGTACATCAAGAGGAGAAGTGCTGCATTTGTTTTATCTTCCAATCAAAGTGGCTCCCTGTGAGTGAAGGGAGAAGTCAACCTTCATTTTCTTTGATTAAAAATCACACTTTGCTAGTTTTCACAATTTGGTATTTGCTCCTTAGAAGCACAATTACAACGTGGCATGATATTATAAAGGCTTCGAACCTGCAAAACATGTTGAATGTTTAATATTAGCAGGGGGTACAAGTAAAAGAGAGAGGTGTATAATAACACACAAGTCATTGAAACAGGATATACGACCATGAACGAGAACCCGTTGTTAAAAAGGCTGGACATATCAACTGTAAGGCAGCCGATCAGACTTTATCGAGTTCCTCTATCGCGTTGTGGTACCTAAGACCTCCAATGGAAGCGTGCACCTCCACACCGATGAGTGATGTGATGAGCAGAACAAGCTCCATACAGATGAGAGATTGTGCCATTTAAATTATTTGGGTAAACCGTTCGCACATCACATTTTTACATGTTTAAAACGGCAATACTGAAACTGGACAGATCGATGAGCATTGGATAATAGTAAGTGTAAATTGAGTGACTAGTGGAGGTGAAGGGGGAGGTATAAAATAAAAATTAAAATTAAAAAAAAAAAAACAATAGAAGCAAAAAAAAAACAAAAAAACAGTTGGTTAGTCCCTGGAGAACCAGAGTCTGAATACTATTGGCAGATGAGCAGATAAATGGCAAGCAAGCATACATTTGTCACATTTTCAGGTGAATGCCAACCCCACCCCCACCCACCCAGCCACACACACTCACACAAACACACTCACACACAACAGGCTGAGGAGAGGCAACAGCAGAAGAAGGGAGAGGAAAAAGATGGGAACAGAGGCTATGCACAACATCTGGAATTGAGAATTTGTGAATGGCATTTTTTATTCACTCATTGTCCCAATATCACACAAACTGGCTGCAGCCAATCACTACCGATAGCGGGCGAGGGGCGGGTTTCATCCTGGACCAGTTGCCAGATACATACAATCATGATTTCATTCACACCGACAAGCAGTTTCGAGTTTTCAGTTAACCCGATCACGCATGTCTGGGACGTGTGGAAGGGAACCGGAGAACAAGGAGATTTACTGGTCATATTCACATGAAGATAACTAGGGAGGGTGGATGGATGGATGGATGGATGGATGGATGGATGGATGGATGGATGGATGGATGGATGGATGGATGGATGGATGGATGGATGGATGGATGGATGGATAGATGGATGGATGGATGGATAGATGGATAGATGGATAGATAGATAGAGCTTTGAAAGAGGAATGTGCATTGTAAGTGAGACCAGTGGTGCATTTTAGGTTTGTAGACCTGTATTTTTAGACATATTGCATATGTAATTTTACATTTTCTTTACACTTGCCAGTACATACAAAGGTTACAGCTAAGTTAGCAGGCTGATCTAAGTCATCTTATGCGCCTTATCCTCCATTTCACTGCAACCTTTCCTTCTGCGGAAATTGTACGGATACCTCTGTATGTAATCTCTTTAAAAATGCAGAATTGGTGCTTTTTCATTACAATTGACACACGACAACAGATAATATTTTAGCTGTCTGCTTGGATGATAGACACAATGGATTTGTTCACACATATGACTGATGCCTTGGAGATATCTGATTCCATGTGGTCTTTTTTTGTATAAACATTCATGATGTATATGTATATATCCTTTCAGTACTACACAGAAGGAAAATAAAAATCTGGAATTGGAGCATGTAAAGGCCAGCCTAAGAAATGACTGCCATTGGTAAAAAGGGCACGTGTGTTCGAATTTAAAGACATGACTTTGAATAAGTAGTCATAAAAATCAGAGCTTATAGGATATTTGTTCAGTGCGTGACTTGTAATGATGTACACGTAACAGATTTTCACAGCGTTTCTCTTAATACTAGAAAGGAAAGCTTCAGGCAGGCTGATGGATTGAGATGTTTCCTCTCGTGTTTCACGACTCAGAAAACATCTGGTCAAGGAAATCCTCACCGGCTTACATCATCTACAATGAAGTAAAGCCAAGTATTGTGCTGCAGCCATGGCTGACTAACCACACTTGGGACCTGAGCAGTAGTTGCGAGTGAAATTGAAGGCATTTCGAAGTCTGATGCAAAAAGATGAAATGACATTATTATAATCATGATACTGGCTATTGACATGAAGCTGATGTTGTTTTTAAGTCTTCTCGTGCGATGAGTTACTTCATATATCTCTCACCCGTCTGTAGTGTAACTGAACAACTGAATGGGGGACGAGTAGTTCAATTTAGCGTCAGGATATCCCAGTGTGGGTCTGTAAATTGGAAAAATTCCAAAGGGGTCATGACATTTAAGCTCCGGTAAAGATATCCTGTGTATCAATAAGCCCACAAAAAAAAAAAAAAAATGTATATATATATATATATATATATATATATTAAATGCATCCCAGAAAAAAAAGAGTGGACAATCATCCTTTCTAAATGTTTGTCGGGAAAGACATGGAATATTAAATTCTTGAGGCAAAAGCTGACAGCTGGTCTATGAATTCACAGCTCGTGAAAAGGTTATGAATGACCAATAAATCCAATAATTCTGTTATATTACACAAAGAACCATGTTGTATATCTGATATGGACAATTGTGTTTCATAAGTGCATTTGGATTGCATTATGCACTAGTTGATTTAATGTCTATTTAGCTTCTAATTAGACAACTCCCCTTACATTTTCCTTAATTAAGTCTAACAGCCAAATAGAGGCAGAGCAATGTAATTACTCATCACATTTATTTGTGGTTTTATGCCTAAAATCCAGTTATTTAGACAATAACTTAGAAATTGTGAGACTTAAGTGGAATATTTGGAGATTAAATCTGCCTGCAGTTTGTTTATGCGTGGTTCTTGGTCTGTGTTTGTGTGCGTGTGTGTGTGTGTGTGAGCATCAAATATTGCTGTGATTTGATATGTGATGATCGTGATGATTCTACTAAAATACCGCAAATTACATTTCCACTGAGTGCAAAGATCTTCACTGCAAGATCATATTAGTGATGTAATTTATGCTAAAAAAAAAAAAAAAAAAAAAAAAAAAAAATCACCACCATATGCTTACTTTAAGGCCAGAAAGATTAAATATTCAAATATTCCACCTTTTTCATTTTCATTTTGAAAACATAGGGCTCCCCCCTCCAATAAATGAATTAGGTCATGGCTTGAGGCTTATTTTCATTCCTCACAAGCAGCTGAGCATGTTCCACAAATATGGTATACAACAGAAACATTCCAGTGTCCATGGCAGTCACAAAGAGAAGAGCTGGGATTTTTTGGCAGATCCTTATTCCGGAACTGAACTACAGGACTGTCTCCGAAAATTAGAATTTTGTGATAAAGTTCTTTATCTTCTGTAATGGAATTACAAAAACAAAAATGTCATACATTCTGGATTCATTACAAATCAACTGAAATATTGCAAGCCTTTTATTATTTTAATATTGCTGATTATGGCTTACATCTTAAGAAAACTCAAAAATCCTATCTCAAAATATTAAGATATCGTGAAAAAGTATTTTTTGTTTTTTAATTGCATTATAGAAGATAAAGAACTTTATCACAATATTCTAATTTTCGGAGACAGTCCTGTATATGGGCGCTCCCTCAGGCTATCCTAAGCCATTGCCTGATTTGACCCAGGTAATCTTAATTAAGGGCCTCTATGCTCACAACATTCACTTCAGCAAAGCACTCACCGCCTTACACCACAAATAGTCTAAATCTTTCATTACGGAGTTGCTGAAACAAGATTCATCCGTTAAGTGAAAGCCTCTCCGATGTTCATCGAAGTCTGTTCCTGCTCAAAACAGCAGTCAAGGTGACATCAAGAATGGGAGCAGGATTCCCTGGGTTCTCTTACAATGTCTGCACAGATATTTTCATGTTCAACATCCCCCTCATAGACTGCAGCTTAGCAGATGATCATCAACATTCTTGAAGGAAACAATTATTTCAATCCTCTTGGCATTTGGTTCAATGGCTGTGACGTTTGAACTGACTTATAAGATGGATTCATTCTATCCTACTTTGATTCGAGGCGACCTCTTCTCTAATATTTTAACCAGAACTGCTCTATTTAGGCTTTGCATCTAGAGAATCCGTGCAGACCGGAGAAGACCATGCACACTCCGAATGTGAGGGTCTCATCCGTGCCGCTTGAATTGAACCAGGAACCTTCTTGCATTAAGGCAAGAGTGTTAACCAAAGAGATACCGTCGTATCCAACTCTATAACACAATGAAATTGAAGACTGATGATAAGATGTTCATTTGATGACCTAGCAGCGTTAGCTTATGTATTTTATGTCTGGTGGAATCTGAGCTGTAAAGGCATGTCAGAGACAATTTTCACTTCACTGTCAAATGTGTCAGGGGCGTGATGCGAAATGTCAACAACCAAGTACATAAGACAGACAGCCAATGAAGATCAGGCTGGAACCTCACCTGCCTGCTGCCTCCCATGTCAGCTGCAAACAGTCTATTTCATAGCTTTAGACCTGCAGTTGCCCCAACAGCAAAAATAGTTTGTTTGATCATAAGATAAATCTATTTGGGTTAAAGGCTTAATATATTACATGGATGATGAATTGAGCATGAGAGATGGGGCGGGAAATCATAAGTATAAACATGATCCTGCACTCTTTCAGATGTTTCTTTGATGATTTTTCAAGTTTGCCAGGAATCTGTTGCTCGTATTAAATTTTCTTTGATACCGTAGTATGCTTTCTCCCTTTTTTTTTTTAAAGGTATGTTTTTTAACATTGATGATAGAAACATTTTTCAGATATAATGTAGGACCTAGGGATTTAATAATGCCAAATGATTCTTTTCAATGGTTATGCTGAAACAAGACTGATTAATTCATACAGTAAAAATTAAATTTACTTGAAGTAATAAATGGCAGCTGATGAATGTCAATTCTGTCACCAACAACACTCCCCCTCAACCCCCCGTCACATGAGATTTTACACTCCATCTGCAAAACAACACACATGTTCATACATTTGCATAAATATAAAATACATGTTCTTTGACAGACTGCAAACAAACATTCGCCCAATTTGTTGCACAGCATGCAGAGAAACAAATAAGCTTGGATGTAAATGAGTTCAAACCACATTGAAAATAATAGCTGCCATTCACACCTGCCATCGGCGGTTTCATGCATGTGTCTGTATCATCAGATTGCAGCTGAAAAGAAATCCACGTGCGAGCAAACGTGTGCACACATGCACTCACGCTTACAGATATGCAAACACACCCACAAAAACATGCACCCAGGCCATGCACTGGAGTGGTTCTGCTGTAGAACAGCAGACCCTGTGTAACACCTCCATCATTCAGAGGGCCTCGGCTTCCTATCCCATCATCCATGCCTCCAATCCCTTCCTCCATCATCCCTCTTTCGAATTGCTTCCTTTATTCCTCTTCCTGCTCTCATTCATTCTCCGTTAAATCCACTACTCTGTATACCAATTTCTCATGCACCACTTCACCTTTGTTAATCTCCCTCCTCTTTTCTCTCCACTCTCTCTTTGAATCTTAAACTTTCATCTCTCCAACGATCTATTCTTCCCTTCTGCATATTTAAACAATTCCGTACCCGTGGATGCACACCCAGATCTACCCCTCACCTTTACTTGCTTCCTTTTCCCATCTCCCCTCCGTAAGCTCACACAACCCTTTACATGATCTCTCTCTTCCACTCCCTCTATCTTACTCACCCAGTCTTTTTGTCTTCTTCTGTCTGTTCGCTTCGCTCCCCTGATTGATGCAAGCAGACGGCCTCTATCAGTATTTTATACATAATCCAAATAAGATATGCTTGTGCTTGCATTTCTGAAAGTCCTAGCCAGCCCCTGACATGATGTGCTGACAGAGGATTCACAATATGCAAACACACAGACACACAGACACACACACACACACACACACACGCGTGCATGCAAACACGCACGTACGCACGCATATACACACGCGCACAAACTGAAGCTGCACATGCAAACATTTACGATCACTCATGTCTATCGTCGATAGATTATTTGAAAAAGTCATGGCAGGATGAGACAAAATACCGTACATGGTTATGTGCAGTAATATATTAGTGTGCAAGCATGAGTCATCGTGTCTTATGTGCGCAATTATGGGAGACTATGAAAGAATGTGCATTTAAATGGCTGTGTTAAGTAATGCTGACCCATCTCTTTTGTGTTGATGTCCCATCCATATCAATGCAGAAAAGAAGAATGAATGTGAAGCTTTATGGGGAACAAAGGACAAGACCCAATATGGTCTTCTGCAGGTTGTGCTGCACTGTCGAACGACCTTTACGAAAAAGTTTCTGTTGGTGGGATGCTTGTTTTTTTTCCAGAGGAAATTCCAACATAAGGAGACTCACACTTCGGCGCTATCTTTCAAGGATATGTCGACTAAATCAACATACATTCAAATGTTTATAGGCACCAAATAGAGCTTTTGCTAAGCGACTGCTCGTTGTCAAGTCCAAACCCATTGTCTTAGTTTTTTTTTTCTTAATTTGTTTTTTTGTTTTGTTTTTGTGTAGCTCGGCATGTGTACTGCATGTTTACCGTTTACCTTCAGGTGATTTATGTCCTATCGTTGGTAAATAATGGATAAAGTGGTTATGGGCAAATTAAAATTTTCCCCAGATGCCAGTGCCAATAAAAATCTAAAGGATCCAAGTGGAATGAAACAACAGACATCCATATTAATTAGCCATCTCCATGTATTAAAGATACAAGAAAAGAGAAAACACTCACTGCTCCTCCATTCTTAAATACTGTGTTATCAATTGATACAACTGTCAGGAATTGTTTCTATATAATCCTTATTCATTAAGTTTATTGTTTTTTTGTTTTGTTTAGTTTTAAATTGAGATAATATTTTGTAAATTCACTTAATCCTAATATGAGGTTTTGTGGGACTTCCAGTGCAAGACTGGAAGACAAAGTTTGACAGAAGCAACTAGAAGCAAATACCAGAGTGTTAAGGATGCATTGGAGAAGATGCATAAAGGGCATAAAGGCAAAAGTGATCCCAGTAGTGACTGGGTCACTTGGAGCAGTAACCACAAGCTGGGAGATTCCTGGAGGTACATATGGGATTTCTCTGTAGAAGAGTGTAACCCCTGGAACAACCAGGATCTTGCATAAAACCCTAAAGCTCCCAGGCCTCCAGTGGAGGACTCAGGCTTGAAGGAGCCACGATACCACCCAAATGGGAAGAAAGAGTTTTTTTTTCATTGAAGTAACATACAATTCTATTTATCTATTCTTTTTTTTTGGAGGGAACTCTCGCTAGAAAAATGCATTCCTCTTTGTGTCGGTCTGCAGTGATATTGAGAAAAATGAAAAAGATGAATTCTTGAAATGCATTCCATTAGCTGAGATTTTTAGATGGACAATTAATTCATTGAAAGACGCAAGGCCAGCAAAGGATTAGAAAGAAACAAGTAAACACTGCATAAGACTGGTGGTAAGACAATGAAGGGATTGAGGCAATGATGATATTCTGTTAAAGCAGTCTGTTTTGCTTGCCATTAGAAGCCATCCAACTACTCCTGCATATCTATCAGTAAATATTAGGACAGAACCATGAACTTATGCATTTTAAAGAAACAGGGTTGCTTATGTTCCAACCACACAATGAGTTTAAAAACATAATTAAAAAAAAAAAAAAACAACTTTGCCAATAATCAGTTGCCAACCTGGGCATCTGCACAAGTATTCCTCAATTAAGTAATTCACTCATCTATTTATTTTCAGCATTCATTGTAAAATTATTTTAAGAACATTTTCAGTAATTGCCCGTATGTTGCAGTATGTTGTCAGTGACAACAGTTGGTATTTTATGGTATGGTAAAGAAATCACCTAATCATCATACAAAAAAAAAAAAATATATATACATACACATATATACACACACACACACACACACACACACACACACACACACACACACACATATATATATATATATATATATATATATATATTCACCCTAAAACCCAATTCTATAACATGTTATATTAGCCACTTATTAAAAGTGCCTTACTGAAAGCCACTGACTGTTAATAGAGATAGCAGATTGTGTGATGCTTGGCTTTGCTCAACCGCTAGATATGACATCTTTGCCTTTTTTTTTGAGTAATAACAATCAAGGGTGAAACATCCTCTGAATTATATCCTCGCAAAGCAATTTAACATCCAGCCCCGCTGCCAGAAATATCATTACAACACAGTAATGCAACAGATAAAATTTAGTTTGGCATAGTAATGTGAGTGCTGAGATCATCAATGCCTGACCTGGATTCCTCTTTGAAAATGGGATTCAACCATTCCTTAGAGATATTTTTGGGCTGTTTTCAAAACTGCAATTGTGCACTTACTGTAAAAAGAGTCATCTGGTCTAGTTTCCAACTTGGTCTTCTTGTGTCGAAAACTGCAAAGCTACTTTAAATGCAATTGAAAAGATATTTTGAGGAGGAAAAATTGAGTTTACAAATCCGTGCCTGGCCCAGCAGACTGGAACTTCTTCTACTGGTTAAATAAATATGAATCAACATGTGATTTATGTGCTCATTGCTGCCTATCATACTGTCAGTTATTGCATTTATGTTGAAATACCCAAAGATGGGGAATGCTATCCAAAACATTCAAATCTACTTGCTTTCACATTATACATTTAATTCAGAATACATATAATTGATATAAAATGCAATCATTGGAGCAAATACTTTCCTTTTTTTTGTGGAAGGGATTCAATTGCTTGGTTCTCACAACATTACACCAAAAAATACTTTTTACATGAATGCACTGATTCTGCCTGTAACTTGCAAATGCGCGAGTGACCCCCAAAACTCTCACAATGATTCTTTATAAATTATACTGCTGCCTGTTTTTGTTTCTTTTTTTCTTTTTGTTTGTATTTAATTATTCATTTGTCTTCTGGAACCAAGGGCTCATCCCTTCAGTAGTTTCTGCCTCCAGCTAGTGTCCAGATCAATTAAACAATTCTTTGTCTACATAGCAACTGTATGTTTCTGGATGTTGTACATTTTGTGAGCTGATGAATGTGTATTTATATATATCCTTTGTAAATACACGTGGAAGTACACACTTAAATCTTCTAACAACACAGAGATAATCTTCTATTTTCGAGCCAAAGGCCTAAATTCAAAACTTCAGTATACTGGCCGAGGATCACACCTGACACACAGTTTTCTCATAATCGGATCATGACTCATTCTGACTTTTCAGTGATTATTAACAGACCTTCAATGTGGTGTCAACCTGGAGTATTTTTTAAAGCAGTGATGTGTGGATGTACTTGATTCAAAAACGAAGTCATGTGGTAGATTTCAGGAGGTCGAATCCACTTTAGTCATCACCATCATTATCATCATTATCAGTACCGTTTAATTAGTTGTTTTAGGCGGGGCAAGTGTCCAGGGAATGCTCTCTCCATGCATAAGGTTCAGCCATTCAGCCGAACAGTGAATGAATGGAGTCTTTCCGTCGGCCAATGAAAATGGTCCCTTGCGAACACATGGTTGAAAACCCCTTTCCATTTTGGTGCCAGGGTTAATGGCCTTAATGTAGCCACAGTGTCTCAAAATTCTAACCTAGCCTCACCAGAATACAGCACCAACCCTCTTTATTAATATTATTGTAACCATGTAAATTATGTGTTATTTTGATTATGGGTTGTATGTTGGTGCTCTTTCAATTTGGTTTGTTGTTGTTGGCAGTTGCCTAAAGAGGTGCATTGGGGAAAAAGTATGGGGTGTGATTGGTTCTACCTGCCCTTGTTTTTTGGGGACTTGTTTTGAGGACGCACGGTCCAGAGGACAGGTCGGTCCCAGTTGGCCGCGTGCGACGGGTTGAACCTGACTGTCCCGCAAGTGAGTTCGAAATAGTCTCTCCTGTCCTGACATAACGGTGTCCTTTTCACTGGAAGATTCTTTGGTTCTTTACACTGTAACCCGAAACACCCATGGTCCTGGCACGCTACCTCTTAAAAATTAGGGTTACATTATTACTGTTACTGTCATTGTTATAATTAGTTAATTATTATTATTATTATTATTATTATCATTATTATTATTTGTAGTAGGATAAGTGGTATTGTCATTACGGTTCCTTCTCATTATTGTCATCAGGTCTGTACATAAGTGGTACAGAGCTGCACATGCAAAATCAAAATAAACAACTTGCTCCAGATCAAATGCTGTAACGTGAATTTTTGATTTTTGGAGAGGTCGTGCAAAACATTTAATAGCCGTGCAGAGCATAAGCCCTTCTTTATGACTTATACACCATTCATCAAAATTTCCAAGAAGTAAGTGTCTTAAAGTAATTGCCTCAGTGTTCCTCCACCACCAAATAAACACCAGACTGAACCTGCACTGAAAAATAAGCAAGCGTGCTAAGAAAAGATGCTGCAGGATGTCATCTGGATTCAATGAATGAATGACGCCTGCACAGAGAGGTGGTGCAAACTACGCCATGAAAATTCCACTCTGGAGGATAAAACCTGCACCTTTACACAGGTACTAAAAAATAATTATCCTGCTTAAGATATGCATGCAAATAGCTGTGAGCAGCAGAAAGTAGTGCAAGCTATAATTATCATTGTTGTTGCTTTTATTATTATTATAAAGTTTGTGCATATGTTGATCATAGTAATTATATGCTTTAAAAATAAATCTAAGGACAGGCATTTTAATATATTGAAAACTCTATGTTGTCTATATATACACTCAACATACACTTATCATTTAGAAATGCACTGTCGAGGTAATAAGGCAAAGCATTTGACAGGATCAGGGGAACAGTTTATAATCTGAAAGAAGATGGCACACTCTCACAGAGATACTCATTTAACTATTGTTATTATTGCGGTTTTAATTTGCAGTGGGCTGAATGGACTGGCAAAATATTAGAAACATTACTCATTTCAATGCACTCCAGTGTGAAGACACCATCCACTACAATGTCAATAATAAATATCAAGTAGAATTATTATGGCTCTTACAACCGTCAACAAGTGAGGGGGGAGTATCATTGAAAAAGAACTCACGGCAGTGCTGTTTTATTGCAGAGTATTATATGATATAATATATTATATGTAATCAAGCAAGAGCCAGACATCCATTTGGGTGTGTAGACATCCCGGATTAAACACCACAAATAGGATGAGCTCTAAAGCTGTCCTCTGAAACACTGTATGAGTCCAAATAAGTGTAATTCATGCGTCTGTCTGTCTGTCTGTCTTTCTGTCCGCCTGTCTGTCTGTCTGACATTTGTAACAATTTATCTTTAACTTTTTTGACACAAAAACAGAGGTTGGACTGGCCAGTACGCTCTCCTGACAAAAAGGAAGTCCCAAGCCCAGTTCCTCCAGGTTCCTCCTGCAGTCCAAAAACATGTGTTCTATCAGTTGGAGAAGGTGTGAATGAAACAATGATTGTATTCTGTCTCAATTTATCGCCCTGTGACCGACGGGTGACCAAGTTTAACACCGCCTCTTTCTTGGTGTCAGCTGGGATAGGCCAAAAAATAAAGCCAATTCAAGTTTCACTCTCACACAAACAGAGATCCTGCAGAATGTAGACTTCACATCAGAATTACAGTTAACTAATCCTGGTCACTAAATTAGGTGAATTAAATTAGGGTATTTGTGAATATTTAAAGAAGTTGTTCAAACCTGATCCCCGGGAATAAAACCGCCTCCTTTTTCATTCATCTCTTACGTGAAACTTGTTAATTCAACCAGCTGAGTCTCATTATTTCAGTGAACAGGTTGTCTCTTTGTGAACAACTCAGCAATTCTCCCCAAACTCGCTTCATTTCTAGAAACCAACTCCTGGTCATCAGCTCATCCCCCTTTGTCTGTCTGGGTGACCATCACAGAGTTTCCAACGCAAAATCCAGCCTATAATTTCTCGAGTTTATGCATTTTGCTCCTGTTTCCTGTCACTATAAATCGGTTTAGTGACAGGATGTGTTCTTACACCTAAATAATCCCATTTTCCTTCTCCCTGTAATCTGGATCATAAGAGCTGATGACGAGGACAGTTACCGAGACATGGATCCTCAGTATAACTCATCAGATCTCACCAGCCAACACAAAAGTGATCATCGCAAGGAAATGATTCTATATATTGCAAAAAAACTGTATATCACCACTGCACAGGGGGGTGGTTGATAGGGATCATATCATATCCCTTCAGCAAAACACAGATAAGCAATTCCAGAGTTCAGTTCACATGTCCTTCTTTGATATCCAGGAAACTGGGCACGTTGCTAAAATGACAGCAGGAGGAAAAGCTGATTCAATCTTTTATGTTTTTAAGTGAAGACTGAAATATAAATAAAAAAAAGAAGATCATGAAACTAGACAATGACCCATTCAAATATCCGTCTCTTCATAGTTACCCTCTTATAGACAAATTCAAAATGATATACATACTGACCAATAAATCATCGGGTATTGCGCATGTAAGCACGTTGAGAACACCAAAAAACACACAAGATTTTCATCTATATGTAGTCAATTCCCCAATTTTAATGTTGATTTTTCATTCAAATTGACATCAAAACATCTATTCACATATGTGACCGACTGACTTGGTGTGAAAGGGAGGTAATTTTGTCAAAAGAGAGATTTTCTCAAGATAATGGCATCAGAAACTTGCTGAAATACACATTGGTATTGAAGGTAATGACACAAAAGAATGACCAGTTTAATTTGTGATGAAGCTAATTTTTAAGTCTAATCATTTGCACTTAACAATAAACAGACAGTCCTGTAAGAGGTGTTTAATATGGCCATTAATTAACAGTTTTTATCTTAAAATTATGTACTTTCCCTCTTTGCTAAGCTAATTTGAGTTGGTTACAAATACATAAAAGAATAATTTATTGTTCACATAAAGGAACATCAGGGATCAGAGTCAAAGGGGAATATAAAATTCAATCTTTACTGATGGGAAGTGGTTGATAAAAAACAATGTTTACTTTCTCCACTTCACACAAGAATGCATTGCCTACATTTGATTTCAAGAGAGGGGACTTCAATAGCATAATATTAACTACGCCATTATACCTTGCAAGATAAGGCATCATGAAAAGTCTGCAAGCAGGTTGAAACAAGTGACGTTTCGGAGGAAATGGAAAATGTAAGAGTCACCAAGAAGAATCACCAAGAATGCAAGGAAAGGTGTACAAGACAGTGGTGAGGCCGGTGATGTTGCATGTTTAGAGACAGCGGCACTGAGGAAAAAAAACAAGAAGCAGAGTTGAAGGATAGCAGGGATGAAAATGTTGAGGTTCCCTTTGTGAGTGATGAGGATGGATAGGGTCAGGAATGAGTCCATTGGATGAACAGCGCATGCTAAATGTTTTGAAGATTCAGTCAGGAAGCCGAACTGAGATGATTTTAACATGCACTATGAAGAAATTATCAGGGTATGTAGGAAGGAGGATGCTGAGGTTCAAACTTCGAGGAAGGAGGCCTATAAGAAGACCAAATAAGACATTTATGGATGTAGTGCAATATACCATGGAGTAAGTTGGTCTGTGAGAAAAAAATTCAGAGTTTCAGGTTAGGTGGCAGCAGATGATTTCCTGTGGCAAACACTGAGGGGAACAATTGAAGTGGAGGACTGTGTGAAAGACAAAATTATCCCTTATGAATAAAAAACATAGCAGAGGATATATAATTTGTTTTTTTCAGCAAGCTGACACTGTGTAGGAAGCTGGTGATCATATGAAATTTGAGCACCTACAGGAGGCAATTCAAATGAGAAGCCTCAGTCACAAAGATAGCGCAATGATGGTGTGACTTTAAAAGTATACTGCAGCATTTACAAACACACAGGAACACGCACAAGCAAACTGGCCCATAGCAGACATGCACACCAAGACAGAGCTCATAAATCATTGTGGCCGACTCTCAAGATTCTAGCATCACAAACATTTGCCACTGTTTACTCCGTTTGTGCCACAGGTCAACTTTTTCTAAATGAAGTACGAAAAACACACAATGTTCTCTGACACCGTTTTGTCTTCCGGATAATTCTGGTGAAGCACAAAAGAGGACCCAGTGTTCTGCCCTGCCACTGACTCATCAATCACAAATTAAACTAGCGCATGACCCACAAGCTGATTTGATCAAAACAGCCAAGAAAGAGGAAAGTCCCCCCTCAGAATGTTGCACTGACAGATGGAAAACATCAATACATGGGACAATGATACACCATACCAACAGAATTATTAAAATACCATAATTGAATCAAATGTTGTGCAAAGTCCCCAACCCTTAACCCCAAAATGTTGAAAAAAAATATAAAAAAGAAATGTCTCACATCTGATTCCAGATAAATATACATCTGAAACACTTGTTCATGCACTGTGATTGATTGGAATACGATATAGGAGACTACAGCCCATCATATATATGCACTGAAAAACTGAAATAAAAAAAAATGATTAAAAAAATATTTCAAGATGGGCTGTGTTTATGAAAGCAAATGTCCAAATAAGTGAGATTAAGTGGTCCACTTAATTAACCGCCGAGCCACTGAGTCCAAAAGCCATATTTCTGGCAACTGGGTCCTTGAGAGTATCTGAGTATTGATGGAGCAAAATAAGTGTCCACTGGTGAAGTAAAGTAAATGGATGCATAAATACAAATATCATAAAATAAAGTTAGTAATATGCAACAACAACATAAGAGGTGTCTCAGTTTGGGAACAACGAGATTCTAGAATTGTTTTCAATGGTTCCCGTTATGTCACTTTCTGAATAATCTTCCAGGATTTTAACTCACCCTCCTTCTTGAGCAGCACTGCCTAACATTGAGAACCCCCATCGGAGGCTGAGATTGTTTAAAAAATAGGCAAAACAGTAAAAAGAAAAAAAAACTAACCTGAATGCCTCATATCAGGAGTGGCAGCGGAGCAGTGCAGGGTTGTGAGACAAGAGTTGGCTGTGGATGAGCCTGGTCAGAATGATGCCACGGAGGACTGGGGGGGCTGAGGAAGTAAAAAGCACAAGTCTTTTTCAACAGGGGTCAGGGAAAGTATTGGGAACATCAGAACCAAGAATCGGTGATAGAATAGAGACAAATATGAGATCCAGCAGATTGAGGTTCTGGCTCAATTTTTTTGCCCCTTCAATCATAAGGTGGGTGGTTCAATCCCGACTCCTCCTGCCTGTATGTAGGAGCGTCCTTTGGATAGGAACTGAACCCCTTGTTAATCCGATGGTGTGGTTAGCGCCTTGCATGGCCGCTCTACCACAATCAAGTTACCACGAGGCCATGTAAGTGAATGTGCGAATGGGTGAACGCTATATAAAGTATGTGTAGAGCATTTAGCGATAAGATACAGAATGATCCTGAGCTTGAAAGGAGCAATATGAAGTGAAGAGGGTCTTGAGGACTGACCCCTGGAAGTCAAACCCATTCACATAATGATTGTTGTCAAGGCTGTCCATAATGTTCCTCCCAGCCCATCAAAACCTGCCATGCTCAGGTCTTGATCGATACACCAGTGTGCTTCTTATGCCAAATACAGGGACCATTAAGCACATATTGAGCTGTTGTCCAAAGAGTCTGGCGGAAGGCCACAAAGCAAGCTGTCAGCTTCATCAGTGCTCTGGAGATGCCAAGAGCAACTCCAAAGGCAACAAGAGAGTTTCTCAATACTGCACAAGATTGGCTGCTGAAAATGATCTTGGGCCAGCAGCTTCAATTCCCCTCCAAGCTGAGTGCTGACCACTTTTCACGATTTTCATCAGTGAATTTTAACAAACGACGAGGAATATTTTCCTGGGAAGGCACAGTGGTTAGTGCCTCTGCCTCACAGCATGGAGGACCGTGGTTCAATTCCCACAGGGGGCCTCTCTGTGTGAAGTTTGCATGATCTGCCTGTGTCTGCGTGGGTTTCCTCCCACAGTCCAAAAACATGCAGGTAAATTTAAATAAATCGAAAAAATTGCCCTGGTGTGTGAATGGGAGGGTGGATGCTTGTAAGTCTCTAGATGTTGGCCCGTGATCCATTGGCTACTGGTCCTGGGTGTACCCCAACTTTCACCCAATGAGAGTTGGTATAGGCTCCAGCATCCCCGTGACCCTAAGTGTAGGAAAAGCAGTAGATAATAGATGGATAGATGAACATTAAAAGGGAGACTGTTGAGTGTGGGCCTTCAGAGGGCAACATAAAGATATCTTCTTCTTCTTTTCCCTTCGGCTTTTCCCTTCAGGCGTCACCACAGCGAATCAACCTTCTCCATCTAACCCTATTTTCTGTATCCTCCTCTCTCACAACAAATACCTTCATATCCTCTCTCAGTAGGTCCATAAATCTTCTCTTTGGTCTTCCTCTAGACCTCCTGCACAGCAGCTCCTACTCCAGCATCCGTCTACCAATATATTCACTATCCCTCCTGTGCACATGACCAAACCATCTCACTCTGGCTTCTCTGACCTTCTCTCCAAAACATCTAACATGTGCTGTCCCTCTGATGGACTCATTCCTGATTCTATCCATCCTCATCTCTCCCAAAGAGTACCGCAACATTTTCATCTCTGTGACCTCTAGCTCTGCCTCCTGTCTTTTCATCATTGTCACTGTTTCTAGACCGTACAGCATCGCTGGTCTCACCACTGTCTTCTTCATCTTTCCTTTCATTCTGGCTAATAGTATTCTAACGCATCGTAAGGGCAACATAAAGATGTGTGACGGCATATTTAAAACCTGCAAGGCGGGAAACTGGAGTGCTTGCTTTTGGAATTAGTGTGCAGACGGTTTGCATTGCACTACCACATGCACCCTACAAAGCAAAGGGCGGGGAAGACCAGCCTCAAACTCATCAAGCTCAGCTGGGACACTTAAGCAAAGGTGTAAAAATGACTGAAACAATCAAAGACCAAAAGATGTATTACTTATGTGGTGTCATTTGCTACTTCAAATGAAGGTTGTGGCATTTGGCAATTTTGTATTAATTGAATCCAATGCTCTCCAAGAGCGGAATAGCTGTACATTCAAATAATATAGTTCTCAAACATCATAATTATACATGGATAATAAGTCACACATACGTCTACACATACTGTATATGCATGTTTAGACAAACGGACTGAAAGACGGACATACGGTCAGCCAGACAGATATTCCATTTTGATATGACACGAACTTGCGTCCAAGCTTAATTTTGATGTATGTTCTTACTGCGATTTCAAGGAAATCTAGCCGCCAAACCAGTCTTTTGTCACACTAGTTCCTTCAAAATGACAGCCGGTCCCTACCAATACTAGATTGACAGCCAGGAACATACCGCTCTCAGACTGATCCGCGCTGTGCACTGGCTACATGAGTATAACGATCCGACCAAATCGTGTAAAGTAAGTTAGACTGAAGTCTACGGTACAAAAAATACTTTATTTTGTGAAGAAGAAACATTTTCAGAGTGCGGCCATCTGTCATAAAAATACCAAAAGAAAATTTGAGGGGATTTGAGTAACTTTAACGAAAAAGAGAAATCAATGAAACAAACAACATTCACTCAGGGCATAACTTTTTAAAAGCTTGTCAGCCTGTATGATCAGTGGTTTAAGCATTTAAGATAAGAAATCAGCAGATGGCAAAGCCCTTGACCTGACCACATATTGACAAGCGAATCTCCAATAGCGGGTCTGACCCTGAGCAATCGCGACAGGCGGCTAACCACGTCATTAGACACAGATTATCTGTAACATAGCCTATTAGTAGCCATTAGCAAGAGGAAACGACCCTGACCCTATCATTGTAGTTTTCCTTGTTCTTTGCTGAGAAGGAGAATGAAGGAAATAGATTAAGATCTGCCTGAATTACACCAACTAGGCCTGGCACAATGGATTTAAGATAAGTATTGACACGCGCATACTCATGCACACACACACAAGTACGCACGCATGCGCGCACAAACACACCAGCACATAAATGAAATGAACACCCACAGATGCACTTACAAACAGAAACTGATTGATAAACACTATTACCTGAGGAAAGAAGGAAGATACAGTAAATCACTAAGTAAATAATGCTGCAACATGTGCGGCTTAAAAGATCAGCGCTGATATGATTATGCAGGCTCAGGGTAATATGGGGTGGATAGATTGGGTTGCTATAAATAAAAGAATCGTGCTATGTGTTCTGCTGCTCCTGGTGTCAAACTGTGCTGACATCAGCACTTTGTAGCATTGCCTGCTTATTATGAAATGACTTTGTCCTTAGATGACCTGGATACTTGGATGGCTTCTTTTCACGGATATGCTCATCCAGGATTAATTGCTAACCATATAACTTGAACGACCAATGACGATAACACGAGGGATATCGGGGAAGATGCTTTCATGTACACATCCCATACATTTTAATATATGATGTCACGGATTGCAGCACAGATTTATATCTCTTCCTAATTTTCTGTAGTAATGCCCGCCAAGAAAGAGTGCCTTGTTGGCGAGACAAGTAAATCAATATAACTGGAGAAAGAAGAGGCGTGTGTGTGCACATATGAATGTTACAATTGTGCGTGACGATATTCCTTTTCACAGCAGGGGCATGTGATAAGACGGACCCATGAATCAGGTACTGTGACCATCGCAACCCATGGCCCAAGAGTTATATTTACAGTTCAATAGATTAGTTGTTAGACCCAAAATCTCAACATAGATCTTTTTGCAGTGTGATGACTCAGCATTGCTTTTCAAGGGACAGCCAAGGGTTTTTTTAAGGATTTACTCCAAGTTCAGAGTGTTTGGAAGGGACTACAGTAAATCATTTGAAGAAAATGCTAAATAAAATGCAGTGGTATTGTATAAAATATATTATATGATTATATGAAACATTAATACAATGAATAGACTTCTCAGTGGATTCTGAGATGGATGGAACAAATCAGATTTTGGTTTTGCATTGGAAGATCTTCATAAATATGATGGAGCGTCAACAAGGTTCACTTAACTATACTGAGTTGCAATCAAACAAACCCCAAGATGACAAAAACTACCAAAAATACCCAGTAATTACAAATATTTATTGTGACCCATACCCTTTATGGTGCTGCCCACTCATATTATGAATCAAAAACCTAAATAATTCTAAAATAGTTTGATGTCATAATATGCATAGTGAGTCAGTAGGGTTTTTGGAGAAGTGAGAAGAAAAAGAAAGAAAGGAAAATGTTTCATTTTTCTTTATATCTCTGAACAGGAGGGTATTCCATTCTGAGCCACTTGACAACTAATTGACTGAAGACCTTTAGAGCAATTTATTGGAATGTATATAAATATTAATATTCGTTAAGATAAGATCAGATTCCGATGATGGCAAAATTCACTTGTCACAGCAGTTCAATTCAGTTGTCACTTGGACCAACAACTAACTATTTCTCTATATCTAACTACAACTATAAACCCACAGTTACCTTTTAGCCAACCTGTAATCTTGTTGCAGGGAAGTCACACAAAACTATCAAAATATACATTTCTCACAAGAACCCAACAACCCCTAAACACAAGTCTGTGTTATCTTTCAAGATGCACTCTGAGTATATATATGTGTGTGTGTGTGTATGAAGTCTTCCTCTGTTAAGTTCTTTAAGGGGATTCTAGCGATAGAAGCATGTCCAATGCAGAATGATAGTCTTATCAGTCATCGAATAGCCACATACTTAAAGTAATGTTAATGTGTGATCACGTTGATACTGTCATTTGATATAAACCAACTCCCAAGGCAGCGTTTGGTCACGTGGTTGATAATTTGTTCATCAGCTTAATTTGTTCAATGTTCATTTTGTTGCTTGTCAAGAACTGCACAATGACTACCTTGATCATATTGAGACTGAAACATTTAGGTAGCAGGCGATTCAAAGAAACAAAAAAAAAAGAGAGAAGAAAAACATGGAAAACATGATGACGGGCCATTTAACACTGCCAGGAAACAATATATAAAATCACACGGTCATATGAACCTGTTGTGATGGTCGCACAGCAGGAATGTTTCAATTCATGTTGGTATATTTACATATGAATTTGTGAAAAGAGATTTAGCTTTCTATCTTTCGTAAAATATAGATGAAATGGAAAAATAGATTAAAATAACTCAACACTTCAGAACTTTATTCTATCATTTTATTTTCAATCATTCCGTATTTGTATTTAAATTAGCAGAGACAAAATCATGTTTGGCCTCGCTGCAAAGCCAAGAAACACCCGTTGCCTTTCTTAATGGGCTTTGGTTCTGAATCAGAGAAAGTTCGTGCTTACTGTCACAAATGATCCTAAGAGACTTCCAAATGGCATTGTTTCAGTGATACGATCACCAACATGCGTGATTGGGTTCTGAAATTTGACAGAAGTTGAGCCAACAGTCCTCAACAAAGCAATGGAACATCTTACTTGAGTAAACAAAGTAAACCTTCATGCCCGTCCACGCCGAATAGCTGTTAAAGGAGGCAACATGCGATAATCTCCAGTTTGCATTTGCACAAGGGTTCCAAACTTTAACACTGTTTACTCTCCTCTTGGAACCTGATCGATTACCTGGAATAAATGGCTAAAGTGTAATAGTCATTACCCTTCTAATAATTGCAAGCATCTGCTCGACAATTCATTTGTTTGTTTTGTTTTTTTTTTTGTTTTTTTTTTACTAAAATAATGATCTGCCACCAACAGGGCTGCTATTAATCCACTAGTAATGGCACACACACATGCACATTTATACAAATACTCGAGGGGCAACCCACCTCATTAGATATAGACAAACATTCAATTAGTCAGTGTAATAGGGAACATAAAGCATGTCAGTGGTGGGAATGCTTACATTGCGCCTTCCCAGTAAGAGGCAATAAAACAACTGGCTGAGAATTTATATGGCCAGGGAGGAATGGAAATGCCTTTTTCTGTCTTTTTTGATTTTTCGTCACCCAAAGTGTGTTTGACTTGTCAAGGCATTTGAAATTAATTTGAAGAACAATACTAACCAATACATTATTTTTCCTCGTTCTCCACTGAGAGGTAAATGAAGAGTTTGTCAAAATACATTCAGCATTTTCATTTTGCCTGGATCACAAGACGGTATGAACACAGTGTATAAAAATGATTAATTTCTCAGTTCACATCCAAATAATGTCTGTATGGAGATATCTAGTGTCCATAAATGAATAAATATATAAATATTTGAGCAAATAGCCATTCCCCCCTTCTAGAATTGCCCTGCTTTATTAGTTTTGTTGCAATGTATCACACTGCTAGAACAATTGCATATTTAATTTTATTTATTTGTTTTTGATTAATCATTGCTATGTATATGAAGGTCAAATACAAATAAGAACTATCTGAACTACCCTTTTGTATAGAACTTTTTACCTGAAATATTTTTCTTGTGTTTATAGATGGATGGATAGATAGATAGATAGATAGATAGATAGATAGATGGATAGATGGATAGATAGAGATAGATAAAGTGTTAATTGTTTATAAGTTGTAGTTTGTGATATTGTTTCATGTAAAATGCACCAGAAAGTAGAGGCAATTACTTGGAATTACTTTCTTAAAATAAACTGCAAAGCCACTTGTCATTGTTTTGGTGAATTTAATAAGAAGAGCAATTGCATTAGTACAAACTATATAATCCGTTATCCGTTTTGTTATTTTCTGCATGTAGTGTTGTGTTTGTGTGAGTGAGGGTGGGGTTTGGAGCTAATGTTGAGGAGAGGTGTTTATGGGAGCTTACTGGACCCAGTCACATCTGTCTGCAGGATGAGAGACAGGGTTCATCCTGGACGGCTCACCCACTGACTCACATCGTATTCACTCTCCTCTACACCTATCTAGAATGTTGATTTTTTTGTAATTAACATATGGCATTTGTCAGTGGGTGGAAGCCAGAAGACCCATAAAGGCAGAGGGGACATACAAAGTTCTCCGATAGATTAGCTGGCAGATATGCCCTTTTGCTAATCTGCAAAATCGCACAACTTCAAAAATAATCCCATTATGAAATTTGATTGATTTGGAATGAGGTGATTGATTGATATACTTAATAAGAACCTTTACATTTGACCTCTGTGTTATCAATTACAACAGAGATCAGTGTCTTTAAAATATGTGATCAGAACACACATATCTTTGCTTTGCTTCAAATACCACAGGTCCCAAAACACACAGGAATTACGAAGATAAACGCTGTGCTTTGCCGAGGCAGAAGTAAAAGGTGACTTCACATAATGTAATACTATAATAAACAAGAGGTGCTGCATTTTATACAGCAGTACTACTATTTGAAGAGATCATTAAATCAAAATATGGGACGGTTTAATCTGAAAAAACAAAGTAATGACAGGAAAATGTACTTTTTAATCTTAATTATGGTGAAGGAAATCACATAAACTAAACTCTAGAGGAGAGTGGGAAGACTGTAATATATGGCTAATTGTAATCATTATTTTTATGTAAGATCATGCAGTTTCTTGAAGCAACCACCTTTCGTGAATGCTCTTTTACCATGGGACACACGCATTGCTTGAATTTCAAGTGTTTTTATTTCCAGTTCCACGGTAAATAAACTTGAAGTCAACAACAAAACCAAAATTAATAATCTGTTTTTCCACTTACGCTTCTGTCTTTTTGTCATTTTTATTTTTTCATTGTCTGTCATTTTCGCTTTATACTTTGTTGAATGACCACCAATTGCATGAAACCAGAAAACAAATAGAATATTTTCTCCTTTTAACCTTGCATTACTCATGACAGAAAACCTAAATGCACGCGCACACTGACACACAAACACATGGACATACATAAACACACATAAGAATGCCTTGACAGTGAATTGGCTCTCGTTGTGATTGTTGCCCGTTTGCAAGATATTCTGATGAGCAGAAGGGGGTTAATAATAGCCTGTGAGAAACACCAAGTGGTGAAATGATGAAGGACCAATAACGATTAGGTCAGGGAAGGGCGAATCATAAGATGTGATGCATAAATGGACCTGATGACGGGTAAATAAAAGTGTTTGTTCTTCCGAAAGTAGAAATAAAGCACCGCTGTTTGTCTGTGTTATTGGTTTTAGATTGGAGCATGTTTTGCTGATGGAAGTGTGAAGGATAGTAATCTAACCACAACAGAGCAGGCTGTATTCTTGCATTAAATTTTGTGAAGTGAACATGAAGCCCTGTGTGTTAAAAATATACAGAATCAATTAGGAAATTAGACAAGAAGAACAAAACGGCATGTATATGTTACATCGGGAGATCTTTATGAATAAGTCTTAACAGTGTCTGGGCTGAAATTGTATGTTGTGCATAATTTTTGCTTTATCAGTTTGCATTTATGGTACTCCTTTGAGCAAATTAATAAATCTCCAGTGAGGAGTGCTGCAAATAGCATATTTGAATGAATGTTTATACACACACACACACACACACACACACACACGGTAAGTAGTAGAAAAAAAATGGAGGGCAGGTTCGAATGACACAGCAACTGATTTCGGATGTGATTACCCTAAAAAGAAAAAAAAAAAAAAAAAAAAAAAAACAGGAGAAATGACAAAAAAATTCATTTTTTTTCCACATTTTGTTCATTGTGGTAGTTTAACTGCAAAATGGAAGCCCTCTTTTTAAATCTGCTGTTGAGCTAATGTTACTTGCAGAGTTTCTCACCTCCTCCACCCTTGTGACCGCTTGTTTTTGGAGAGCATGTTGTGGGCTTTCAGAGCCTCCTGGGCTCCAACATTTTCCTTGACCTTGCAACCCTTTTATCCTGCCATCTCACTCACAATACACTCATGAGATGAAAGTAATGAAAATACACAACAGACACAACATCCTTACAAATACTTCAATTAAATAAAAAAAAACAGGGAGGAAATAACATCTGGTGTTAACCAGAACCACAGAGAGAGTGTCTTATTGCACTAAGGGGTGAGTTAGATCATTATAAGTTCTTGCCAAAGCTACTGCAAGTGGCTCTCCAAGTATGAAATAGCAGATACACCACTGTTAAAATCTAAAATATCCAAAAAACAAACAAATGAAAAATGTTGGGAGCAGCCATTCTTCACACTACAAGGTACCTAAAATAAACTGAGTTAGTGTTCTCGAAACACTTCAGTTAAAATGTGGTCTACAATGTTCATTCCTTGCAACTAACCCGTGGCGATAATCATCTGTCTTCATCACCACCACCATCATCACTGTCATCATCATAACGATGTGCCAGAAGCTTTAAAAAGGAGTAATAATTCAGGATATATTATTATGAAGCTGAAACATCTTAAACCAAGAGTCATTATGGTCATCCCATGGTGACTCCAACATAAATATATATTATGGCATTTAATTTTATTATCATTATAATTATCATTATTATTATTAATATTTTAGTATAAGTAGCAGTAGTGATAATAGTAATGGCAGCAGTGGGGCGATGCTGAAACATTTTTTTAATCAGCGACATACTTTTAATAAGTAAAATAAAAAAGGAGGTTCAATTTTTTTTATTTTGTATTCAAATGATAATTTAAATGTCAACGGATGGCGTATAATGCTTGAGCACAGGATTATAGGGTCTTCTTTATACAAGCTACTTTATACAAGCTGTATGCTTCCTCCAGTGTTCATGATAATCAAAATGCATTACACTTAGCAGGTGAAGCAGGCAGCCTTTGAATATTTTATAACCAACATGGACACGTACTTTTGAATCATCTTAAGGAGACTCAAATGGGTCAGCATCAAAAGAAGAAAGTATTTTTTTGTGTCTTTCACATCTAGCATGGCATGGCAAAAAAAAAGGAAATAAAGCACAAAAGGAGAGAAAAAAAAAAAAAAAAAGCAAAATACCCCAACTGAAGGAACAGATAGAAACCAGGTGAAAGAAACTGCACACCTGCAGATAAAATCATACCCTGAAGGCAGAGGGAGGAGTGAAGGAGGAGAGTGGGGTTTGGAAGTGGCCATGAACACAGCCTTTCTTGCTCACGCTGAATCTTTAGTTGTACCTTATCATTTCCATCATTTTACATACATACAGTAAAGTTGAACCCTCAACTAGACAACAGAGGAAATAACTTTCCATCCATGATGTCACTCTTTTAGTCAATACATAGATGAGGATTAGCTGGACTACATTAAAAAGCAACAGTCACCACTTTGCATGTTGGCATAACAAAATGACTTCAATGTTATTGTAGTAGAGTACATGACCACAATTCCAACAAAAAGTCATTCAATATCCATAATGTTGGGATATATATAATTCCTACAGAATGCAATGACCATTCTCCTTGTGCTCACTTTCAAATGCTTTAACAGGAGTAACATTTACATGATGTTCTAAAAGTGGGGAATTGATTTGCTTAAAAATGAATGCATAAATACGGTAAATACACACATGCATACATATAAGCATTTAAAAAAAGGAAGAACAATACTAATCCATTAATAATGGTACTGTTTGCAGGTGGTTGTCATGTAATTAGAAAACTGGACAACCATCATTTATAATGTATTGAGAGAACAAGGTCCTTCCATGTACCGTCTCTGTAAGACCAGCGTCGGGAGGTGACCGTAATTTCAGGGATCAGGCAGCGTCGTCATCTGTTCTGTCTGTTTGAACACATAATTGAGACTCGTGTTCTGATTTACTGGATGGCACTGCAGGAGGTCTGATATATGTAGTGCTGTATTACCTACACGTATATTAATTGCACCAATTTGCAACTGGGATGTATGTTTGCACAAGATTGACAGACCTGCTTGTAAGATTATATTTTTTTTAATTTATTTTTTTACCAACAATGTTGTATTCCCAACAATACTTTATCTGATAAGTCACTGTTCTTGTGGAGCCTTGACCTCAAATACCCTTGTGCATCCTCGATGGGGGTAGAGATCTTACCAGTCATTTCTACCGATAAACCCCATTATCAAATCGTCCAGTCAGATAAGATACAAATCTCTGACAGGTGTCGTAGTTGGTAATTACAGCAGAATTGATTGCTGAGCCAGTGGCATGGTCAGGACACGACGACAGCTCAAAACTTTTTGTCCTTTGGGTTGTTTTGTACAGCCTCCTTACAGAATCATAAACATACCGTGCCAAAGGGTGATTTAAATCGCCTATCAATTTCACATTTTACCCGGGAGTGTAGCAACAATGGTCTCAAACCAGACAACAAACTAATATTATTTATTTATGAATTTATCTATTTTGTGTCTGTTTCCTTTTTCTTCGTGCAGTCTTGAGTTTTTTATTTGACAACGTCATCATTATAAACTAAAGTCCAGGACTAACTTGTCTTTGGTATAACCCCGGGAGATAATTGAAACTTCCTACTGTCGCAAACTAAGTTTCTTATGGGGAATCACAAGTTGAAATCCAGACGCCAACCAGAAGTCAGTTCTGTTGGAGGTTTCTGTTATCGGGGATTAGTCCTGTGGTTACCTAGGTGAGAGGTGTAAAGGCAATCCTCATCATAGTTGTTTCCAATGTCATCAATGTCACTGTTTGTTTTTCTTCTTGATATTACGATCTTTTTGAAATGTTTTGCAATGCTATGCTTTAGGGTGGCCAACGCTCGATCACTCAATACTTCTTAAGAAATTTAGAATATAGTGATGGTGACCCCCCTCTCTTTCCCTTGACAATGGATCAATTTAGAATATTGTTGGGAGTGATGGAGCCAGATGGATCCACAGTAAGATCAAAAGCTGGAGGCGACAGTTTCCAACTTCAACTTCTAAGCGAGGCAACAATCTCCTTTCACCGTGCGCTGCTGTTTCACAGACTCACGCTGTGTGCAGCATAAATTTAGACCGGGGTTGTTCACAGAATGATGGCGAGAGACCAAGTATTGGTGGACTACTTTTGCGAAACTAGTTTGCGAAACTGCTCCTAGAATTAGGGAGGCGGTAGAATAGGCACCTACTTGACACTAGAATATCTTTAACTCCCTGTTCACACTTACATTTTCAGTATGCCTTTGCAATCACACAAAAATAAGCTGTCGAGAATTGTGCTATGACCAACAATTTTCGTACTGTTTTTTTTGTTTGTTTGTTTCAATAAAAGTAATAGCATGACTTAATCTGGTCAAACTAATGTAAACAATGTGTGAATACTTTTATTATACTCCCCAAATTAAATTACATGATAATTTATTCCTGTTGTTTTTGATGGTTTTGCAAAATTCCTCAACATTTTTTCCTACCTGAAACATTAACCTCCTTTTGAGACATTTTTTTGTCATGAAGGCCCTCTCCTCTGACCCAGTTCGACATTATTCTTGATGTTTATTCATTTACCTTCAAAGGAAAGCATCTGTTTAACCCATTTATCATCAGTTTATTCACGAACCGCAATGGATAAATTCCCTCTTGATTCAAACTGTGCCACTTACTGCTTTTCCACTCTACAGAGACAATAGATACATCAGAAAGATAAATCCACACCTCAGTATGGGTCAGCGCTTTCTAAATGCATGAATTTTAAATCTGGTTCATTGTGGTATTAACTTGCACATGAATTCTTTTTTTTTTTTTTTTTTTTTTTTTAATTTTATTATTGTTCTTGAAGACTAATGGAGAAATTTATTTTTTGGGCCTAACTCTGCTGTGAAGTATCCCCCTTATGTGCACAAGGCTGCAAAGCTCTTCAAAACATGTTTGTCCTCAACATATTAATAAAAAAGGTGAAATAATAATAACACATCAACCTTGAACATAAGAAGTGCTTCTGATGGCAAATATACCAAGTCTCTCTAGACAACAACATGGTGTGAAGGCAGGTTTAATGTAATACTACTTTACTGGATAATTTACAGGAAAGAATATTTATGGACTGATATTCATTCCTCTTTATGATACAAATGGTTTGAAGGGGATGGTGCTGTTCTATGACTATATAAATACATATAATGCAGGTCTGAAGAATTTCTGCCCTTTACCATGAGATAAAGTGTACATGTGTTGGATATTTCAGTATAACTAAGTTAAGGTGCTGGCTTTTTTATGTTAATTTCAAAACCAGCATAAAGCAAAGTTATGATGTTTTGAACTAACTATCACTGAAAAAATGCATTAACGTATTTATTGATATGACTGTGTTATTTTAATTCTATTCCTCCTTGCATCTAAATTGTCAATCTGAGGATCTTCAATTTCACCATCAGTCAGTGTCAGCAGAATGGTGGCACCACTTCAGTGTACCACTCATGTTTGTGTTTTCTGACATAAATTGGCACAATTCTATGTCAGACAACATTGTGTAAATTTATGTCCACTATGATACTTGCCATTTTCTCTCTCTCCTCTCTGACAAGAGACCAATAAAAGACTGAACATATAAATACATTAAAAATGGTTCACACTTACAAATCATGATTCCAGGAGCTCAATATAGATCAATTTTGAAAGTGTGTATTTCATGCTAAAGGAATTCATTGAAGTGAAAAAGGAAATTGTTATTTTTGTTTTTATTACAAAGAAATTATATTTTTTTTATATACTCAGAATATTACCTGATTAAAGGTATGACGATATTCACAAACTTCCTCTGTGTCTCAGACCAAGTAAAACTATTGCATTATTGGTGCCATGTGAGGGGTTCCATGGATGTCCAAATTGGCACCCCATGGTTTTAAAGGTACTAAAGAACTATCATTAATAAATACCTGTTTAGCATGGGGAAATACAGGTTTAATCCTTGATAACTATGGTGCATATTTGCACATTTATTTTTAGCAATCAAAGGTAATCATCTATTTGAGATCCATCCATCCGTCAATCCAACCATTGATCAATCCATCCATCCAACCATCCATCTCCCCCCTCTTATCCTGAGTCAGGCCACAGGGGCAGCAGCCAGAGCAGTGAGACCCAGGCCTCCCTCCCCCCCACCACATGGTCCAGCTCCTCTGTGGGGACCCCAAGGTGTTCCCAGGCCAGTCTGGAGACATAGTCTCTCCAGTGTGTCCTGGGTCTTCCCAATGGTCTCCTCCCAGATAGACATGCCCAGAATACCTCCCCTGGGAGGCGTCCAGGAGGTATCCTGAGCAGATGCCCGGGCCACCTCATCCGACTCCATGAGGAGGAGCAGTGTCTCTACTCTGAGCTCTTCCCAGATGACTGTACTTCTCACCCTATCTCTAAGGGAGAGTCCAGCCACCCTGCAGAGAAAACTCATTTTGGCCGCTTGTGTCTTCGATCTCGTTCTTTGGATCACTACCCACAGCTCCTGACCATAGCCGAGAGAGGGGCCGTAGATCGACCGCAAAATTGAGAGCTTCGAGTTCTGGCTCAGCTCCCTTTCACCGTGACAGACCGATACAGAGTCCGCGTCACTACAGACGCCCCACCGATCCGCCTGTCGATCTCCCGCTCCATCCTCTCCTCACTCGCTCGTGAATAAGACCCCAAGACACTTAAACTTAGGGCAGGACCTCTTCCCTGACCCAGAGTGGGCTTTCCATCCGTTTCCGGGTGAGCACCGTGGTCTCTGACTTGCTGGAGGTGCTGATTCTCATCCCGGCCCCTTCACACTCGGCTGCAAACCGCTCCAGTGAGAGATCATGGCCTGTTCTCCAGCCCTCACTGACTAGTTCATGATAGTATTCTCTTGTTTTGCTTTTCCTTGTCATGTGACTAACCAAAGCATGTTGTAAGTCAGAGTGTGCATCATCCTTCAATATTTGCTGTCTGGTTGTTTCCATTCCATAGATGTCATGAGAGTCATTGCAAATTCTTTAATTTCTGAGTCTCCTTTGATTTCATATAATCATAAGTCAGAAAAAAAAATGTATGGAAATATATATATATATATATATATATATATATATATATATATATATATATATATATATATATATATATATATATATAAACGTTATCCAATGTGTTTGCTTTTTTCATGTGTGTCTGTACTTATATTGCGCTATCACAACTTGCAAAGTGCTTAACATTAGAAAGAATCCACCCATTAAAACATACACCAGATCATCAGGAGGGACTCAGTGGAAACCCAGGGGACCCATTGGCATGCAGACAGGAGGAGCAGAGAATTGAGCCACCAACCTTCCAATTGAAGCATCGCCCGCTCTACCAACTGAGCCACATCGTCTAAATTCTATTGCTGCACCAAAAAAGTTATTGTATAATAAGTTCCAATTCCATTTTCCATGTCAGTGAGAGTTTACCACTGACTCCAGGCCTTACTTGGCCTATGAGCTGACCCTGTGTTTACAGCAATGTCAGCATAGCTCAACATTCCAAACGTTTAAGAAACAACAACATGCACTGCAGCTTCACTTCCAAATGACATCAGAGTGTACATAGAATACACAGCTAAAATAAAGGATAAATTACATTATAAATATCCCTCTTTAAATTTTTTGTGTGTGCGTTCTCTGTGTTTGTGTTCCCTTGGGTATACAGTTGTTTCTAAAATGTCCTATTTGCACAAAAGACTCCAAATATGCATTCTTACGAAAATTTGTGGAACACATCCTCAAGGGGGGCACAGGCCAGAGTCTCCATGAGCCAGCCTTCAGGGGCATGGGGGCATAGGACAGTGTTAGTCCCAAGCCCAGATAAATGCAGAGAGATGCATCAAGAATGGCATCTGGCATAAAACTTCTGCCAAAAGCAAATATGCAAATCCAAACTAAGAATCTCATACTGGATGGTCGAGGCCCGGGTTAAAAACGGCCGCCATTAGTGCCAATAACCTTCAGGGTACCGGTGGAAATTGGCCTACTGTGGGACAAAGAAGGAAGGCAGAAGGTGTGTTCCGAAGCAGAGAATAAGGAAAGGCAAGAGAGTGGGACTGAGAGTAGGGACTTTGACTATAGGGATGTTGACAGGAAAAGGTGGAGTTGGTTGACATGATGCAGAGCAGGAAGGTGGATATACTGTGTCCAGGAGACCAGGTGGAAAAGGTAGCAAGGCTAGACGCTTAGGAGCAGGTTTTAAGTTTTACTATTATGGTACTAATAGGAAGAGAATGGAGTAAGAATTATCTTGAAAGAGAACTTTGTGAGAAATGTTCTAGAGTTGGGCGGCACAGTGGTGCGTTGTTGCTTCAGACAAGGGGATCTTTCTGTGTGAAGTTTGCATGTCTCCTCTAGGTTCACCGGTTTCCTCCCACTGTCCAAAAATATGCAGTAGGTTCATTGCAAAAATTTGGAAAATTGCCCTATATTGGGAAAATTACCCCAACTTAGTGAATGAGTGAATGGTTGTCTGTCTTTGTATGTGGCCCTGCGATTGACTTATGACCGGTCCAGGTTGCACCCCTCCCACCGCACCTGATGACAGCTGGGATAGGCTCCAGTATCCTTGCAATACAGAGTGTATGATAAGTGGCAGGAGATGGATGGATGGATGGATGGATGGATGGATGGATGGATGGAGGCTCTGGGTAGTCAGGGAGAACTTTCAGATGACTGGACAACCACAGCTAATGCTATCAGGGAGACAGGTAGGAGAGTACTTGGTGTGTTGTCTAAAAGTGAAGTAGATAAGGAGACTTGGCGGAATGAGGAAGTGCAGGTGTATATATAGAGAAAGCGGTTGGCAAAGAAGAAGAGGGACACGAAGGGGACTGAAGAGAACAGACCAGAGTACAGGGAGATTCAGCTTAAGGTAAAGGTCACAATGTCACAAAGGCAAAACAAAAGGCATATGATGACTTGTATGCTTGATTGGACAGTATGGAGTTAGAGAGTGATTTATACAGGTTGGCAAAACAGAGAGATAGAGATGGAAAGTATTTCCGCTGGTCTGGGTCATTAAGGATAGAGAGGGAAATGTATTGACAGATGCTAGAAGAGTGATGGGAATATGGGAAGAGTGCTTTGAAGAGCTGATGAATGAAGAAAATGAAAGAGAGGGAAAGGTAGAAGAGGGGACTATTGTAGACCAAAATGTTGCAGAGATTAGTAAAAGTGATGTGAGGAAGGCATTGCAAAGAAATGAAGAGTGGAAAGGAAGTGGTTCCTGATAATATACATATGGAGATATGGAAGTGTCCAGGAGAGGCAGTGGTAGAGTTTCTAGCTAGTTTATTCAGCAGGATCATAGAAAGTGAGAAGATGCCTGAGGAATGGAAAAGAAGTGTGATTGTGGTCATTTTTAAGAATAAGGGGGGTGAGCAGAATTACGGTAACAACAGAGGGACAAATTTGATGGGCCATAGAATGAAGTTATGGGAAAGAGTAGGGGAAACTAGAGTACAGAAGTCAGTATTTGTGAACAGCAGTATGGCTTCATGCCTTTAAGAATACTAAAAATGAAGTATTTGCTTTGAACATGTACTTCCTGTACAGGAAAGTACAGGAAGGTCAGAGGGAGCTGCATTACACTTTTGCAGACCAAGATAAAGCATACAACAGGCTACTGAGAGAGGAACTCTGGTATTGTATAAGGACATCTAGAGTGGCAGAGAAGTATGTTAGACTGGTGCAGATTATGTATGCTAGCTGTGAGACAGTGGTGAGCTGTGCTGTAGGGGCAACAGAGAAGTTCAAGATGGAGGTTAGACTCCATCAGGGATCAGCTCTGAGCCCCTTCTTGTTTGCAGTGGTGATGGACAGGTTGACAGATGAGGTTAGACAGGAATCACCATGGACCATGATGTTTGCAGATTACTTCGTGATCTGTAGTGAGAGCAGGGTAGAGTAAAATCTTTAGAGATGAAAGTATGCTAAAGAAAGGAGAGGAATGAAGTTTAGTCACAACAAGAAAAAAAAATAAATGTGCGGGAATGAGAAGAACCTGGGTAGAACTGTGAGGCTACAGGAAGGGGAGATCAAGAAGTTGGAGGATGTCAAGTACTTAGGGTCAACAGTCCAGAGAAACAAAGATTGTGGAAAAGAGGTAAAGAAACAGGTTCAAGAAGGTTGGAAAAAAAGGTGGAGAAAAGTGTCAGGGGTACGATGTAATAGAAGGTTACCAGCTAGATTGAAAGGAAAGGTGGACAATACAGTGGTGAGACCAGGAATGCTGTATGGTCTAGAAAAAGTGACCTTCCAGGAGCTGGAGGTCGCTGAGATGAAGCTAGGTCCTCTTTGGGCGTGACCAGGATGGATAGGATCAGGAATTTGTCCAGCAGGACAGCATATATTAGATGTGTTGGAGAGAAGGTCAGTGAAGCCAGACTGAGATTGTTCGGTCATGCACAGTGGAGGGATGGTGAATATATTGGTAGATGGATGCTCGAATTGGAGCTACCAGGCAGGAGGTCTAGTGGAAGACCAAAGAGCAGATTTATGAGTGTAGTGAGAGAGGATATGAATGTAGTTGGTGTGAGAGAGGAGGATACAGAGAACAGGGATAGATTGAGAAGGTTGATTCACTGGAGTGACCTTTGAAGGGAAAAGCCAAAAGGAAAAGAAGACAACTTTGCTTATATCTGTGGGGATAGTGATAGAAAAATAAACAAAATAGATACAGAAGTAAGTCAGTGTGCAAGGAAAACTTTCAAATATGTCAGATGTCCCTTTCAAATAGACATCAATAGCATGTCTGACAGATCCAATGTATTCGATTCCATGCCCGAAGATGTCAAATGCAGATCACCCATAGCATGATTTTCTTTTTCCTTCTCTTTACATGGAGCCATTAGTAAAAGTTTTCTCCAATCTTGCGCAGTTAGCAGTATTTGTGTTAGCCTCACTGGATTCTGCTCTGTGCATTTCACTCAGTGTGGCTCTAGGCACCTATTTCACACACACAAACACACACACACACACGCAAGCACGCACACAGGCAAGCACACGTGCACGCACACACACACCCAATAGACATCTGCGAAGAATTCACTGAAGAGAAGGACCACAGAATATTGGTTAAGCTAATACTGAATTGATAGGAACAAGCAGACACCTGCAGGCAGGCATGACAGCAGCATTAGAGAGGAAGAAAGGAGGAAGGACTTACTCTGACTGGTGTCTGTCTTCTTTATTCTTTATAACTTGACTCTGGATTTTCTCATCAGAAACATTTACTGAACTGGCATCTTAGTTTTGGTTGCAGTTAACTATGGTTTCTGTCGAATCTCTAGAAACAGTTGTCCTTCTTGTTTGACATACAAAAGTAAAGAAGCCACTTTGGCGTGAGTTTCAAGACAGTCTGTTTTAAATATGTGTAAAATGGGCCACTAGTAATTTATATCTACATAACATTATTGATCCACATTTAATCACATTGGAATTAATTCATCTCTGATACAACTTTGTTTTCAAAACAGTGATGGGACAGAAATGAAAGATCAAGAATTTACAACACAAGAGGTCTTTGCAAGATTTCAAAACATTATCTTTTTATACTGCTGATCCTCTGCACAGATTTGCTAGCATTGGAGACAATCCCAGCTGGCAAAGGGCAAAGATGGGGTTTGACCTGTGGAGGGTCACCGGTTCAACACAGTGCCACCCATTGACCCTCAACTATTCGCTCGCTTTCTGAGAGCTACAGGCATGTAAGAGTCTTCACATACCATCTGAATGAGTTGGAGAACATGAAGAAAACACACACAGGAATTGGGGTCAAAAAGCAAGCTTGACACACAAAAGGATCAAATCAGACCGTGGAATCTAACGATGAACCTGCTTACTGGGACCTGCAAGATGTGATGCTCGGCGGGAATTCAGACAGCTCCATGAATTCTTTTTCCCCCATTATACGTTATAATTTTGTCACACTGGTTGACAGTCTTCTAAAAGTGAAGAGAATAATCTGCTTTAGTGAGTGAGTTGCAGTCCTTCACAAAGAGGCAACTTTCAGAAATTTTCTAATGAAAAGAATATTTTTTTGATTACACTGGCCGAGGTTTGATCATTTTATTTAGTATGTTGAAGTTTCCGTGGATGTTCAACTATCATTAAAAACCTTGAAACCACCAGCTTTGTTTCATTTTTTTGTCCCTTAATGCTGGCAGAGAAAGATTTAAACAGCTGGTCTGATAAGAAAATGAATTAAATAAAGATCAAACGAAAACAATAACCATCCCCGCAGCAGTTTATTGGCTTCTGTCTATTAGCGTTTTTCCGTAACTTCTGTCAGTGAGCAAATGAGTGATGAGAAAATCAGATTTCATAGCAAGTCTATTGCAAATGGTGATGATAAAAATGTCAAAAAGTACACCAGAACTTTGGGCTCACTTCATCAGGTTACACCCTTTTTATTGCAAAAGTATGTGTGTTGTGAAAATGTTAACTTTCAAGACCTTACTATATATATATATATATATTTGATTTATTGTTTTTTTTGACTGAATTATGATAATTGATTAATCCATTTGTAAATCTTGTTGGAGTTTTCAATGCCAGGGCTTATTTTCTGTTGAGTGGCGAAATCTATTGTGTTGGCACAGCTGAGTAAGTACAGCAGCCATCTGTTAATCGGACTGTTGCAGGTTTATTTCACTTCATTTTGCAAATGCTTTTTATCCAAAGTAACTTATATCTGAGAGTTTAGTCTAACATTGACGGACTGCCACAGAAGCAAATTAGGGATTCGGTATCTCACCTGAAGAGCTCTAAATACAACCTCTGACAGAGAGAGTAACTAGTAAACAGTAACTGCCCTGGAGTGAGCCTGGAAGTCTCAAGCAACACACTGAACCTGAAACTCTTCTGTATTGGGAGCCTTTAATTGCAGCTGCTGCCACCTGAGCGTGAATGGATGGATTAACCTGGACAACAATATGCCAAGGCACTTTGAGTTAAGGTCGAGACAAGATTTAGAAAAGGAATTTCACGTAAGGCCAATCAGCAAAGGTGAAGAATTATAAAGAGAACCATGTGATTTTTTTTTCTTGTGTGTGTGAAGGTCTATGTAACTGAAAAGCACCTTATGTCATATTTGCCATGCCAGATTCCCTAATCAAACACAAAGGGTCAGCCCGCTTCTTGTCACAGATAAATCTGGTTTAGTTTTACATTTGAGGTGTGGCTTTCTATTTTCAATGAATTAGGGAAAAAAAGTACTTGACACAATTAACTTAATGCATGTGATGTATATTTTATATTGAATAAATGAAACTTTGAGATTCCAGAGATTAACAGAAAATATGACATAAACCCAGTTTGTTCCAGTTTGAAGTCTCTCCCCAGAGATTGGACCCCCTGTCCAGGAGGAAACACAATCACTTAACGGTTTCTCTCTCTCTGATAAGAACTGGAAATGCAGCCTGCCTCTTATTTCTTTAATGATCTCAAGTGAATGTCAATGAACGTTTAAAAAAACAAATGTGTAGAGAGCACCTTTAGTGTTTATGAAGCGATGCAGACCACCTGCAGCACTTGAGCCCTGTTAGAGCATTTGGATCAGTGAGTCGACCCAAATATGACTGACATGTAAGACTTAATCAAAAAAATTGCATAAAAAGTTCTTTAGAAAGGTTTGTAAATATATTTCACTTCATCTATTTCACATGAAGCATACTGGACTTTGCGATCTGTAAATGTGTCATCACGCTTTTAGCAAGACATTCATTCGCATTCATATAAACCTTTAGCAAGAGCGACACATGGTAACCTACTCAACATAAAAATACATTATACAACAGTACATTCTAGGGCATTATTGATATATTAATCAAAAAATAATAAATAAAGCCACATTTAAATTCTATAATAATTTATCTTAACCATTACCTTTTACCCATCTATCACCAATCCATGGACAGGAGGTAATGGCAGCAGACTGAGGAGGTCAACCCAAGTGAAAAGAGATATTCAGCTGTCCCTTGGAGAACCCCAAGAGTCCCTGGGCCAAAGGGGGTAGCTGATTGCTCCAAAATGTTCTGGGTTGACCACAGGACCCTTTGTCAGGTAGATGTGCCCATGAGGCACTCGGGAAGCAACCCTTTTAAGACACTAAACCACCTCTTCTGACTATTTCTGATAGAACGGAATAGCGGTTCTTCCCCAAGCTCCCTTGGATGTCAGTGTAACACGGTCCCTAGCTAAGATAAAGTCCTACCACCCTGGGGAGGAAACTCATTTCAGCCACTTGTATCCAAGACTTTGTTCTCTCAGTATTGTTGAAATGTTAATGGACATATGTAAGACTTGGAATTGAGAGTGTTGCTTTTTGTCTTAGGTCCTTTGTCTATTGCACAGATTGATAAAGCATCCCTATTGATGCTAATGCTGATGCTTCTCTCCTTCCTTTCACACACTATATCACAAACAAACCACATGAATCTCTTTCATTTGATGAAGTACTTTCCATTATAATAGTTTTTGGAGGAGGAACTTTGCCGTGCGATGGGTAATTTGGTGAAGAGATAAAGAGAATCAGATCATCCACAAAAAGCAGAAAGGCCATCATGTCGTCCCCATACCAGACACCTGCCTTCTGCCAACAATCCCAAAACATTTTGTTCAAGAAAGACTGTAGACAGAGTTGTTACAAGAGCACAGCTGGAGGAACCCAGCAACCCGAAAACGTGTTTGACGTTGTGCCAGTTCTGCAGACCCAGCTCCAACAATGTTTGTACAAAAACTGTGGTCCGTACTGTTTGCTGCGTGTGGAAAATTCAATGGCCTGCCAAAACTCCAACACCTTGGCGGAGGGGACTTGTGAGTATCCCACACCTTTGCGATTCCTTTCATCCAAGTTACTCTATAAAATAATGGATTTCAATTGCAATGCCTCTCTGGGAGTTTGGTGCCAGTACCAATGCTGTGCATAGAGGAGAGACCAAGTATGTAGCTGATATACCCCCGCCAATCAAACTTTCTCTGGCTTCTTTCCAATAAGAGAGGGGACATTCTACGTCCAAAGAGTTAGTCTGTCAGGTAGAATTCTAGCAAACTCAGGTCCCCATCTCGGTCTATCCAATTGGTGGCAAACAAACATGCTTTGTGTTTTTGGGTTGTGCACAACCAAGCCCCTTGGGCTGATGCCTAGTCACCCAGTGCTCGCCAGCCAGCGTCCCTCCCTGGTCAGGCTCCAGGTGAGTCTCCCAGTCTCCCTTTTCTGGGCAAGGTGCCTTGCTACCTCTTGTTGTCTGTCACCAGGGTGCTTTTGAATCATCTTTAGTCTGGGCCGTCACTGAAGACCACTTTCGGTCGGTAGACCCAACCATGTGATAATGCACTCGACAACACAGCTCACGACGCAACCAAAACTCCTCCAGCAAAATTAGATTATGATTCAGAGACAGCATAAACATGCACAGCGGTATCCTCAGAGTCAAAATACTAAACACAAAATGATTATCAACTATTAAGTCCATGATCTTAATCTGTGAGGTGTGAGTTTCATGTACTCAAGCTATGTTTACGTCTCCTGGAAATGTATGAGTGTTGCAGCCCATTCCCTGAATTTCACTCGCCCTGGAGAAAAGTTGCATTTACACTGATCGGATGTTAAAATAACCTACAAGTCTTAGATACTGCACATACATCATTCTGCAAAGTGAAGTTCAAAGATTCACTGGTTGGAACAAAACCAAAAATTACATTTTTCTGACCGGAGGGGAAAACTTGAAATATCTTAATAATCTTTGTTGAAATGTGATGACAAATCAGAATATATGACAGGAGCAGCAGTACGGCCCATTGAGCCTGTCATCCTGCCGGCCTATTGCTGCAAGCTCCCATCTTCCCCCAAGAGATGAAGTTCATTCTTCTGTCTTGCTCGAGGTTATGAACTACGCAGAGGAGATAAAGGTCATTCACCACTTAAAAAAAAGGGAGAAGAAAAAAAAACTGCTTGTATTTGACAGCATCATTCTGTTTTGTGACCTATAGGCTCCAAGCATTTATAGACGCAATATAAATGAGTCTGCAGTGTAGCTATAATAAACGCATACTTTTATTTAGCACTGAAATCAATTTAATGAATTAACAGTAAGCGATGGTTAAAGGAACACTGAAAATAATGAAAATCATCAGTGCTGTCTGCGAAAGCTTGAGCAAAACTCTGCCCAGTAATGATACCACCCCCTCAAGAGTTCGGACAATAAGACAGAATTTCTTTGCAATATAACATCTGGCAATCATATTTTGAACAGGTAATCAGTGTGACTTTTGTTTTTGTGAGTAGTTGATAAATTAATACATAAATAATAATAAAAAAAAAACAAACAAACAAACAAAAAAAAAACATCCTGTTAAAAGGTGTTCCTTCCATCCTGTTAGAATAGAATCCAAAAGTTCAACATGACTACCACAATACGGATAACGCTTTTGTATATTTTTTTTATCGATATATCATAAAGCTATTACCTATATGTGTCGGTTTTGGAGAGGATTTTGAGAAGATTTTAAGAGAAAGAGTGAGATATTCTATTTTGACAACAATTTTGCCAGAATGTAATTCTACAAACACCTTAGATCTTGGGTCACACTATCAACTATTATCTGGTTCCTGAAGAACGTATGATGTGCTCGCCTGAAAAAAAGAGGATCATTTCCCATGGGGTCTGAAGTCCATGGAGCCTGACCATGGTGAAAATAAACACTTTCTGTTTTAGACTTATTTTTTCAAACTTCACTCTGAAGAATACAAATGGAACAATATTGTTGCAGCTTGCCTTACAGCTACTCACTCTAAAAGTCCGGTTACTACCACATGGTAAACATCTGCAAGCCAGAAAGGGCGATTCTGAACATGAGGTGAAAATCTGTCACAGCTTTGTGGAGTTTGATTGGAATATCACAGTAGAAGTCCAGAGGGAAAAGGGAAAAAAAAAAAAAACATAAAATCTTGATCAAGCTTACAAACAGTTTTGCGCTAGCCAGATATTGATAGGGCTTAGCTACTCTAGTTTAAAAAAAAAAAAAACGACAATTGTGCATCGGACACCACCTCATTTTCAATCTCTCTGAACTGTGTCATATACCCTAACATGTTTGTTTGAAATTTGCATATCTTTTCAAAGGAGTGATAGTTAAAAATAACTGAACTCATTAACCAAATTAGGAATCCCAACCACCCAGTGCTTGAGGCCAAAAGAGGATCTGTTCTGCTGTACTAACAGAATAACTGGTACACTTGAGACTATTGGGTCTCGATTAGCTCACAGTGGTGCATGTGACCCAAACTAAGGCAACTTGCCTATAATACTTTCATCATTGGAAAATGAACATGCTTTTGTATTTCTTGGGGCAAGGGTTTGCTTTTATATATCGATTGGGAATAGAAAGAGCTACTTTTACAAATTCCATGAAATAACAATGTCTAAACAAGTATTTGCCTGGCATTTGAATAAATATACTTGACATACATTTAACTATGAGGAGCAGTTCATTAAACCCTGAAAGTTCCATGGGTAGGAATTAAACGTTTGTTCATGAGCTAAGTGCGATCATTTCTGTTACCCACTGCCCACACTGCTTTACCTCGTCTCTGAACCTACTCTTTGTCTTACTAACTCTATGGCAAATTTGCCTTCTTTTAATCCATCTCAATCTCTATCCCTGATCTCCCAGTCTGCCTCATTTTATCTTTGATTTGTACGTGTAACCTCTGAATCCTCTCTCCCTCCAATCTAAATTCGACCACTTCACACTTCTGCCCCCACCTTGCTTCACCTTTTACTCTTCTCGACCTGTCTTTTGTCTGGCCACCTGTCCTTCCCATCTTTTTCACAGCTTTCGCTTCCTCCTTCTTCACCGCCGCCGTGTCGTCCTCTTCCCCATTTTCGACAGACAGAAAGCCAATTGGTGCTGTCCAAACAAATGAGAGGTGTCTGAGATCATTTAAGCAGCCATAAATTACATTAGGAGAGGACGCAGGCAATGAGTGAACCCCAATGCTAAACGAAAAGGCATCCACAAGATTACACCAGTGCGCACACACAGACGCACACATATGCCTAAGTGGACCCCATTGCTAATTTGTCAGATAGCGTGTTAGGGGAAGATAAGAGCGGTGGCAGAAATCTGGCCTGCATGATACACATTAGCTCCCCTTGTAGTGCTTTCATCACACAGGCGGCAGGAGGAGTGCATTGTTTGCTAATTTGCCTTTTGCAGCTGTTGTTTGGGATGCTGCCGGAGTTATCACTGGAGGTAAATGGGCTTTGTGTGTGAAAGCACCTGAAATTGTGCAAGTCTTGATGGAGAGATCATTCCGGGTAATGAGGCTTTAAAAGAATGAATGGTGCCCTTTGTGATGATTTGATGCCAGGCAGCTTGAGTCTTCCGGCATCTGCTCACTGGTCTTAAAAATTCACAACTCCGTTGTCTACACAGCACAAGTTGGAAATAGGGGCTTGACTTGTATCTTAATTCATTAAGCTTGTCCACAACTTGTGAAGATGGTGAATGGTGATTTTGTTATGTCAGTCCCTGGCAAGTCTCGACTACACCGGTTGCTGACAGCGTTCTGCCAAGTAGGACATTAAATAGTAAGCTCCGTCCCTCTTCTCTCCGTCAGTCTCTCTCGCTTCTTCTCACTTTGTGTGAGCATATGTGTGTGTGTGTTTGTCTCACAGACTTGCTGTCTTTCTCTGTTATAAATATTTAGCCAGGAATGAAACACTGGCAGCTTTGTGCGGGGAAAAGGCCTGCACACATATACGCGCACACACACACACACACATTCACACACACACAGTGTTTCTCCGCCAGTACCCTCTTAAATACTACAGAGTTGGCACTTGTTATAAGCCTCTGCACATCAGGCCAAATCCATTTTGTGAGTGCCAATTTCATTCTTGGGATGTTAAGTATGTACACCACAAGGTCAGACAGAATGTTGGTTCTGCTGTTGAAATAGCCGCCATGTTTAACTGGTTCCTATAGTTGCATGGCATCAGTAAACAAACTGGGTACATATTCATAAATGTGATACAAGCGCTACATAACACAAGATATGTAGTTTCTCCGTCACGTTATCCTAGAAAGGGTGTTTGCACAGACGTGTAAGGGTTGCCATCGCTGTGTGCTCATGTAACTCTGTGAGACTGATACGCTAGTTGGCAGTATTTTAGTAAGCGCATGGATGTCACACATCAACAGTGCCAGAAAGTGAAGTGGGTGTGGAGATGTGGGTGTTTTGTTTTATATATACTGCCTCTGAGCTCTTTGATTGTTCATATGATGCTGTGTATGACAAGATGCCTCTGGAGGTCTGGTGATATATGTTGAGAAGTTATGGCATTAAATTGAGCCAAACAAAAGAGGAGGAATGAAAATAAAAAAAATAAAATAAAAAAAATCCGAGAGGCAGGTTTGCACCGTTTTACGTTTACAGATGTTTCTTTAAGCCTGGATATTTTCCTCCCGCTGTACGAACACTAAGTTTGAATTTTGATTGCCTTGTGTGTATAAAAATCCCATAACGTCTGCTGAATATTTGTGAATTAAGCTAAAGAAATGATGACAATAGGCGCCGAACTGTTTTGTATCCACTTGATTATTACCCTCCAGAGCTCGCTGTCGACCTCTGGATACACTCAATAGTGTTGAAGGTCAAAGAAAAAAAGTGTAGTTTTAGGGAACATTCTGTGCGATTGAATGGTCCTGTTGATGTTTTAATCAGTGACTCATGCTTTTGCATTAAGTCTACTGTAAAACTGTTCTCATTCTTAAATTTGCAACAAACCCCAAAGAAAATACATACTTACTGAAGTCCGCAAGCTGTATACAATATCATTAATAAAGAAAAGAAAAGGGTTGTCTATGTGTCAGAAGAGATGCAAGTCTATAAAGTTTTGATGGAGGTGGGCACAACGGGAGCAAACTGCAGAAACAGCAACGGCTCACCTTTTGTCTTTTCCGAGCCCCATATTTCAAATATTCAAACATGGATTAAATAATGAAAAAGGGACTGCTCCATGTGGTTTCCATGCTGTCTTAAAATGTATATAATTTTTTCAATGCTTACACTTTGCCCTCCCCAATGGTGATAACATGCCTCACAACTGTGTCATACCTGCGCTTAAAAAAATGCAAACCCTTCAATAATTTCTGTTTTAGTCACAAGTTAAGCAACCCGATGAATTACTTCAACCAGATATGTTCTGAAGTCAGCTGTTCGAAAGCAACCTCTTCATTATGTCTTATGAATAAACTGACTGCCTCCTCATTGACGTACATCTTGTTCCTTTATACCACAGAACGCATATGGCCTTCTATGAATAATATTTTATAATATAAAAAACATCAATCCCAACAAACTTTATATACATCATCTTCAAAAGAAGGCAATGACACAGATGACCATTGCTTTCTTGTGTCTGAAGAGGGTTGTGGGTGTTGCAGTTCAGCTACATCACAGAGGCTCGTATGAGATGAGATGGGGGAAATGTTTGTACATAGAGAATAAAAAAAAAAGAATAAAGAACCCTTAATAAAAATAACCTGGTAGTAATTAACTCTATTGGAGGTCAAAGAAAGTGGAAAAAAAGGCCATGCAGTAGCTTAACTTGGCAAAGGTACAATTATAAATATACTCCTGATATGAGATTTAAATTTCAGTGGTAGAACTTTACACTTTGTGACTCTTTGACACAGTATTGTAAATATCCACAGATATAGAAAAAACGAAATGACGAGTGGTATAGCTTATAGCTTGACATTTTGGATCTTTTTGGCTGGAAAAATTACAACCCTGGTTTGTTTCAAAATGTAAATGTCATTTTTGACAAGGATTTTGCTACTTATATTTATTTATCTTTAATTAAATTCTGACAGCTCTGATCTCAAATCAAAGTGGATAGGTCAGCGGGGAAAGGGCAGTGGGGGATGAAAGAGATGAGTAGACAAAGGTAACAGGATTAAAATTTCCTCTCCTCTTTGAAGCCATGGGTCCTCAGCTACCTCTCCTGCTTGGCCCACTTTTCCTTGTCTCCCTCACGGTCATCCACGTCTGCCCCCCATGTATTGTTGGAAGAGCAGAGCAATTTGGGGAAGCAGACGAGCGATGCGGTTGTTGCAATCATCTCTTCAGCAGCTAAGAAGCTTTCAGCCCCGAGGTTCTTAGTTCACCATTCATTTTCACTCTAATGGTGCCTTCCTTTCCTTTTCCCTAACCCTGTTCCTCTTGATCTCCATCTCTCTCGGTCCCTTTTTTTTTTTCTCTCCATCTCTTTCTCATCTCTCATTCTTGTTCCCTTTCAGCCATGCTCAGCCATTCTGCTTTCAGTTTCCCCTTCTTCCTCCTCCCTTTGCTTCTCCTTTCATTTCTCCACAGCCCCTTGTCTATTTCTTCCCCTCTTTCCATCCTATTCCCTTTCTTCTCTTTAGCCCGTCCTCTTAATTCTCTCTCCCCGCTCATCTTGGGGACAGTAAATCCCTTGGTGGTTGGCGAACAGAGCCACAGAGCTCTTTGATCGTTCATGGAGAACCGACATTCCGACTGCCACTCTGGACGGAGCTCTGTCTGGTGTCTGCTCAGTGGAAACTGAGGGAGGAGCACTTGGTTCTCACACACAATCATGTTCTCGCTTCCCAGGAACACACATGCACACACACACACACACTTTTGCCCTGTGCGTAATGGCATTTTCTGAAGAATTCTTAATACTACCACACCAAATGTCTCAAAATGTCCTCAAGCTCCTTCACTCATCCTAGGTCTCTCTCCTCTGCCTTTTCTTCAACCATTCAATCGCTTTATGGAGCCTTTTATCAATAATGTGCTGTTTAATCTTGCGAAATGAGAAATTATCATCAAACAAGAAATATGGACTGATGAATACTGATTTAGCATGTGCCATTCCCCTGCAATGACTTGAAATGTAATGAAATGACTGAGTTGTTCATAATGCATGAGTGCACGGCTCATAATCAAACGAAATTGTGTTGTTCACTTGCCAGGGAAAATTAAATAATGATGATGCTCTTCAAAATGAATGCTTTGTGGGATTTGAATTCAGCATGAGTGAGTCGGGTCAACTAATATCGTTGCATGTAATATGTGATTTTGTTTCAATATGGTGGAGAGGAAGAGAAGTTGTTGTTTTTTTATTTATTTATTGTCTCTCATTTAGTTTGGATGCTTATACAACAGTAGGTTTGAAAAGACGAACACGAAGGATCAAATATTTAACATGTACTCCTTGGGGTTCTCGGGCATGACGGTAGGTCTCTGGGTTCTCTTCGTGAGTGAGCAACACTTTTGAGTAAGACATTAAAAGGCATTTGAAAATCAGAAAACAAACACAAGGATCTCAAATGTCATTTCATTTTTCTCCCTAATGTGAGCAGCAAGTCTTAAATATTAATACTATATTCCTCATGTTCTGCTTTCACTAATGGATAGGAGGAAATATACAAAGAACTGAACGATCCGTCATCTTTGGGTTGTCTAAACTATCTTTTAATAACTGGTGTCAAAGGATTCATCTGCAGTCACAGAATGCACGTTAAATAAAGCCCACATCTGATGCCATTATCACGTTTATTCCCGGGTCTGCGATATTTATTTTGGGATATGAAAATCCATTTGTATTTAACATTTTGTCCCAGTTGTCAGTGGCGGGGAAACAATATGAACATTTAATAAATGCTCGAATCCCTTTAAATCCCTTTGCCTTTATTTGACATTTGGTTCAATACACTCATTATGGCAAAATTTAACAAGTGACTAATATCTTCCCCACCACACACACACACACAAGTTTTGGTATGGGTCTCAGTCAAAAAACAAAACAAGAAAACTGGAGGAAAAATGCCTCTGAAGAACACACACGCATGCACACGTCGTTCAGTTAAGCCAGCAGAATGGATGTGCCCCTAAGCCTGTTTTTTACATGAATTATGCTCCGGGGGGAGCGACTCTGAATGGCATTGGCTGCCTCTCACTTGAGTATAAGCTCAGGATCAGACTGCAGAGGTAAACACGGACACACACATGAAAACACTTACATACACACCTAGGGGTGAGAGCGAATGTGGGAAAAGGTATGAATGCACAATTTCAGGTGACAACACATTCGGCTTTACCAACACACACACACACACATACATACACATACACACACTCACATTAACATTCACCTCTAAGCCAAAGGATGAAACCTGTGCAGGGTGTCTTTGCCTCACGCTGGCTTAGCTATAGTTGAAAAACAGTGAGGGGATAGAATACTGAGATGAAGACGTATGACAGGAAAGCTCTAAACAACACATACACATAAAGGTATACTTAGATGCACACCCATGCACAGACTCACAGCAGGCCACATTCACTGTCCTCACTCTTTTGCTCAGCGACAGTCACATAAAGTGGTTTATGTCTGACAGTCTCTCCTGTGCCGTGTTAACGTCAACCCCGTCCTGCGTTTTGCTCTACAGGAGCTGCTTGATGTCAGTTTAGCATGAACCAGAGAGGCTGCACAGAGACTGAGGGGGCCTTTGTCTGCAGGAGGAGTCTACTTTCGGCTTCAGGTGCCACTCACCTGTTTAGACCAGGATCAGGAAAATACCAAGGTGCGGGAGAGCCTGGCAAAGCACTGACCATTGTGCGGTTATCAGTATTTTTATGTTGGGGCATTTAAGATGTGTGTGCAGCAATTATGAGCTCAATGCCTACAAGTGACTGTAGACAAATATGACTAAAGCTGAAAGACAATCTGTCTGTTTAAAATGTGGTAATACTTGTTTTAAGTCATTCGTCATTGTTCCAACTTTTGCAAACCTGTCTGCATTGTATTTATTTATTCATTCATTTAGTATTAACTTGAAATAAATTGAAATTGAAAATAAACTCACTGAAGAGAATGTTGAGTTATTGGGATATTACAGTAAATGTACAGGAAAAGATTAACAAAATGAATACATTCAAACCATATTCTTATTTTGGATACACAATATATATTTTTATATATTTTTCTTTGATATAATATTTGTTCTCATTTGGTCATTAATACATTGATCTTTACTATTTACTCAGAGGCTCTTTGACTAGTGGGTTTGAATAGGGAACCATTGTAAATGGAAGAGATCAGAAAACAGTAACTCCTGGCCTATTTATCTATGTATTTATTCTTTAAAGTATTGGAAAATTATAAAAATTAAAGGGGGTAAGAGCTCTGCAGGAAAATGTCTAGCCATCCAGATTACTGTGAGATATCGTGATTTTTTTTTTTTTGTTCCCCTTTTTTGAATTTTCCTCCAATTATTTCAGGATATGTCAATCAAAGACATATATGGGATGTCGAACCAGACACATATATGACTATCAGTTTTCTGCTCGGGCACACTACAGCCCTCGGGGAAACTGTGCGAAGTGAACAAATGACAAATGGAGAATGGAACAAAGAAGCAACAAATGTCATGAATGAACTAACCTTTTTCGCTCCCAATTTGAAAGGTTTTTACTGAAATGACGACATGCTCAAACCTTTTGAGTCAACATCGATTCAAAAAAAGTTGAATAGCGGGTTTTATAATCAAAGACAATCTTGCACCATTTGAAAAGCCTCCGATTGTCTTGAAAGTCCCTCCATGGCTCTTCAAGATTTGCAAATCAGCTGCAGGGTCTTGTTATTAAGCTGTAAGAGCAATTATGTGGTCAAAACTCAGCACTAGAAAGCGCTGTTCAAAGAACACTTAACTTTAGCCGAGCATATGCAGGCAATATATCCTTTTTTAAACATTTTGTTGTTTGTGTGTGTTGTCTGTGTGTGTGTGCTTGGCAATGAGGCAAAATAAAACTCAAGCCTTAACGATAAATTAGGAAATGTGTGTTCTTGTATTCTTTTACCCTTGATGCGAAGTTTCAATTGTGTGAAACCCTTTGTGTCAAATATGGGCCTTCATCACTTCCAGGTTATTCTTTTTTAATTGAGATCGAGAGATCACGTACATAAGCATTTATATCTGTTGAAACCTTTTATTTGTACATCAGCATGTTTTATGGAGAGCCTTTTCTTTGCTAAAATGTGTTTGTTCCTGCTTTAATTCTCCATCTGTGTCCTACCCTCATTCTTTAGATTCCTCAGATTTCTACAATTGCAAAAATGTACATATGTTCTGCTTTGCACAACATTTATAATGCAGGTGTCTATGAGTTTAAAAAGACCCTTGAATATCACATTTTGAATCATCTTCATGGGGATTGAGTCCACTTATCTTCCTGCCTTAATAAACACCTATTCAACCCATCTTGATTCCAGGGATGATGTTTATATTTATGTTTTGTGCTATTTTTTTTTTCCTTTTTTTTTTAAATATCGTAATGCGGTAGTTTGATTTACTCACACGTTATTGGACAGGTATTTTTAAAGTCATTACCAAAACATTATATTATAGTGTTGCTGTTGTGTAAGTCATCTGAAGTTTCAGTTTAATTGTGTGTTATCTGTATTCATCTTGGGGTTCTTCTGAACTGCCCTTTGTCAGTGAGAGGGGCCAGTAGGTATGGGCATACATCTTGGCAGGCTCAGACATATTGTTTGGGTCTGTTGGAAACATCTGGCAGAGTCCTCTGTATGAAGAGCTTCAATCCCCACTTCCGCCAGAGGTTCGACCTCATCCCGGGGCGGGCAGGGGACATTGAGTCCAAGAAGGTCATATTCCGTGCTGAATTGTTGAGTTGGAGTTGGCCGCAAGGCAATTGGTGCCTGTAACGGTCGCAACTCCGAAACCCGTTGGTGGATATTAATGGTTTGGGATGCTGTCGAGTTGAAGGAGGAGTTTAAGATAAAATTCTTTGTCAGCTCAAATTCCTATACAGTGAAATTCCTATGGCAGCAGTCCTTTTCACAGCCAATTAAGTATCTTATGAGTGACATAATGAAATATAACGTAAATATTGCACTAAGTATCGGGAAATGTGTCCCTGAAAAGGATGTAAAGTATGTAAAGTGTGTACAAGTCCGGCTCAGATTTTAAGCAGAGCTTTCTCAGCCCTTGGGAAGAAGCTGCTTTTCAGTCTCTCTGTCCGTGATCCTGAGCCCGCCAGAGGGGATTGTGTCAAAGTACCATTATCTCAGGGTGTGCGCAGTCAGAGCTGATCTTTCCAGCTTTGTTTCCCAGCCGGTCACAGCCAATCTGCGCCGATGATATCTTGCACAGTCTTGGTGATCCGCTGCAGGGTTCCCTTCTCCCCTGACGTATAGCTGGAGAACCATACAATTCAGAATGGTTTCTATGGTGCATTGGTACTGGAAGAAGTTGGTGATGAGCTTCTGTGAGAGCCCAGGGTCTGCATCTGTTCCACCTCTTCTCCATTGATCACCAGACTGTGTTGTGTCCTTACATTTCCTGAGGTCAGTTTGTTGTTTTGGAGTTGAGGAGCATGTCATTGTCACAACAGGATGTGTCCTCTCTGTAGGCTATTTCACCACGGTTGAATTTTAGTCGCACCATGGCTCCGTCATCAGGATACATAAATACGTAGGTTTGTGTTAAGAAATGGGTGTGCGTGGGACTGGGTCGGTGTGACTGGACAGGTACCTGCAGGCCAAGTGGAATGCTGTTGTGTGCTTGCTGAGGCAAGAAACTCAAATATTTGATGGTTTGACAAGGTCATGGAGAATGACTTCAGGGTGGCTTCAAGGAAATCCTGGTCCAACATCTAGCAGCCATGCAGGAGGAAGCACCGCACTGTCAACACTGTGCATTGTGGGGATAGAGTGTTACCTGAGATCAGTGTGGGTCAGTGTTGGGGACAGTACCTGGACAAGGTACTTGGAAAGTTGTGTTCCAATTACAAGGGGATCCCACTCCTTAGTCTCTGGGGTAAGGTCTAGTCAGGTGTCTTGTAGAGGAGTGTCCCTCGTATGGTTGAATCTTGGATTCAGAAGAGGCAGTGTGGTTTTCGGCAGCAGATACTTTGAGGAGAGCATGAGAGTTCGCCCAACCAGTCTAAATGCTCTCTGAAGACTCAGAGAAGGCACTCCATTGTGTCCTTTGGGGTGTCTCATCAAGGATGCTCCAGGAGTATGGGGTACTGGACCCATTATTTGACTGGTGTCAGAGCTTGATCTGCATTGCAGGCAATAAGTCACATTTCCAGTGAGGGCTGAATACTGCCACTGCTACCTTTTGTCACAAAGTCTGTTCATAACCTTTATGAGCAGAACTTATAAGCAAGGCAAGGATGTTGAGGGGATCTGTGGTCTCCAACTCTAACTGTGGCAGTTTGTAGCTAAATGTGAAGTGTTTGTGATGCAAATCAGCAAGTTCAAGGGTCTAAGGCTCTCAGTCTGTTCTCTGAGCAAAATAATTCACTTCTTAAGTTTTTGTGCTTGAAGGCTTAAAACATGAATTTGACAAGAAATTTATGACGTAGTTATAAACATTTGGAATACATTAAGACTTGCCTTAAAATGTTTGATTAATAACTGTGGTTAAGTTTTTATTCATAAACTGGTTCAGCTTTTAGATGCACTCCATTTCACTCAATGCCTTTGCCCATATTTAAAAGCAAATCAGTTGATTATGTTTGTCAAAATTGCCTAGTATTATCAAAATGATACATTTGTATGTGGGTGTGTGTATGTATTATAAATAGAAATAGAGAAAATAGATCGAGGAAAATAGTTCAGATCAGTAATCGTGAATCAAAATTCAAGTAAATAACTATTAACTATTCTGGTATTCTACAGATTATTGTGCAAGTTGTGTGGAGATTCTGTTGGTTATCTGTGTATGTCTTGCTCTGAACTGTAAAAAATAAGTATTATTACATGGACAAATACATTTATTTTTGTAAGATCGTTCTTTGTTTTAATAGCTTTCATTCATCTACCCTCGTATTCTCCACATAACTGATGAAACCGTAAGTGTTATTCTTAGAAGTCTTACTTTACTGAGTCACTGCTGTGAATTATTGGTCTTTTACACATTGAATAAAGCAAGCCTGTAATGAGAAGCTGCAGCATGCACACCAGGACAGAGTGGTACTTTATGAAACATCTAAACTAAACAAATGTGAGAGACAGAGGGAGAGGTTTGCAGATACTCTGTCTACAGGTCCCCCCTTGTTAAGAGATTAAATGCCACAGTCATTGTTTAATAGGATTGCTTGGCAAGGACCAGTGTGCGTATATATATATATATATATGTGTGTGTGTGTGTGTGTGTGTGTGTGTGCTTTTATTCGCTTTGGAGGTGGGGCCACACAACGGGTGTTTTAACAAGATTGCCGGCACGGTATCAATCATATTTTCTCCTTACACCACATTTCACTTCTGGATGTGTCTCTCTTCGTGTCTTTTTTTTTCTGCAGGTCCCACTGATATGAATGAAGGACAAAAATTTGAGGCTGATTCAAAGTTTACCCGGGATGTCTTTGTCGTCTGTGTTCTCAGTGGGATATCAAACATAATTAACACTTATTCACCAAGTTTGCCTGGGTAGCTTGAATCTAATACGATGTCTGACTGGCACAATATTAATAGATAGTTCATTGTGCCAATTACCGTTCCTGATTACATACTGAGAATATGATTGGTGTTAAATATATGTCACAATATGTATCACTGAAATTACCACTAAAACCACTAATAATCTTTTGCTAGTGACACTTGTCAGAACGGTAATCATCAAAATGTTGAATGACCAAAGAAAAAAAAAGCGAAACGTTGTAAGGATGAGACGCTTTCATAAGCATAGCAGTCAATATGTTAGAAGTTATAAGAGCATTTCCAAAAATGCAGCTCTTGCGTGGTGTTCCCTGTCTTCAGTGGTGCTCATCTACAAAATGCAGGTAGGCCAACCGCTGACTCCTTCGTACATCACTGATGTGATCCAGTTCTAACAAATGTATGCAAACTTAGGAAAAGAGTCAGAAGACAAAGACACAAAGTCACCATTTCCTGCTTAAGACACTGTAAGGAAGCTCATGCTGATCACTGTCCACTTTTGAAAGTGACAGGTGAGTATCTGAGCTAAACCATAGGAGCTCATCAGAGTAATCACATTTTCGTTTTGAAAGATTGTGATGGCAATATATTATTTATATGGGGAAGCCATGACACCGGGATGCACTTTGGGAAAAAAGCCAAGCTTGCCTGATCCAACACAGTTTCCTGATCTCACTCTAGTCAACTATCTTAGGGTTTTGCCGGACTAATTAGCATAATCCATGAAGACCCCAACCTCTAACATAGAGATCTTGAACAATTGCTGCTAACATACAGTAACAGTGCTGGATGTGAAAGTTCAACATTGTATGTCTGGTGAAGTCTAGGCCTGTAAAAAAGCAATATTTGACAGTATTTCAATGTTAAGGGTCATTATGTAAGATCCCCCCCCCCCCCAGTCTTTCTAAAGTCTTTAAATAAACCCCTGATCATCTGGCAAAATAAATTCATAAATAAAAGCATTGCTTATCTGATGCAATTGAAAATGTGATAAGTTGAGTCAAGTTGAGGGATATTATAAGAAAAAAATAGAAAAGGAATGAAAAAAATAGTTGATGAAAAATAAACCAATGAGAGATGGCCTGTCATGTACTGTTGACTAGAAACAAATAAATCATCTCTCACTCACCACAAATTACACAAAATCTATCAGTGTAGAATAGATTGTGAAGGTCCAGTTAAAAACAAGATTAAAACTAGGATCATAATAGGCTAATTAGGCAGTCTCAGATCAGGGAATTGGAGACAATGTCTGCAGCTCATGGCAATTACCTAAAATAAAATACTTGTTTATTACAGCATGCTGGATGAAAATATGGCACAAAGACTGTCTGAACCGCCAAACAGCGGGGGAAACTTCTGAGACACTAGCATCAGTGGGACCATCTTGAAAAAGAATAAACAAAAAAAAATAAGATATCATCACCACCATTAACTGCTAAATGGGAAATGCAGTAAAGAAAAAAAACAACAACAATAAAACAACAACAACATGGAAAAAGACTCTAAAATCTACGACGGTTTGTGGAGGCTGGGGAACCTGGCACGGAATTGTATCAAGATAGACTTCCAGAAACCACCTGGCTTTATAGAAATTCCACCTTGAATGATTGGCTGCTGATTACACAGTAATTAAAAACAATACCAGCCTAACCAGACTAGACAAGCATACAATATAAATCCAGGCTGCTCCATTATTACGCTGGTATGAAATTCCAGCAGGATCATTGAAAGAAAAATGGACTACAGATGAAAATCTGATCTAAGTGTCTATGGTTCAGTTATCTCTATTGCCAATTTATCCCCTTCAGAAATTGATTTTATGGTGTGTAATGAAATCTGACATGGCAGGAAAGTATATCTGTGCAGCACAAAAAATATAGGAATCACGTTAGTTGCTATAGATTTTCTAAAGAGCTGCAAAAGCAATAAAATCCTTCAGATTTAGAGGAGAAGTGGCTCAAAGAGGATATGAGCAAACACGGATGTGAAGCATACCAATCATCCTGCTGGCTGTCAAGGAAAAAAAAATAATGATGTTTTACAGTGACTTTGAAAGTCAACTCTTTTTTTCCCTGTTTTTCTTCTTGCTCAGCTTTCCATACATGGGCACAAAGCTTTCGCTGTTGTTAGGGTTTAGCTCCACTTTGACCTCACAGCATGAGTGACACCAGCCTAAAAGTTCTACTTTTAAAGTGAAATATTGCGATCTTATCTCCATCACCAGCTATCATCTTTGTAATGCACGGGGACTATGGTGTTATTACTGAAGAAGCAATAAGAAAAGGCCATGAACTTGAATCAGCCTTAAGCTGTGGCCACTTTGACCCAATCCGTACTGTCTGTGGAGCCATCATCTATCAGACAAACTGCTTCTTCGAAATATGTGCTCATGTAAGACGTGTACGTGCTCGTGTCGGGTTGAATGGCGGGTAACTTCAGTAAATGCGATCAAATTTTCATTACACATTTTCTCAGAGAGAAATCATCGCTGATGGTTTGTGAAGCAATGTAAAATGAACCCCCTGTGGAATTAAATAAAAGAAATAAAATGGTCACGCAGATTAACACCACATAATCATTCTACTGGACTGAGCAAAAAACCAAACTGGACATTCAGTGAAAATGTTGTTTCAAAATGCATCAATATTTCAATGAACAATAACTGACCACATCAAATCCAACACCCCTCAAGAAAACGCATTGCGAAAAAAGACATCATTCCGCAAGAAGGCTTTCTTGACACTTGGTCTGCTGCCCTGGTTTAAGATGGAGGTGCAAGTCGGACCAAATCCGGCTACCATATTCAGCCCGTAGCCCGCTGATGGCTCCACAGCATGCTGCGGGTGAATATGCTTTGTAAAGCACACTGTGTGATTGAAGAAAAATAAACAGCAGGTGGTTGCCAGCTCTGCAGCACCTGTACTGAGCACAGTAGCACGACAAGCCAGTTTCTGACCCGAGACAAGGTTAGCCTACTGGAAAGCATTTGTTTGCCGGCTGCACAGGAGAAACACGGCAATTAGCTCTTGGATTCAAGGTGCACCGAGGTTTACGGTCATGAAGGGGTGTGTTGGAATAATGAAGGCGACTTACACTGTATGCAAAAAAGGGCACTCTCATCTTTCCATACATCCATGCTATATTGAGGAAAAACCAATGCATTTTACAACGGGGTATTTCTGAAATTCAGAGGCAGAGCCGGAAGCAGCGTGTGTCTATGCATGTGAAAAATGATTTAGACACAGCTAAGACTCTCTGACCTTGTGTTCACATGTACTGTAAGAGCTAAAATCTGTTCTAAAAATAAGAGTTCCAAATTATATAAGTGGTTTGTACCAAGATATTCTTTTTGTCAAGTGAGCCGCAGCCTGTGTCATTACGGCTGAGCCTGTTACTTTAGTGCCTAGCAACGCTCAACTAAGGTAGCTTGACTGAACATATCTTAGGAAAAAGAGGCTCTGGTCCCTCCAATTCATGGCAGAATGTTTTCCCCTGAGGACATTTCACCATGGCCTGAAGCAAGCCAAGCAAAGTGACATTCGTCAGCAACGGGACACAAGAGTGAACTCCCTTCAAATTAAAATTAATCAGACCAATAGCATATGTTGTAATGTAACGTAACCTTTTATTTTTTTTTTTCTTTTCCAAAACTCACACTTTCAGGCTGTTCAGTGTTTCTTAAATACTATAGCCCATCCTTTATCATGGTCAACTGATCCATACGCTGGGCTAAATATTGTTCAATATTTCTAGAAATAGCAATAAAGAAAAAAAGGAAAAAATAATGGTTTAACCGTTGTGTCCAACATTTGTCAAGTGCCAGCAAACACTGCATCGCATTTTTTTGCACTGCCAAACTGGTTTGGCAAAAGTTTTTTTCATGAGTTTTTGCATAGACATGTGTAATTTAAGTATATACACCGCTCAAAAAAAAAAATAAGGGGGAACACTAAAATAACACATCCTAGATCTGAATGAATGAAATATTCTTATTATCTAATTGAACAACTAGTTGAAAGTGCTGACAACAAAATCACACAAAAATGATCAATGGAAATCAAATAAATTAACCCATGGAGGTCTGGATTTGGAGTCACACTCTCATTTTTTATTTTTCTTACTCCTTTTATTTTTTTGAGCCATATATATGTCTTACAGTGAAGTAAAAAGATAGCAAGAATTTGTAATGTAGTGGAGATTTAAAAAAATGATAATACACCATGCAACAAAGCTTGAGGATATGGGCACAGGAAAACATACTAAACCATCACAGAAACGCCCTGCTGGAGTTATGACAGGAACCTTGGTGTGAGATGATAGTCACCAGTAATGCCCTGTCACTGACATCTCTTTAAATTCCCTCGGATGAAATTCTAAATCCCACTGTCCACATCGCTCCTCCTCTGGTCTGAGTTGTTGGGCAGATTTTTAGAGACTTCCAGATTCACAATAATCAGCTCTGTTCCAGCCTGAGCTGTGAGATACACATGAAGAACTTTGATAAATCTGCATTCAGTCACACCACCAATTAGTGTTCTGGTGGTGTTTTTTTACAGGTCGTTGAGGAAACACTGAAACGCAACACCAGAAGAACAAACGCCCCCGACATCCATATCAGCGACAGCACATGGTGACTTTTGAGAAGGTGCACGTGTATAAATTAAGCTTAACTCAATCCATATTGCACTTAAATGTGGATTGTCACGTGTATAGGATTGGAGGGAGACAGGTAAAAGGACTTGGCAGCTTCCTCTTTTTTTTAAATGCACTCAATAGTAATAAATGTTCAAAATGTTTCTCTTTTATGGATAGAACTCACAGCTGCAGGAGCATAGAGCAGCCTCCCTTCACCAGCTATTATCTTCCACCCCGCGTTGCCCCACACTCAATCCAACTTCAGAACAACAACCCCAACACATGCCATTAACCCCAAACCCCACCTGCCCCCAGGACCGGATCAACATTTGATGCGGATTCCCATTTGCACACTCACCATGTCGGGATATAAAGCACTAAGATATGTTTCTGTCCATTTTATCTCACTAACATTGAGTGGAAGAAGAACCCATAACATTTGATCCGGATAAACAGTAATACAGAATATTATTTTCAGAAATCTTCAGGACCTCTAACTCCTATTTTATTGATATATTACAGTAGTTTTGAGTATCCAAACAGTAGGTGTATCGAGACTATTTATTGCTTCCAGCATGTACAACGTGGGCATTGACATTAGTGATCTACTATCGAACCCAACTGCCTATATCGGCTCAAAAGTAACCCATGCATAATCATAAATGTTTTGCTGTGTTATAAGTGACAGCTAAGTAAACAACTTCTGCACATTAAAAACAAACTAACAGTAGTTTGACTTTCTAGTTGCTGAACCCAGTTTCCGGCCCATAAAATCTAACATATTGTTTGTAAAATATATTCCTCTTTGGCGCATTTAGTTGCACACACACATCTGTCTCGGGGAAAAAGGGGGGCTCATAAAAAAATCTCGAGATGAATCCCATCATAACCAGCAGCTGCCGCTTGCTCTCCAACCCAGTCACATCTAAATTCTTTGAACATTTATGGCATTTGGTCGTCACCTTTTTTTCAGACTGAGTTAGAACTCTGCTTTTATGTTTTTGCAAAAGTAGACAATTGCATAAGGCAAGTTTTTATGTCCCATAAGCGCAAAAGAGGGTTTAAACTGTGTCCTGGTCAACCAAACTACATTATTCTGCAATTCTTCTTTATCTTTTAAATATCTTTGTCTACACGTTTCTCAACTGTTCATGTTAATTAACACACATATACATATATACACATACATATATATAAGTACACCCAGACACACACACACACACGTGCATATATATATATGTACAGAAATTAGATTTTTTTTTTTTTTCCCCCCAAGTCAACTCGGGTTGATCAACTTGGGTTGATCGGGTTGATCAACTCAATCAACCCGATATTGTGCATACAGTGGCTTGTAAACGCACTCCTACCCCTTTTCCAGATTTTTTAACGATATGACTACAAATGCACTTTTTTTTTCTGAAATTTTATGTAAAAGACAAACAACAACATGGCACGCAATTGTGAAGCACCAAAATAATATAAATGATTTTATATTTTTTTATAAATAACAATTGAAATTATCCAGCCCTCCTGATTCAATCCATTGTGGAACTTTCTTTTGCTACAATTACAGTTGCAAGTCTTTATCAATATTTCTCTACCAATTGGCACATATAGAATCTAAAATTTTTGCCCATTCTTCTTTGCATAAAAGCTAAAGCTCATTCAGATTTGAAGGAGAGGATCTGTGAATAACGGTTTTCAGGTCTTGCCACAGATTTTCAACTGGATTTCAGTCTTGACTTTGAGTGGACCGTTCTAACACACACACATATGTTTTATTTTGAGCCATTCCATTGTAGCCCTGGCTTTGGATTAGAGGTTTTTGTCTTACTGGAAGGTGAACCGCCATCCCAATCTCAAGTCTTTTGCAGCCTCCAACTGGTTTTTCATACAAAATTGCCTTGTATTTGGCTCCATCCATCTTTCCATCAATTCAGGACATTTTCCTTGTCCCTGCTGAAGAGAGGCACCTCCACAGCTTGATGCTGCTGACGCCACCGTATTTGACAGTGGGAATGGTGTGTTCAGAGCGATGGGCCCTGTTGGTTTTCCATCACACATAGTGTTTTGCATTTGGGCCAAAGTGTTCAATTTTGATCTCATCTGACCAGTTCTCCCTCTTCGAAATGTTTACTGAGTCCCCTACATGGCTTTCGGCGAACTGCAAATGGGACTGCTGATATTTTTCTTTTAACAGGCGCTTTCTTTTTTGTAAAAAATCATCTATATATTTTTTGCACTTGTACTTCACAATTGTATACCACTTTGTGATGGTCTTTCACATAGAATTCCCCCTTAAATGTATTAATGTTTGTGGTCGTTATGTTACAAATTCTGGTAAAATTCAAGGGGTATTATCCTTTTTCAAGTTATTATATGTTGCAGTTGTTCTTGTAAAAAAAAAAAAAACATGAACAAATGACTTTGTTGATTATTTATATATAAAGTTATAGTCAGAATCAGTTTATTTATTCAGTCTTTGTCACAGCACTAATCCATTTTTCCCAAGCTTTTGCAACATGATCTTGTTTTAATTTGACATTTAAAAAGTGACTGGCAATAATGTCATCATGTGTAAAATGTGTAGATATATTTGACCTCCAGACGACCAGTAGCAATCTCAAGTGCATGAAATGACAGGATTATGACTTGCACAAAAAGACGCACTGATGTTGCGGTGCAAGACCGTTCTATTCTGGAAGAAATCAGGCCAACAAAACACCGGGGCTGACATTGTGTCCGAGTTTAGGCTAGGAGAAGAGGGTGTGAAAAGACTGACATTCTGAGTCAATTTCATTGTCCTCCTCAGGAAGATAAATGTCCTCAATAGATAATAAATCCTTGTGGTACTCTGAAAACTATTTTCAACACACAGAACTGAAACACATTTGACTCCTTCATTGAGAATGCCGAAGACAGTTGGACTGGTGGATATCTTCTTTTGATAGACCATTGCTGGTGAATAATCCCAATGTATTGTATTCAAGATTCAGCTACTGCAGGTTCAATCCTCCCCAGATCCCAATCCTTCTGTCTAAATTAAGACTACAGGAATAAGTCAAGAAGAAAAATGTTTTTTTATTGAGATGTACAATGCAAGAGAGCAGCGGGGCAACAACAATTCTTAATGCAAGATGTGGAGTTTCTTGAACAGAGGTTTCATAATCCGTATGCTCAAATTCTATGTATCTAGTTATACTGTGCACCCTTGTACTTAAAATAAAAAAAAAAAAAAAAAAAGAGCTTGAAACCAACAACCACCTCCTGGGCAAAGAGGTAGGATACTTTCTTTGGTTAGACAATATTACATTTCTTGGAAAGTTCAATTTTACACTCAGAATATCACTGGGCCTGGCAGGTAAGGGAAGTTTAACCGCATACCTTCAGGGATGTATTAAAAATAATCCACTCTTGAGTCTGTATTGCCTTTTTTTTCCCCCTCAATCTAGAGTTCTATTCCTCGGGGATCTCAATATAGTGGGTTAAACCCATAAAATCGTGTAAAGCCATTATGCAACATGCCACAAATCTCTCAAAACCCACGCGCATGAATCCTAAATCGAGGTTGTGAATTAATTTAATCCAGTGTTTAGATCTAATCTACCAGTCCCAGGGTACCAGAAGAAATGGAGAAACATGGTCATGAAATATGTGATGATTGAAATTTCAACTTTTTTTTTTTTAGTTTCTTCAAATTGCTTTTTTATCTACTGTTTGTATGTGTCTCTACTCTCTGTCAGGTTCTCTACATCTCTTTACTGCAGCCCCATGGGTAGTTTCCCATAGGGAAATATTCAAAGATATAATTATGCAGTCTGCTTTTCATAATTTGAACGTTTACACCCCATGGCTGCCTCTCTCATCTCAATCAGCAAACACAAACAAATCAATTAAGACAGGATATCAACCATGTTTACTTTGCCACTTGACAACAAACTTTTCCGGAGTGATGAAATTCCTGCCTTCCCACCACTCTCATTCTTGAGTAACCACGGACAAAGTTCTTTTTCTTCCCGTTTCGGCTTTTCCCTTCAGGGGTCGCCACAGCGAATCAACCCTCTCCATCTAACCCTATTCTCTGTATCCTCCTCTCTCACACCAACTACCTTCATATCCTCTCTCACTACGTCCACAAATCCTCTTAGCCACAGACAAACTGGTATTAATATAAAACTTCAAACGATTTTCCATAGTAGAGCAAAGACATGTGCCTACGAAAATATAAAACATACAGGAAGTCACTGTAATGCACATACGCACACACACACACACACACACTGTAGGTACAAAACACAATTGTGTTACCACTAATTGCATCAGCTCCATCAAGCCATTCTCAGAGAGCCACAAACACAAATCAAATTAGCACTTCACATCACTGTGTCCCCTGCCTCAGATACTCCAATTAGGCCATGACTGAGAGACTACATTTTATTCCAATACACACACACAAACACACACACACACAAGCGCGCACAGAACTTAGTAGCTTCAATAGTCCAAGGCTATCTGCGACAGCACAACTTTTTGAAGCTTCTGGAGATTTTTGGTATTATGATTAGATAAACTCTATGTGTATGTGAGCAGGGGAAGATAAGGGAACAGAGTCAGAGACAGATAGAGAAAAGGGAGGAAGGGTTGAGATGGCCCTTGAGAATGTACTGATGGATTTGTTGTCAGATTTACACTTTTTAGATTTGGCTCATTATGTGATTCTGTCCCTGAAGGTTTATGGGGGGAGTGTGTATTTGTAGAATGTGTGTATTCCTTGTCTGTGAACGTGTGTCTTCAGACTTGCACTGAATAACATCAGTACAAGCCTTTTTTTTTCTGGTTCTTTTAATTAAATTTTAGCCTACTGAAATCATGGTTGGTGTTGCCAGTGACCATGCTGTGCTATGTTGCGGAGAGATATGCTGTTCTTGATAATTGCAAGTGGATTTTTAGTGGAGTTCTAAAATATATCGGTAGCTGCATATATTTCCCATTCATTATTGTGACAGTATGCATTATGACGATAAAGATGGATGAACTATTAATGAACTATCAGACTAAACTGGGCGTGGCTGCTAGTGAAGGGCATGCTGTAACAGTACAGTTTGCTAATAATCAATAAAAGTAGCTACACCAGGAACCAAACCAATGCTTGGAAGTGTGTGTGTGTGTGTGTGTGTGTGCTGGTGTGTACTTGTGTGTGCATAGATCCAGCATCAAGATCATGAAAACAATCAAACAGGGCTTCACCTTGGGGTCTTACCGCTGTGTCAGTGTTAATTAAGTATTCCCTTTCTGTTTATCTAAAAGAGCCATAAGTGTGAGCCCACTTTGCTGTTAGACACAAACAAATTATTCCCAAAGTGTTGCATGCGAACCAATAGTTTTTTTTTTTCTTCTTTCCCCTCATCTTTCAAACTTGATTTAACAATATACTATCAAAGTGGGCAAATGAAGGATAGATTTGATGATGACTGGCACCAATGAGAAAGAGACAGGGTAAAGACAAATGGCCGACTCAAAAAACAGGACTGTGATAGAGGAGATGAGGACTGATGAGCAGACAGCACAGGCAGAGGACAGTAAGCAAAAAGCGAAATGCAAAGCAAAATAAAGATGCTTCAGATAAACACCGGGAGGAAGTGAACCATGTCTTTTTAAAAATAGTTATTCCATTTGTTTTTAACCACTGAAACAACCTTCTGCTATTCAGCAGCTATAGTTTCATAATATATACATAAATCCTTTTGTGTGTTTTTGAGTGACACATTGACATCCAATCATCAATAAAGAACTGACTTCCTAGGAGGGGAAGGACACCGAGGAGAGAAACAGAAGGAGTTTCATGACAGAACATGTCAGTATTAAAGATGACTGTATTCTGAACTGGATCCACCTCCTCAGGGTCTTCGGAGGATGGAGACCGAGGGAGAAAGTTAAGTCGGGATGTACAGGTGAAACCATATGATAGCTGGACTAAAATAAACCTGTAACCCATAAAGACAAAAAGACAATCTCTCCGATTACAATCATGCAACAGAAAAAAAGTTTGCTTGTGCCCAAAATACATGTCCAATTCACCCAACTCGTCAGTCTGATTCTTTTTCCTGCGCATGTTAGCTTTGTGGCCTGACCATGTGTTTATGTTTGTGTATCCTTGTATTTGAGACCAGCAGCTCAAGGTCTCCATTTAGAGCAGAATAAAAGCAGTCCTAAGGGACAGCAGAGTCCATTCAAACCAAGGATTCATGGGCACGTGAGCACCTGATGTCCTTTATCATGGCCAAAATACTCCCACTCTGAATAACAATAACTGGCTGTGTAGAGAAGCCTGTGACTCAATGTGAGAATGTAACATGACTACATATTCTTAACAACAAGCGTTTCAATCTGACTTCTGTGTATTAGTTAGTGTTGTGGCAAGCAAGGTATACAGGTGAACTAGGTAAACTGAGGACAGCAGGTTTAAGGGTACCAGAAGAAAAATCTTTTTGGTGTAAACTAGAGACACAGCCATTTTCTTGTTTCATTTACGCTTCTTTAGCCGCAGTTAACAATGCTTCCTGGATTTAAATTGTAACAATAACAAATATTATTATTATAATGAATACATATATCAACACTCACCGAAAGAAAAAAAGAAATATATAGACATTTAGAGCTATTGCAGAACCATTGAATCAAACGCATTTTGTTACTTGAAATTTTGTATTATTCAGGGACATTTTCATTTATTGTATATTTACCCACTTTGAGGTCTTTATAAATGTAACAAATGTCTCTTGATTTGTTCTATTCTTTGCTATTTAAAAAAGTTACTGTTAAGACCATTACCCTTGATTCAAGATTACTCAAATAATCATGCCCTGGATCATCCTGAGTCTAATTCAAGTGGTAATATTGAAATCACAAAAGGTAATAGACATTATATCCCAAGAAAAAAAGTTGTCTCGAGAGATGAGATGAGAGGCAGTTGTTTTGAACTTTATCAGCAGTGACTAAAAACCTTAAAAATGATTGAAAACTGCAGTATTTATTTCAGAAAAATGTCATGTCATTGGCAAACTGGATGTAAAACGTTATTTCAGAAGCCAGTTAAACTACATACTACACACGCTTCTGTTGACGGCTAATGAAGTTACGGTATAATCGAGCATATTATTGCACACATAATTGTTTATTGCCAAATCTCCATTACCTGTGTTTTAATCCTCACATGTTACTTTATCAAATGGAAGCACTTTGTATACATAGAAGCCAGGATAGGAATGGCTTTAGATGGCTTTGGAAAGTCCCCATAATGATTATTGCTACTATTGAATTTAGGGCAAATAGGCCTCCAAATTTTCATGGGTCATGGGTTGCAATTCAACTTACTTGCTGGCTATCTATAGTAAGTATTGATTGTGACAATTTAGCATCAGCTTAATTTGATGCATGGGTTTTCACAATTAGCTGTTATGGATTTCTGAGAGGGGACAGCACAGTGGGGCTGCTGTTCACTACTTGAGCTTTCTTGGTAAATGAGAGACAACTCTCAGTTAATGTGATTGAATGAGAGGTGACTGACACAGTTGGTGACTTAGATATTCACTGAATTTGAGGTCAAGTAATTCAGGGTGCCGAGGGAGGACCTACGGTATTGTGTGAGGAAGTCTGGAGCTGCAGAGAAGTAGGTTAGACTGGTGCAGGACATGTATGCAAGATGTGATATGGTGGTGAGATGCACTGTAGGTGTGACAGAAATCTTCAAGTTGGAGGTGGGACGTCATGAAGGACAAGCTCTTAGCCCCTTCCTAACTTACTTCACTGGATATCAGTGAATGGGGAAAGTCGTGGTCTCTCGCCTGTGACACCAATGAGGAGTCACAACTCTGCATTTTGAAGGAGCTGCTGGCCTAACAACTACCTAGATAATTTAATCAGTGAGAGCTAGATTTAATAAAAGCAAACTCGTTGCTTACATCTGACTAGTAACAAATGGGCAAAACCATGATGGCTGGGTTATTGCAACCCACCACCAGTGTGTAATATATTTGCATATTAATGTTCAAATATTCTAAATTCTTCTAATTTAAAAAGACTGGACATCGTTGGTTGCAGTGGTGATGGACAGGCTGACCGCTGAGGTTAGACTGGAAACTCCATAGACCATGATGTTTGCAGATGACATTGTGATCTATTGTGAGAGCAGGGAAGAGGTTGAGGGAAAATCTAGAGAGGTGGCAATATGCACTGGAAAGGAGAGGAATGAAGGTCAGGCATGGCAAGACAGAATATATGTGTGTGAATGAGAGGGACCCAAATGGAACAGTGAGACTACAGGGAGTTGAGATGAAGAAGGTGGAGGATTTCAAGTACTTGGGGTCAGCAGTCCAGAGCAATGGAAAGTGTGGACAAGAGGTGAAGAAATGAGATCACCCGGGTTGGAACAGGTGGAGAATAGTGTCAGGAAGAATATCACCCGCAATGAAAGGTGCACGATGCTGTATGGTTTGAACAGTGGCATTGAAGAAAAGGCAGGAAGCAGCGCTGGAGGTTGCATAGATGAAGATGTTGAAGATCTCCTTGGGAGTGACAAGAATGGATAGGATCAGGAATGAGTTTATCAGAGGGACAGCAAATGTTTGAGGTCAGAGAAGCTAGACTGAGATGGTTCCATCATGTGCAGAGGACGGATACTGAATATATTAGTAGAAGGATGCTGGGGTTTAGGCTGCCAGGCAGGAGGTCGAGAGCAAGACCAAAAAGAAGATTTATCGACATGGTGAAAGAAGAGTATACAGAGAATAATATTAGAAAGAGGATGATGATTTGCTGTGGTGACTCCTGATGGGATAAATCAAGGAAAAGAAGATGTTGAGAAATTCAAATTAATGTGCCGATAAAAAAAACAAACAAAAAAAACCCAGCAAAGATTAAGTTAAATATAGCCGATTAATGGATATAGAATTCACATAAGTAATAACAGTCAACAGATGAAGCACAAAATTCCCTAATTCCCATTTTAACAGGCGGTCCTGTGAAATGTTAAGTTAACATTTGTTCTCCTAGTATACTCCAAATCACTTTAGTAGGTATATGTCTTGAAAACCGCCCCCAAAAAAAACAAAAAAAAACACACAACACAAACATCTAAGATCAATTATTTGCCACCTATTACCAACTACTTTATTTATTTATTTATTTATTGACTTTATTTTCATTGACATCGAGGATGTACAGATGTGGAAAAAAAGATTGTCACCACACTAATTGCATTTGGAGAAAGTGTGAATGAGGAAGAAAAACAAAAAAAAAAAAAAGAAGAAAAAATAGTCATACAGCCAAGAATGATTAACAGCGGATACCTGAAGAAACATGTCTTAAGATAGTCTGGGTGCAAATATGTTCAGCATGGAGACAGAATGAACACAAAACACTCTCCTTTAATTTCATCCTCATTTTAGATTGTTTTTGTTGTGGTTGAAACAAAACAGTTTAGCCGTTAATAATTCATGAAACAGACGTGAAAATTGCTGAAACATTAACAGTGAGGATGTTCTCTCTGAACCCATACAGGCCACCCATTGTTGTTGTTGTTGTTTTACACCTTTTCAATTGTTCCCATAACACCCGTTTGTATAGTCCCATGTGCAGGCAAGAAAACCCAGAGCCTTGAGGCGCACCAAATGTTCAGCAACATCAAAACACATGAGACCAATTATAACAACATCAGCATGTGTGACCCTTAAAGAATTACAATCACTAAGCAGATGAGAATTGGAAGTCCAGACAAGGACGGTGCACAGCTGCACAATTCGTGTTTTTTTTTTCCTCCATTGGGTAAGCAAAGGTTGACTGCTGAGCACAGCTGGAACATGTCTCTGCATTCTTTTCTCCATTTAGATCTCCTACGTCCCCAGGGGGCTATCAAGTAGTTAAATAATGCAGCCTACAGTCCACTGTTTCAGGGACAGTTATTTTTATGTTTCATTAATCGTCGCCCAACAAGTATGTAGAGAAGTGTAATCAGAGAGCAAAATCGTACTTATAAATCGAGAGGCGCCAAACTCTGGGTTCCACTGATGAAAAGCAAGGGGGGCTTCGGTAGCAGTTGTGGGACTTTGAAGTAAGGCTGTTCGGGGGGGGGGGGGGGGGGGGGTACCCGCGATTGATTTCACGCAAACAGGTCTGAGAACTTCAAAAGGGTAAAGAAGTTTTGAATTTGCCACTCACCCTTAGGTTCAAGGAAGGGCAAAATGCTGCAGAGCTAAAAATGTCCTCAGATCTCCATGTAGCATTTAGTCAGATGACAAGCTGGACAGAAGAATAATTGCTCAGGTCCAGACCCTTATATTCACCATATCCATCCAACAAATTTACTGTTTCCTGGCAATGGGACGTCAACAGTTGGCTACCAGTCAACGGACAATCTATCCGGAAATCGGCATTTGGGTGAGAAACCACTCGGTGCCACATGCAGAATGTATCAATTGTTCTCAAGCTGTAATGAATAGTCCTTTTTGCTTAAATCATAATAAAACTGGCCTGTTACCATGACTATGCATCCGTGTTAAACCAAGGCTTCCTTCCCTGAATAAATTGGTCAGAATGGACAGCGACGCCAGGCTGAATCTAGAAATACAAAGTTAATGTAAATACACACACATACGCAATTTAGTTTTTTGGCACTGGCAATGGCATTGCCGTAGCCTATCTCTGTAAAGCACAGATTTTCCCTGTTAGGTCCTGACTTTTCAACGGCTCCAAAAAGCTTTTACTTCTGTGTCAAGTCTGTCAATTAATCAAGCCAAAATGCAGTTAGAGAAAAAAAAAAAAAAAAAAAAAGTGGCCCATATCACTAAGACCCCTGAAAGCTTGGATTATAGCATAAACCAAGGGATTTTACCATTCGTTGTGATGGATTCATTGCCAGCTTCACTGCTTGCCTTTTGACAGCTAATTATTTCATTAAAAATCCTTCGATGGCTCTCTTCGTTTATCTTTCAATGACTTTAGATGGTCTAAATCCCACTGACAAACATACTGCCACATTTTCTGACAGCCTCAAAGTACGCTGTCGTCAAAATACATTTTCTTTTTGATGGAGCTTTAATTAAGGTTTAATCATTCATCTACAGTTGATTTGTTTCTTTTTGAGCTCTGTGTTTACGTTATATGAAGCATATGTTGGTGTTTTTTATGAATGTGAAATAAAAGCTTGTTTGATGATTTGGTATAGAACTGGCCTACTGTTCTCTTTCAAACAGTCAAACAAGTCTGTAATGAAAAATTAATGCAGATAACTTTTTATTCACATCCTGAATGGAGCGATAATCATTTGAATCATTATGTGAATTATGTGAATAATTATGTTAGAATCTGACCTCTACTGTGACCAAAGCCTTACTCAATTACTTTATTATACAACTTGATGTATTATATATGTATCGGTATGATCTGATCTGAAATGATATTCTCAAGATGTGAATATAAAGGTTTGATAATATCTCAATAAACATTATTTCCCTGTTAGCTCATTTAACAGAATTGCAAGGTAAAATTCAATGTTTTCGATAGTGTGTAGGTATTTATTAAGCCCCAGTATTCTAATAAATGTTGGAATTCATACGCAGGTGTGTGTGTTCAAAGGTACCTGTTTTTTTGTCTTCAATCCCTAAAATCAATTTCATTTTTTTTTAAATAAATGTCAGAGCTTTGGCTATGGTCTTACAATGCAGCCTCCTCTTCAGCCCTGCCTGTGTCTCCAGCCTGACAATAGATTTGCTGGCTTTCCTCATGATTTTATTTCTTTTTTTCCATTTTTACTTCCTACCAGTTATCGTTTTCAGCCTTTCTCTTCGGTACCCTTTTATCACAATTCTGCTTCCATCTCACTTGATCAAGGTGGACTTGGTTACTGGGACCTGACCAATGCCATACAAGTCAGGAGCTATCTTTTACTGGAAACACTGCAAGCCCTATCTGTGAATGCAATGATCACTGTCTGTGCAACCTTGCTTATCTTGTGAGTCACTTTGTGTTCAGAAAATTCTTCGCTCCACAGAGATTTGTCGTTTGATGATGGATCATGTAGAAATAGTTCTAAAGATCCAATTTAAAAACTTAACCTATGGCTTTATTGCTGTCAAATGTGTGTTTATTTATTATATATCAAGTCTGAGTATTTGTGAGATCTGAGCTCTGTCAAGAGGACGGATTTGGAGGCGTTTACCTTGTTAGTGTAGAGTGATATAGGCTGAGGGGAGACACTGGTGATGTTCATGATGGGAATAAAACTGATATAGGGGAAAGGTTTGTTTGCATTGTGCTTTTCTGACCTCTCACGTAATATTTCTTTTTGTAGCATTTTCTTGCATGATGTGCAGCAGGTGTCAACAACCCAGATGTTATACTTACCCCGCTTACGCCTTAGATTGCATGTAATATTGGTAGAAAATGTCATTGGTTTAGTCATTTTTGACATGACTAGATGACTAATTTTCATTTAATTATTTTTTCCTTATGTGAATATAAATAATAATTTCTTACATTTTAAATTGTAGATCTGTCCTTGCAGTCAACTGGCTGGCGGTCCAGGGTGTACCCTGCCTCCTGCCCAATAACAGCTTGAATAGGCTCCAGCACCCCTGTGACCCAGACTGCAGGATAAGCGGTATAGATAATGGATGGATGAATGAATAAAAAATAAAATTGGGCACCAAATGTCAGTGACAATGCCCAACAAGAGATGAAATGGAACTGACGGACAACACGGAGGTCAGAGACATTGAACAGATTAGAAAAGATGGACAATAAAACACCATGAATGTAACAAAAGATATGAAAATGATGGATTTTGAACAGGTATGTCCAGGGTTATAATGTTGAAAAAGAAAAATAAAGACAGCTCTATTAATGTCAATGTAGTAGAGAACTAATTATCTAAAGACATCAGAGAACTAGGGGGGTTTACGAGTATGTGCAGTCCATGAGTTTCAGGATGTTCAACTCATTCTGTACTTCACTGGTATCCAGTGAAGTGAGGTGAGATTGGGGAAAGTTGTAGTCTCAATGCTGCATTTTGAAGGAGCTGCTGGCCTAACACCTACTGAGAACATTTAATTAGTGAAAGCTAAATGTAATAAAAGCAAACTAGTCTCTTATACCTAAATAGTAACACACATATGTAAAACCATGATGGCTGGGTTGTGGCAAGCCACCGACGTTGTGCAACATATAAATTTGCATATAAATGTCCAAATATTCTAAAGTTTTCTGATTGAAAGAGAAAATTTGCGCATTATGGTTCTGGGCACACGGTGCTATTTTGCAGACACTGCTTTGAAGGTATGACACATTTCTGCATGATTAAAATGAAATGATTTTCCAACAGCATCCTGGCTGACTTGTCCAATCAGTCTGCAATTTCAGTCTAATTTTCAAGCAGGAATCTGAAGGTGGGATAATAATACAAAATGTGGCAGATAAACACATGCAAAATCAATACATCAGTAATATCCAGTGACGCTTGTTAGTGAGTCACCGCAACATGAACTACGTGTTTGTCTCTGCATGACACTAAATAATCGAAAATGAATTATTTACAGTGGTTTTGAATTAAGATGACTGACAGCTCTGGCATGGAAAGAGTCTACTTCGGGAACCTAAGATATCAGCCATAAACAAGGTATCAGTCTCCGGCAGCCCCAGTGTCACACACACCGTCGCAAACATCTGATGTCCGAGCTACTTTGATTGCCTTCTTTCCCGCCAGTCAATTTGACTGGTCGTCACTGTCTCAGTGTTGCATGTTTCTTTACAGAAGTGTCTGTTTTGCTTCATGTCTGGTTTCCCTCTGGAGCCTCGCTGCACTCCAATTAGGTTTGTCACTCAACTACCGTAGATGGGATTAAGAGAGGGAGGGGAGAGGGGGAGGGTCTGAGGATAAAGAGGGAGCGGGAGTGAGAGAGAGGGGACATGTGGATTGGAGCAGCTTTTAAAAATACTGGGAGAAGACAAGAATGTAAGTCAGGGCAAGAAAGAGAGGGGCACGAGAGCAGTGGGAGAAGAGAAATAACAGCGAGTGCATATAAGAGCGAAGGAGCGAACAGCTGGATTTGGCCTGGAGGACTTCTGAATAATGTGGTGCCATTAAAAACAGGATTCACAAACTCGTTGTCCTTCCTTCTCCTCCCCACACCTCACGTCCTATTTCCCCTGTTTTATTCCTGTGCTTTGATATTCCCATAACCCGCACATACTTGCATATTCCTTGCATCGGATTTACAGCTAGTCAAACCACATATGGACAATAAGCGGCAACGTTTTCTTATCGCCCAGATCCTGAAACACCAGTAAAAATGACACAGCTTTAAATGTTTCCTATGACAATGTACAGTCCTGTTTGCTTTAGGCAACTCTACATACAGAAATATTGCATAAATATTTGATGGGTCAGATGCTTTGTGTATATTATATTAATGGTGTTGTTGTTGCCAAAGCAGAGGAGGGTAGGAGTACAAGAGAAAAAAAACACAAGGTTACAGAACATAGAAAGAAAGCTCAGGGAGTTGTGATCTTTGACTGGGCTGAATTATTTTATTTTAAAAAAACAAATGTTGGGTTAAAAATAAATCCATAGGAGGCACATACAAAACGTGGTTTTGTATATATGTGTGTTTTTAGCTAGGCAAATGAAAAATGACCTTTTTTTTTTTTTTTTGCCCTTACATGTTTATTTTATCATAGAAATGGAATGTCATAAAATCAAATCGCAAGTTAAATAATGAAGTGCATTCTTGTTACAAGGGAAAATACATTTTAAAAAAGTTCATTTTGGCAAATAAGTTAGAGAGAAATCTTTCCCTGCACCCTTCTTTATTTTCACTGAGAGTTCAATGAGGCACTGCTGCGCAATAATTCGAAACTCAGCAATTGAGGCATGACCCATTTACAGCTCTGGACTGCAATGGAGACTTCAAACAATGTTTTTTTTTTTTTTTCTTTAATCGCTAGAGACAATAATTTAAAAAAGTCCCCTGTGAGACCACGAGGCGTCAAGACTAAACAGGTTTTTGTAATATTTGGTCTGGAGATGTGTGAAACAGAAGTTAATGTGCGGTGATCTGTTTCAGCAGTTTTAAACATTTTGGTCAAATTTAATTTTTTTTTTTAAAAACACTGAAAAACTGTAAAAAAAAAAAAAAAAACACTGAATATACTATCTGTGTGATTTATTTATTAATTCACAATTCCAAATGCTAATTAAATCAGCTACAGAGAAAGACACTGCTATCTAAGTTTGTGTTGTGTGGAATATATGTTTTTAGATTTAATCTAACTTGTTTATTATGTACAATGTATTGGTATTACATGGTTAAATGCTAAATGTAATCATTCTAGCTCATGTTTACACTATTAAAATATATTTAATATTTTAGGTAAAAATATTCCAACCCATGCAGTTTAACATTTGACAAAACACACAAATGAATATTTCTTTTTAAACATGGGTTTTTATGGATATTTCAACATGTGATATTTCAACAGGAGGAAAAATAAGTTGTTACAACTCATAATAATATAATATGACTCTAAAAAGGGGGAAAAAAAAAGCTTTTGACAAAGCAATAATAGTCTGTAGAATCTTACTTGGAAATTAGGCATGACAGAATAAAACGGTAAAAATGAAAACAGTTACAATACTTTGTATATGGTAGGGAGGTCCATTCACTGAAAACTTTTTTATTCATTCAGTCATTTATGTTGTTGCAATGTAATCCCGTTCACTTGTGAAACGGTCTTACAACATGGTATAATTGGACTACGACCTGCTCCAGAGAACATATACGTTAAGCTGTATGTCATCAGCATAATGGGAAACGATTACTACATCTTTGAATGCGTCTCTATATATTCCTCGCTCAAACACACACACACACACACACACACATATATGCACTAATAACCTTGATCCAAAAAAAAAAAAAAAAAGATCAAATGTGATGGTTATGTCTCATATTGATGGTGCTCTAAATTTTCAAAATGTATATTAAAAAGGTCACACTAAATTGAAAAGGTGGCTTAATCTTATTAAATAAATAAACAGAGGTGTATAAAATAAGATTGAGTGTATTTATGGCCCACCACATCCCAGGTTCCTCTATTATGGTTTTGCTTTCCTCAACTGATCTTCAAAGCCACCCCCACCTCTCCACTTGAGGGTTTGGATGTATTTGAGAGCATATGTTCAGGTTCAATAAATATTTCTTTATCCAGGTTCTAATGCTGTATCCAGAGTGATTGCCTGCTTGAGAGATAGGCTGCCCCACTTTGAAGTGTATAAGGCACTCAGTATGCGTGGGTGAAACTATAAATGTGGTTATCTTGTCAATGTGTGCGTGTTGGAGAGAAGTGTGTGTGTGTTGTCTTTGTGTTTGCGGGTGCAGTTCAATAGATAAGGGGTATCCTGAATAGGGTGAGTAATAGCATTAGGTTGTGAACAAATTCTAGCGTGTGTGTGTCTGTGTGTGTGTGTACGTTGGAGGGGATGCTTGCACGTGTGCACGTCTAGTACAAAGAAGTTCTATACAAGGAGTTCACTGTAAGGGACAAAGGAGTAGAGAAGCGTGTTTGCGTGTGATGAAAGGAGAATGGAAAAGAGAGTACTACTCAGTGTGAAAAACAATCTAGGCTGAAACAGCATGAAGCTTTTAAACCATTCAAAATTCTATACCACGCCTAGGTATCCAAGGACAATTGTGAATACCCTCAACCACACATGAACACAGTCTCTCTCACACACACACACACACACACACACACACACACACACACACACACACACACACACACACACACACACACACACACACACACACACACACACACACACACACACACACACACACACACACACACACACACACACACACACACACACACACACACACACACTTTACAGGATGCTGAAGCAAAACGCTTAACCATTTTGCCTCGATACCCCTCACAAAAAAAGGAAAAATAAATGAAATAAGAAAACTAATCACTCCATCTGACATATGGCCTTTTCACCTCATTTAGTGCCAAAACCTGTAACCTTGGAGCAACTGAAAATAAAGGGTGATGAGTTGGACATCAAGCCTTGCTAATGCAATAATCAATGGAGAGAAAAGACTTGAGTCAAAGTGGTTGAGCTGATAAACAAAAAAGGCCTCCAAACGACAAGGTTTGATCAAGATACCCTGTTGGAGAAGTGGGACTGGTAAAAGGGAAGGAATGTATTAAGGATGGCAGGAAAGAAAAGAAAGGAATGAAAAAAAAGATAGGGGTAGGGGGAATGGAAGGAGTGCAGGGAAGGGGGGTGGGTGGCACAATGCTAGATGAGAGGGAGAGAAGCGAATGGTCCAGTGGCAAATCTCTTAGGAGAATATGATGTGATTTATGGAGGCCATTACACTGAAGGACAAACAAATGGGGGTTATTAGTGGAGTTGCAACAGGTGTCCATGTACACACACACACACACACACACACACACACACACACACACACACACACACACACACACACACACACACACACACACACACACACACACACACACACACACACACACACACACACACACACACACACACACACACACACACCAAAAGAAATCAGATGCCTACTTTAGATATATAAAGGTCTGCATGTGATGACAATGAAGTGGCCAAGAAACATAGCAACCAAAAACCCATTGAATGATAATGAATAAAAACGTAACCACTATTTCCCATTCAGTGTTTGTCCAAATCTTTTGTTTTTTTGAGGTCAATTGTAATGGTACTTCTCTTTTGGAGCATTCACCAAGAAACTTAAAAAAAAAATCTACAT